>NC_135572.1:200553001-201178001 GCF_965152235.1 Eretmochelys imbricata
TGTTATTCATGGTCCATTCATCCTTGGCCTCTCAATCTGAAACTGCTAAGCGCAGGGGACCAGTTAGTGTCAGTTTTGGTAGTGATGATTTTAGCAATGTAGACTCTTTCCCAATGGAAACTAGTCTAAGACCCCTAACTCATTTCACAAGTGTCACCAAAAGGGTAATAGTAATTTTCAGTCATTTCTAACCTGTGCTGAATTAGAATCATCAGCCAAGAGATGGAAGGCTCCATAGTCTATTATTAATTCAGAGCCAGCCAGTCCTCCTCCAACTGGCTGAGAGAAATGCATGCAATTCATCAATGCTATCTCTCTGAAACCATTTTGACACTGTACCCCCACTGAACCAGTGACAGGGCTCCAGGAACAAGGTCCAGGTGATAATGTGATCCATGTGACTTTTACTGACCCATGGCACTGAGGTTTTATAACTTTTAGGAATATCTTAATTTTAAATCACTAATGGGAACTCAGATACCATTTTGGCCATTAAAGCTGCTCTCTACATCAGTATAAACCTTGCTGAGACCTGACTGCACTTTTTGACGGCTAAGTCTGAGTTCTGTTTTAGATGCTGTTGAGTCACTGCAGTATTAACACAGCAGCATGGATTAAAACACTCAAAAAAAAAATATTGCATTTTTACAACACCTCCCATCCCAAAGGGTTTTATAAACACACTGAGGTACAAACAAGGGAGACATTTTACCCACCACTCACATGCAGTCACCTCTGGGGTGAGACCCAGCAGCTGTTTTAACAGTTCACAGCAATACCACTCAACGAACAAAGAAGTGAGGAATAGCTCTTCCAGATGAAACTGCAGAGAGAATTTGGTTCCTGTTGGACTTTGGTCAGGACACCAAGGTTACACCCCTTTCCTTCTTACCAAAGTGCCAAGGAATTTGTAAGGAACAAAACCGATCAGGAAGGGCCAATTTGAACTATTCACACATACTGGCAGGTTCTAAACCAACTTTGACCACTGACATAAAAGACCTGGGCTTCGTGGCAGAGAGCTCAATGAACAGCTCTTTTCAGTGCATGATCATGATGAAAAAAACAAACAAGAGGGTACTCCACTTTAAGCAATAGAGAATAACATTAAAAATATTGTAATGCTGGTGGCACACGCTCATCTCAAATGCATGTTCAGCTATGAGTAGCCCATCTCAAAAAGTTATAGCTAAAGTAAAAAAAAAAGGTTTAAAGAAGGACAATGGTAGTTTTCCCATGTCTTAATAATTTTAACACTAGGACAGATTAAAAAGATTAGGTCGACATCTTAGATGGGAAAGACATAAGAAGGGACATGATAGTGATACATGAAAAAAATGAAGGCTACAGTAAAGGTGAATTGGGGCTGCTAATTTACTCTCTAACAGTACAACAAGAAGAGGATACAGTCAATGAAATTAAAAAGTAAATTTAAAATTGATATAATAGTACATAGCTAACCAGTGGAATTCACTGACACAAGTTATTGAATTCAAGAGGAGTTCAGACATTTACAAATGTAGAATTTTTTCCCATAACTGCAATAAAAATAAACAAACAATGTAAAACTTTAGAGCCTACAAGTCCACTCACTCCTACTTCTTGTTCAGCCAATTGCTAAGGCAAACAAGTTTGTTTACATTTACGGGAGATAGTGTTGCTCACTTCTTATTTACAATGTCACCTGAAAGTGAGAATGGGTGTTTGCATGGCACTTTTGTAGCCAGCATTGCAAGGTATTTGTGTGCCAGATATGCTAAACATTCGTATGCTTCTTCATGCTTGTAGGCTCTAAAATTTCACATTGTTTTGTTTTTGAGTGCAGTTATGAAAAAAATTCTACATTTGTAAGTTGCACTTTTATATTACATACAGTACTTGTATGAGTTGAATTGAAAAATACTATTTCTTTTGTTTATCTTTTTCCAGAGTAAATATTTGTAATAAAAACAATATAAAGTGAGCACTGTACACTTTGCATTCTGTGTTGTAACTGAAATCAATATATTTGAAAATGTAGAAAAACAGCCAAAAATATTTATAGTAAATGTAAATTGGTATTCTGTTATTGTTTAACAGTGCGATTAAAGCTGGCATTAATCACAATTTTTTTTTAAATTGTTTGACAGCCCTAGAAGAAACTACTCCCGTAAGCATGTTATTTCATAATTGTCCAGTCTGGGTTCTGCTTCTCTCTCTGAAGCACCTGGTATTGGCCACTGTTAGAGACAGGACATTGGACCAGACAGGCCTTTGATCTGGCAACTCTTAAATTCACAACTCATTTTAAAGACCACAGCAGCCAGTTCCCAACATCACGCTGGGATATTGATTCAGTATCAACTCAAACCACCACTTCTTGCAACATCTAGGCATATTTTAGAGGACTCATCCACATACTGACTCAGTATGTCCCTGTTTAGCCTGAGAAAGCACTAAAAGAATCATAGCACAAGGCTGCAGGCAAAAATAGTTTTAAGGACCTTATTTGAATAGCTGTAAAATGGCTATCAGTAAAAAGCAGAGGGCCTCATTTTCAGAGGGGTGGGGCATTCACATTGACTCCAAATGTAGTTCTGGGTGCTCAGCACTTCCAAAAATCAAGTCCCAGAGCTCCCTGCAGGTGAGACACACGTGAGAAAGAAGGAGACACAGCCTGGGAGGTTTCTACACTGTAACTGACTGGGCTGCCAACAACTCACAAGTGTACACCGCCAGAGCAAATGAGAGCGTAACTGGAACACGGAGAATGGGAGAGTCTGTTCAGAGTGAAGTCACCACATCAGTGATTTAGGGATTTGCATACTGTTCGCGGTAGCAGGTAAACATCTATATTAAAGTACCTGAGAAGGAAGAAGTTAGTAAAGGGCAATAAGGTGAGATCACTCCCATTAGAAGTTAAAATGATACATCAAGAGGAAAATAAAGTCACAGATCTGTACAGCTAACAAGCTATCCCTAAACAGCATGGCATAGATGCAAAGTAACACCTATCCAAAAGGCCCTGCTAGGGGACCATATATGCTACAGTTCGTGGCGCAAGAAGGATTATTTCACACACAAGAAAACGGTTGGTAAAATTTTATTCATCGCAAGTAACCTCCTCTTTCAAGTGGGTTATTCTGAGATTTTGAGTGTCTGTGCTATTCAACTGACTGCAGCCCAAGAGATCTCTCACTATATGATTATTTTACACATCTGTGGCACTCAAAGTGCTTTACAATCTAATTAAGCCACAGAACTTCTACTCCCCTGTGAAATGGGTCAGTGCTATCACCACTATTTACATTGGTAGATGGAAAAACTGCGGCACAGCAAGATGGTGAGACTTGCCCAAAGCCCCACAAGTCAATGGCAGTCTCCTGCACTAACCACTCAACAAGCTCTGCTTAAAATCAAATACACCCACACACTTATATGGGGAAATAACTTCTTGTTTTATATTTAATTTATAAAAGTGCATCTATTCGACACTCACTCAGTACATGTAAATGAATACCTAGCCAGAGTTAAGAAGTGAACTCCTATCCCACTGATGTCAGTAGTAAAATTCCTAATGATTTCAGCGAGGTCAGGATTTCATTCAAGTTTCCTTTGTATTGCCTAGATTGTATTCTCTTTAGGTCAGACACCCTCTGTGTTTGTGCAGTGCCTAGCACAGCGGGATCCTGGTCCTACCTGGGGTGTGTATTTGGGAAATATTACGCATGACAGGGGAAGTGATTTCTAAAGTTTGTGAAAGAACCTTAGTTCAGGATTTCCTGCATTTGTAGTGATTGTGCTAGCTAGGAATGGATATCAGCAGCCTTCACTCCATGTTGAACAGTGTTTTTTGTGATTAAATTTATTTATTTATATATATATTTATATTTATTAGTATTATTATTTATATATATATATATACACACACACACACACACACACACATGAAAACTTATTGACCTAATTTAATCACACCAATGTACATTAGGAGTAGTTCCAATGAAGTCAATGGAGTTAAACTGATAAGAGAAGAGTGAGGCCCTACACAGCACAGGTATACTTAATAATTTGCCTAGGGGAGTTCTGGGAAGGATGCTATTTGGACAAGTGACTAGTAATATTTCAGTGTGTTCCTAAAGGTGTATTAGTGGACAGAAAACAGCCTTACAGTCACACAGCTCTATACACCACAGGGTACGTCTGCCTACACTGGAGCTGGGAGGTGTAATTTCCAGCTTCACTAGACATACATGCTAGTTCTGATTGAATTAGTGAGCTAAAAATAGAAGTGCAGTTGCAGCAGCATGAGCAGGAGGAGGGGCCAGCTGTCCCGTTAGAACGTGCCCACTGTTTCAGATGTAATCTGAGACAGAAGCCAGGCCAAAAAAGCAGGCCAGACAGGCTACTGAGAGGTCAAAATATACAAAAAAATCAAAAATTTTCTAGCTCAGAACAACCTCTCTTTCTGTGAGTATATATATCTTAAAAGCCCATTTATCACATCAATCAATGGCTATCACTCTTTCCAGACTACTGTACCCCTTTCAGGAGTTCGATTTGTCTCGTGTACCCCAAGTTTCACCTCACTTAAACTACCTGCTTACAAAATCAGACATAAAAAATACAAAAGTGTCACAGCACACTATTACTGAAAAATTGCTGACTTTCTCATATTTACTATATAGTCATAAAATAAATCGATTGGAATATAAATATTGCACTTACATTTCAGTGTATGGTATATAGAGCAGTATAAACAAGTCATTGTATGAAATTTGAGTTTGTACTGACTTTGCTAATGCTTTTTAGGTAGCCTGTTGTAAAACTAGGCAAATATCTAGATGAGCTGATGTACCTCCTGGAAGACCTCTGTGTACCCCCAGGGGTACACATACCCCTGGTTGAGAACCAGCGACAGAGATGACCTCTGGGATAAGGTGAAAGGAACAGAGCTTGTTGTCTGATCCGCTCCCAGCTTGTTAACCTCTCTCCTCTAGTGCTTAGAAATAACCTAACTTGGCAGGATAGGTGGCATTTGGGCCTCATCTTCCCTGGCAGTGAAAGCACGTTAGCTGAACTGTTTCTAAAGATTGTTGAAACACAGTTTCAGCACAGTTTGTTTGGCCAGTCTAGGCCAGGCATAACCATTTTACTCACCGGGTTCGAAGGTAGGCAGCAAGTAAATTAACAATACTTGAGGCTTTACAGAGGAAAGATAAAGCATCAACAGAACTAAAAATAATATATCTACATTAGGCCTACTATTTTCTTTTTAATTTCTTTTCCACGCACAAAGTCCTCTTCATTCTTTGTGCTGAGTCACCTCTTGGTACCAACTACGTACACAGCATCAGGAAATATTTTGAGACAAAATTCCAGTGCTAGTGAACATGTGCGTAACCTCCACCGAATTAGATACAAAAGATTGTCCTGCATTCCAGATTCTTTCTATTCCGCTCCCACACCTCCTGGATAGCAAGTATCCAAAAGTCAAAGTGGTAGAAGACTTAAATCACAAACTTTATCATCTCACAAATCTCTCTGAAAATTAATTTTGATCAAGCGCGACAGTCAGATGCAAATTTCAGTCTTTCAAACTGCCTATTGTTTTTATGAAAAGTTCAAAACATTTTTCCCTTTTCATTTGAGATTATTAAAACCATTTTACTATGGATTATGCAGCTGAGTACAGGCCCCTAGTAAAAGACTTCATTGCAAGATTGCCATCTGACTGGGAAACAATGGCTTCTTTATTAACAATTTAAAGATTCTTGAAAAGAAATGCTGTACAAATGAAACACCCTTACTGAAAGGTTCATTGCCACATTCTGCGCTTCTGCTGTGTAATGTTTTACAAATTGCATCACCTTGTGAATAGTAAGAGTTAGTTCTCAGAGGCTAGAGGCTGCTTGCATGCCAGAGAAGTTAATATGTAACAAACAATGCAGGAGACCTTTGTTCAGAATGTGACACACTGAAATTTCACACTAAGAAAATGTACTCTTCTTAGCATCTCTATGCTTTCCAGAGTTATTCATTCACATACTTTATTAGCGTGTTTGTCATGCAAAGTTTGATGCACCAAAAAGATTACTTTTAACATTTGCATCCTTTAACAAAGAACTCTAGTTTTACTACTTCTTATTGTGTGGTGTACTGTTGCCAAATAGCATGAAATAATAATCAATCAAACAAGTAATGTTTTACACTCATATAAGGTCTTTCATCCCGCACTGTGACATAAACCATACACAGCAACCGACTCATCCATCCCTAAAATCAACCTCCTCTGGGGTGGAATGGGACAGCCATTTGACAGCACACCAGAGTCCCTATGCAGTGGTTTAAGATAGGAAGAGAAATGTCACATTGAAAATTCAAGTTGGCATTCACCAAGACACTGCATCAAACACACCTCCCCTTGTGAAAATTGCCATTAGATATTTAATGACACCACACGGGCAATGTTACGTTTTTCCACACTCAAAGAGCAGCCACACACCATTACTCTGAATGACTTATTTTAGATCAAGAGAAACAACAGAACAAGAAAGAACAAAAATAAAATCTCTTTGAGAAAGCACAACGTGTGCTGCCTCCTCTGGACCCTGTGTGACAACTGTGCATCACAGATTGGCAGCAGCCCCTATGGAGAGCAGACTCCTACAAATTACAAGTGCAAAATACATCAAAAACTCAGTCGAACAATTATATGCACCACTGGCATGATCTCCAGCTGCACAGCAGCTCTGAAAACCATTGTGACACTAAGCACTCCTGTAGTCACACCCTACACGCTATTGTAATTACCTTTGTACAAAATATGCCTTGTGAGGTACCATCTGAATACTAATAACTTACTGATCATTAATACTTTTGTGTGACATATATACATGATAGGTACTAAGAATTATGAGTAGTTTAAGTATTGACTCCAAGGGATCAATGCTTCCTTTGACTATCCAACAACATGACCTGTAGGACCTACTTGATGAGAGTCATTTATGGAACATCCTTGAAGTACCTGTCCAGCCTGACTCTGCTCAGTTTATGAGATGATCACAGTAAAAGGTGGTGCCTTCCATTTCTATAAAGTTGGATCCCAATTAGCTGAATTTATGTTGTCTGAACCTTGATAACAATTGTATCTGTGTATCCCACTATCTATCAAGCAATTGTAAGCAATTTGTACAACTAAATGGTGTTACTTATGGTTTCTAAGCCATTTAACCAAGTCATTTAGTTTCATTGCTAGGATGCTGGGCAAGAGAAAGAAAGGTTACTTATCAGTAGCAAAGACTCATGTAGATTGTCAATACACAGCCCCACAATTGGGGATCTCAGGGCATTCTTGAAATTTAAAACAAACAAACAAACAAGATAGAAAACACCGTAATAAATGGCTCTCTCAGTGGACAAATGAAGGGCATCCCACTTCAAGAGGTCACGTACATGCCTGCAAGATATGTTAAGTATGGGGTAAGGACAGGGAGGAACAGAGGTGCAGACAGGGATTGAGGAGGCTCTGTTCAAATCCAGGCTGAAATCCTGCCTGAGACAATGAAAAATCTCATGTCTTCCTACCCAAGAGAAACAGAGAGCAGGATGATCACGAGGAGAAACACAATTAACTCTCTGATGAGTTAACTGTGAATGGAGTGAGGTGGAGAGAGGGTGAATGGGAGGGTGTGGAGGAAGCCAAAACAATCCCCATTTTAGGCAGCTCTGAAGCTGGAAAAATGTACATTGGGAAAAATGTGAACTCGACATGGAGAGGAATGGTAACTGTGATACTATTCAGCTAATAGAAAAGGAGTACTTGTGGCACCTTAGAGACTAACCAATTTATTTGAGCATGAGCTTTCGTGAGCTACAGCTCACTTCATCGGATGCATACCGTGGAAACTGCAGCAGACTTTATATACACACTTGTGTATATAAAGTCTGCTGCAGTTTCCACGGTATGCATCCGATGAAGTGAGCTGTAGCTCACGAAAGCTCATGCTCAAATAAATTGGTTAGTCTCTAAGGTGCCACAAGTACTCCTTTTCTTTTTGCGAATACAGACTAACACGGCTGTTACTCTGAAACCTGTCATTATTCAGCTAATGCTCCTATAAACACTAACAAAGAGGCTGCCAGGCTGCTTCAGATTATGTTACCAAACCTGCAGCTACAGGAGAACCACAATTATGGACAGTGGGGACACCCATGCTAGTGTGATGTTTACTGATCACACGCCAATATTGTGTGGTATGAGCTCTTTCATGCTCGCAGAGCTCAGATGCCTGGAACCCCATGATGAATAAGGACATCTGTCTTTTAATCATAGCACCGGCTGCAGCATACCACAGATTCCACCCTTCTTCTTCCTGGTTAAACTGGAAGTTTCCTCCACACTCAGACCACTTCTGAGCACACTCTCACCACCACCAGGGTCCTGTCCACACGTTTACACTAGAAAAATTAGTAACCTTATTACAGAAGCTGCTCCCATCAGTGGTAGCAACAGCTTATAAACTAATTTTTCTACACAAGGTTGAGATGTTTTTACTCAGACCCTGACAACCTGCTGAGGCATGTCTTAGCATAGACATAGCTGCATCACTGCTAGCAGTGTCTCTAATATGGCTAGTGATTTTCCTAGCACGGACAAGCCCCAAGAAGCTGAATCCCTTCAGATGTCATGGATAGGAGTTTAGAGCAGGTGGTGGAGAGATGCTCCGACACAAAAGCGCGAGTCTCAATGGAATGGCCGATGGCCCCAGATTTGCACGAACCAGCTCCAGAGAGACATGCTTTACAAAAATCCTTAATACTTTATGAATATTTGCATAAACTACTTGTACTGTACCGGTTTGGTGACAGCGTGAGAAATAAAAGCTTCCGTGCTGGTCTGCAGGTCTAACACAGCAGGTTTTCAAAAAGATTGCTAATTATACAGACTCCTGAGCAAACCCCCTTTAGAAAGCTTCGCTCTTTACCCTCTGTAAAGACTCTGGGGAATATATGTTTTAGGAAAAGTTAGGTATTGAATAGTACTATTCATATCATAGCTATTCATGTAAGAGGATTTTACACAAGTTGCGTTTGTGGCAAAAGCTTTAATGAACGTTAAAAATTACAAAATAACTCAAATTTCATGGGTTCATTGAACATGAAAGCAGAATCTGGTCTTTTACAAAGTTGAAGATGTGTCTTATTTATGTACAAATATTAAATAGCAAAGTATATTTGGATAATGGTTGTGTAACTTGACAATTAAGGGCCCAATTAAGCAAAGTGCTGAGCATTCCTGACCCCCACTGAAGTCAGTGGGAGCAGAGGACACCCAAAATCAGAATCACCTTATAGAATCAGGACCAAAAATGCTACTGTTTCTCAGATCAACTGTGTAGTAGAGTAGACTTCAGAGTGCATTGTTCATGTAGTTTGCTGTTACACTGATTATAGACAAATTAAGGGCCAGATTTTCAAAGGTATTTAGGCACTTATAGAAGCAGATAGATGCCTAGTGGGATTTTCAAAAGCACCTAGGCACTTAACTCCCAATGATTTTAATAGGAGTTAGGCACCAAGGCCCTTTTGAAAATCCTACTAGGCACCTATCTGCTTCTTTAAGTTCCTAAATACGTTTGAAAATCTGGCTCTCCATAACTACATTTCTGAAAATGGGAGTTAAATGTTTTTGAAAATATTACTCAGTGTGTGTAGAAGGGCTCAAACCCGAACTGTGAGTCTGAATGCTCTCAAAATGCAGGCCTGTGCTTTGCATTTCAATTCATATCAGGATCCAAATCTTCACCAAGATCCTAACTTCTCCCTGAACTTTTTGAAAGGTTGATCCCAGTCTCCGTCTAGATCCTAGTGCTTCCGTTCACTCCCACCTCAAACTAAAATACTTAAGTCATGGACTTTGTGCAACTCTCAGGGCCGGCTGCAGCTCTTTTGCCGCCCCAAGCAGCGAAGGGAAAAAAACAAACCAAGCCTGGTTGAGCTGCCGCCGAAGTGCCGCCAAAGAGGAAGAGTGGGACCGCCGCCGAAGACCCGGACATGCCGCCCCTTTCTGTTGGCCACCCCAGGCACCTGCTTCCTTCGCTGGTGCCTGGAGCCGGGCCTGGTAACTCTTAAAGTTATGTGATATGTTTGTCGATGGCTCTCTCCTTCTCATGAGGGGGCAGAGTTAAGGGTTGCTGGATATTTCTGAATGCTTGATTGTTGGCATGTCTAGATTTCTTTAAGACTGCATGAACCTTAAAAGTTATATTCTTATCTACACCACCCTAACTGAGTATTAACATACATTTAAACACTTAGGTTTTATTAGTTGTACAGTCTTGGTATGTATTTTTTTGTAACTGTTTTATAGTTTAGTAACCTGAATTTTAAGTAAGCAAAGTTTTTTGCCTGGGAATGTCCTCAAAGCTGTATATCACGTAAGCTCGCCAAGCAAGTTGAGATGAAAATTTAGATTATTACTGTATGGAAAACAAGATTTAGTTTCAGCTTTTTTACCTGTCAAAAAATTCCCTGGTTAGCACGTTACCACATAAGTGCACCATGTCCCTCAGTTACATTGGTGCTACCCCTTGACTTCAAACAGGTAATGGACAGCAAAATTGGGTCTAGGTTTTTTTTATTTTTATTTATTTATTTATTTATTTATATTTAAGGTCAATCTTTTGAGCCACTCCTTGCTATATAAACAATGAGGAGTCCTTGTGGCACCTTAGAGACTAACAAATTTATTTGGGCATAAGCTTCATGTTATCACCATTAATATATACTGATGCAAACATGCAAGGATGTAAACACATATACAGAGGAATAATTAAGGTCCTGATCCAGCAAGGTGAAGAGCACTTTAGATAGATTTAACTGCACATCCAATGACAGGTTTCAGAGTAGCAGCCGTGTTAGTCTGTATTCGCAAACAGAAAAGGAGTACTTGTGGCACCTTAGAGACTAACCAATTTATTTGAGCATAAGCTTTCATGAGCTACAGCTCACTTCATCGGATGATAGCTCACGAAAGCTTATGCTCAAATAAATTGGTTAGTCTCTAAGGTGCCACAAGTACTCCTTTTATTTTTCCCATCACCCAAATTATACCAGAAATAAAAACAGAAGTTATAATTTTATGAATGAAAATGTGCTCTCTGTCGTTACAGCCAATGCTTCAGGCTAAACTGCAACTCCACCCTCCTGACTCAGTCACCAGAGTTAATCATGAACTCTGAGGTGCTTAGTGACTAGCTAAAATGTGGAGTAGTTTGCAGAACAAAGCCAAGAGGTCAGGGTCGACTATAGAGAGCCAGTGACAATGAACTGGGTTTTTTTAAGTTGCTTCCTCATTTTTCAGCCTGACAGACAGAGTACTACCAGGCAGCAATGAAAAGTTAGTGTGCAGAATTAACAAACTTGACTAAAAGTTATTTTATAATAATGTTTGTTGCAACACCTGGGATCTAGTTCATTTCAGCTTTCCCTGTACTCACAATGGTCCACACCTGTAACTCTGGGATGCTATTTGTGGGAGGAAGGCCACAGTCTGCTCCATCCCAGCAGCGTTGGACTAAGTCAGGATCCTGCACTATCCAGGTCAGTGAGAGATTAGCTATCAACTTCAATGACCTGAGATCTGGCTGCCCTCAGTTACCTACTATCTCTCTCTCTTTTAAGAGGTTGAAGTACTTTGTTCTATCTGTGGGCAAGCTGAACAGCAACTGCCCCAAATAACACTCCAAATCCAGTTCAGGTCGATCTTTAACCAGAGGTTATTAGTAATTTTGCAGATGCCAGAGAGAGAGAGAGAGAGAGAGATCTTAAAATAACCGGCACGTAGAAACAGGAATACCTAAATGAATCCTATGGAAATCAGGGGTAGCCTGCTACTAAACAGCACTCACAAATCAGTTGAAGAGTCTGTCACAAGGCTGAAAAGTTCTTCCTCTCTCCCAGCCTAAAGCAGTCTCCTTCCTTCTTCCACTCAGCAAATACTGACCATACATGCCTAAGGACACGGTGACAGGGTAATCAGATGCCCCTTCTCGGTCTCAGTTTGGCTATACAAGGGCAAATGTCACAAGTCTGTATTAGGATTTGGGGATTGCCCCATCCCCAGTTTCCCATCTGCAAAATGGGAACCACAATACTCCCTCTGACCATCTTGTCTATTTAGAATGTAAGGTTTTTGGGGCATGGATTGTCTCTCACTATGTACCTGTACAATGCCTAGCACACCAGGGCCCCAATCGTGATTGGGCCTCTAGGTACCAGGATTATACAACCAATGAATAATCCTCCTGCTGCTGCTTTGGTCAATAACACATAGGATTAAAGTTTTCCTTTTACAAACATACTGGGACAAATTTATTCTCCCCAGAGCAGAAGGCCACTCTCTGCGTCCCTTGTGCACACAGGATATTTGCACTAGAAGTGGGATTCGTCAGGGAAGGGCAAGTGAGGTGTAACAAATACGATTGCCAAGGAGCCCTGGGTTAGAGGCTGCCTGGGCTATGCAATGAATGAGCACATATGCTCTCAGTTTGGCCCTGCCTTCTTTTGGGGCAGCAACAACTGGCTCCAGACCACCACTCTGACAGACGAAGGGCTAAAGGCAACTCACTCCAGGCAGACTTACTGCCCCTGGGCTTGCAGCCTATGTTCCGACCCAGGAGGTGAAATGAGTCCATGTGCTATTCAACACAAAACAAAATGCAGTTATACAGAGCAAGGCAAAAAAATAAAGTAAAAGCTCATAAGTTTTCCCACCATTATTTTTAACACTAATTTTATGGTTTGTTTTGCAAAGTCTTGGTTGCACTTAACATTTCACTTTTTGCCAAAAATGTAGCAGAAAACTTTGCTATGAGATTTTCACACAAAATTTCTGGAAGTGACTCAGCCGAGAGACAGACAGACAGACAGAGGTGGAGGTGAAACTCAGGAGTTCCCATGTCTGTACCCAGATCACTCCAGCACACCTCTCTCAGCTGGCTGGAGTGCAGGGATTTGCATACTGTCAGATTGTAGAAGCCAGGGCCTTGTTGGTGGCCAGAGTAGAGGGGGATGCATCTGGGGAGCTCATTTTCTAAACAAGTATCCCAGGGATGTGATGCAGTGCAGAAATAATTCTACACCAAAAGGTCTGGCTTTTATTCAGGTAGAAAAGTGACTGCTAGGGTCAAGTTTCTCCTCCGTTTGGGCATTACAAGGGATTGTTCTCATATTGGCATGAGAACACAATAGGCCAATTTATCTCTGGCATAACTCCATAAAACTCAATGGAGTTACACCAATGATGAATTTAGTCCAGTCTCTCTCAGCTAATCAAGTATCCAGCAATGGCACACCAAGGTTTCATGGCAGCAACATCTGCAGCATCATAATAGTGGCAGAGTGAGCAAATTTTCCATCGAAACGTATGAAACTGACTAGATCCTGCCAGCTCCACTATGTAGTGATGGGGAACCATGAGTGGGACCCACAAATTTGTCTCCTACTGGAGAGTGAATTCACTCTCTCTGAAGTTCACCTAGTCTGAGGCCCAAAATATTTGATATTTTGAATTCAATGTATTATTAAAATGCTAAATTATCCACACACAAAAAACTCATTACCATAGCACTTTTCGTAAGATCAGCGGTTTGCCTCAGAGTCTTGACCAAAATTTCCTCCTGCTTGTGTTCATTTGGTTGCTATACTCCACTCCAGCAGTGGCTGCACTTCAATGCAGTTGTACAGTATATAGAGAGATTTAAAGCTCTTTGAGATGAAAGGTGGTACATTACTATTATTGTTATAGAAATAAAGGTCTAGTCTATGCTATTCAAAGACCGAGACTTTGGGGATTTGCTATGAGGAAATTTGTACGAACCCTCTCCATCTCATCCTCAATAAGCTTTTCAGTGCAGTCCTTCCCTAGGATCACGCGAATGCATATTACATCACTACCATTTCATCAGGTATGACAAGTAAAGTGGTTGTATGTACCAGGACCATAAAACCCTTCAGAGGTTCTTTTTTATTTCTGCTTAGCTGGGTTTTCAGTTAACTACAAAACTGAGATTAAAAAGAAGAGTTAGAAATGTATGCATTCTAGGAATCGAAAAGCTCTAGTAATTTATAAAACAATGTCCGCCTGCCAAGGAAACAATGCAGTATTCACTGTTTCATTACATTAAAAATGCACATTGGATTGATGGTCTTCATTATTGTTGCTTTAGCTCAAACTATCATTGAAGAAACAATTGACAGCTGCAAAGCCATGTTGTGGGGGCAAATGCGCCAATGATAAAAAAGTAATTTAGAAAAAGAGGAATGTTTATGGACTGCAAATCACATGCTTAAAATAAGAATGAACATGCTATGAAATAATATGCTTAAGTCTGTGAATGCACTGCGGATTCAGAGGACATCATGAACCATGACAGTGATGTCTGAGTTCATGCAATCAAAACACTGAGATAGAACTTCAGCCTTAAAATTCATTGAGGAGAAGCAGGGCCATATTCACTAGTATACTCCAGCTTCTTTGTGCCACTTCTTTCATGAAAAGCAGCCACGGTAAATTGGTGAATCTGGCCCATATTGTTTAACAATATACATGAAAGTCTCCTAGATATATTGAAATGCCTGTCAGCTCTGGGTGGTTTATCTTAAGGGGTTAAACCCTTTCTCTGATGATCATCTAAAGGAGGGGAGGGCAAACTACGTCTCACAGGCTGGATCCGGCCCATCAGGGCTTTCAATCCAGCCCACGGGATTGCCAGCTGCATGGCACAGCGGGGCTAAGGCAGGCTCCCTGCCTGCCCTGGCCCCGTGCTGCTCCCGAAAGTGGCCGGCACCACTTCCCTGTGGCCCCTGGGGGAAGAAGGAAGGGGGCAGAGGGCTCCATGCACTGGCCTCACCTGCAGGCACCTACCCCTGCAGCTCCCATTGGCCGGGAACAGGGAACCGTGGCCAATGGGAGCTTCAGGGATGGTACCTGCAGCGAGGGCAGCGCACGGCAGAGCCGCCTGCTCTCCCCACTCACCCCGGGGCCACTGCCAGACATGCTGGCCACTTCTGGGAGCAGCGTGGGGCCTGCTGCTGCCACCCCAGGGCCGCTCGAGGTAAGCGGTGTCGAGCCATAGCCTGCACCCCAAACCCCTCCTGCACTCCAGCCCTCTGCCCTGAGCCCCCTAACCCCCTGCCTTGAGCCCCCTGCCGCACCCGAACCCCCTTTGTCTAAAACAAAGCTGATCACCAAGAGGAGTTTTTGCAACCTTATGCACTTGTCACATTTCTAGACATGCCCTCAGGATAGGTCCAGCCAATGAGAGGGTCCTGATGATATAATGCTTCTGACATTGGTTCACTACTTTGTTCAGAAACATCCTGAGAAAACTGTATGGGTGGAGTTCTCAAGCAACATAATGAACTAGAATGCTGCCTCCAGCTTGCTCGTGTAGTTGAATTAATTTCTCTTAATAAAGTCACCAGCTGTTTTATTTTTAACTTATCACTAGATTCCCGTACTATTACTCTAAACACAACACATTTTAAATAGCTCCAGAAATGGTTAGGTTTATTTTCTAATTTTAAAAAACCTGGTTATAAAAAGGGTGTGTAGAATTGTTGAACCTTACCTCCAAAAGTCCATCCTCTGGTAGATCTGTACAGTGCACAGCATTCTGAATCTTGTTTTTACCAAAGATGGCACGCAGGGTTCCAGGTCGGAGGTGACGGGCTATTTCCTATTGAATATATAAATATTAACACCATGTGAACCTTATAGCCATGTTACATCATAGACAGTACAAACACATATCAAGTAAACAATTCATTGTATGTTGATTAATATATGTACAGTATATCAAAAATGAAAATTAACAGTTAAGTTCCAACTTGGACTTCATGTATGCATGTGACTGAAAAGCCATGACTAGGATGGGAACCGAAGGGTGAAAACAGTCTGACATGAACCTAGTGTAATTCACAGATTCCAAGACCAGAAAGGACCATCTAATCTGACCTCCTGTATTACGCAAGTTACAGAACTTTCAAAAATAATTCCTAAATTATTTCTTTTAGAAAAACCATCCAATCTTGATTCAAAAATTGTGATGGAGAATCCACCGTGACCCATTGGTGAATTACTCTCACTGTTAAAAAATTATTCCTTATTCCCAATCTGAATTTGTTTAGCTTCAACTTTCAACCATTGGATCATGTTATACCATTCTCTGATAGACTGAAGAGCACATTATTAAATATCTATTCTACAGGTAGATATTCCTAGATTATAATCAAATCACCCCTTAACCTTCTGTTTGTTAAGCTAAATAGACTGAGCTCCTGAGTCTATCACTATGAAACCACCAGGGATTGTCAGCAGGGACAGAACTCAGGACCTTCCACAATATATGCATAAGCACCTAACACACGAACTAATGGAATTAGCTGTGCTTACGTAGCAGGCTCTTATCCACTACATGGACGAGTCACTAGAGATGAAAAGATCACACACACTTAGCTAATGCAGAGTGCTACACTAGCTCTCCTCCAGCCTGAAAGAAGCAGATTTTCACTTTAAATTTGACATTGTCAAAACTGAGCTCCTGATCCACCCTCAAGCCCCTTCCTCCCCCGTCCTCTTTTCTCTGTCACTGTGGACACCACCATCTAGCTTCCTCCCAATCATTCAGCCCCATAACCTCAGGCATCAACATATTCAGGCTATATCTAAATCTTGCCCTTTCTTCCCTCATAACATTTCAGAGTTCCACCTTTCCTCTCTGTCCACACCCCAAGGTGCTCATCTCACATCATGGCTACTGCAACCTTGCCCCACTCTAGTCCAATCAAAGCATTGCTGCTGAAATCATCTACCTGTCCCATCATTGTGACCATGTCAATCCCCCCACCTCATACGAATCCTGTCTCAACCATGCCAAATAAAAGTTTCTTGCCCTTACCTTCAAGGCCTCTCACAATGTAGCCCAGCCATACCTACCGGCTCTATTATTTTATTGCTCTGCCAACAATGCAGGATCGACCACCCACTTGTCTGCCTCTCCCACAAACACCTTTGAGCTTCCTTCCATTCCATCCCTTAGGCATGGAATATATTCCCTGAAAAAGCCACCATAATGCCACTGCCCTGTCCTCCACCTTCATGACTACAGAACACCACCAGCTGAGAGGGGTCAGGTAGCTGATGAGCTGAGACTATTGCTACTGAACGGCTGATTTGTCTTAACAAAATATACACATACCAATCAACTGTGCACACAGCTAGTCTCTGAAAAAACATGCTCATACTACTCTTACTCTGGCTTTCCACACTACAGTTTCACCCACCTGTTATTTCTTGTCTTAAACTAAGATTGAGGCAGGGATGGCATTCAGGACAACAAACCCCAGCCTGACTGAGGCCTGCACATACTTCTGAAATATTAATTAATATGAATGGTAATTTAGTTAACAGGTACCCATCTGAAAAGCCATTAAACCATATTATAGCTGGATTGAATCTGGCTCAAACCACTTTCTGATGAGAAGCTTCATTTTCCCATTGTTACTGTGTGTATGCCAGTGTTAGGTTACTGGTTACTTTGTAGTTATTGCTTTACTCTTTAGTTGTGGACACAGGAGCACACATGATGAAGACACTCTTCATCTCAATGGCATTTACAAGGTTTTGCTTACTAATAAAGTCATGGGCATTGCCCTCCCCCCTACAAACTGCAAGTCTTGGGCAGGTGCAGAATTCCCCCCCCCCCCAATGCAGCCCCATTGGCCTGACTGGAGCTGCCCCGCCCAAACAAAGATGTCAAACTACACCTATGAGTAAAGTCTAAGAGATTCTCTTAAGAAAAAAAACCTCCTAAACCTGATCACGTTTTGGGATTGCCAATAACCTGAGATTGATGAGGGAACAAAAATCACATGTGAGTTTACTGCATCTGCTTTGTACTTAAGTGAAGCCTGGCTTGAGATGACTGTTGATCCCAGTTGGCGGAGAGCAACAACAATTTGGCCGCTAGAAGCTTGAAGAGAGCCCCAGGCTTTTTAAACTTTACTTGAAAAGACAGAAAGACATTACAAATATTTCGGTAGCCATAAAATGTTAGCTACCACTTCAGCAAGAATTAGCTCAGAGGCAGACTTGAAAGTCAAAGTTTCATGTTCACACCTTTCCCCCTCCAGCTTATCTAAAATGCTGCTTCTAAAATAATTTTCCTCTCCCACTGTTCCAAACATGTCCCTTCTTTCTCTGAATTCTTTCAGCATTTTCCCCTCAATTTTCTCATCAAATTCAATCTCCTTGTCCTCACTTTTACATCCCTGCAGAGTCTTGCTGTAACCTACATCTCAGCTCTCTTTTCTTCCTACTCCACTTCCCAAGCCTCCCTTCTAAGTGCCCTGCATCTGTCCTTCTCCCATACTGCCTCTTATGCTTGGAAGTCTGGTTTTTCTTTAGCACCCTGAGACCTCCCAATCCTTCTCCAAACTTCCTCCAGGAAGCCTTTCCACAGTGGCTGCTTGCAATACATCTCTCATCTCATCTTTCTCACAAATTCATGGCACCTATTGTACTCATGGCATCCGATGAAGTGAGCTGTAGCTCACGAAAGCTTATGCTCAAATAAATTGGTTAGTCTCTAAGGTGCCACAAGTACTCCTCTTCTTTTTGCGAATACAGACTAACACGGCTGTTACTCTGAAACCTGTCATTGTACTAAGTCTAATTTTCCTGTGCCTGCATTAGATCATAGTTCACTGAGTCAAGTTTTGTGTCAGCTTGTATGTTTAGTGTAAAATAATAATAATACTTCTTGAGCAATCTAAATAGATTCCTATTGCCTTCAGTTAAAATATATGACCAGAGAGAAGACAATTTGCACTAAGTGACCAAACAAGGGACCAACAAAAAAACAGTTCCCTTTTAATTATTAGTTCTTCATTCTATTGTAGTAATACCAAAGAACTCACCTCTGGGATCAGGAACCCAGTATACTAGGCACAGTACAAAGAAACAACACAAAAACAGCTGATCTTTAGTTAAACATTAAAAAAAGTATTGGAAAATCTTGAGGATGCTTCCTAAGTGGTCATTTCCGACGGGGCATTGCTCACACAATTCAAGCTGCAGCTACACTACAGAGCTTACGGTGGCACGGCTGCACCGATGCAGCTGTGTAGTGCAGCTACTGCAGACATTCTAAGCTGATGGGAGGGAATTCTCCCGTCAGCTTTGTTACTCCAGCTCCCGCAAGGGGTGGTAGCTATGTCGGCGGGAGAAGCTCTCCCATGGACATAAGCACCGATGTGGGCAGTGCTATTCGGTGTAAATTACATTGCTCAAGGGGATGGATTATTCACACCCCTCCACGACATGGGTAATGCCAACATAAGCTGTAGCGCAGACATAGCCACAGTCCTTAGTGCAGATCTTAAGGTATATGCTTATTGCTTCCTATGTTTATGGTTACATATACATTTCTATTGCCTCTTTAATACCAAGAGAGACACTCAAGTATATGGTCCTCTTTTATTTTTAATTAAGAAAACCAAAAAGCATTCTATTTATTCCAGTTCCCAGAGTTTATATTTTACATGCTATATATACCTATTTTCATATTCTCTCCATTATATATACGTCTTTTCACTGTGCAGGAATAACCTTGCCCGTGTGAAATAATTTGCAAATTCTATGGACTCATTTCTCCTAGATGAGACGGGGAGTTAAGGAGGGCAGATTTTGCATTTTTCCTCTTGCCTTTAGTAGTGATAATTGTCAAAAACAGGCTGAAAACAACAAACATCTTTATGATGAGAGGGCTGGTTACTTTTGCTTCAACACTTCAGGTTAAATGGCTTTGTAGTTAAGAATGCAGGAAGTATTTTTTTTTAAATTCAGAATCGTAACAAGTGTCAGATAAAGTCTTCCAGCCATAAATACAGATTCCAAGTAGATTAAGCATTCAGTACAGATGAGCTAGCCCCATGTGGCCAGAAAGGCAGGTGGTTAAAAGCGTTGTTAAACATGCATGCGTATTGTCATTTGTTATGGACATGAGATTCTAGTTAAGTGTAATTCTAGAGGCAGCCACTGACATCAGGCACTTATCTTTTCCTTCTCATTCAAGATCTATATAAAGTGGTCTATCCACAACAGGTCCTTTTTTTAAAATAATCAGGCCATCATGTGGTTTCACTCCAGGTGAATGGTGGTTCCAATACCCTAGTGAATCAAGCACCAATTTGTTCAATGTCAATTTCAAGCTTACAGATAAGATGGGCAGAATTCTATTTGAATTTTTAAAAAAGGTTTGACAGATAAACATTTATATTTAAGCCTTTTTTCTATTTTGATTGTTTTAAATTTTCACAGTTGTAGGAAATGGGGGGGGCAGGCAATTATTTAATGTTAAGATTCAAAACGTTAAAGCTTTATAGCCATTAAAACACAAATTGCCAACATCTTATGCAAAATATACAAAATAAATACCCGAAATCAAACTAAGACGTTCTCAAGCAGCATTTATCCTACTTTGCCTATCTGTACATTTCTATCATCGATAGAAATATTTGTCATTGGTTTGTATGTGTACAGTGAAATTAACGTTTACTGACATTTACTAAAAAATCTAATCCAAGCCTACTTATAGATCTAATTTTTTGCTGCTTTGCCCCTAATACAGAAATGTTTGCCCCTTCAAATTTGCCATTCACAAGGATAATTAAGAAGCACAATGACCACGATTGTCTTTCATTGCCATGAGCTCCAGAATAGACTTTCACGCTTTTGTAAAGTTTAAAAACCCAAGAGATCATCTTGAAAAGCAAGTGACTTCAATATCAATGGTGATTGAGGCCATCATGAAAACCACCATGCCCACAATATACCTGTCTTGATCTCTTTAAGAATGGCTCTACGTCAAGTGGCAACATCCTGACTTAGTTCTGCCATGTAATCCAAATGATAATTTTGATCATAGTCTTCATTGCTCTGGACACCACTCCTTGTTTTCTCAGAAGTCTCAGCAAGGGATAGAATTAATTCATGTATTATACTTCAGGTCAGACGAGATGATCACAGTCGTGTCTTTTGGCCTCAATCTATTAAAGAGCTTGACGTTCCGGTCATCTTTTGGGACTTAAATAGAAAAACTTGAAATGTCTTTGAAAATAAGGTCACATTTTAAGATAAAGATAATCCTTTCCAAGTCGCAGAATACCAAGTTAATGGTTACGACTGATGCAGTGCACAACACCATGAGGAGCAGTTTGTCTGCACTTGGCCTGCACACCATGTGAGCAGCCCATATCCACCTCTGCTCCTTCTAAATTCAGGTCAACCAGTTTTGAGATATGCTCTTCTATTATAATCACTATAATGCCTAAACTGGTTTTTATCCCACAGGGTTACACCATCTAAGTCTGCTATGCGGTTTCCCAATCTGCATAGATCTGACATCAGTTTAGCCATCAGCAACTGCAGTGATAAGCTTTCTGTTTGTATTCCTGAGATACTTCCCAAGGGAGACTAAATTTGTTGTCCTTACAAAGTCTTTCATTTGGTTGGGTGTTAGCATAGTTGTTCCAAGATGCTTCAGCTCTGGCCTGCCAGTTGAAAAGTATTTCAAAAATCCGAAAAACTGAAACCAGGCTCCATGTTAAACACTTGGTTCTCTTCCTCTATTTTATGGAGCAATTAATAATAGGAGCTTCTTGTTGACAAAGTGATGCATTTTCTGTTTACATGCACTCCACATGAGCAGCAGAGAGGTCAAATACATGTAGGGAATCAATAATAAAGATCTAATACCCACTGCCAAAGTCTTACCAGAAAACTTCCTGTGCTTTCTGAAAATTCCACTAAAAACTTTTAATCGTTTGGACATGTAGCCAACTGATATGTAGATTATCATAAATTCTGGAATGAGAGTTTATATCTAAATTCCTTATATTCTTTAGCATAATCTTCTGTCCCGTTTGTATTAAACTCACTTGGCCTTAGGCCCTCAGTATTGCCCTCTGCTGATTCAGGTTAATTTTTTAACTAGGGTGGTTTGACGTGTTCCAGACATTTTTCATTTTTTTAAATCAACCAACTCTGTGCACACATAGTTGTGTGTTTAAAGCAGTGTGAGAGTCAAGGATTGATTTGCAATTTAAATTGCCTGCCCCAGGGAGCAGCAGTCAAGTATGCAATTGCAAGGCTGTGAAAAATGTATCAGATTGTGTTTGGCAGCAGTAGGAGCAAGTAATCAAACTGTAGTTTATTTTCTTATAAAGTCTGCTCTTACTTGGTTGACAAATTCAAGTATTGCTTGCCTTGCTGGTAAAAAATGAAAGACTTTGAACTCTGATTAAAGCCATGTTCCTTTTGCGAGCTATATTCGCCCACTTAAAATCAAACCATGCTCTGTATTGTAACCTCAGCAGCTGCTGCCTAAGCTTGCAAGTCTCTGAAAAATTGCTACACAGCCTATCTTTCCTCTTCCCTCAGGCAGTTCAGTTCTCTTTGCTTCACTCTCACTCATTCCCTCCAGCCAATCTTCTCTCTGACTGGCAGCCTAATGGTGCTGCAGGCTTGATATCACTCAATCCGCCCACAGACTTCCTGTTCTGTGGGCAGGAAACTTGACACACTTACTAGCCCAGACAGCGTTTCTACTTGTCCTGGACTTTTCTGATCTACACTTGAGCAATTCCAATGCTGGCTCCTAAATGACTTCTCACAAAGTTATTCCATTGTATTATTGAGGAACGCATCTGCCATAAACAATGGCCAAATTCAGACCTGGAGTAAACAGGTGTAATTCTTATGCAAGTTTCTGAGCTAAATTCAGTGGTGATGTAAATGAAAAGTTCTGTATGAGATGTAAGTTGGTCAGAACATGGATGTAAATGGTAAAATAACTCAATGATTTGGAATTCAGTAGGTCTGCAAACGGTGTGTAAATTACACGCTGACAGGTGAAAGGGGAGCGTGCAGCAAACAGCAACTAATATGAGGGTGTAAGAAAAATAAGAGGTAGCCAAGCCTCATGTACTCAGTCTTCAAAAAATTGATTAGTTACTTTATTTGAGTTCCATTCTCAGATCTGTTTTGACTCAATGTATGACTGTAAGCAAGACAAGATGGGGTAGGTAATCTTTTTTTATTCTGTTGGTGAAAGAGATAAGCTTTCGAGCTTACAAAGAGCTCTTCTTCAGGTCTGGGTCCTGAGATCTGACGAAGAGCTCTGTGTCAACTCAAAAGCTTGTCTCTCTGACCAACAGAAGTTGGTCGAATAAAAGATATTACCTCACCCACCTTGTCTCTCTAATATCCTAGGTTCAACATGGCTACAACATTGCATACAACAATGACTTTAAGCAAGCCACTTGAACTCTATCGGTGAATTCTGGCCTCAGTGAAGTCAGTGGTAGTTTTGCCATTCACTTCAATGGAACCAGGATTTCACCCTGTGGGTTTATTTATCCACCTGTAAAACATGAATAACGATACTTGCCTAGGCAGGTTTCAGAGTAGCAGCCGTGTTAGTCTGTATTCGCAAAAAGAAAAGGAGGATTTGTGGCACTTTAGAGAGTAACAAATTTATTAGAGCATAAGCTTTCGTGAGCTACAGCTCACTTCATCGGATGCATTTAGTCCACTGAATGCATCCGATGAAGTGAGCTGTAGCTCACGAAAGCTTATCCAATGCATCCGATGAAGGGAGCTGTAGCTCATGAAAGCTTATGCTCAGATAAATTGGTTAGTCTCTAAGGTGCCACAAGTACTCTTTTTCTAATATAGGCAGGTATTTCTTCTTTCTGAATTTTAGGAGAAAGAGAGAAAAGCAAAATTTTACACTCACACAAACAGTTCTGATAAAACTGCTTCACTGTACATACACACATGTGTATGTGCATAAAGTTCAAAGAAGCTGTTCCTGAAATCACCACAAACTTTACTCTTGCTGGGAAAATTCAGAGTTTGCCTAGTGTACAAAGATAGCAGGGTCCAAGATGATGAAAGTTAAGTCTGGTCATTTCTGGCTTCGATCCTCCCATCACACACACGCGCACACACAGAAAGAAAGAAATGCAGAAGAGGAAAGAACTACCAGAAAATTCTATAAGATTCACCCAGCTAAGCCATCTTGCTCCCTTCAAAAGGAGTTTGCAGCCTTGTTGAGGTGCGCAATGAACATATCCTGGGGATGCCAGAGATCCATCTCACTGATTCTGGGCCACCCCCAGAGATCCCCTTCTCCTCCTATCCAGCAATAAGTCTTCCTTTGGAACAATGAAGGTATTGGCTGCTTTCCACATAGCAGTGCACTGCCCCTTTCTGAAAGAGGTGTAGAAGCTATTGGGAGGAAATATTACTGTTTGTAATAGATCAGGGTCCCATTGTGTTAGGTTCTGTACATGTATATTAAGAGACGGTCCTTGCCTTAAGAGCTTACAACCCATCTTGACACAACAGACAAAGGGTGGGAGAAAAGAGTATCATCTCCATTTTCAGAGCGAGAACTGAGGCACAGGGAGATTAAGTAACTTGCCCAAGGTTACACAGGGATGTGTGACAAAGCTGGAAAATGAGCCTAGATCTCCTAAATCCCTGCCCAGTTCCTCAACCGTCCTTGCTCTTTGGGTTAATGTTCCTTTAATTCCTGAGCAGATTTCAGATCAGGTATCTGCCTAGTCCCCTCCCCTGCAAAGAGAGCCCCTCAATTCCATCTGGGCATCTTCCAAAACCATTCCATCCAGAGTCTGCACAGAGGGGCTTTGTGTGGGCTTTCCCTCCCTTGCTCCCTATCACAACGCCGTTCTCTTGCACTCAACCATTTCAGTTTTTAAAAAACAATCCAGTGTTTGGTTACCGTGCATTTTCTCAGACTATAAGTAAACAAAACTGCTAAAAATTCTGCTCAGGTTGCCTTGCAGTAGAAAGAAGAGCAGAGCAGCAAGAAACACCCTAAATTATTCATCGACAGCGTGTTTATTGAGTCACTCATTTTATATCCAGTTTTTTAAATGTCTTTGTTTGATGGTTTCAGAGATAATGAGACTGATGCTACAGAGTGAAACCTGGTATTGCAGCTGCCAGTTACAGCAGAGGTGAAGGATGGAAAAACAGAGATCACCTGCTTCTTTCTGATACAGAAGGGTAGCTGGCTCAGCTTGGAATATATTTCTGCCCTTCTAAACCACTGATGACGTAACCTAAGCAGAAAAGACTGGAGAGATTCTCTGACAGCAGTAGTATGCATTTCTTGTGTTATTACAATGGCACAATGTGGTATGCGAGCCCCACTGCGGAAACTCTCAGCCCATATGTATTCTCTCTGTCCCAATTCTTCCACTGGGGACAATCCCATCATGCCTTTAAACGATACAAGCATAGAGTCAGGTCACAAGCAGCTGTCTAGGAAGCCAGCTGCAGCTTCCAAGGAACCTGTGTAGATTGATTTTAAATCGCATTCCATATCCTAGCCAGTTCTTGTGGTTCCACTGCAGCTGGAAGTCCTATACCGAGGGGGTGAGTTCCCCCTAGAGCAGTCTGCAGCACGGGTGACCGTTCCTCACAGACCTGCCTCTTTGGTGTACTTCAAATCCACACTAACAAAGGGTATATGCAGAAGGCTGTGATCTGCAACCCCTCTTCTGCATGGCTATCAGCTGCTCTGTCATCCACTTGTTAAATTTTCAAACAAACACATTTGTGCTTTTTCCCATACTGCCCCTCACACATACGAGGTGCTCTGCAGAAACATCTCCAAAGCTACCTCATTATCCTCCTTCAAATCCCTCTGTACAGCTCTTCTTTTCTGTGATGCTTGCAAAAAAACTTGACAACGGATAGGCTGCTAGTTGCAGAGACGACTGCCTATCATGCTGACCAGTACTGTCTCATTGTTTACTCGTACTCTTGTCTGTCTGTATCCATCTGTTGTCTCTTGCTTACACTTCATTGCAAGCTCTTTGGGGCAGGGACTGTCTTTTTGTTTTGTGTTTATACAGCACAATGGGATCCTGGTCCATGGTTGGGGTGCTTACAAGCTACACATAACAACAGTCAACGACACTCCTGGTCTACACTGGGAGGGGGTGGGGGGTTGACCCAAGATACGCAACTTCAGCTATGCAAATAGCATAGCTGAAGTCGGCGTATCTTAGGTTGACTTACCTGGCCGTGAGGACGATGGCGGGTCCCCCATCGACTCCGCTTCTGCCTCTTGCGAACTGGAGTTCTGGAGTCAACAGGGAGCACGTTCGGGGATCGATTTATCGCGTCTAGACGAGATGCGATAGATCAATCACTATCCGCCGATCCGGTGGGTAGTGAAGACCTGCCCTAAGCAAACAGTATTCCTCACTGTCAACAGACATTCTGAGTGTTAACTACAACTCAGCATCTTACAGTAACCAGGGCACTGTTCTGGAAAAAACCCCAACAGATTCTGAGCAACACAAATGACAAATGTGAAAGGTGCTATATGCACCTGATCATGCCACTCTCTACTCCTATTGATTTCAAAGGTGTTGGAAAGAAAATGCTCAATACATTCCAGGACTGAGCCCTGTAAGAACAAAATTATTAGTAAGTGACTGATCGAGATAAATCACTGTGAGCTTCCTGTATGAAACTTTTTGGGGCAATCATAATTGACTCTTATCCACAGACAGATCTCCTGTGGCACTTCTGGAAAGATAAGGCAGGTAGCCCTAGTGTCCTAACAGAGTTCTAGCTTGGTTAATTACATTCTGCTCTCTTACACTCTCCTTGCAGTTTCAGCTAGATATTCCTCTTCACTTCCTCACCTAAACAACACAGCAACACTGCACAACTGCTGTGTTCCAACTCAGAGCTGGGAGCATTTCAGTGATGAATAAAGCCATTTCTGTTTGCAAACAAATTACAGAATCAGAAGATTGTGAGGAGCTTTGGAATCTATTTAGATGAAAGTTGCTATGTAAATGCAAGGTCACTGTGACCAGCCATCTATCCTTAGCTGAGGAACTGAAGAGAAGGGAGACAGTAGTTCACTGCTGTTGCAATATCTTTCCCCCTTCTAGACACTGTGACCTCAGCACTTCCCTTATCCTCTGAAAAACAGTGCTCCCTTTCTCTGTGGTAGGACTGGTATCACAAGAGACTTTGTTTTGGTGAAATGCTCTCTCAGGGTTTAGGCTCATAGAACATAGCTCCCCATATGTCTCCAAAATTCAACACAAGCCAAGCCAAGCAAAGAAACAAACATCTTAGACAGAAATTAACCCAGATACTGAGTGCACTTCTAAAGCACATTCTATAAATGGATCTCTCATAATGCTGTATAGATACTAATGAATTTAGCCTCAAAAACACCACTGATAGACAGGGAAGACTTATTTTACAGATGGGGAATCTATGACAGAGAGATTGATATATTTGTCCAAATCAAACAGTGAGTCTGTGGGTAGAGTCAGGAACAGAATAGAACACAGGTCTCCTGACTCCTAGTCCTGTGCCTTACCCTCGAAAGCCATGTCTTCACTGGGAAAAAAGGTGTGGTTTTAAAGCTTGTTAAAACCCTAGCATAGAGAGGGAAAGCAGTATTTTAACATATTAGCTGGCAGGGGTCAACCCGAGAAGGAGCTAGTGCAGGGGTCTCAAACTCAATTTACCTCAGGCCCAGTGCCAGTCCTCAAGTCCTCCCAGCCGGCCAATAATGTCACTCATGCCGCCCAGAACCCACCCCCCAAAACTCCGCCCCCCCGCAAACTTCACCCCCCAACCTGCCTAAGGCTCTGGGAGGGAGTTTGGCTGGGGGAGGTGGTCTGGGGTAGGGGACTGGGGTGCAGGTTCTGGGAGGGAGGAAGAGTGCAGACTCTGGGAGGGGGTTGGAGGGTGTGGCGCTTACTTCGGGCTCCAAGGTGGGGCGGGCTGGGGGGCCCCAGGCACCGCGCCCACAGCTTCCCATTGGCCACAGGGGTACTCGGGGCAAGGACAGCGTGCGGAGGCACAGCTCCACTCCACCCTGGGGCAGGCAGACACATGGAGCAAGCAGGCAGACGCCGCTCAGCTCCACTGAGCTGCTGGGGCCCTGGGCCATTGTAAATCACCTGGGGGCGGCAGGTGGGGCCAAAGGAGAGACCCGGCCTGGAGCCCTGCAGGCCACATTGGGGAGGTTCGCGGGCCACAGATGGCCCACGAGTTTGAGACCCCGGAGCTAGCACTAACAAGTTTTAAACTACAACTTGCCTGGTCTACTCTAGGATGTTAAGATGCATTTAGCTAATGTGTTAAAAACACAACTTTTTCCCTATTGTAGATGTGGCCAAAAAAACCCAACTGCTTCTCTAATCCTACCAAGACCATGTTTACACTAGTAAAAAGACGTTGTGTTTCAAAACGCGTTTAGCTAACATGATTTTTAAAAGACTTTGCACCAAGATTAGACAAAGCAAGTGGTGTTAAATTCATTAGTTGGTTGTTGTCATCTAGCGGGGGAAGCAAAGGGTCGACCACAACCATTCACCACATTTTTAAAATACAATTTGCCTTGTCTACACAAAGTGCATAATATTGTTTAACATCATCTTAGCTAGCAAATTGTGAAACATGACCTAATCTTCCCAGTCTAGACAAACCCATTTATGCATAGTAAGCTCTGGAGCTGCAGAGTTAAAGATCAAGACAGGCTACCAAAAATAGTTAACCTTTTTGAGGCCGAGCACTCAAACCGTACAATTCTATACAAATGATACAATTTTAGAAAGATCTATATTAGCTACAGAGAGCTTAAAACATTGTGTATTTCATTCCACGCAGGTAAAGAATGTGCTGCTTTTGTATCATTATCATTTTGAGTGTAAAGGGAGTATCTAGGATATTCAGCCAGCCTCTTTGGGTATGTCTACATTGCAATCAGAGGTGAGACTGCAGCACATGTAGACATACACATGCTAGTTTAGACCTAGCTAGCTTTGATTATAACAACAGTGAAACCATGGCAGCATGGGCACCAGAACAACCGGTACAAGCCTGCCCGGGACCCTGGGTATGTACTTGAGTGGCTAGTCCTGCTGTCATGGCACCCAGTGATGTGGAGATGAGTGAGAAAGGCCAGCAGCTGAGACAGACAGGTAGGGATCACGAGGTTCTCTATCTGTTGGCACAGTCAGCTTCCCAAGGTGATGCCAGGTTTTTGAGGGGGCTTGAGAGACCTCAGGCAGACTTCTATAACCTACTTAAATGTACTCAACATTAGGAGTGTTTGGAAGCTGGATGGATCAGGGCCCTTATTATGGGGATGCTACAATGCTCATCGTGGTGATGGACGGTATAGGAAAAATAAATAGACTAGTTAGGTGTTTCAGCAACTGGGGGAAGGACAAAAAAAATTCTTGCAGCAGAAAGGGGGACGGACCCCAATTTCAGTCTCTCCCCCATAAGTCACCAGAGACTCTTAAGGGAGACAAGGAAGCAGAGTTTTCTGAGCTCTCATCCCTCACTACAGACAATATGCTTAATATCAGCTCTTCTCAGTTGGGTTTAACACTTAGCACAATGCAATACCTGTTTTGTACCTAATTGCGGCAGTTTTATGACTAACGAACCTAGTTCAATGACTATCCCATGCAGGATTGATTTATACAGAGGATTTAGTGCTCCTGAAAGATTCTGGCCTGAATGTTCTGGAGAATATAAGTCTCTATCCATGAGACAAGCACAGCACAGAAAGAGGCACTGCCAGCTGTCCCTACACTGTGGCCTTGTCAACGTGCCTTAGCCATGACTTGGAAGATCCACCTCTAGGATTTAGAGTAGAGTTCACTGTCCATGACCAGTCTCTGGCCTCTCTGCTGGGACTGCCAACAAATCCCCAATAGAGTGGTGATTTTGCACATGTGGACACCTGCCTATTAGGAAGATGACTGAGACCACCAACTCATTTCCCTGAACAGCTATCACATGGTAAAATCTCTTGGACGCTACCAAACTATGGCACAGCACATTTAAACCAGCAGTTGAAATTGAAAGGATCCATATCCCATCACTAAATCCCTAATTGTTCTAATCTGCACAAGAAAAGTGTGCAGTGGTTGACACAGAGACCTTTTAATTAAAAGCCCCTTGTTCTAGTATAGTAAATTCTGTTGCCTGTCCTGGATGATTTTGGAAAGTCAATATGAAAAAAGATAACTGAGCAGGTCATCCCACAGATGGTGGAGGTCTGCCATATGAACTGCATAGCCATAAGGTAAAAACCAACTTACTTATCTTTTTTTGTTTGGTTGGCTGGGTTTTATGAAGATATATTCTACATGCTTCTGAATGTGTCACAGAATTAACATTATGAACATTGAATACATGCCTATTAGACTGAGGGAATGTCTACACTACGAAATTAGGTCGATTTCACAGAAGTCGATTTTTAGGAAGCGATTTTATACGATCGATTGTGTGTGTCCCCTAAGTGCATGAAGTCGGCGGAGTGCATCCACAGTACCGTGGCTAGCGTCGACCTTCATAGCAGTGCACTGTGGGTAGCTATCCCACAGTTCCCGCAGGCTACACTGCCCACTGGAATTCTGGGTTGAGCTCCCAATGCCTGATGGGACAAAAACATTGTTGCAGGTGGTTCTGGGAACATGTCATCAGTCACCCCTCCCTCCCTCCCTCCCTCTGTGAAAGCAACGGCAGACAATCATTTTGCGCTCTTTTTCCTGGATTGCCCACACAGACACCATAGCATAGCAAGCATGGAGCCTGCTCAGATCTCCGCTGCAGTTGTGAGCATTGTAAACACCTGCATTATCCTGCAGTATGTGCAGAACCTGCAAAAGCAGGTGAGGAGGCGACGATAGCGTGATCACGATAGTGATGAGGACATGGACACAGACTTCTCTCAAAGCATGGACCCAGCAGCTGTTCCATGTGAGAAGCCGCTGGGGATGGTGTAGCGGTGATCAGAGGAGAGCAGAACAGGATCTAAAGCCTGCAGTAGGGGGCAGGAATCCCAATCTCCAATCTCAGTGGCTGCAGAAAGAGTTGTCTTTCCTGACTAGGTCTCAAAGAACTGGACATTGTTATAGCAAGTCCTAGACCAAGGATTCAGCAGGGGCAGGTTGAGAGCCCTTCACCCCTGGGGAACTTTCACTCTGAGCCCCTAGTGCTATACAAGAAGCTTCAGGTGTTTTCCCACTCTTTTTTCCTGCTCTGTCCCCTTCCCCACTTTCTTTACCTCCCTTCTCTCCATCTCTTACTCTCTGTAAGAATCATACAAAGACCATGGTTAAAAAGTGAAAGGAAAAGTCAGCGAAACCAGTATTCCAATTGTCATTGCTGCTTGCTGTGTGCTCCACAGTCTCCGTGAGAGTAAGGGGGAAGACGTTTAAGGCGGGGTGGGAGGTTGAGGCAAATAGCCTGGCGGCTGATTACACACAGCCAGACACCATGGCGATTAGAAGAGCACAGCAGGGCGTGCTGAGCATCAGAGAAGTTTTGAAAACCAGTTTCATGACTGGCCAGGCTACAGTGTGACAGTTTGTTTCTCCTTGATGAAAACCCACCCCCTTGGTTGACCCTACTTCCCTGTAAGCGAACCACCCTCCCCCCTTCGATCACCGCTTTCAGAGGCAATAAAGTCATTATTGTTTCAAAATCATGCATTGTTTACTAATTCATCACACAAATAGGGGGAAAACTCGCAAGGTAGCCCGGGAGGGGTGGGTGAGGAGGGAAGCACCAGGTGGGGTGTTGGATGAGGGGAGGAGGGAAGGACAAGGCCACACTACAGTTCAAAACTTATTGAATACCAGCCTTCTGTTGCTTGGGCAATCCTCTGGGGTGGAGTGGCTCGGTGCCCGTAACCTTCCCCCACCGCGTTCTTGGGCGTCTGGGTGAGGAGGATATGGAACTTGGGGAGGAGGGCAGGCGGTTATACAGGGGCTGCAGCGGCAGTCTGTGCTCCTGCTGTCTTTCCTGCAGCTCCACCAGACACCTGAGCATGTCAGTTTGCTCCCCCATTAGCCTCAGCATTGCATCCTGCCTCCTCTCATCACGCTCATTTAACGCAGGGGTCGGCAACCTGCAGCACACATGCTGATTTTTGTTCCGTTCACCCAGGCTGGCAGTGGGCTGAGCGAGGCCAGCGGCTGGAACCCCAGACCAGCAGCGGGCTCAGCGGCTCAGCCCATTGTTGGTCTGGGGTTCCGGCCGCCAGCCCCTGACAGCCGGGGTCCTGGCCGCCGGCCCCACTCAGCCCAGCCCAGCCCAGGGTTCTGTCCATGCCCTTGGAGATTTTGACATATATATTGGCATTTCGTCTTTTGGAAGGGAGTTCTGCCTGCACGGATTCTTCTCCCCATACAGCAATCAGATCCAGTACCTCCCGTTCCGTCCATGATGATGAGCACGCCATGCTGGCCAAACAGGAAATGAAATTCAGAAGTTCCTGGGGCTTTTCCTGACTACCTGGCTAGTGCATCTGAGTTGAAAGTGTTGTCACAATGGTGCATTCTGGGATAGCTCCCAGAGGCCAATACCATCGAATTGAGTCCACACTACTTCAAATCCAGAACAGCGATGTCGATTTTAGCACTACTCCCCTTGCCAAGGTGGAGTACAGAAACCGGTTTTAAGAGCCCTTTAAGTCGACAAAACCGGGTTGGCTGTGTGGATGGATTTAGTTTTAATTTGACCTAACGCGGTTAAATTCGACATAATCGTGTACTGTAGACCAGGCCTTAGAGATTGGGGTCTAGATTCTCAGCAGTACCCAATACACACTGGACACAGTTTTGGCAGAAGGCACAAAGGAGGCAGTTCTGCACCACACTGGTGACGGTGTAGTTTAGAGCAAACTCAGAATGCACAATGGAGCGCTGGTCATATCCTGCTCCTTGTAGGTACTTCCCCTAATGAGCCCCCTACACTAGGGGCCAGGCAGAGAGTAGCATAGGGAGGTGTTAAAGGTAGAAGGGAATCCTGAACTGGCTAAATCTGTAGGCTTTATGGGTCTATTGTACTATCAGATCATCACAAAGAGGCAATCACACAGAGAAGAATCTGACTCTGGAAGCTTACCCTTATAAGGAAATCATTAAACCACCTAGCTAATGGGCCTTGGGACAGTCTGTACCAGATTTTTCATTAGATCTGCAATAGCTCATATGCACAATTAAAATTGAAAGGACAGAGTCAGATATTTGACTCTAAATAACATTTAAGCAATTCAATCATGTCCTTTCCATTACAGGCCTCCATAGACAGCATGACATAGTAACTGCTGCCTATTATTGATCTGTTTGCTACTCTCGCCGACAATGGTCTGTGGCTGAATGAAATTTTTTTTTTTTTTTTTAATTTAACTTGTGCTGTTTCAAGGGGTAACTGATCATATAAATTTCTTCTTCGTCAAAGAGTTCTACTTGCCTTTCATACATGTTAATGTGTCTCTCTGTAGATGCGTAAGCAGTGATCATTAGGCAAAGGAAGACAACAAGCTTAGCTGACACTAGACAAGGAAGACAACAAGCTTAGCTGCTTGAAGGAGTCATTGTACATTATATGATTATATATTCTAATTTTTATATGGTCATCTTTCACATCACATAAAAATGTCACACAAGCAATTCATTTATAAGACAGTATAAAAGTACATAAGTATTTAGCCCTCAAATATATCTAATAATTCTTTGCACTTTCATAGTATCTGCCACAGAGATGCTCCCACCCTGGCAGGTGGGTCATGTCATTGTTCCCTTTCAACAGATGTGGAAATGTGAGGCACAGACTAGGCAATTTCCCCAAGGTTACACGGAGGTCAGAGAAAACAGAAGTCAAATCTCTTGACTCCCAATCCTGTGTTTTAAACCATAAGGACTATCCTCCCTTTCAGTTGTTAAGAGTAATGGACTTTAAGGGCAGAAGGGACCATTATATCATCTAGCCTGACCTCCTGTATATCCCAGGCGACCAACACCCACACACTAAACCCAACGACCAAAATGAGACCAAAGTAAATGAGCCCTCAGGAGACTAGACTATGTGCCATAGGCAGAGAATAGAAGGGACAAAGGTGCCTCAGTGCCAGAGGCCCCTGCAATGACAGGGAAATGATTGAGATATACCTGGATAATCCTGGCAAGTGACCTGCACCCCCACGCTGCAGAGGAAGGCGAAAAAACCCCAAGGTCCCTGCCCATCTGACCTGGGGGAGAATTCCTTCCGAACCTCACATGTGGCAATAAGTTAGACCCTGAGCATGTGAGCAAGAACCAGCCAGCGAAGCACGTGAGAGAGCGAATAAGTGGTGCCACTTCAGAGCACCAGACCACACTGCCCCATCTCCAGTTGTGGCCATGCCTGATGCTTGAAAGGAAAGAAAAAAAGCCTCCTTGAATACACGGTGGGGGGTGTCCCCTTCCTGAGTCCTGCCACTGGCTCACTGAAACTCTGAAGCACAAGGTTTAGGAAAATAAGATATAAACTAGAAGCGAGCTCCAGGGCTGTTGAGCCTTGCCCTCTAGCATCACAAGCAATCCTGTCACATGAGTGCACTCATATATTTGTCCAGCTCTCTCTTAAAACTAATTAAGTTGTTTCCCACCACAACTTGGCTGTTGTGAGGGGAAACAACACAGCTGTTCCAGAACCTCACCCTTTTGATGGCTAGAAACCTTCTAACTTCCAGCCTGAATTTGTTCATAGCCAGTTTGCATTCATTTGTTCTTACGAAAATATTGTCCGTTAGCTTAAATACTCTTCACCCTCCCTGGTATTTACCATCCTAATGTATTTACAGAGACCAATCATATCCCGCTCAGTCTTCTTTTCCCCCCCAAGACTAAACAAGCCAAGCTCTTCCAATCTACAAAAACAACTTATTTTTTTCCGGTGGCACCTTAAAGACTAATAGATTTATTGAAAACTTCCTTTTGCTCTCACCCTAGCTCCTTTCCCCGCCCCAAACTCTCTGTGAAAAGATTTTCTGGATTTCTCTGATGGTATTTAAACAGAACAGCTCTACTGAGAAAATATCAAATGATACTTGGTATCTTCCAATCTACTCTAATAAGATTGGCCCTTCATTTCCTTGATCATCCTAATAGTGCTTCTCTGTACTTGTTCCAGTTTCAATTCATCTTTCTTGAACATGGGCATTGCATACAGCAGTGGTTCTCAACCTTTCCATACTACTTTCAGGAGACCGATTTGTCTTGTGTACCCCAAGTTTGACCTCACCTAGAAACTACTTGCTTACAAAATCAGACATAAAAATACAAAAGTGTCACAGCACACTATTATTGAAAAATTGCTTACTTTCGTATTTTTAATATATAGTCATAAAATAAATTGATTGGAATATAAATATTGTACTTACATTTCAGTGTATAGTATATAGAGCAGTATAAACAAGTCATTGTCTGTATGACATTTTAGTTTGTACTGACTTCGCTAGTGCTTTTTATGTAGCCTATTGTAAAACTAAGCAAATAACAAGATGAGTTGATGTATCCCTAGAAGACCTCTGCTTACCCTCGGGGGTACATGTACCCCTGGTTGAGAACCAATGGTAAACAATATTCCAAATAAGGTCTTACCTGTGCCTTGTACAAGGGCATTAATCTCTCTACTGGTAATGCCTTGCCTAATACATTCTAGGATCACATTTGCCTTTTTTACAGCCACATCTCATTGCTGGCTCATAGTCATCCTGTGATCAATCCATATATCCATGTCTCTTTCCTCCTCTGTCACTTCCAACTGATAAAGCCACAGCTTGTAGCAGAAATTCTTATTATCAGACTAAGTACATGACTTTACAATTCGTAATGTTAAATTTCATCTGATTTCTGTCGCTCTAGTCTTCAAGGTCACCCAGATCTTCCAGTAAAATATTCTGATCCTCCTCTATTGACGATGCCTCCCACCTTTGTACCATTAGCAAATTTCATTAGCACATTGCTATATTTTGTGCCAAGGTCATTAATAAAAATATTGAATAAGATTGATCCCAAGACTGATCCTTGAGTACTTAAACAGAACAGCTTTACTGAGAAAATATCAAGTACCTTATCAAAGTACTATAATTTCTCATGAGCAAATGTGTACGTTTTTTTTAATTAAAAATTTGGGTGACAGGTTAGCAGTATAGTTTCTTTTTCCTTTCTAGCTGACATCAAGGCTGTAGATCCATGCTTTGTATTCTGTCTAAATCAGCATGTTTATTAACATTTTAACCCATCCTTCTAACTCTGGAGAGTAGCTACCTCTTTGCTGCTGTTACATTTAATTGATTTTGTTCACAGATTCATAGATTCTAAGGCCACAAAGAACCATCATGATCATCTAGTCTGACCTCCAGTACAACACAGGTCATAGAACTTCCCCAAAATAATTCTCAGACCCTATCTCTTAGAAAAGCACTCTATCGTGATTTAAAAATTTGTCATTTATGGAGAATGGTTAATTACTCCCAACATTAAACAGTTATGCCTAATTTCCATTCTGAATTTGTCTAGCTTCAACTTCTAGCCATTAGATCATGTTACTGTTATAGACTGAAGAGCCCATTATTAAATTTCTGTTCCCTATGTAGATACTTATTAGGGATGTAAAATACTAAACGGTTCACCGGTAAGCATTAATCTTACCAGTTAACTGACCCGAACCGTTAGCTCCCAGCCCACGTAGGCCGGCTGGCCGGAGCAGCCCCAGTCGGCCCAAGCAGCCCCAGCCCCTCTCCCTTTAATCGATTAACCATTTAAATGACATAATGTTAATTATTTAAACGGTTAACTTTTTTAATGGATATTTACATCCCTAATACTTATAAAATATAATCAAGTCACCCCTTAACCTTCTTTTTGTTAAACTAAATAGATTGAGCTCTTTGAGTCTATTGTTATAAGCAGGGGTGCATTGGGGTTTTGTGGGGCCCTGGGCCAGAGCAAGTGGGGGCCCCTCCCCACCCCTTCCGCCTGCAGTTCCCCCGCACACTTCTGCCAGGAAATAGGGTCAGGGCACGGGGGCTTGGCACGCCAAGCGGGGTTGGGGCGCAGGGGCTTGTCCCGCTCTGCCCACCTGGCACTCTTGCCGGGGAGCAGGGTTAGGACGTGGGCGCTTGTCCTGCTCTATGCACCTGGTACTCCTGCCCCGGCAAGGGAAGCCCCCGCATGCTGACCCCGCTCCCTGGCTGGAGTGCTGGGCAGGTGGCCAGAGCGGGGCAAACCTGGCAAGCCACCTGTGCCCCGACCCCAATCCCCAGCTGGAGTGCCGGGTGAGTGGGCAGAGCAGGGCAAGCTCGGTAAGCCCCCAAGCCTCAACCCCACTTCCTGGCAAGAGAGCTGGGTGGGCAGAGCTGGTCAGGGTGTGGGGGCACCCATTTTTCCGGGGCCCCCCAATTGGCAAGAGCCCCTGGGCACGGGCCCTGCTGGCCCCATGGCTAATCCGCCGCTGGCTATAAGGCATGCTTTCTAATCCTTTAACCATGCCTTGCTGAATAGTCATGGGCCTCTTCCTACTTTTCTGAAATACGAATGTTGAATTTCTTTTTAAACTTTACTCAATTTATGAATATCTTCCTAATACATATCTTTACATGATATGATAAAGCCTAAATTTTTATATCAGACTTTAAAAAAAACGTCATTTCTTGCTTTGGAAAACGGAACCATGTAACTGACATTCTATTGTTGAAAATAAGACCTTTTAAGAAGTAACTACACTTCCTGATTTTGGAAAGTGCTCAAATACATTGAAATTTCTTTTTTTCTGGTATAGATCTTCCTCAGCATGTTTTTCTCTTGTAGACAATGAGGCCTAATCATTTCACAAATGTCCTTTTAGACAGGCATTGCTGTACCGTGATTATAGTCACTCTGATTCTCTTCTATGATGATTCAGTTGAACAACAAAGCAGCCAGAAAACCATGGGCCACCCACCACCAAATTAAATCCTCAGCACTGACCCCTCTAGGCACAAAAGGATTGGTTACATGACTGCTCCTTGTAGTGTGCCCTGAAGCCTTCCAAACTCAGGTGCTGAAAAAGGACAGAAGTAGCAAGTTTCACAGATGTGGGCATTCAGCTAAGTATGCTGGCTGTCCTCTAGAGTTTATGCACAGGAGCCAAAAGTAAAAATTCCCCAGCCATTCTTAACCATTCATGATGGGACATAAGAGGAGATGCAGACTCTCAGGAAGCTGTCCCTCTGACCATTTAGGGCTTTGGAGAACACAACTGACACCTTGAATTGCACTGAGAAACCACATGAGCCAGTGCAAAGCACAAATGTTATATGCTCATGGTGACCCAGCACACTTAGGAAACAGGCAGCAATATCCTGCACAAGCTGAAGCTTCCAGGTGGTTTTCAAGGGCAGTTCTAAGCAAAACATATACAGTAGTCCAGACTAGAGGAGACAAAAGCATGGAAATCTATAAATATTAGAGAGGAAAGATGGTCTTGGGGTTAAGACACACTGGACAGAGATTTGAGAGATGTCGGTTCATATCCAAGCCCTACCACAGACCTCCTGTGCAACCTTGGACAAGTCATTTAATCTCTTGGTAACTCGGTTTCCCATCTGTAAAATGGGAATAATATTTCCTTTGTCCCACCATTTGTCTGTATTGTCTATTTAGACTGTAAACTCTTTGGGGGCAGGAACCATTTCTTACTACACGTACGTACAGTACTCAGTTTAACAGAGTCCTGATCTTCATTGAGTCATCTTGACAATACCATAGTACAATTAATAAATATCTATGGTAAGCAAGGGCACCAGAAGGACTGCAAAAGGAGGGGAGTGGGAGAAGGGCAAGAAACCCAAACAGGCCAAATTTGTCCATGTTTTCACTTTTTGTAGGATTCTTTTATGATGTTCAGGTAATTAAAGAGCTCCTGATGGAGCCATATTGGACTCTTCCTAGTCTTCATCTTTCCTTTATGTTTATGACCAGCAAAAAAGCTATGGAGGTTTGTGCTCCTTGGGGTGGAACTACCAGTGTTTGCCTGACACAGACAAACCAAAACTAGTAAGGGGAAACTGTTGCTTTCGAAGAGAGTTTCAAAGGGTCAAGAGCAGGGTGACACAGTGAGAATTTTCTGTTACATTTTTATGAATCCTAGGCATGCCTCAATTTCCCTCTGTACATTGCATTGCTACCCCGTGGGTGCAAAAAGGTTAGCACTGCTCTTGGAACAGGGCAGGAGACCAGAGGTGTCATCTGTGTTACCTGGCTGTCGGGGGGGGGGGGGTGAGTAGAGTCATTAAAAAACTGGCTGAAAACAGAAGGTCCAGCAAGACAAAGAGATGCCCCAACCACTGAACAATCAACACCTAGCAGCGGGAAACCCCAGCAAGCGGGATTTGTGAACTGAGCTGGAGAACAAGGTGTCAGGTGAATGGAAGAAGAGGGGTATTTTTGGAGGTACTCAGGAGCCCAGACCAGAGGAGACAAAAGGGGGCAGGGGGAGAGAGCTGGAGTTGGAGTCCATCAAAACATGTCTGGCTCATCATGGCATTGGGTTGGCCAGGATGGATTATGGCTTAATTTCTGCCTCCCTGTGCTAACCTATGGACTTTCAGATTCTGTACCCAGGTGACTAATAAATAGTTACCTTGTTTTGAAAAGACTGCCTGTGTCATTGCAAATACTCACTGAGAACATTGTGCCCTGAATGGATGCAGTACTAGCCTCCCGCAGGAGTCTGATTCAGCTGGATTCACTGCAGGGAGCCATGGTGAGAAACAGGGACTGCTGGCACTGGAGTCTTGGAGGCCAGGGGCCTGCCTCTGTGGAACTGTGTAGGTCTGTGGGGCCTGGAACACTAAAGGGGTCATTCCCAGGAGATTGGGTATAGACCGGGGCATAGACCAGTCCCTGTGACTTCATGACCAGCAGAAATTAAGAACTATGTATCTGTTAAATTCCTGTGGTTGGCAATGTCTCTTTAGCTGCTTCCTGTTACAGTTCCATCCCCATGTACTGAGGTTATTTATTCTCAGTCTGGGGGAATTTTCATGCTATCAAAGCAAGGAAATGAGTCAGGTAATCTGGGGTTCTACTCCCAGCTCTGTCATGGACTTGCTGTCACTTAACTCTTCTGTGATGTACTGTCTCTATTCACGATGTTTTTCCATACGCATAGGACAGCCATATATAGTAGTTTCAGCACAAATAGATTATTTTAGATTAAGAAAAACAGAAAAAAAGACCAAAACAAAAGCCTCCATGAAAGCCTGGTATGTATCTTTGGTGCAACATGCTGCATCAACTCAGTATCCTAGAGTGGCAGCTGTCTTGCATGACAAATATTTAAAGGTGCAGTACATGGGAAACAAAATCACAAGTTACACAGTTACATGCACCACAATCACAAAGCTTCCTCTCATTTATATAACATTTTGAGCACTTACCGTTATAGATGCTGGGTGTGGGGGGGGGGGGGAAGAACGGACCAAAGGATAGTTTCTCCTCTACTTTTTAAATGGGGGTGGAGGTTGGCATGCCTCCTGGCATGACAGAATGGCAGCCAGGCCAAATTTCAGCGAACGTATGGCATTGTGATCTAGTTTCGAATTTAAAATGACCCTGACAAATTGGAGAATCGGTCTGAAATCAACAAGATGAAATTCAATAAAGATAAGTGCCGAGTGCTTCACTTAGGAAGGAAAAGTAAAATGCACAAACACAAAATGGGGAATAACTGGCTAGCTGGTAGTATTGCTGAAAATGATCTGTAGGCTACAGCGGATCACAAAATAATTATGAGCCAACAATACGGTGTGATTGCAAAAAAGGGTAATATTCTTGGATGTATTAATAAGAGAGTTTCACATGTAAGATACTCAGCACTGGTGAGGCCTGAGCTGGACTACTGTGTCTAGTTCCCACATGCTATGGGAAAGATGTGGACAAATTGAAAAAAGTCCAGAAAAGAACAACAAAAATGATAAAAAGTTTTCTAGCCTATGTGGAAAGATTAAAAAAACTGGGCATTTTTAATCTAAGGAAAAGACGACTGAGGAGGGACTGGATAGACTTCAAATATGTTAAGGACTGATATAGAAAGGACTGTGATTAATTCTTCTCCATGTCCACTGAAGGCAGGACAAGTAGTAATGGGCTTAATCTACAGCAAGGGAGAGTTGGAAAGTTTTTCCTAACTATAGGGGTAGGTAAGCACTGGAAAGGCTTTAAGAGAGGTGGTGGAATCCCCATCATAGGAGGCTTTTAAGAACAGGTTGGACAAATACCTGCCAAGGATGGTCTAGGTATACTTGGTCCTACCTCAGCACAGGAGACTGGACTAAATGACCTCTTGAGATCCCCTGAAGCCCTACACTTCTATGATTCTATAATGTTATTAATATCAACACACTTCTGAGAAAAGGCCTTGGTGGTTAACTTACCTTCTTTTTTAGGGTATAGCTTTCTAGGTCTGCAGAAGCCAAACAAAGGGATTTTACAGAAGAATCCTGCATGCTGCCTCCAATGCTCCCAGCTGACTTGGGGAATTTTGTGGGGCCTTTGAAGTTACTGTGTATGGTGGCTGTGAGATAGAGTAATCTGGGAAGAGGAAATGAGGGGTGCAAATAGACCTGGGGGGGAAAAAAAATCTTTACAGTGGCTGACCAGTTCAATGTAATCTACGAAGTTATAATAGTGTTTGACAGTCACTTGCAAAGAGAAAATGTTCTGCAAGTCAACTGTTAAATTCTGTTTTCTTTTTGCAGATTGGTTATTTATTACAGTCTGAGACATGATGGGTTAACACAGCTAGTACAGCGTTTCAGAGACACTATATACTATAATCGAATGGAAACAAGATTCAGGCAAATGACATGGCTGCATAATCAATGTATTCTATTGGTTCCAGTGGCAAGAGGACAAAGTTAGGGTCTACCCTAATCTGCCTCCAAATTACAATTCTTTGTGCATAAGAACCACAGTAACATAAATGAAATGGTATAATTACAGCCAGGATTATAAAAAATAATTTTCAAATTTGGGTGTCTAAAGTTAAGAGGCGGAGTTTTTAAAGTGCCTATGTGATTTAGGGACTTGTGCTTTCAAGTCACCCATACACTTCTGAAAATCCCATCCATAATTCATATTCAGGCACCTACATAAAAGTGCTTTATTTTTCATACGTGCTCAAAGTCCAAACTTCCAACAAATTCAATGGGTTCTGAGCACCTCTGGGGAAAAAAAAAAATCAAGATTTTTATTTAGATGCCCAAATATGGACTTGGTTCCCAAATTTATGCATCTGTCTTTGAAAATCTGGGTTATAATTTTAATAGCATGAAGAAAAAATATTAAAATTGGCATTGTAATGAACCTGCTGGCCTCTGATTGGGCAACTCACTAGCCCCCTAGAACAAACAGAAGCGAAAAGATTGGGCTGTCATTCTAGGAGTTGTAGAAACACCTTTCAGTATCCATAGAGGGCAACCTGTTACCTAGCATGACCAAGACGCGACAGAAGATCAGGCTCAAGGAGACAGACAGAGGGTTGGACTGTGACAGCAGCTGGTTGCAGGCAATATCCTGGCAATTAGCTGTGAAGGAAAACCCAACGTAGAGCAGTCCAAGCAGACAATGAGAGGCAACCACTGTAGCTGGCTGACAGGAGAACAAGGACAGGCCCCTAACGAGACCACAGATGAGGGAACTAAACCCTGGCCAGTGGGTTCCACAGGTCAATAATTAATTGCCCTCTAACAGATGAATGGGCTAGCAGGAGCACCCTAAATACTAGGTCTGAAAGGGGAGAAGATATCCTTGTGCCCCTCTACTTGATTGCCTCCTACAGGTGGATTTACAAACTAGTGTGATAATTTTTAATTGTCATTTGTCTAAGACATTGTAACAAGGGTATCTGCACCTTTTTCCCTTTGCCAGCTCTAGCAACGACACACTGGTTATTTACCGGATATGTGTGAGTCTTTAATAAAAACCCAGCAGAGGGCAAAAATCTGTAGAACCTAGTGCCTGGAGTGCGGACTGTACTTCATGCCCTGTAACTGCATTTCCCTCCACACTACCAAATATTTACAAGGGACTGTTGTACCACTACACTCCCAGTGATCCCTACAGTTAGGTCAGTTACAGTATTTTTAACTGTGGGTTGGTCTTAGCCCAGTTCCTTGTAAACAAATACCTATATCACAAAATCCACTAAAATCTTTGGCAATGCTCTCCCAGCATACAGACTACGCTAGTATACAACAACAAAACAGCAAGTTTTCTGTCTGAAATCTTCCCCGATGGCAACAAGATATTCCTTTTACAATGAGAGAGTCTTTCCTTTGCAGAAGTTTACTCACTTGAAGTGCCACCAAAAATAATCCAGTCACAGAAAATGGCACACATTTCATTCCAGTTTTAGCACTGTGCACTAATTACTGGTTTTGTGCACTTAGAGCTGTTCCTACCGTTTCCATTTTGGGGACCATGGAAAGTTAATCACTTGTCCTCACTCCTCCTCACCCCCAGAGTTTGGTGGCTCTGATAAAATGAGAGTGAGGTCCAAACAACAATCTCATTTTGATTATGTGAAACCCAGGCCTCATGTGTTTTTGTCCAACTTTACTGACATCATAGAATTTCAAGGCCAGTATTCTGATCTCACCGGCCACCGACTCCACCCAGCACCTGTACTCTAAACCCAGCAACCAAGATGAGACCTAAATATTACAGCCCACAGAAGACTAGACTATTATATGCCACAGGCAGAGAATGTGCGTGACTGGACACCATTCTGGATGCTTACGCCAGGCTCAGGCAGATGTTATCATTAGGGTCTTTAAGACCCACTTTAAAAATGTGAATTGCCACATTTGTAGTAATTATTACATTAGTTACATATCAGAGAGACAATTTGCCACCGATAAACTAAGGTGACATCCATATAGGTCAGAGTCCAGTGTCTTTACTCGCTTTGAGTAGCACCTTACTTCAAGAGCCATCCCATTGACTTCAGACGAGACAACTAGTGGAGTAAGGGACTATTCAACATGAGCAAGGGTGGCACAAGCTGGAACTTTGTGTTTTGTGCTGTAATTCCAGACTTTGCCCTTGTCTTGGTCTATAGCAGGTTGTATTTTTATATCAGGAAGCAGTGCATCAGATATGAACATGAGTGCACAACATGCCACAGCGCATTGTTAACATTAGTAGTTAAGAACACGCTCCATAAAATGCTTGATTGGCTGTTCTCAAATGCCTTTAAACTTTGGTATTTATATACCAAACTTCTTCACACACGTGAAGGTCACTAGACTTCATAAATCAGAGTCAATTTAGGTCCTCCTATCCCGAGTCTGTCAAAGGACATTGGCACTGCCCCAGGATTTTAGAATTGCTCCAGGATTTTATCTCCTGGACAGCAATGCTGATTGAAAGTCATCACAGTAAGCTTAAACAAAAAACACCTTATTGATCAGAAACATAATAACTAAATGTGAAAAGGTGCATTTATATGAGAGAATAAGAAAAACACTTAAATCTTTCCCAGTCAACAAATGTTAAAATAAAAAAAAAATGTTATTCACATCAAAACTGAAACCCCACACTGAGCAGAAAACTAAATCTAAAGTAATGAAGCTTGAAACTAATTGTTCAAGATAATTGAACTGTATAGGACAAAAACAGATTTTTTTTATTTTACACACACACACACACACACACACACACGAATTCAGATCTCTGAATGACAATGTACTATTTATGGGACACTAACTATTTTCCCTCTCTTTAAGCACTAAAATATCAGCTCATGAAGCTCTAAGACTGTGTACATAACCTTGTTAGACAGGAAATTGCTTTTCTGGTTTCTGCTACCACTACCTGAGGCAGACATTGCAACCACAATGTTTAGTTGATAGCTTCCCTGACTATGTAGATTAGGGATGATAAAAAAATGTGATACTTAAACGACATTTTGTCAAGGACAAGCTGCAAACATTATCTAACTAAACAGATAAATTGCAAGCAAAGACACTCCTGAAAGCAGCTCTACCCCTGTGCATTTATCCTGTATGTGGATAAGGAATTGATTTAAGGTGATTCTTACAATAAACAGTGGAGATAGATATGTTGTGTACTTCTAACATACCATTAAAGCAAGCAATATGAAGCCAATGTCCAAAACCTAAGACATCTGTTTCTAATGCATGCTTATTTTCACTCTACACATATAGTGTTGCTACCAGGTAAAAAGGAACCACACAAACAAATATCCAAAATGACCCAGTGGTTAGAGCACTAGCTTGGGACTCCGGACACTAGGGTTCAATTCCCTTCTCAGCTACAAGTTTCTGGTGTGTCTCTGGGGAAATCAACTAGTCTCTTTATGCCTTACTTCCTCATCTGTAAAATGGGGATAACAACCCCTCCCTACTTCACAGGAGTGTTGTGAGGATGAATACATTAAAGATTGTGACTCACTCAGATACTATGGTAATGGAAGCTATGTGAAGACCTTCGATAAATAGCTTCATAGAGCTTCAGGCCAGAAGAGATCATTAGATCATCCAGTCTGACCTCCTGTATATCACATGCCATTAAATTCCACCTAAATTGAGCCTAATGACTTCAGTTAAACCAAAACATTTTACTCCTCAGGAGAATATACTGAGGTGTACCACAGGCAGAGAATAGGAAAGACTGAGGCACAACCAAGGCCCTGTGATGGCCAGGAATTGAGTAGATGAGATATACCCTATACCGAGATGATCCTAGCAGGCAATTCACAAACCACATTGCAGAGGAAGATGAAATACAGCCAAGGTCCCTGACAATCTAACCTGGAAAAATTCCTTTCTGATCCCAAATCTGGCAATCAGTTAGATCCTGAGCATGTGAACAAGAAACACCAGCAAGGCATCTAAAACAAAAGATTTTCTGTACTGCCTCATACCACTGGCCTAGCCCACCCTCACTAGCCATGGCAAATCTCTGATGCTTCAGAGGAAGGAGACTGAAAAAAGACTCAACAAAATTCAAAACGCAGAGATTATAATTGTACACTGGGGCAAAAAATTCCTTCCTAACCTCTGCTGGAAGCCCTGAAACAGGAGATTAAATTATAACCATTATCATCATACAGAACTACAAGTGTTATGAGCATGTTGGATTTATCTTTAATAACTTTAAGACTGCTAGTTTGTGGACACCTTCCAGTATCAGCAGTATCATGCCAAGGATTAAACAAAACCAGCATAAACATGAAAAACAAAAACGAAATAAAATGACAACCCCAATCTTTCAAAGAGTTCAAGTGTTTAGAAACCTTCCATTAATGGCATTTGGGATAACCAAAGGAGCAGTGTACTATATGAACTGCTATTGAGAGAGGTGACTGACCTTCATTTAAATATAGGTCAAATAACTGGGGTTATGCTCTGCTCACACTAGAGTAACAGAGTACATGAAATAGAACATTTAACATGGCCAAATGGAAAAGTAGTTAGAAATTAGCAAAAATATTTGAATAATTCCCCCAATATTTGCCTTCTCTAATGTTAAATGTGAATCTACAGAGCAATAAACTCTAAAGAAGTTGTTCTCTTCTTCAGGTGTAAATCTATAAAATACTGGGCATTGGAAACTGCCTAATTACAACTAAAACATCCTACCATAATATTAAAATACAAAGCCCTGATTGCATTGCCAAGGGATTGTCATTTTGTCTTCTGGATACAATCTGGTGTACTTTTGTCTGCACCTTATTGTCTGGTTAGTCAAAAATGGCAAGATCTTTGGGATAGGGACTGTCTCTACCTCTCTGTTCTGTACAACATCATGTACATTGATGGCACTCAAATAAATACATAATAAAGCCTATAAAATAATCATATTACAAGCAGGGCTACAGAATGCAAGCTTTTTGTTTCCTACAATGAACATGGGGACTGGGGGTATGTCTACAATGTAATGTAAGCCCAGGCATAGACGACTCCTACCTCCTGATACTGAGGGGAACAATCTAAAGGGGGAGGACATGTGATTGTCCCGCATGTCTCCTCTGCCCAGCGACTCGCCCTGCGCCTAGCCCAGGGCCACCACGCTTTTCCTGACCCCCACAGTTACCTGTGGGTGGGAAAGGCTCTCTCCTTCTCCTGCTGCGCCTCCACCCTGGCACATTTGGCTGCTCTCCCTGGCAGTTGGGACCGGGCAGGGAATGGGATGGAGCCACTTCTCACGTGCTGAAGCTGGCTGCTCTGGGTTGCTGACTCTGTGCAGCGCAGTGGCTGCCTGAGGAGGTGGCAGCAGTGAGCCACCCCCACACCCCTGGCCTGGCTGCCGGGGACAGGGGCCGAGTAAGCTGGAGTCCCCTCTCCCCCCCGCATGTTTCCAGCTCACTCGGCCCCTGTTCCTGGCAGCCAGGCCTAGGCGGGCAAGGTGGTTCACTGCTGCCACCTCCCCAGCCAGGCTCTCTCTCAGGCAGCTGCTGCGCTGCACAGAGCAGCGACCCAGAGCAGACGGTGTGAGAAGTGGCTGGTCCTGCCCCTTCCACTCCCCGCACAGGCCTGACTGCCAGGGTCGAGGGCTGAGCGTGCTGAAGGACAGGAGCAGTGGGAGAAGGACAGAGCTCCTCTCCCTCCACCCCTCTGCCCTCCAGGCCAAGGAGAAATCGGGCGGGGGCATTTGACCCAGCATGGCCCCCCGATACTCATCGCCTATGAGCCCAGAGTTAGTGGGACTCGAGTCAGCTGATCTGTATTAGGGAACTCTGGGCTTGAGCATCTACATTGTATTTTAACCCTATGTTAAGACTTTTCTAACTTGTGCTACAGCCTTGGGCTCTGACATCCACACTGCAGTGCACAGACCCAACTCAAAATAACCACATTCCAGCATCCTCCCTTTCCCCCAAAATATGGTCACTCTAGCCCTAGGACCGTGGTGCACTGTGGGAAAACTTTACTGCCTGCCCTGCACATTACCAGGAAGCAACTCTCTTTGCAAAAGGCTCGATCAGTTCACTCTCCATTGCAACCCAGAAGGCTCTCTGATAGTGTGCTTGCAGATCAGTGATCAGAAGAGAATGGGTTAATGCTGACCTAAGCTGCTGCCATTTGCAAAGGGCTTCCGTTTTCAGTAGAGTGGATTGCAGATTGTTGGAATAGAGAGGACTAAGGAAGTTGTTCCATAGAACTGTGGGATTCTTCTGGCTGACACCAGGGACCTGAATCAAGCAGGGCCGCATCTACAATGCAAAGCAAAAGGGCTCAGACTTGGGTCCCGGCTTAACTCGAGCTTGGGCCCTCCAGGGACCTGGGACCCTGGGTCCAAGCCCTGGATTAGCGCAATTGCAGTGTAGACACAAGGAGGGCTCAAGCATGGGCTTACTTTGCAGTGTAGACATACCCTGAGAGTTTCTTCTCACCAGTTGGACACCAGGGGATTGCCACAGACTTCAGTGGAGTAACACTGATTTACTCTGGCCTGAAAAGAGAATCAGCCCATTTGTTTTTGGTTAACTGTTGTAGTGCTTTGCAGTCCAGTGAAAATTGGTGAAAACAATTACCAAGGTAACTTTTATCTTGACACTGTATTTTCACATAAGTATTCTATTGGTAATTTTATTACTTTGTTTACCTAGGATAGGTGGATTACCTACAGGTTCAGACCACTGATCCACCTAGTCTAGTATCCAGCTTCAATCAAGCAGTGTCCAATGGCTAAATGTTTCAAAGGAAGTGATAAACACATACAGTAACAGAGCAATGCTGTAATGTTTAAGTTTGACATATAGAATATCGCCTTTCAAATATTTCTCTTTAAACAAGTAACTTACAGGATCAGAAGGCCCACAGAAGTCTCTGAATACTTTTTGAGGATCAAGCTGCCTGATCTCTAGTGCTATGCAAGGCCCTGAGCACAGTTCTGTAACCATCTCCTGGAAGAGGAAAAGATGAAAACAAATGTCAGTTTGTTAGTGTGTTACCAAGAGTTGTATTTCACATAAAAGTTGGATCCAAACACAAACAAGAAGAAATTATTAGGAAATGTTGGGGAAAACAGCAGGAAGAAATGGCAGAAGGTATAATCAGCATCCTTAGTTGAGATAATTTACCCACATTTTGTTATTCAGGTTCACAACATGGAGGGTAAGTTGGATCCCTAACTTCTTCAGGATGCCCAAGTACCAGCAGTTACCAAAATATGTTTATTTCTCTGCATTTAGCCTGAGGTTGCAACCTCTTCGTTCCTCACATGGATCTTGCTACAGAAAGCCATAGCTTTGTCACCTTCAGACTAAGTTACTGCAACTTGCTGTACTTGGGTTTAAACCTGAAGAACATTTAGGCTACGTCTGGTGAGGAAGCTACCACCCCTCGTTGGAGGTGGGAGAGCTCTCTCCCGGCGACAAAGAGCAACCGCATAGTGCACCTCACCGCTGTAAGGTGCGTAGTGTAGACATAGCCTTAGAATCTTCAGCTGGTTCAGAATGGAGCGACCTATTTACTTAGCAGCATTTCCCAAAGGGGACACGTAACACCTGACCTACGTAGTCAATATAAACTAAGTTGTCCGTTTTAGCTGATAAAAAACTTACATCATGCTTTAGGTCCTACCTCCCTTAGACACTGCCTCTTTCTTTAAGGAGAGTCTTAATTTGGGGGAGGTGAGTTTTAACTATAGCCGCTGGTGCCAATTTGTAGTTTGCTAACAAGATTAATAGGGGTTCTTACAATCATTTAGTCTGACCTCCCGGATAACACAGACTGTAGAGTGTGTGCTTAGAGTTCTGAGCAGAAACTTTTAAAACAAAACAAAAGAAAGGGATTGCAACTGACGGGGAAAAGGGAAGACAGGAATAGGAAATGGGCGAAGCTGGTGAGAACAGGCTAAGATGTCACCATTCTAGCATTCAGCAATGAGCTGCTCACAGGTCAACCCAGTGGCAAGCAGAGAACAAGAAAGTAAAGGGTAACAAGGAGATGAGGCATGTGGCAGAAAAACCTGGATCATGCCTATCCCTAGCATGTAAGAATTAACATTAAATGCAAAGAGAATTAAATTCAAATGCTATGTTTCCAGAATGAGAGCAACTTCCCAATGAGATCCCTTTTGAGATCACTCATGAAATCCTGCCCCACTGAAGTCAATAGCATGCTCCCTTTGACATTAATGGCGCCAGGATTTCACCCCAGAACTTTGATTATAGGGTGTTCACAGGAAGACAAGCACTCAACAAGGGGTGAGATTATTCCAAATTCCTAGGTTGTGTTATGAGTGCATAACTTCAGCTACAGTGCAATGCTAGATGGTATTATTACTATGAAACAAGCTCTAGTGCAGCTGCTTCCAAAGTTCATTGGTTCATATACCACCTTCTTAAACAATGGCTGTGATGGAACATCAAGCTCACCTACCACGGATTGGGGATCCCTGTTCTAGCAGTACTCAGCATAATGGCACATCCCAACACGTGTAACTGTGCTCACAACGCGATCATTTGTGGTTTGTTTTTTTCTAACAGTTATCTAAGGACTCCTGCCCTAGGCAGTTGGACGAAACACCAGCAAAGCTGGAATCTTTGGCAACTATTTCAATTTCTCCTTTCATGAAGGACCATTTTATAGTCAGATGCTAAGCCCACGTCTGAATAACCGATGACGATCCCTAGGAAATGAGGACAAGACCCTTGAAAAGGAAGCTGTCATTTAAATATGAAACAACTTCTGCCCTGAAATTTCACACATCATGATGATTATTTTTAAGTCATAAAAAAAAAAAACCCCACACAACAGGATGGAAAGTCCTAGAGATCTGAGTCACATATATGGAGGTCAGATCCTGACTTAGGTGCTCCTCCTTCTTCCCTCCTTGCTCCTTTTCAGTTGCCTACCACTAGCATTATCTCACTGCTCTTGGGGCAAGTGCCTTCTCTTACAAGCTAGGCTAGATTTCCTATATCTCTCTACCTCAGAGAAGACCAGAACTGCACCTGGGGAAATCCCATTTCCTTCACTTGAGTGCTCCAGGCATAGAGGGCTTGAAGGAGGTCTTGACTCATAGATTTAGCTTCAAATAGACTCTAAACAAAATCTCTTCTTTCTTGTCCTGATCTCTCAAATTTCCCTCTCCCTTCTGGTCAACTCTCATATTCAATTATTTAACCATGCCAAATATTTTGGGGTACAGAATGTATGAAAGAGGTGCAGAGATGGAATAGCAGTTGTAGTTTGATGCAACCACAGGGACTTCTCTGGAGATTAGAACAACTGCAGAGTATACGATATCTGCATCAGACCATACAGATATGCTCACATTTGAGCTATGGTACGTTCAGTTCTCCTATCTTGTCAGATCCTCCTTTGTCCTAGTTCTAAGGCTCAGGGCTGGGAGATGAGACCTGGTTAAGATTCCCTATTTTGCCACCAAACTCTTGTGTCACTACAGTCCTGATCTTCCAAAGTGATCAACCTGAGGTACCCTTACACACTTCTTGTACTCCCTGAGGCATAAAAGTCAAATGGCCAGATCCCTTTGGAGTGCTGGTACCTTAATCCATCTTTAAAATAGGGATAACTTACATACTTCACGGGAAATAACAACGAGGAGTCCTTGTGGCACCTTAGAGACTAACAAATTTATTTGGGCATAAGCTTTCGTGGGCTACAGCCTACTTCATCAGACGTATGGAGTGAAAAATACAGTAAGCAGTATATATATTACAGCACATGAAAAGATGGGAGTTGCCTTACCAAGTGGGGATAATTTTCCCTCTCTTGATATTCACCCCTTCTTGTCAACTGTTGAGAACTAGGCCACTTCTAAACTGAATTGGCCTTGTTAGCACTGACCCACCACTTGGTAAGGCAACTCCCATCTTTTCATGTGCTGTAATATATATATTGCTTACTGTATTTTTCACTCCATGCATCTGATGAAGTGGGTTTTAGCCCGCAAAAGCTTCTGCCCAAATAAATTTGTTAGTCTCTAAGGTGCCACAAGGACTCCTCATTGTTTTTGCTGATACATTGTTTTCGCAGCTACAACTCTGAATACTTCACAGGGACATTGTAAGTCTCTTTTCACTATTGTTTTCACAGTGAACTGAAATCCTCAGAGGGAGGGTGTTGCAGAAATACAAGTCACCTTATTATATTCCCGTTGGTCCACCTGCACCCAGAAAGCCTTCAGTGCCAGTGCTCAAAGGCATTACAATGTACACAGACATCAGTCCCCACTGAGGTTACAATATACCTACTGGACCACACTGATTTCACAGAGATTCAAAAAACAGATTAACTTATATATGACATTAACCGCCCAACCATCATAAAAATACTCAAACGCCCAGGACCCACTGAGGACAAAGGAATAAATACATACAGAGTTTCTAGGCCAAACCACTTTTGAAATAGGACATTCAACAACAATATAAAACTAGACATTACATCAGCTCTACCAAAGTGAAATAGCTCAGTTCTGTTTTTCCAATCTGATCTATTCCATAAATATCTTAGCCCAATGGTCCTCCACTTTTCCCACAAAAAATTCTCCTGACTCAGGAGTATACATGAGGAATTTCAGATGGATTGGTTCATTCTGGACCAACTCAGGGAGTGATCAAAATCAGAAGCCAGATAGGATTGTGACTAGAATTCTAAGTACAGAAAGCAATGACCACTTCTCCTTAATTGCAGTCTTATTTTTTAGTAGATTCTTTTCTAGTTGATACTTACAGTGTATTCAGCAACAACACCTTTGTAAATCTCATAGAACTCTTCCACATTCGCACGTTCCATGTTGAACTATGCAAAGGAAAAGGGTGAAAATGTTAGCTAAACTGTCTCAGGAGAAAAAGCCAGCAAGCATCTAGCATACTCTTTATTTACCCCGCAAAGTATTTTGATGGTTTCCCCTGTGATAGGAAGGAAGGCTTTGAAGGACTCTTTTGCTGATGATGCATGTGGCAGATAGGTTCCAGATCATTCTTCAACAGCCCAGCAAGCCCGTGCAACTAAGCAATAAATATTGTATTTTCTTCACTTAAAGATAAATCGGGAGCAGGATGGATTCAATTAGACCATTTTTACACGGTTCCTTTTCTGATCATAACTGTACTCTAAATTCCAAATTCAATTAGAAAGCCCAGCACCTCAGCTTGCACTAATTGATTCTGTTAATTGTGTCTCAATGAGCATGCAAATAGACCAAGGAGGCTGAACTACCTTCTGAACTCTAGAGTCTGTCCTTCCAGATCAAGATTGAGGCATATTAGTGATCGTTATGTGCGGGAAACGTTTGCTTTGATTCTTCCCATGCTGAAACTGCTCTGTGGCCAAATAGATGATTTCAGTCTCAAAGGTGTTCACAAGTATTAAGGGTGAGATTTTCAAAATCCCTTAGGCAACTTGGAAAATCCTATCTTAAATTCACACTAAATGTTTCATAAAAAAAACTGTAAGCAGTTTATTATTATTAATACCTAGCACTTTTCATGAGTAGATCTCAAAGTGCTTTATAAAAGAGGTCAGTATCATTACTGCCATTATACATATGGGGAAACTGAGCCACAGAGAGGCAAAGTGACTTGGACTTGTTCAAGATCACCCATCAGCGATACACCAGCCATAAATTTAAAAGAAAAAAAAATCCTAATGTTGACAACCTTGACACCCCATCTACAAAAATAACTGTCCCCCCCCCAAAAAATATAAACACAAAATGAAAACAACCCTCCAATGACCATATCACCCAGTCAAACAAACAAACAAAAACATACCCCCCAAAAGTTCTGATCCTAAAAAAGGGAGAGGCACCAGAGACTCAATGAAGTCCACTTGGAACTTCTTGCTTGTTATTGCTGTTGATTTTATGTGGAAGGCACTCATACGCTACGATGAGGGGCAGCAGTATAAAACCTTTAGACAGAGACTCAGTCTGCATCACAGAAGTACATGGAAGTGCCAGCTTCCAACATTCTACCCAATACAGTCTTTAATTTGACAGCCTATGTTCCTATGTTGAGATTTTTTTTTAAATTAAAGAAAATGGCCATCATGCAACTTTGCTCTAGATCCAGTTAAAATGGAAAACAGAAACATATAAAATGCATGAGGATACTTACCAATTGCAAAGCTGAGATTTCAAATCCCCCTTCAAGGATGGCATTTATGATCTTTCCAATTAGCCCTATGGAGATACAAACATGCACATTCACAAAACAATTAAAGAAATTCACAGTATATAGATATAGCAGTTACTTCATATACTACCTGTTTTCTTGTCAAAACACAGCATTTATGTTATCTCTGTAAAGCTGAAATATGCAGCAGAGCAGAACTCAGATATCATAACCTTTTTGAAGCCATCCTTTTTAGGTGATTCTCCAAATGAGTTTTCATTCAGCTGTTGAAATAACTTTTTGCAGCAATGTATGAATAATGTGATTGGTGAAATTCTGGCCAGACTGAAGTCAATGGCAAAACTCCCATTGACTTCACTCCATATTTTCACCCAAAACTCCATTTGTATAAACAGCCATTTAAAATATTATTTAGATTGCAAGCTCCTCAGGATAGGGACGGTCTACTATTCTGTGTAAGTACAGCACAATGAGGCCCCATTTTTGGTTAGTCCCTAGGCACAACTGTAACAAACATGATTAATTAAATGTGTACAAAAGCTCATCTCTGATGTACCTTCATGGACTTCCATGGAGTTACAACAGAGAAAAATATGGTCCCACGCCTTTCTGGAGCCCGTTCTTGTAAATACTTACTATTGAGTATATCTACCAATGAACAAACCCACTGAAGTGGGGTGGGATGGGACTTGTGTTCACAGGATCAGGCCCTTTGAGAAACTATGTCAGTCTAGCATACGATGCAACAGTAGGCAGAACTTAGTAGAAATACTGTATCCACAGGATGAACCCAGTCAGTGCTCCAGAACTTCCTGCAGCTCGCAGGAGCACTTCATATAGTTCTAGGGGTTTCCAGACATTTGTTCAAGAGCAAGCAGAGATGATCATAATGAAGTCACCATACTGAAGTTCAAATGTTGCACTGGGAACTTGAAGCAAATGAACTGATGCTCCCAGGATTTCTTCTTGTTGTTCCAAGAAGGCATAGGGTATGGGAAAGAGGCAAGAGGGGAGAATGCCTCCCATTCTCTTCTAGTAGCCTGTCTTAGAGGCAGGGGAGGAAGAGGACATGGTGTAGAGCCACAGAATAACCATAGTGAGGCATCCTGCCACTGTGTTGTGATGTTTGCATTGAGGTACTGTTATTTCTTTAGATGAGTACACTGTGGCACACTACGGTGATAGATGCAATATAAACACCTAGACAGCCTATATAACAAAGAGATGGGGCTTGCACTTCGTCATTCGAAGTCCAAAAAAGACATTTGGTAAAAAGTTTATGAAAAAGCAGAAAGTGCATGGAGTACAATGGATAAGAGTTACTGAGCAGAAACCACCACTCATCTATAGGCGTTCAATGTAAAGTATTTGCTCAACACTTGCAGATATGGGGTGAAGTCCTGGACCTATTGAAGTCAATGGCAAAACTTCCATTGACTTCAATGGAGCAAGGATTGGCTCATGGTCATTAAATACCTTAATGAACCAGTCTCTAATTTGAAAGTTTTTTTTAGCACTGTACAGAATAAGCTCAGTAGCTAAGACTATGACTGAAAACTAATACTCAAGTTTCCTAAATGCTCAGGACCTGAATTCTGCAGGACCCACAGATTTCTGCAGCATAGGGGCGCTGAATTTTGCATCACACTAACATACTGATGGCAACTTCAGCTAAATTCAAGAAGAGGGGCAAGATCCTTAACAATTTAGTGCAGTACCTTCAATATCGTCTTCTGTCATTTTCTTGTTACATTCAATATAAATTGCAATTTGAGGAAGATTTTCAATTTATGCTTTTCCCCAAAATTTCCCATTTTCAAAATGTGACCTATTTTTGTTATTGAGGGAAAGCTGGAGGTTCTGGCATCTGGCTAGGGGACAGCTGTTTGGAATTTTGGCATTTAGAAATGAGTGGAGAAGAGTTTTTGGTGTCAAGGTATGTTTTGATATGGTGCCTCACAAACATTAATAAATGCATCACCACAATACTCCTGTGAGATTGGCAAAATTGGGATAACATCTACCCTATGGGGACTGAGGCACAGAGAGATGAATGTGCTCAAGGTCACACAAGAAACCTGAGAGAGAAAGAGAACCCAGATGTCGGGAAGCTATCTGGCAATCTCTCTTAATTACTCATATGGCCCCTCCCTTACTACAGTATCTAAGCACCTCCTAATTTTTCATGTATTTAACCTCACAACACCCCTGTAGGTAGGTAGATATTATCCCCATTATACAGAGGGGGTGACTGAGGCAGAGATATAATGGGTATGTCTACATTGCAATGTGAGAACAGGCTCAGATTCAGACTTGAGCTCAAACCCCCTTTCCATCTACAAACAAATCTCTCAGACTGACTCAGACCTAGGATCCCAGGACACCGTGGGGGTGAAGGATTCAAGATCAAGTCAAGACCAGACCCAGGGTTTGAGCCCTATTGCTTTGCAGTGTAGACGCAGACTAAATGACTTGCCCAAGGTCATTCAGGAAATCTGTGGCAGAGTAGGGAATTGTCACCATTCTACCTTCAACAGTTAAGGGATTACAGGACAGCTGCAGAGGGAAAAGAGGAAGGGATCCTCCATCCTCTAAATTCCTGCAACCAACAGCCACATTTTTGGGGGGAGCCAAGGAAGAAAGGGAAGAAGCAGAGGAATAGCAAAGGCTGAACTACTTGTTGTGAAATAGCAGCCATACCATTGGCTGAAGATCTCGGTTTTTAAACTTTATCAATAAATAACAGTTAGCCATTCACCAGTCTATCTGGTTGGCACATGCACACTGTTTGTTTAAATATTCATCATGTATCTGAGCCTGTGGGTAACATAGACCTGCTCTCTATTGGACTTTTATCCTCACCAGTTTTAAATGCAGTTAGTAAAATCTATGTTGTAGAGGAATAAAGGATACTGGAATTCTACCATTCAACTTTGTGTTTCTTCTTTACTAAGGTTATTAAGATTTTGTTCATCTGGGGGGGGAGAAGACAGACTACTTAGTGAGAGGGGCTCAGACATGTTTGGAACACTTTAACCCAGTTTCTTTGGCACAAAGTTCTTTAAATAATGACCATGATAGATCTAGCAATATGTACTTTTCTCCCACTGAATGCATCTGATGAAGTGAGCTGTAGCTCACGAAAGCTTATGGTCAAATAAATTTGTTAGTCTCTAAGGTGCCACAAGTACTCCTTTTCTTTTTTCTCCCATGGCACTTCCTGATTTCATCCCAGCTGCAGAAATTCTTGTGATTCCAGAAAGATCACTCATTACTACAGCATTTCAAAAGCTGAACTAATGGAATTCATTTCACTGGCCCATGTCATCCTCTCCCATAGCAAAATGTCTGGGAGAAGAATTACCCCCAAAAAACCTCCTCATGATAAGCTTCCTCAACTATTCAGAGTAAGAGGGTGAGGATTGCCCCCCACTGAAAAGGCCAATGGGCAAATTTATAAATCTGGCTAAGCAGGCCATTCATCCACTTTTAAGTTGGATAGTCCTGTTTTTTCAAGGTCTGTCCTAGCCAGTACAGATATAAAACTGGTCATGGTTTTGTCTGGTATCATGCTGCACAGGATGGAGGGTGCTATTTTGAAGAGTTCGCTGCTCCACCCCGCCTGCATGACCTCGCATTCACCATGGACATGGCCAGTTTAAAATCTCAGCAGAATAACCTACTGTTACCACCACCATCACCACTGTGCTTATATAACAACTCATCTCATCAAAGCACTTCACAAACAGATATTAAGCCACATGCCACATCTCTAATGGGGGGAATGTCATCTCCACTTCCCAGCAGTGGAAACTGAGGCCCAGAGTGGATAAGTTATTTGCCAAAAGCCTGATAGCAAATCAGTGGCAGAGTGGGGACTAGAACCCTGGAGTGCTGGCTCCCACTGCCCTGCTTTAACCAATAGACAGATGCCCTTTTCCTAACAACAATGCACTTGCAGAATATAAATGGAGCAATACAGAAAAAAAAACAAATAGATAGCAACCCTAGAGCAATAGAGTGACAAACTCCCACTGTTCAGGACCATGGTTTCAGCCAACTGCAGTTGTGGAAGGGGTTATGTGCTCACATTTCTGAGTATATGGGGTAGGAAAGAAGAATTAATTAGATAGTCATTTCAGCAGTTTACAAAAATTTATGACTTTTTTTTAAAAAGAGTAACCACTTTAACATCTAAGTGAAATAGTGAAACGAGCTACTTCTTAAAGACCCTCCAAACAGGGACAGTACATATTTAAGTGCAGAAAGAAGCCAAATCAAATCAAAGCTGCAGATTAGGGGTTAGTCAGGATTAATTTTCAGAGACAACATACAAAAGAAATCACAGTCTTACTAAATACAACTGGGGGAATTTAACACTAATCCTAGCAAATATGCATAACAAATAACCTTCGGCATAAAAACTGAGAGAGAAAGCTTTGTGTCTCCTAGACAGCATTAGGTTACTAGGCACTAACACTGGACAGATAATCTTCCAGCACATTTTAATCAGATGAACAGATGAGGCATTAGATCTCATTAGTTGCAGTGGTTTTCAACAATTTGCTACCTTGTAGCATAAAAGGATAATTTTTCAATCATATATAATAAAGGAGTAGTGGAGAACATCAGACTTTATAAGATGATACAAATGTTTGCAAAACAATTGACTGGAGTAACATGCCTGGTTTACAGATGCCACATGTTCATCTAATAGTTGATTTGTCAATTCCCAGATCTACTAGCCAGTAGCCCAACTCTGGACAGTCATGGGTAGAGATGCTATGTTCCCTTCACTTCTTCTTGGATTTGCCATCCCACCTGAGCTTTTCACAGAGTGCCAGTCAACAGTTGGGGAGTGTGTGTCATCTAGATAAGTCAGAACACTGACTTCCCTTCTCCTTTCTCTATTAATTCATCTGCATAATGTTCTGCCCCCAGTTAAACACATTTCACTCCTGCAGTGTCTCTCTTTTAAAGGGAAAAAATAGTTTCTCCACAGGAACATGAAAATTGCCAAATTGGCTCAAACAATGGTCCATCTAATCCAGTGATTTTCAAACTTTCTTTCTGGCAACCCAGTTGAAGAAAATTGTTAATGTCCGTGACCCAATGGAGCTGGGGATGAGGGGTTCGGGAGGGGCTCAGGGCTGGGGCAGAGGGTTGGGGTGAGGGAGAGAGTCAGGGCTCTGGGGTGGAGGTGCAGGCTCTGGGGTGGGGGTGGGGGGATGAGGGGTTTGGGGTGCAGGAAAGGGCTCCGGGTTTGAGGGGGCTCATGGCTGAAGCAGGGGGTTGGGGCACGGGCTTACCTCGGGCGGCTCCCAGTCAGCAGCGCAGCGGGGGGGGGCTAAGGCAGGCTTCCTGCCTGTCCTGGCACCGTGGACCGTGGACCGCGTTGTGCCCTGGAAGCAGCCAGCAGCAGGTCTGGTTCCTAGACGAAGGCACGTACACAGCTCTCGGCCACAGGCACTGACCCCCCCGAGTCCCCACTGGCCAGGAACAGGCCAAGGGGAATGTGAAGCTGGTGCTCAGGGCAGGGGCAGCACATAGAGTCCCGTGGCCCCACCACCTTGGAGCGGACCTGCTGCTGGCCGCTTCCGGGGTGCAGTGCCCGTGTCAGAACAGGTAAGAACTAGCCTGCCTTATCCAGGCAGCACTGCCGGCGGCATTTTTAACGGCCCGATCAGCAGTGCTGACCAGAGCCGCCACGACCCAGTGCCTTCCATTCCGTGATCCAGTACTGCGTTGCAACCCACAGTTTGAAAACCACTGATCTAATCCAATCTCAAGTGTCGGAGGATTCAGGAGAAATGACTGGAGGATGACAATTCCATTTCACTGCAACTTTTGAAGTTCAGCTTGTTTTGTTTTCATTTGGCAGTGGAATGAAAGCAAAACCTTTTGAATGTTTTTGTGCAAACAGAATTGTGTTTGCGGAGACGGGATGGGTGTACATCTGTCTGTCTTTTTCTTTTTTTTTGCCTGGCAGTTAGGGTGCTCACCCGGGATGTGGGAGACCCAGGATCAAGCCCCTGCTTTGCCTGATTCAGAGCAGCACTTTTCATCCCAGCTCACATCACAGAGCAGGGCCTAAAACTGGATCGCCCAAAGACAATACATCTTCAATAAAACAGAACATTTTGGTGAAGGTGTTCCAACCAGCTCTATGCTTCAGAGCAAGGTACAAGAAACCCTGCAGTAGGAAGGGAGTTACGGGCTAACATGCTCATGGGGACTGTGATGGGGTGTAGTCCTCATACTGGCTCTGAGAGGGCTCAAGTAGGCCCAATCAACCAACTAGGCTGTAAGGGGTGGGGGAATGAAGGGTGGAAAGAAAACCCTCATTAGGAGGAAGCTCACCTGAGCAGAGGTGGGCTGGTCTAGTATAAACCCAGGAAGCTGGCAGCAGCAAGGGTGGCCAGAAAGAAGTTTGTAGTCACCCTCTGATTAGTAGAGAGGGAAGGAGGGAACCTGGGGAAAACGTAGGACCCTGGAGGCCTGGCCCGTCGAGAAGGGTGTACCCTGAAGAGAGCTGGGTGTAGAAGAGAGCCTGTGGCACGCGGGGTAGGAAGCAGCCCAGGGATAAGCAGCAAGGCTGGGGACTGCACAGACGTTGACTGTGTATTGTAGGATCCCTGGGTTGGAACCCAGAGTAGAGGGCAGGCCTGAGTTCCCCTACCTGCCACTGAGGAAGTGGCACTGGCGGGGCAGTGAACTGGAAGACTGCTTGGGTCGCTGTGGAGACTTTGATAGACTGTACCCCAGAAGGGGGGAATGGTGAGTGATCTGACAAGAGAGCAGAGTCACAAAGAGGAGGCTGCATTTCCTGGAGCGAGAAGATGACAGGGGAGACACCACCAAAGGAGGGCCCTGGCCTGGCAGAGCTAATGCCCAGAACTTCCAAGAGGCAGTGCCAGCTGCAGTGAATGGACCCCATGACAGGGGCATTTCTTCCTAACTCTCATCAGCTGTGGTCAGTTTCTATCCTGAAGACTGAGGTTTTCTATCCCTTCCAAACTTCTGGATGTTTCCTTAATTCTTACTAATATAACTGCATAGTCTTCTTATTATTATAAATATACACTTTTTTCTTACTCTTGCTAAGATCTTGGCCTCAATGCTTACCTGAGGCCATGAATTCCACAGGCTAATTGTATATTGTATGAAAGTATTTCCTTTATTATTATTTATATTGCTGTAGAGTCTAGAAGCCCCACTCATGGATCAGGATTCCACTGTGCTCACTGTGCAAACACAAAACAAGGAGCGTCCCTGCACCAAAGAGCTTACAATCTAAAGTATAAGACTAGAGGCAACAGATAGATACGGACTTACTGAATGCGGAGTATAAGGCAACGATGAGACAATACCGGTCAGGATGAGCGCCAGTGATCTCAACACACCAGTGACCTAACCATTGTTAAGTTTTTTTGTAAGCATCATAGAAAAGGAAAGTTTTGAGGAGGGATCTGAAGGAGGATAATGAGGTAGATTTGCAGATGTGTGTGTAGAGGATGCCCAGGTTATGGGCCTGAGTTACCAGCAGGATGGTGATGTTGTCCACATTGATTGAGAAAGGACATGGGGGGACACTTGAGGGGGAAAACTGAGAGCTGTGTTTTAGCCATGCTGAACTTGTGCTGACAACTATAGACCCCAACAAGGAAATGCCAGAGAGACAGACTGAGATTTCTGGGTTTCCTTTTAATTGAACATGCCCTTGTTCTTGTGTTAGGAGAAAGTGGGACAGAAAACCCTGGTCTACCTTCTCTCTGCCATTCATTCATATGTGTACCTTTATGATGTTCCTTCTTACTCCTTTCTAAAGTAAATAGTCCCAATCTTTTCAATCTCTTTTGTGATAACTTTTTTGAGATAGGGTGAACAGAACTGAACACAGTATTCAAGGTGACGATACACTATTAGTGTATATAATGGTATTCTAATACAGTCAATATTATACATAGATATATTATTTTTCATCCTATTTATGCATCCTAACATTTTATTTGCAGATTTGAATGCTACTGCACACTGAACAGAGAACTTCATTGAGCTGTGCACAAAACAAAACCCAAGTATCTTCCCACAGGTTACACATTGGAAGGAATAATTTGAATTACTCATTCACCTTACTTTATTCAATGTATTACTTTGCATTTGTCAATAATGAATCTCATCAGCTGTTGTGCTGTCTATTGACCTAGCTTTGTTAGATCTCGCTGAAGTTCCACGGGTTTTTCTGGTCTTCACTGCCCTAAATACTTTTGTATCCTCTGCAAATTTTACCAGCTCATTGTTCACCCATTTTTCCAGATCATTAATAAATATATTATAAACACTGATCTTAGTAGAAATCCTTGTGACACACCTGTTCATCTCTTCCTATGGTAAAATTAACAATTTATTCATAGTCTTTGCTTTCTGTCTCTTAGCCAATTTCTAATCCAATATTTTGCCTCTCACCCCGTAATTTTGGCCCAGATTAGGAAAAGCCAGTTAAAGCGGATACCTAATGTAAAATACACACTTAAGTCCATTATTTTCCAGCAAAGCAGTTAAACTAAACACAAGCATAGATTTAAGCACATGCCATGCTTCGCTAAATCAAGCTGCCTAATAGCCTCTTGAGAAGGACTTTGTCCCAGTGTTTTTGGAAGTGCTGATGACTTATGTCAGCTGGTTCTGTTTTATTCACCTTCACAAGAGGCATATTTAAAGGATTTAATAGATGAATGAAGCAAAATTTTCCTTAGCAGAAGTCACAGGGGTTAGTCTTGATCATGTTCTGATCATCTGGGTGTTTGGTTTTTTTAAAATTGTTTCAATCAGTTTTGCTGGTAATGAAGTAAGGCTCACTAGTCTGTAATTCACAGGATCACCCTTGGCACCTCTGTTTAAAAAGAGCTACATGTCCTCTTCTCTAATGTCTTGCACCTGAAAATCCCAAAGTGCTATATAAACATTAATTCATTCTCAACGTCCCGGCTTAAAAGATTTTTATTTTAAAGACTTTCTCCCTCATATATACTAACGACATTAATCTTCACTGAGGATGAAACCAGTATTCTCTACATTACATTAGGTCAATTATAATCAAAACCTTGACGATAAATGGCACTTTATTATGCCATATTATTCCAGAATATGGATATTTTGAGTTTCAGCAAGGAGTGGCTAAGACCACAAGATCAGTTACAATGCTTTGAAATATATCTGCCTTCCAAATTCCTCCTCCCTCTGCCCACTCAAAAAAAACTGTAAAAAGTTAGAGAGAAGCGCAGATTGAATTCTTTGCTCTAATGTCTGGTTCACTTAGTATTTAGAAAAAGAAGAGAAGGGTTAATCATCAGTAACTCTTGTCCTTCAGAACCAACCTAATAATGAACATCTATCCTGAGCTATTAAGACTAAATTACTAAAACAAGTAATCTAGAAAGAACACAGGTTTGGCCTAAAAGCCAAACAAAATACTCCAAGCATAGAGCAATGGATCCTTATGTCCACAGGTAACTGCAGAAAAAAGGGACTGAAGCAATTGAGATGGCTCATCTCTTTCACAGACTTGGACATAAATTTTCAGATCTGTGAGGGGTCACTTACAAGACCCTAAACAGCACAGCTTTTCTAGATGGCTTCAAAAACTCAGCAGCACTGTCCTGTCTTGAAAGTGGAAATATCTACAGGCAAGTCTCAAATTACCTGAGGTACTGATTTACAACACCTGCACGGATTTGTATTAATCCCACTTCCATTTTCTTTCGGTTGCTATTTTCCAACAAATATTTCTTGATTTTTAAATTGCTGAATACTTTGAGTTCCTCACGGACCTTTCCATACACTCCCATCTACATGGCTTAAGCCACACAGTACAGGAATTCTGACTCCGATTATTACTGTTATTATTAAGATTATCATAGCACCTAGGTTTCTAGGATTAGATCAGTTCACAATGTAGTTGCCACTGACCTATTCATAATACACACTTATTTGTGGAAAATATATTTTGGGCAGAAAATTTCTTGCACTTAGTCTGAATCCAGAAATGATTTTTTTTCTTGGGTGGGAGAGAAAATTTCAGAACAATCCATTCAGCCAGTTTTGAGTTATCTGAATACTTTTAAAAAAAGTGCCTATTTAAAAATATTTTCCAGACACATTTTCTCACACTGAAAACTCAAAAAGCTTTTTTAATTTGGCATGTACCTAGTCCTGAATGAGGACTGCATGGTTTTCCTTCTTTGAAGGAAAACAGTTTTGAAATAGCATACAATGCTCTCACATTATTGCAGCATTTTTTCCTAGGGCGAAAACGTATTGAGGCTTGGTTCTCTGTATAGTCATAGAAATATCCTTTCCAATTGCATCTTCATTTTCCTTTGACCAATTATACAAGCCATTTTATTTCTACCATGTTAATAAAGGCAGAATTGTCACAAACGAATGAAAACTGGATATTTTCGCAGTGGTGGCTTATCTCTTTTTCAATATATGACACATCTATGAAATATGATGAGATTACTGCATATTTGCTTGTAGTCAAGTGTACAATCTTGCTCTCATTTTGATACAGCACTGTCATAAATATAAAGGGAAGGGTAAACACCTTTAAAATCCCTCCTGGCAAGAGGAAAAACCCTTTCACCTGTAAAGGGTTAAGAAGCTAGGATAACCTCGCTGGCACCTGACCAAAATGACCAATGAGGAGACAAGATACTTTCAAAAGCTTGGGGGAGGGAGAAACAAAGCCTCCCTCTCTGTCTGTGTGATGCTTTTGCCGGGGACAGAACAGGAATGGAGTCTTAGAATTTAGTAAGTAATCTAGCTAGATATGTGTTAGATTCTGATTCCTTTAAATGGCTGAGAAAATAAGCTGTGCTGAATGGAATATAGATTCCTGTTTTTGTGTCTTTTTGTAACTTAAGGTTTTGCCTAGAGGGATTCTCTACGTTTTGAATCTGATTACCCTGTAAGGTATTTACCATCCTGATTTTACAGAGGTGATTCTTTTTACTTTTTCTTCTATTAAAATTCTTCTTTTAAGAATCTGATTGCTTTTTCATTGTTCTTAAGATCCAAAGGTTTGGGTCTGTGGTCACCTATGCAAATTGGTGAGGATTTTTATCAAGCTTTCCCCAGGAAAGGGAGTGTAAGGGTTGGGAGAATTTTGGGGGGAAAGAAGTTTCCAAACGGGCTCTTCCCCAATTATATACTTGTTAGACATTTGGTGGTGGCAGCGATAAAGTCCAAGGGCAAAAGGTAAAATGGTTTGTACCTTGGGGAAGTTTTAACCTAAGCTGGTAAAAGTAAGCTTAGGAAGTTTTCATGCAGGTCCCCACATCTGTACCCTAGAGTTCAGAGTGGGGAAGGAACCTTGACAAGCACTGTAACAGATTAAGTGCCCCTCTCTCATCCTCCAAAATCCCCTTTAAAAACCTACTTCATTTGCTGGTTTCAGAGTAGCAGCCGTGTTAGTCTGTATCCGCAAAAAGAAAAGGAGTACTTGTGGCACCTTAGAGACTAACCAATTTATTTGAGCATAAGCTTTCGTGAGCTACAGCTCACTTCATCGGATGCATGTAGTAGAAAATACAGTGGGGAGATTTTATATACACAGAGAACATGAAACAATGGGTGTTACCCTACACACTGTAACAAGAGTGATCAGGTAAGGTGAGCTATTACCAGCGGGGGGGGAGGGAAAAAAACCCACCGCCCTTTGTAGTGATAATCAAGGTGGGCCATTTCCAGCAGTTGACAAGAACATGTGGGGAACCGGGGGGAGGGGGAATAAACATGGGGAAATAGTTTTACATTGTGCAATGACCCATCCATGCCCAGCCTTTACTCAAGCCTAAGTTAATTGTGTCCAGTTTGCAAATTAATTCCAATTCAGCAGTCTCTCATTGGAGTCTGGTTTTGAAGTTTTTTTGTTGAAGAATTGTCACTTTTAGGTCTGTAATTGAGTGACCAAAGAGATCGAAGTGTTCTCCAACTGGTTTTTGAATGTTATAATTCTTGACGTCTGATTTGTGTCCATTTATTCTTTTATGTGGAGACTGTCCAGTTTGACCAATGTACATGTACAGAGGGGCATTGCTGGCACATGATGGCATATATCACGTTGGTAGATGTGCAGGTGAACGAGCCTCTGATAGCGTGGCTGATGTGATTAGGCCCTACGATGGTGTCCCCTGAATAGATATGGGGACACAGTCGGCAACGGACTTTGTTGCAAGGATAGGTTCCTGGGTTAGTGGTTTTGGTGTGTGGTTGCTCGTGAGTATTTGCTTCAGGTTGGGGGGCTGTCTGTAAGCAAGGACTGGCCTGTCTCCCAAGATCTGTGAGAGTGATGGGTCATCCTTCAGGATAGGTTGTAGATCCTTGATGATGCGTTGGAGAGGTTTTAGTTGGGGGCTGAAGGTGATGGTTAGTGGCGTTCTGTTATTTTCTTTTTTGGGCCTGTCCTGTAGTAGGTAATTTCTGGGTACTCTTCTGGCTCTGTCAATCTGTTTCTTCACTTCAGCAGGTGGGTATTGTAGTTGTAAGAACACTTGATAGAGATCTTGTAGGTGTTTGTCTCTGTCTGAGGGGTTGGAGCAAATGCGGTTGTATCGTAGAGCTTGGCTGTAGACAATGGATCATGTGGTGTGGTCAGGGTGAAAGCTGGCGGCATGTAGGTAAGCATAGCGGCCAGTAGGTTTCCGGTATAGGGTGGTGTTTATGTGACCATTGCTTATTAGCACTGTAGTGTCCAGGAAGTGGATCTCTTGTGTGGACTGGTCCAGGCTGAGGTTGATGGTGGGATGGAAATTGTTGAAATCATGGTGGAATTCCTCAAGGGCTTCTTTTCCATGGGTCCAGATGATGAAGATGTCATCAATGTAGCGCAAGTAGAGAAGGGGCATTAGGGGACAAGAGCTGAGGAAGCGTTGTTCTAAATCAGCCATAAAAATGTTGGCATACTGTGGGGCCATGCAGGTACCCATAGCAGTGCCGCTGATTTGAAGGTATACATTGTCCCGCAAATGTGAAATAGTTATGGGTGAAGACAAAGTCACAATGTTCAGCCACCAGGTTTGCCGTGACATTATCGGGGATACTGTTTCTGATGGCCTGTAGTCCATCTTTATGTGGAATGTTGGTGTAAAGGGCTTCTACATCCATAGTGGCTAGGATGGTGTTTTCAGGAAGATCACCAAAGGATTGTAGTTTCCTTAGGAAGTCAGTGGTGTCTCAAAGATAGCTGGGAGTGCTGGTAGCGTAGGGTCTGAGGAGGGAGTCTACATAGCCAGACAATCCTTCTGTCAGGGTGCCAATGCCTGAGATGATGGGGCGTCCAGGATTTCCAGGTTTATGAATCTTGGGTAGCAGATAGAATACCCCTGGTTGGGGTTCTAGGGGTGTGTCTGTGCAGATTTGCTCTCGTGCTTTTTCAAGGAGTTTCTTGAGCAGATGGTGTAGTTTCGTTTGGTAACCCACTGTGGGATCAGAGGGTAATGGCTTGTAGAAAGTGGTGTTGGAGAGCTGCCTAGCAGCCTCTTGTTCATATTCCAACCTATTCATGATGACGACAGCACCTCCTACTGTTCCTCACATGTTCTTGTCAACTGCTGGAAATGGCCCACCTTGATTATCACTACAAAAGGTTGGGGTTTTTTTGTCCCCTCTCCCCCCGCCGCATCCTGCTGGTAATAATAGCTCACCTTACTTGATCACTCTTGTTACAGTGTGTATGCTAACACCCATTGTTTCATGATCTCTGTGTATATAAAATCTCCCCACTGTATTTTCTACTGCATGCATCCAATGAAGTGAGCTGTAGCTCACGAAAGCTTATGCTCAAATAAATTTGTTAGTCTCTAAGGTGCCACAAGTACTCCTGTTCTTTTTACTTCATTTGCGAACCCCTCTCTACGCTTCCTTCACAGACCATATTTCTGCACATGCTTGAGATTCAATTGTTGTCCTCTGTGTTGTTTCTATCTGAGTTATACTTGTCTTAGTAGTAGCGAACTAAAATAAAAATAAAATAAAATACACTTTCTGCTTAAGTTTGCCCATCTATTAAATGAAGATAATGTTTACCTGCCTCACTGTGTTAGCAAGATTACTTAATATACAGTGATATAAATGTGTAAAACATTAAGTAATTATTTAATATATAAAATTAAGTGAGAATGTTTTGTTGATGTCCTTCTTATGATTTATTGTCTATCCAAAATAGGCCAAAGGTGAACTGAGGTCACCTTATTACAGAGCATCTTCTGCAATGTGTGAGAGAGATTCTGCTCGCTTTGTTTTCTATTAGATTGCATTCTTAGTTGAAGACTACCTCATAGATTATAAAGCCACAAGGAACCACTGTGATCATCTAGTCTGATCTCTATAACATAGGCCATAGACGTCCCTGAATTAATTATTGCTTCAAGTCTAATAGCTGTTGTTGAACTAAAGCATATCTCTTTGAAAAACAGATTTTAAAATTGATTTAAAAATTGCCACTGATGGAGAATCCACCACTTCCTGTAAATTGTTCCAGTGGTTTATTATCCTCACTGTTAAAAACTTGCACTTTATTTCTAATCTGAATAGGTCTAGGTTCAACTTCTAACCACTGGATCTTTAGAACTTTGTCTGCTAAACTAAAAAGTCCTTTATTAACAATTTTTTGTTCTGCATTTAGATACTTTTAGACTGATCAAGTCACTTCTTAACTGTCATTTTGTTAAATTTAACAGATTGAGCTTTTTGAGTTTAACACTATAAGGCATATTTTTCAATCCCTTAATCATTCTTGCGGTTCTCCTCTGAATCCTCTCCTATTTATCAACATCATTCGTTAATTTGCGGACACCAGAACTAGACAATGTATTCCAGGAGTTGTCGCACCAGTGCCAAATACAGAGGTAATATAATCTCCCTACCACTACTCAAGATTCCCCCGTTTGTAACATCCAAAGATTGCATTATCTCTTTGGCCACACCATCACACTGAGAGCTCATGTCAGCTGATTATCAAGCATGATGCCAAATCTTTTTTCAGAGTCACTGCTTTCCAGGATAGGGTCCCAGATCCTGTTAATACAGCCTACACATCACTTTACATTTAGTCAGATTAAAATGTATATTGCTTTCTTCCACACAGCTTAGCAAGTGATCCACATCATTCCCGTGCCCAGCGTTGTATAATCATGCTATAAAAGACCTATTGTTATGCACACAGACAAAGGACAGGGGTTAATTAATATAGGAAACAAACAAGAATTTCCTGCTCTTTTCCTTTTTTTTTTTTTTTTTAAAAAGAACAAAATCTGATATAAGTATGGGAGCTCGGCTCTATGTGGCTTCCCACTCAAACTTCATATAGTCCTTTAGAGCTCTGGACCTTCACTACTCTATGGCTTTTACCCCTGTAGATTCACCCCTTATTCAAGCCATTCATTTGGATAGTCCCATGAAATCCCTAGTTCCATCAGGAAACAAGCTGGTTTGATGATCTATCGAGTTTTGTTCAATATCTTCATTAAATATTTAGATAATGGTGTAGAGCAGGGGTTTTCAATCTTTTTCTTTCTGAGGCCCGCCCCAACAAGCTATAAAAACTCCACAGCCCACCTGTGCCACAACAACTGTTTTTCTCCATATAAAAGCCAGGGCCAGCGTTAGGGGGTAGGAAGCAGGGCAATGCCACAGGGGGTACTATGAAGCTAAGTTGCTCAGGCTTCAGCTTCGGCTGGGTGGCGGGACTTAGAGCTCTGGGCTTCAGACCCAGGTTGTGGGGGCTTTGGCTTTCTGCCCTGGGCCCAAGCAGGTCTAATGCCAGCCCTGCTTGGCGGACCCCCTAAAACCTGCTTGCGGTCCCCCAGTGGGCCCCAGACCCCTAGTTGAGAACCACTGATCTAGAGAGTACACTTATAAAGTTTGCAGATGATACCAAGCTGGGAGGGGGTAGCAAGTGGTTTGGAGAACAGGGTTAGAATTCAAAATGATCTTGACAAACTGGAGAAATGGTCTGAAATTAATAGGCTGAAATTCAATAAGGATTAATGCAAAATACTACACATAGGAAGGAATAATCAATTGCACAAATACAAAATGGTAAGTGACTGCCAAGAAAGAAGTACTGCAGAAAAGGATCTGGGGGTTACAGAGGATCACATACTAAAAAGGAGTCAAAAATGAGATACCATTAAGAAAAAAGCAAACATAATTCTGGGATGTATTAGCAGGAGTGTTGTAAGCAAGGCACAAGAAGTAATTCTTCCGCTCTACAGAGTACTGATAAGACCTCAGCTGGAATACTGTCCAGTTCTGAGCAGCACACTTCATGTAAGACGTGGACATACTGGAGAAGTTCCAGAGGAGAACAAGAAAAATGAGTAGAGGTCTAGAAAACATGACCTACAAAGAAAGACTGAAAAAAAATTGGGTTTGTTTAGTCTGGAGAAGAGAAGACTAAGGGGGGACATGACAACAATCTTTACGTATGTAAAAGGTTGTTATAAAGAGGAAGGTGATTGTGACACTGCACCCCATATTTTTCATAGTAATATGATGATATAATTATGGCATAATGATGATGCATTTTGTACAAGATGGGTCATGTGAGGTGTCATTGGAAAAGTTATGATTTGCTGAATATGATGATCCTATTTGTATGCGTGCATCTTTTTTTATCTGAATTTATGAATATTGACTATGTATCTGTATTTCACATGTAGTCACACCTGGGTGACACCCACGAGACAAAATGCTTCCAGTCTAGATGGTGGGCTGTGTAGGGCCTATTCAAGGTTATGGACTATTAGGAAAAAAAATAGGCTTTAGGAGAAGCTTATCCCCCACCGGTTAAGCATTCCTTGTTGGTTCATGCAGTGGCGGGCCAAAGCCTGCACATAATTGCAGCTGGGTGTGTCTGTGCCTGTGTGAATGCTGCTGAAAGTGAAAGCTAAGAGGGCTTTGCAGCTTGTCACAGTAGCACAGTGTGAGAGGGAGCCCAGGCTAGACAGACCGAGGGCTTAGTGGCACCCCAGTTCCAGGTTGCACCCCGTCGCAGTGATAAACTGTTCTCCTTAACCACTGAGGATAGGACAAGAAGCAATGGGCTTAAATTGCAGCAAGAGAGATTTAGGTCAGACATGAGGGAAAAATTCCTAACCATCAGGGAAGGTAAGTACTAGAACAAATTATGTAGGGAGATTGTGGAATCTCAGTCACTGGAGGCTTTTAAGAACAGGCTGAACAAACACTTGTCAAGGATAGTATAGACCAGTAGTTCTCAACCAGGGATACGTGTACCCCTGGGGGTACTCAGAGGTCTTCCAGGGGGAAAATCAACTCCTCTAGATATTTGCCTGGTTTTACAACAGGCTACATAAAAAGCACTAGCAAACTAAAGTTTCATAGGCAATGATTTATTTATACCGCTCTATATACTGAAATGTAAGTACAATATTTATATTCCAATTGATTTATTTTTCAATTATATGGTAAAAATGAGAAAACAAGCCTTTTTTCAGTAATTTGTCCTGTGATACTTTTGTATTTTTATGTCTGATTTTGTAAGTTTTGAAGTGAGGTGAAACTTGTGGGAACACAAGACAAATCAGACGATTGACAGGGGTACAGTAGTCTGGAAAGGTTGAGACATACTGGTGTAGACAATACTTAGTCCTGCCTTAGTGCAGGGGACTGGACTAGATGACCTGTCAAAGTCCCTTCCAGTCGTACATTTGTATGATTGAATGATTTTCTAAACTCTTGGCATTTCTGGGTTTAAAGTTCTGGGCTGAAATCCTCACCCCAAAGAAGTCAAAGACAAAACACCATTGACGTCAATGGAGCCATGGTTTGACTAAAAGGGGGCAGGGGTTTCTCCTTGGTGCCTGTTAGACACTGCAGTCTGAAGCATTGCCCAAGTGGTTCCCTCTGGCCTTGGAATCTGAGGCCATGTCTATACTACTGGCTAAATTGGCACTGCTGCGATCAATGCAGCGGTGTCGATTTAGCAGGTCTGGTGAAGACACGCTAAGCTGATGGATGAGCACTCCCGTTGATGTCTGTACTCCACCTCCCCAAGAGGTTGAAACTATGTTGACAGGAGATTGTCAATCATCGACATAGCGTGGTGTAGACACCACTATAAGTCAACCTAAATTACACTGACTTCAATTACATAATTTACTGAAGTAGCGTAACTTAGGTTGACTTAGTGTTAGTATAGACCAGCCCAGAGCATGCAAAACTTGAATTGACTTACATAGTCAAATAAAATACACCAGCGACATTTTAACCACCAAATTTAAGTTTTTATTTTCTCACTATCTTTTTTTTCTTGTCCATTTGCAAAGAAGTTAGATTAAAAATATTGTGTTTATGAAATAGTAAGCATAAGATTTTTTTAACAAGGACAGTAAGAAAATTCCAAATTCTGGTTCCTATAGCAAAATATAACTCGGCTACATTTCACAAAATACATGAAAAAAATTCAAGTCTACTCTATTATACAGTAATATACAAGGCACTATTCCTATTAGAAATATGGCTAAGTTACAGTAGCTATAAACCCCGGATCTTTCAATTCACTACCCCACCCCACCCCACCCCGAACCCATTCAGAACAGCAACATTCAGAATCCTGCTTTTTACTGATTGCACTGGCTTAGGTGCTGCTGTTACACCTTTTTGGCCAAGGTTCAAGACTATATACTTCCTTGAAAGTCGATATCATGGCACTACAAAAACCAAAGCTCTTAGTTAGGGGGCATTAATTGATTTTTCTACTGGGACTTATTTGCTCTTCGCCCCTAACCTTTATCTATTCTATCCATGCTTAGCTTGAGAGCTTCTTGAAGCAAGGACCATCCTTCCTGGACATTTGGAAAGTGCCTAGGAGATTGCATTTACTTTTAACATCCACTAAGTATTAATAATACAACTTTCCTGCAATCATAATCAAATTTAACAATTCTTTAAAGAACTTGGCCATGCATTTTCATCCAGTTCTGTTCCTGGAACATCATGACATATCTATCATTTATGCAACATTTCCAGGCTTTGATCCCAATTGTCTTTGCCTCTACTTAAATGGTGATTAATGTTACTTCCCGACACCGCCACAGTTCTGTCTAACAAACTCCCTGGTGGATCCCTACACAAATTGTTGTTTGTGTACCATTCCATAGAACAGAGGAAGTATTTTCAACACAATATTTTTCCCTTGCTTCTTAGCCCTGACTGACTCCTGATTAAACTCTGTATTTCTTAATAACTTGTTCTTTAACTACAGAAGACATTGTACAAATTTGGTCTCTTATCTTCATGAACTTTTCATTTTTAATTTTCCAGCGTGTAGATAAAAGCTGATGCATCAACAACCGTGAAAACTGAAGGGCTCTTTCATCACTGTTGAAGTACAGCATGGCCAGTAATAGTGAATCTTCCCACACACTATCTCCTGCCAATGTGTGTCAAGTCAGAACTAGAGGAACCCACTTTGGCTTCAGAGAGGAGATAGCCTCTAAAGAGCTTTAATCCCTTCCAGATGAAAGCCTTTCCACATGAAGTGTGAAGAAAAGGAATGGCCATGAGGCACGAGAAAAAGCATTGGCAGAACACGTATTGTATTAAGGTGGAAAACTGCCACTACTTTTGGAATGAAACTTGGCCAAGCCTGTGGCACTATCTTATCTTTGTAAAATTTGGTAGAAGGTGGAACCTGAAACTTACTCTATGCAATAAAAAACTGCCACCAGGAAATGATCTTCCATATAAGAAATCTGAGTTCACTCAGGAAATCCAGTGGCTCAAAAGGAACTTTCATCAGCTTTGTCAGGACCACACTAATATCTCATGACACTGGGGAACTTCTGAGCAGGAGAAACTTGAGCTAGTGTTTGTCACTTTTTCTCTAATGCCTGAACTGGCAGAGGCTCCAAGCACAGAGTGGAGACAGGGGAAAGACACATGCAAGAAACACCTTATCGTTAAACAGTGCCCCATAATCCTAACCAGGAGATTGAAGAATTTATACTAATTACCATCCGTCTGGCTGAAGAGGCGGCCTGGGGAGAAGGGAGGACATATTTTAAAAGAATGGAGAAATCTTTGGGACTTTAGAGGATGGTGAATCTCTCGGAATCCCTATTGCCCCATTGAAATGGCTATTTCCTATGCTGGCACAATTACATAAACAACATAGCTTCCTAGAAAGCCACCATGTACTCTGTCCTTCCTCTAGCCTCACTTCTATGAGGAGAAAGTGGGATGTTTCTATAAGCCCTCTGCAGAATCCAAACACACCACCAACACCTCACCATCTCTCTCAAAACACTGAATCATGGTGATGGTCCTTCCAACCCTCCAGTTCACCCCATTAGCCAAAGCAGTTCTTTGCTTCAGCCAGGGGTAGGGGGTTGCTAGAATGATGCAAGGCACTCTCTGTCCTCCAAGGCCAGAATACACTGCCTTCAAGGCACTCCCAAACTGGGAGCCCAGGGACCTGAGCTCTGATCCTATATTAGGCAGAGTATTCTGCTGACAGTAGACTGAAACTAGTGAGTATTTTGCTTTTTTAAAAGACATGTCATGAGACACTCATCCTTTTGTGGATCATGATACTATCCCCCAAACCCACATCTCTACCCCCCACTCCAAGTGTGATATGTTTCTATCACTCTTGCCGGCTGAAGTTAAACTTCAGCTAGCTCCCAGTCATCCCTTTATCTGGCCCCTAGGGTTTCTCTGCATCCTGGCAGACATTTACAGAGCTCTCACTCGCACTACATATCACATGCCTTTGATCACTGCGTCATGTTTCTGCTGCAGGTACTACTGTTGCTAAGTTCTGGTGCTTTGGCTGCCTAGCAACAGATGTTTCTTTATTCCAGTCAGGAGTGGATCAGTGAGTCCGGAGATAAAAGCAACAGTGATTTTCCACTGCTTTGTCATTGGATAGGAGCCCTATAAATGATCTACTGTAATCAGAGTCCGCTTCTAAAAAAGGACTGTGTCCTAAAATTAACTGGGTGCAAACTAGAGATTAGATTCAGGACTCGGATAGCCACTTAGCTCACAGAAAAGATCCCTGACTCAGTCATGGTTAAACTAGGCTGTGTCTTCCAGCACAGGGCTAAGTGTGCCATTTTTCTGCAATGATCTATCATGATATGGAGTCTGCAGAAAAAAAAATCAATTGGAAATAGGATCAGAAAGCGTATCTTAAATCATAAATTCAGTCAAAGATCGCGGGGGAAGGGAAGATGGAAAGCTCTCTGTAAGCTCAAGCACTTAAGTGTTTTAGTACAACTGCACATAATTATACACATGTAATGAGCTGATTATGTTAATGGAAATTAGATAATCATGTTCAAAGCCTGGAAACTGAAAAGGTTTATTTTTAGTTGCTCTAGATTAAAAACTTGTACAACTCAAAATCCAATCTTTCACTGCTATCTGAAAGCTTCTGCTGCTCTGATACCCCATGGGAAGGGAGGGGGTCTGTGTGGGGCCCCAGACCTCCGTGGGGGGGCTGGCCACTTCCTGTGGGAAGTGGAGTGACCCGGCCCCAGCCTGCTTGGCTCCCAGGCTTGGGGAGTGGCGGCGCAGTTGGGAGCCAGGGGAGCGGAGCAGGCTGGGGCCGGGTCGCTCTACTTACCCCCGCCGGTGAGTGCAGGGAGCCTGACCCCTGCTGCAGTCCTCAGGGGAAGGGCTGGCTGGAGTGGGGGCGGGGCTGGGGCGGGGCTGGGGCCGGGGCCATGGAGAAGAGGCAGAGCAGGGGCTAGAGCATCATGCAGCTGTGTAAGACACCAGGAAATTTGGTGCCCCAAATTTCCTGGTGCCCTACACAGCTGCATACTTTGTGTATGGGTAGGGACGGCCCTGCTAGTAACCCTTTCAGTGGTTTGCTTACCCCCTCTTCTCCCAGCCCATTGCTGTGACAGTATGAGTGGGGAAATGTTTAGACACTGAAGGGATGGTGAAGATCACAAAGCATGATAACGTGCTAATCTAACAGCAGCAAAATTATTAGGAACCAAAGGCTAAGTTCACGCAACTTTCAAGCTGAGAGCTTAATTGCAAAAAGAAGTCAGGGAAGTCAGAGTTAAGGCTCCCAATAGCAACGTTAGTGCTGGCACATAGCCCTTTACAATAGGATCTTTCATCACAGGATACAAGGTAATACAAAACACTGTACCTGTGCATATAAGGTAACTGAGATGCCACTGTGATATTGGTATTATTTGAAAAGAGACTCAAGACTAGAAGGTGTCTAAGAAAGGTTGCATGAGGAGGGGGAAGGAGGCCTATAAAAGGACAGGCCTAGAAGAATTAAATCTGCTCCCCAGTGATTTGGTCTCTGACATGTCATTTCATATTCTTTATGAAAATATGCTTATATATGATATGCTATGAATAGGACATAACTCAGATATACTTTATGCAAGATAGGTCTTGTGAGATATCATTGGAAAGGTTATGATTTATTGAATGTGATAATCCAATTGTATGCCTGTATCATTTCTGTATCTGAAGTTAGGAATATTTATTCTGTATCTATATTTCAACTATATTACTTTGAGTGATGCCCCCTGCTTACACTTCAGGTACAACAATGAAAAAGCCCGACAGTGCTGATGGCCCAGCGGCAAGAGACAATGGATTGTAAAAGAGCTTAGTCTTCCTGTAAACTTGTGCGTCAGCCTGTGAAGAATGGCTACGGGGCCCTACAGAGGTATGTGACCATGTCACCTGATACTGAAACCCATCTTGAATTCTGTACTTTTCCATGAGAAGCTGTGGTGGGGGGAGTCAAACTATGAAACAAAGGACTCCCACCTTATGCAAATCCTATTTAAGGGTGGGGAGTGAGGCAATCCAAGCCATCAATTCTCCCCCCGCTACCCCACCGAAGATGACTGTTAGAAACAACTAAGACTGAACTGGGGGAAAGAACTGGACCCACATTAGAAGGGGCGTCTGGCCTGTGAAGAAGATTATTAGAACAACATTTAGGGTGAGAACTTTCATGTTACCAGTTTCTTTAATGTATTAAGTACAGTTTGCATGCTCTGTTTTATGTTCTTAGTAATCTGCCTTGTTCTGTCTTCTACCTCCTTAACTACTTAAAATACACCTGTAATAGTTAATACATTTATTTCTGATTTACAGTATAACCCAGTTGATGTGATTTCTAATGAGAGGTGTGGGGGGAGAGAGAAGTTGTGCATACTCTCCTCCACATCGAGTGAAGAGGCAAATTTCATATAATTTTGGGCTTCTACTCTAAAGGGGGTGGACATCTGGGTGCTGTGGCAAGCTCGTTAAGATGAGCCTTCTCAGAGTGGATCTCTGTCTCTCTGTGCAGCTGGGGGTGGCCCTGCCTGTGTGCTTGGCTGGAAAAGGCTGGGGAGCCTAGCCCAGCCAGACCAGGTAAAAGGGGGCCCAGGCTGGCAGAATAGTCTGACTCAGTGGGTCCCAGCACATCAGGTGACATCCCAGGGGGTCCAGCCTGGCACAGGACCAGTCATAGGCAACACATAGGGGAGCATGCGGGGTCAAATGCCCTCCCCCCATTCCTGAGATTTCTGCTTGACTCTGTCCTTCTCCCACTGCGCCTTCCCCCTGACAGCCAGGCCCAGGTGGGGAGCAGAAGGGGCAGGACCAGCCACTTCTCATGCTGGCTGCTTCAGGTCGCCGATCTGTGCAGCGCTGCAGCTGCCTGAGAGACAGCCTGGCTGGGGAGGTGGTGGTGGCGGGCCGCCACCCCCCCCCCCCCCCGCCATCTGAGCCCAGCTGCCAGGAACAGGGACCGAGCAAGCTGGAAACATGCTGATGGGAGAAGGGACTGCGGCTCGCTTGGCCACTGAGTCTGGCAGCAGGATCTGGACAGGGGGAAGCCCATTGCTGCCACCTCTCCAGCTGGGCTCTCTCTCAGGGAGCCAATGCACCGCACAGAGTCAATGACCCAGAGCAGCCAGCTTCAGCGTGTGAGAAGTGGCTCTGTCTCATTCCCTGCCCAGGCCCAACTGCTAGAGGAAAGCAGCCGCACGTGCCATTGTGGAGGCACAGCAGGAGAAGGAAAGGGCACCTCCCCCGAGAGGTAACAGGTGCGGTGGCCCCGGGCTAGGTGCAGGGGGTCGTTGCGCAGAGACATGTGGGGCGGTCACATGTCCTCCTCTTTAGATTGTGCCCCCCACTATCAGGAGGCACGAGTCATCTATGGGCCCAGTTAAGTGGACTGAGCACGGGCGAGTTCCCGTGGGCCATGTGAGGAAAGATTCCTTCCTTCTCAGGCTGCACAATGGAAGCAGAGTTGCCTTGGCTCAGCTATTCCAAACTCAATGTATAAGGTGGCTCCGCCATGGCACGAGCAACTCATCCCTCCGCCGTGTCCAAACTTCTGCCTAATCCTAAACTTCTGGATGGTTTCCCAAACCTGCCTCCAAAATCTCATGACTTTCTAGGTTGTAGTATCTATGGTTTTTGCACCACTAAATGACACAGGAGAGAACAGAGAGGAAATGGAAAGCCTAAGTAGGCTACAAAGGAGATAGTTATTAAATCCCACCATTTTCATATGTTTTCCTGGTCTAAAATCAAGTAATGCCATTTATCTAATCCAGGGCATAGGGATGGGTGAGAAGTCACAGAGAAGATATTCTTAGGCTGTTCAATTTAGCTGTGTAGCAGCTATGCTTCTGCCTTACCAACCATTCATGATGGGAAGGAAAGGACTAAAGAAGTTGAATGGATCTTCTGGCTCAACCGTAGCCTAATCCTTGTATCTTTCAGGCTGCAAAGGTGGGTTCCAACTCACACTAAAGTGCATACTCATCCTGTACAACCCCAAAATACCTCCCTGCCACCCACACCCAGTGGAACCACCCCAATTCTAGTGCTTATGGAGCCCTGTACATTGGTGAAAATGGGGGCAAGATTTGTCCAGTAGCGACAGAGAAAGGCCTGGATGGAGACTAAGAAACTGGGCAAAAGGACCTGGGCGGAGATTTATGAAAGAGATACAGCAACTCAAAAGAGGGCTGGAAAGGGACTCCTGATGTCTCATTAAAAGATAGTTTTGAATGACTTTAGGAAATAACAGTTGTGCATGAAAGTTAAAAAAGCCCAGTTCAGGCCCTTCATTTTGTAATTTCAAACTCAATTTCAGATGTCTGACAATTTTCCCATGTACTTTATTCGCCATCATCGAAACATTTACCATAGTAAATGTGCCAACTTATCTATGATCAAAGCCCAGGCTGCTGCTGGTGCCAAATTGCTCTGTCTTGGCTGCACAGCAAAGCTTTCAATAGCAGATGTTATGCAAGGCCTCACAGAGATAAAGGGCAAGAAGTTAGCAGCAGCAAGTTCAAGATCCTTTCTTGGGAAAGCCATTGTTTGCAGCAAGCTCTCCAGCTATCCCACTTGAGTGAGACCTGGAGACCACTACTGCTCCCTCCTCTGTGTCTTTCAGCTTTCACAAAGGAGCTACCTAAAACACTGCAGTGCCCCACAGACTGCTTGGGGAAAATCTCTGCTATATCCCACATATTAGTTCTTTATACATAGGCCTTAGAGCCAAAACACTGCATTATTATACTATAAATATTGCTCCTGCATCTGAAGGCTAGGGAATGTTATGGAATTGTCTATCTGTGGTTATGTGTGGACATCAAGCTTTTCTAATAAGAATATGGTGAAAGGACATAGCATTCCCTAACACAGATGGCACAAAGAGCTACAAAGAGCTACAAAGAACAATATAAAGTATGTGTTGTTCAACAGGGGCTATATCTTCTGCCATAGGATTCATATTTCATAACTACTGCCATTAAAGTATAAAACACAAACAGTGGAAGAACTGTAAACTACATATACCATAGTTATGTCAAGTAGATATAGGAGAAATATTATAAGTCTGTTTCCTGTGTAATGCACCCTTCTCCTCAGATGAAGACTCTGAGGCAATTTGAGATGGCTATTACAGAATGAGTGACACTCTTTCATTAAGATTTGTATTTGGTTTTTGTTTTCCTTATTCTGAAATATAATTTATCCAAACAATGTACATGATTTGCTTTTTGAGGATGGAAATCACAGCAGTAAACCATCTAAAAGGCCACGATTGTGCTATACAGCACTTCTGAGTCAGTAGTGAAACACACACCCTGACCCTGCGAACTTTTATTCTACCAAATTAGTAATGTCAGTGTGATCAGGCCCACGTTACTCACCTTCATTAACAGCATGAGGCTTAATAATGCAACAAGTACAGTCTGTAAATTTTGCACTATTGGCTGGACCACGGCCTCCACTTGAGGGAAAGAACAACTCCAGTTCCTGGGTGTAATTGAAATTGAAAATATTTTAGTGTTACACAGTTGCATGTCTCAGATCTTTAGCACACACAGTATTGTTCAGGGATATCCACAGCCTCATTTACTTAGATAGTGCTATAAGAACACCTATATTTATACTTCTCTCTCTAGCACCATTGATACCCAGGGCATGGCTAATCATTGTATCTCCCACATTGGCTGCTGTAAGCATTTCTTCTTCACTTTCCCACTTCCATCTATTCGCATTCAGTCTGTTCAAAATGTTGCTGCCATAATCTCCTCTCCCAAAATCGTCTCTTCCTAGTTTTCTGCCTTCAGGTCAAGCTTTTTCACTCCTACCACAAAAATTACTCCACAAATCCTCTCCCTTATTTATATCTCTGATCTCATTCCCCCTCCTCCCACATTCCATCCCTTTGCCTGTGGGAATGGTTGGAATCCCCACTCAGTTCTCAATACGGCACACACAGACATAAGGCTAGAGTCCAAACAGACCTCCTTCCCACTCATTTTGGGATTATCCTTAAACAAATAAACAACAAACTTTAGCCTGAACTTCTTGTCTGCCTTCTGTAAACCCTTTTCTTGCCTTAAAGACACTACCTTTTATGTTCCTGAATGTGGGCTAATGAGACCCATCTGTTCTGGCTGCCAGGGTAAGCAGAATAGCTCTGCACCAAAATGCAGTGCCCTACGAACCTGACATCTTGCACACATATTCTGATCAAGCCTCTTTTCCAATTGCTCCTTTTGTTTCCTTTGCTCACCGCCAACTCCATGCCTTCCTTCCATGCTATTCATTCATTGTGCTCAGAACAGCCTGCCAATGAACATTAGCTAATCGCCCTGAACATGGCCTCCAATAAGATGCATTAGTCAACTTAAAAAAGGGAATTTGATTAATTTCCTTTTAAAGGAAATAATAACCTGGAGATGTTACCACTAAATTCATCTGATTCTTCCTTGTATAACAGGCTCAGGGTAAAGCTTATCTCCTTGAGTTCCCTATGAGGGCTTGTCTACAGTTACCGGGGGATTGACACACAATGATCGATGCATTGGTGGTCAATTTAGTGGGTCTAGTAAAGATCCACTAAATCGACCACAAATTGCTCTCCCGTCAACTCCTGTACTCCACCTGAACGAGAAGCACAAGAGGAGTCAGTGGGAGAGCGTCTCCCATCGACATCACGTAGTATGGACCCTGGGGTAAGTAGATCTAAGACATTGACTTCAGCTACATTATTCACGTAGCTGAAGTTGCGTAACTTAGATCGATCTCCCCCCATAGTGTGGACAAGGCCTCAGCTATTTAGTACTGTATTTCAGAAGGAATTAAGCTGAACTTAGATTTTCCCACTCCATCGCTCTTGTCCCTGTAATGACTTGTGATCCCTACCTAAACAATGAGCTAAACAATGCAATTTAGGGGCTCTTTCAATAGAAAAGAAGAAATTACTTCTGTTTTTGCTGCTACCAAATGTACCCTTATTTTAAGTATTTACACCTATCTGAGGCAAAGGTCAACTTCCTGGATCCTTTTATAGATAATGAAGAGCATGTTTCAAAGACTATTCTATTCTGGTCTGTTGCCATTGACTACTGTTAACTTTAAATAAACAAAGTAGTCCCCAAAACACCAGGAAAAAAGCAAAATAAGATAAAATATTTGCAAGTGTAACACGTGTAACTGGCAATATACAGAACAGATTCCTGAAAGAACAGTAAGAGAAATGACTAAAAGAACCAACATTTCAGATACAGGAATACCAAACTAAATCTATGTGGAATTCTAAAAACCAAGAACCTTGTCCCTACCTATATGCTTAAATTAAGATTACCCCGAATTTGGCCTGTAAAAACAGAGATGTTATCACTGGATAGCCTAGCAGACAAACCCTCAACTTGATCTGCAATTCATTCTGTGAGAAGAACAATTCAACCATCATCAAAGGAGCCCAGGACTTTGTTTCCCCTTCAAAAGATTTTTCCCAGTATGCTTTAGCTGACTTTTCTTTCCTCCCAGGAAAGTTTCTAAAAGCTGCACACTATTAACTTCTTTGGCATCTGGTATGTAGCCACCTACCATTGTATGGCACCTGCCCATTGAATTCATAATTCCAATTGCTGTATCAGAGATAAACTCCAGTACTCACAAGGTAAAGAGAACCCCTCCCCCAAAAGATATATAAATATATCTGCAAGTCTACCAAAATAGTGAGCTAAACATTTACAGTCATAGGACGAGTAAAAATTAGCTAGCCTTTCAAAAGTAATCACCATAATATTACAAAAAAACAGCATTTTAAAATAATTAAATGCAAGTATAGCAAAGCAACAATCTTATCAACAGAAAACACACACTTATTTCGCTAACTAAAATCCTGTGTTAACAGATATTTTTTTCCATAGCCTTTTTCTTCAGAAGCTGCTATTCAGCTATGCTGGCAGTATGCCAGAGCAGAAATACAGGCTATAGTTACAGTACGAGGGCTACAGCAGCACAACTGCAGCTATGCCATTATAACAGACACTTGCTACAGAGACGGAAGGGGTTTTGCCATCACAGTAATAAATTCTTCCCTCAACCTAGTGGTGTCTACACTAGGGCATAGGTTGACATAACTACGTCTCTCAGGAGTGTGAATTTTTCACACCCCCAAGTGACATAGCTAGGTCGACCTAATTTTTAGGCGGAGACCAGACCACACTTTGACTCTTACCTTTCCAAGTGAAGGCATCTGGATCTTTCAATCTTACAGACTCAACCCATGAGCACAAATAACCACTGTGACCCAAACAGAATCTCAACGCAAGAGGGCAAGGGGCTTACTAGTATCTGATAGTGAGTTTCAGCTGGCCTGACCAGTTCAGTGTACCCACCTTGCTAATATCGTAACCTGTGCCTAAAAAGTGTTATGTAAGATATCAATAGAAAGCTAACAACAAATTGATCATTAATATTATTGTGTGGTGTATACGTGGTGGACTAATGCAAAATTATAAACATATTGGAAGTTACATTCTTAAAGTGTTTGCCAGGCAGCATCGAAGTTACCCCCACGCTAGACAAAGGAATGTGGTTTCACCACCTTATAAGTACTTCCAAGGTAGATTAAGAAACAATGGGAATGTATTTACATAAAAGGTAAACAACAGCATCAAGGTTTCAAAGTAGCAGCTGTGTTAGTCTGTATTCGCAAAAAGAAAAGGAGTACTTGTGGCGTTAGTCTCTAAGGTGCCACAAGTACTCCTTTTCTTTTAACAGCAACAAGGGGAGAAGATAACTACTCAGCATCATGGCACGGGGAAGAGATTGCAGGAAACAGATCAGTTTGCATTGTAGATTACACCAGTCAGGAACCTTCTCCATCAGACTCCATGACCCTTTTCCTCACAGCAGAGGCAATTAACTTTAAGGAGGATTCATTTTCAAAAGTTCAATAAAAGAGAGGGGCAAAGAACCCCCAAGTGATCTTTCACCTAAGACGACAAAGGAGCTGAGCACTTTGTCTTTGTGGGAGATCCTGACCAACAGGGTGATCAGCCATCTTGCTGGAAGGTAGTGTGGTAAGAATCTGACCTTGAACCAAGACAGTAGGTTTCTTAAGTCTTAGCCTCTAGAAAGCGTTTTTCACTTTGATTTGCTTGTAACCATTTCCAGCTCTCTTCATCATACCTGGACTTACTAACAAACGGAGATAGGGTTTTAAATCAACTTGTTTTACTTTTAATCTAAACCATCACAGTGTGATAAGCTGTGAACTCTGTCTCCTTAGAGGAGCAAACAAATCTTCTTATTCCTCTGACGGGTCAAGGAAAGAGCTGGACATTGCAGACCAAACAGTTTGGGGAAAATTTGGGGCTGGAAGTGTGTTGAGTCAGTTGGCTAATAGTAACCATGGCTGGTGGATACCAGAGTGTGACTGGGGTATAACAAGCAGGTTGCTGAAATCTGAGTTGCTGAACCACAGCTGCTTAAGACAGAGATACTCAGTGAATGCTTGTCTGCTGATTGCTGGCGTCCAGGCTGAGAGCCACAGCAGCAGAGCATTTCAGGCACCCAGGGTAAGAGGGCAGGTGGTGCCACAACCCCTGACTGGTCTGGATTGGACCCCAGAACATGACACGCACCCTCACTACTCCCTTTCCTCGGCCCCTCCAAGCCCAAATTCCACTTCTCCTCCAAACCTATCATATGCAACCCAAGTTTCCCTGTGCCCTCAACAGTCTCGCTCACTCACTTACAGTGCCACTATCCCACAGATTTTCCCCATGTCCCTCCACAAGTTCCCACTCAGACCCCACCTCATACACTTGCCCCCCCATAGCACCCAGAGCTTCCAACGTGTCACTTGTCAGAGCCCTGCTCCTTAAGCATGCCTCCACCACCATGCTCCTATACTCAACTAATACGTTTCAGAGTAGCAGCTGTGTTAGTCTGTATCCGGAAAAAGAAAAGGAGGACTTGTGGCACCTTAGAGACTAACAAATTTATTTGAGCATAAGCTTTCGTGAGCTACAGCTCACTTCATCGGATGCATTCAGTGGAAAATACAGTGGGGAGATTTATATACACAGAGAACATGAAAAAATGGGTGTTACCATACACACTGTAACGAAAGTGATCAGGTAAGGTGAGCTATTACCACCAGGAGAGTGGGGGGAAAAAACCTTTTGTAGTGATAATCAAGGTGGGCCATTTCCAGCAGTTGACAAGAACGTCTGAGGAACAGCTGGGGGGGGGGGGTAGCAGGGGAAACGGGGATAAACATGGGGAAATAGTTTTACTTTGTGTAATGACCCATCCACGCCCAGTCTTTATTCAAGTCTAAGTTAATGGTATCCAGTATGCAAATTAATTCCAATTCAGTAGTCTCTCGTTGGAGTCTGGTTTTGAAGTTTTTTTGTTGAAGAATTGTCACTTTTAGGTCTGCAATCGAGTGACTAAAGAGATTGAAGTGTTCTCCGACTGGTTTTTGAATGTTATAATTCTTGACGTCTGATTTGTGTCCATTTATTCTTTTACGTAGAGACTGTCCAGTTTGGCCAATGTACATGGCAGAGGGGCATTGCTGGCACATGATGGCATATATCACGTTGGTAGATGTGCAGGTGAACGAGCCTCTGATAGCATGGCTGATGTGATTAGGCCCTATGATGGTGTCCCCTGAATAGATATGGGGACACAGTTGGCAACGGGCTTTGTTGCAAGGACAGGTTCCTGGGTTAGTGGTTTTGTTGTGTGGTTGCTGGCGAGTATTTGCTTCAGGTTGGGGGGCTATCTGTAAGCAAGGACTGGCCTGTCTCCCAAGATCTGTGAGAGTGATGGGTCATCCTTCAGGATAGGTTGTAGATCCTTGGTGATGTGTTGGAGAGGTTTTAGTTGTGGGCTGAAGGTGATATTTAGTGGCGTTCTGTTATTTTCTTTGTTGGGCCTGTCCTGTAGTAGGTAACTTCTGGGTACTCTTCTGGCTTTGTCAATCTGTTTCTTCACTTCAGCAGGTGGGTACTGTAGTTGTAAGAACACTTGATAGAGATCTTGTAGGTGTTTGTCTCTGTCTGAGGGGTTGGAGCAAATGCGGTTGTATCGTAGAGCTTGGCTGTAGACAGTGGATCGTGTGGTGTGGTCTGGATGAAAGCTGGAGGCATGTAGGTAAGCATAGCGGTCAGTAGGTTTCCGGTATAGGGTGGTGTTTATGTGACCATTGCTTATTAGCACTGTAGTGTCCAGGAAGTGGATCTCTTGTGTGGACTGGTCCAGGCTGAGGTTGATGGTGGGATGGAAACTGTTGAAATCATGGTGGAATTCCTCAAGGGCTTCTTTTCCATGGGTCCAGATGATGAAGATGTTATCAATGTAGCTCAAGTAGAGTAGGGGCATTAGGGGACGAGAGCTGAGGAAGCGTTGTTCTAAATCAGCCATAAAAATGTTGGCATACCGTGGGGCCATGCGGGTACCCATAGCAGTGCCGCTGATTTGAAGGTATACATTGTCCCCAAATGTGAAATTGTTAAGAGTGAGGACAAAAGTCACAAAGTTCAGCCACCAGGTTTGCCGTGACATTATCCGGGATACTGTTCCTGACGGCTTGTAGTCCATCTTTGTGTGGAATGTTGGTGTAGAGGGCTTCCATATTGGCTTGGATGGTGGTTTCAGGAAGACCACCAATGGATTGTAGTTTCCTCAGGAAGTCAGTGGTGTCTCGAAGATAGCTGGGAGTGCTGGTAGCGTAGGTCACATGGCCACCACCCTATACCGGAAACCTACTGACCGCTGTGCCTACCTACATGCCTCCAGCTTTCAGCCAGACCACACCACACGATGCCCCCCTCCCCCCCCCCGCCGTTCCTCAGACGTTCTCTGTGTATATAAATATCCCCACTGTATTTTCCACTGAATGCATCCAATGAAGTGAGCTGTAGCTCATGAAAGCTTATGCTCAAATAAATTTGTTAGTCTCTAAGGTGCCACAAGTCCTCCTTTTCTTTCAACTAACACATGCATATCAATATTTTTAAGCTATGGCAATGTTTAATCTGCCAATGATAATATGTAACAATATGTATATACAGAAATGTTGACACATATAAACTTTTAAAAGCTGAGCATGGTAGGAATGAAGAGGGGCATGTTAGGGAACAAAGTATGGGGGAGCATGTGGTGCAGCTGGCAGTGGGGATGGTTAAGGGTGAGTAGGGTTATGCAAGGTGAAGCCTGGGGGCAATTCAGGATATGCACAGAATAGTAACAATCTGGGTATCTGTGGGGGATATAAAGGGGAAAGAGCCATCTACATGATTAACTGCTAACATTGATACAAGCTTATTAAAACACGGGAAATTTCCACACAAAACCTTTGTGAACTTTGAGTTAAGGTTGTTCAACTACATAGTGCAGCCACGATTTATTGCTGTATTTCAGTTTCAGCCATTCAAACACCCCATTTATTTCACTTCACAGCACACACTCATATTGATCAATATGCAACCACACATCTGTAATACCAACATGCACTCACAAATTTCAATTCTAACTTCTACGTAAATATTTGTAAGAGGTCACCGAATCCTGCGGCTTTTCCTAAGCATTACAGAAAAACAGATTGCAAACAGTGATTGCAAAATTACATTTTACCTCACTTACACACACCAGTCCAAAGCCACGCACAATGAAAGTCACTCTTACTCATATTAACCATCAAAACACAGGACTATAAGCACTCAACATGGTTGGAATTCCAGGGTGTTTGCTGATTGTTCAGGAAGATGGTTGAGATATGTGGGCGGCGCAAACGAAGTAATTATGGTTGGGAAGGGATGAGTGGAACGTTGCTGGCCTGTTGAATGATTTAGCTGCTTATTTCCTTGCTTTTTAGAATTTACATTGCTTAGCCATGCAGTCTATATAATTAACTCAAAGTTAAAGCATCTGTATTATATATAGGCTTGAAAGGATTACATTTTAATCAGCAAATGTTGATTTTAGTATATACACACATACCAACAAAAATATTTTCTTTGATAATAATCAAAATTTACACATATGCAAAGTAAGACTTTATGGGTCAAATCCAGCGATTTCGATTTTTGAATCAGGCTGGTTACAAATGGACTAACGAATTAATAGCAAGAGCAGGTATTAATTCATTTAAGGATATTTTACGGTCTATTTTGACATGTGATGATGACAAATTTGAGTTTTTACAGTTTATAAAGCTTTAATCTTTTGAACCTCAATGTCTACTGTCATTAAAGAATTGCCTGACTGCCTCCCCATAGTTTCCTGCGAACATTTAAATAGATAAAAATCTAAAGTAATAAAATAATAATAATAAAAATAAAAAAATCTTACAAACATCAATATCTGCTGAAATTATAAAAAAATAATAATCGAATTCTGCCAGAAAGTGGTACAGAATGTGGCAGATGGGTTAGCCTCAGTGTCCTTGGCCAAATTTTCCAAGATTAGTCCCTCCAGGCCAGTGTGGAAGTATAAAGGCAGTATAGCTTGCACAGTTGCTATTTGCACTGTGGATAAAGACTCTGTCTACAAACGTGTCACTGTAGAACATTCAAATCAGCACTAAATTCAAATGAAAAAAATAAATGGGATTTCTGTACTGATTGCAGACTGATCATTAGATTAAGTAAAAATACAGCTTAGCAAATGAACATAATGAATAAATATATTAAAAAACTTACTTGAGCAGCAGAAGCAAAAGAGTCAGGGCCATGAGCTGCATTTCTTATGCCATCTGTTCCAAACATTGCTCTAATGCTGCCCGGGGCATCAGAACGAGCCACGCCAGAGTTTGCAGGTCCCAGTAACTTCTTCCATTCAGACACGGCATCATCTCCTAAAATCTCCATGGCAACAGTAGGACCACTTGTAATAAATAGGAGAAGCTCACTGCAAAACAGACATAGAACAGGCAGGGAATTCACTATACAGAGAACAACAAAAATCTATGGACTGGTTCTCAACTCTCACTAGTGTCATAGGAAAGGATAACAGTCCACAGCACAGCCCACAGGCTCTGGAGGAATACTGGGTGGGATAAGGCAGGGGCAGCGGAGGCAGAAGACCACTGGTGAGCCATTCCTTCTTTCCAGTTGTGCTCCTTCCACCTTGTGACACATTGGTGTCCTTCTAACAGACTCTACTCAGCCTGTAAATTTTTCCTCATTAAAGCAACATGAGTACTCCTATTGGAGACCTCCGCCTCCTTCATCCACCTCTATACACCTCTAAATCCTCTTATCCAGTACTTGCCATCCTGACAATTAGATTCTCTCTCACAGAGGGGGACACACTCAACTTGTACCTGCTCCCTCACATCTGAGAGAGGCCTTGCATCAAAAACGCGTGTTACCTCAAAATATTCACTCCACCATGTGCTTCTTCCCTGTGAGACATGGAGGGGACTCTAATCTCTGCCCCTCACTAAAATGGGAAACTGAATTCTAGTGAAAGTGGTCCCTCTTAGCCTTGCTAATCATCTGTGATTAAGGTAAAAAGTAAGATAAGACGAAAATATACTGTATGTAATTTTATAACTATAATTTATTTGTTTACCACAGGCAATGCACTCAGTGCTGTACAAGCCACAGAGATAAAGACAATCCCTTCGTTGCAGACTGCTGCAGTCTTTCCATTGAAAGAGACAGACTGAGAAGTCAATATATACTGGGAAATACAGAGCAGGGAAAAGAAAGTTGTTTGTCGCTTTTTATATTGCAAACTCACAATTTCTTGGTATCATGGAAGTCATCAGATATTGGGGGAAGATTTGAATAAAGAGAAGGTGATGTGAGGAAAACATAAGGAATGCATGGTTAAAGACTCAAAAACTAGGAAATCCCAAAGTTAAGTTTGAATACATGTAACTTTAATTCTTCTCCCTTGAACATATACATCATGATATAGCTTTCAGTTCACAGTCGCATACAATCATCTCTGCAGCAACCCACCTCATTCAGTTTGAAGGCTGGATGCGGCACAATGAATGAAAAAGTTGTGCGAGGTTTTTTTTATTCAGTTATTGTTATGGTTATATTTTTTATGGCTTATAGACAAATACAGACAGACAAAAAATAATTTCTGAAAAGCTCCATATTTCTTTAAAAAACTACTGTGCAATCCATTTACATTAATACATATGTAAAATATGAAATTTAACATTCTTAACATTTAATCCCCAAAAAGTTAATAGCTACTTTTCTCTGCTATTCAGTAAACCTTCATTAACTACCTATCTTTTCAATTAAATCTGAAAGTCCAGTTTATGAAACACTATAATAAACCTCTAATAAAATGCTATATGTAATTGGGTATGAGAATTTACATTTTATCAGCATGAGGATGCTTTTTTGGTTCACTTACTGTAGCAAAATCCCATACAACAGATATCAGGTTTTGCTGGATGGCAGACAGAGTACATCATAGTGAATAGAGGGCTTACAGTTTCTCAGCCTGCTGCTAGTTTAGCAATCCATAAAATAACACTGCAGACAGAATTCTTGTTCATTTATAAACTTATTGAAGCAGACTTGTTCAGCCAAGAAAAAATGACAACTCTTTGTTTTCCTAGAATCTATACTATAGTCTGACATTTCCTAGGGTCATTTCTCTACAGTGGACAGAAGAAAACAACCTGCACCTACAGAAACTGATTGCTGCTCCTAGAATTAGGTGACAATTTCTATATTCCCAATGCTCAGGAACCTCATGACAGTGCTGCACTTGGCTCTCTGTCAGTTGCAATTTCTTGTTCTGCATGACCAAAAACATAAGCATGTCTACACGGTGGACTTTAAAGCACTGCTGCAGCAGCGCTTTAATGTGGCTGTGTAGTCCTGGCAGAGAGTGGCTGTAAAAAAAACCAACCAACATCCGTGAGGGGAATAGCTCCTGGCACTACCTACACTGTCATTTTACAGCGCTGAAACTTGCATCGCTCAGAGGGGTGTTTTTTTCACACCCCGAGCAAGGAAAGTTTCATTGCTGTAAGTAGCAGTGTAGACAAGCCCTAACTAGGGTTGACCTGAACCAATTACACTGTGATAAGAGCTGTTAACCTGGGTCCAGACTCAGGAATATATTAGCTACCCCACCTTCTTTGCTAATCAGAGAAAGCCTATGTGTAAATAACAAATAGCATTCATCCATTATGTACTGTAGCAGGGTGTTCACCCTGCTCCGGCCCTGAAGGGGTTAAAACAGCCCTGGTAGAGGGCTGCCCTGGGAAGCCAACAGTAAAAGCAGCCCTGGAGAGGAAGCAGCTGGGGAAAGAGGAGGAGAGGCTGGGGGAAGTTGAGTGAGTAGCTGATCACAGCTGTAGCCAGCTCAGTCAGGGCCCAGTTGGCCCTTATAAGAGGACTGCGGGCCAGGAGCTGAGAGACTCTCACTGCTGTGGGAGCAAGGTACCTGAAGTGAAGCAGTGCTGGGGAAGGGCAAAGGGAGCTGGGAAGCTCCAGCCTGGTAAACCCCCAGGCTGCAGGCCTTGTTGAAGGCCTACAAAAGGTACTGGGGCTATAGAGGTGCAGCCTGGGAATAGGCAGAGGCAGCTGGTCCCTAACCTCTTGCCAATGATGAGTGGCCATTACAGACTGCAATCTGCCCCAGTGAACAGGGGCTAGATGATGACTGGCAGTAGCCACTGAGGCAAGGTGGGTTTAGAGGGTTGGGGGTTCCCCTGGGAGGGGAGACCAGAGTGTGGGGGTACTGCTGGGGCAGAACTCCAGGGTAAAGGGCACCTGGGTCCAGGAGGGACACGGGGCCAGTGGTAGGTGAGACACAGGCCCACAGAGGGCGCACTGTAAGCTGGAAAAGAGGTAAATTCCCAGACGACCAGCAGGAGGCGCCACACCGATTGTCACTTCGCTACATGCATCCTAATTAAACTTGATGCATGAGGAAACTGGAAGATTTTATACAGCTACATACACACAAATATATAAATATTTTCATCCAGCGTTTATGGAGAGATCAAGTATTTCATAGTTTCATGCAATATGAAACAGCAGAGCCACACAGAGTTCTGTATCTTGTCCAAGACCAGCCATATATAAGATATGTGCCCCAGGTGCCACACTTTTTGAAATACTTGAGCTTTTGCATATTTGCTACCAGAAGAGTATCCAGGACTGGATGGTACTCTGCAATTCTCACTGATTGCAAACCATATTCTGTATCTGGAGAGTCTCCTTCTCATGCTTCTTTTTAGCTAGGGTCATTTTCACATCTCATAGAGTGGATGCATTCATTGGTGCTCGATGGGGCATGGGATTGTGGAACTGGGCACCGGACACCTAGGCCCATCTTAGGAGGAAGTTGGATGGGGTCCCCACACAAAACTTTGCATAGGCTCCCTTGAAACTTAAGCCCAGTTCTGTTTTTGCCACATTCTTGTAGTGTCACAGGCATGTGAAATGAATGCCATGCACTGTAAAGAAATTTCTCCAGGACAATCTTTTCCTGTACAGTAAGTGAACATAACCTCAAAAGTATATACGTACTTGTAAAAGGGCTTTGATTGATGGTCTACATGGAGATCCATTGCTTCTTTCCTAGAAAAGATTTTAAAAAACCCTGCATGAACCATTAATGAACAATTATATAATAATGTGCCTATGTGGGAAGTTTCTTCCCAATACCAGGTAGTTCGTGGGTGGTTTATGCCCTAAAGCATCAGGGTTAACATACCTCATACATTTTTATCGTAACAAGTGAAACTCTGAATATTCCTTTTACTCAGAAAAATTGATAATCCTCTGGGTCCTCTTTCGAATTCTACTAAGCTCTTGGCTTCTATGGAATCTTGTAGGAATGAGTTCTACAGTTCACAACACATGGTGTGTAAGAGCATTCCCTTCCAGTAGTTTTAAATGTGTTGCGTCTCAAACTCTCTAACTGTAGCTATGTTTTTGTATTATGATGAAGGGCAAATAGGAGCACCATAGCCACCTTCCTTCTACCATTTGCTATTTTACAGTTTTCATATTCAACCTCAGATTGGACATGCCTGTCAATCTATTCATCCAGGCAGAGGAGCAGCTAATTTGCCTCACTCTAACTGGTTTACTTGCCCAGACTAGACTTTTTGTTGTCCTGGAATGCCAGACAATAGGATTTTTCATAAACTGGTTTCTACCTAATGTTTGCAAGTGTTGTTCCAGGACACAAAATATCACAGTGCTCTCCAGATTTCAGGAGGACTTTTGTTTGTTTGCTTGGTTTGGTTTTTTTAAACATGGAGAAAGTGTTCCCCCCAGGACTTCCCCACTTTTGGAAACTCACTACAGCTTTGTGTTTTCCTGTAGGTACACACCAACTGCCACATTCTGCTTCCTTGCCACTTGACTGAGGTGCTGTAATGCAGTGGTTTTCAACCTTGTCATGCAATTGAACCAGTTTACCAGACTAAGTTCTCAGTTGTACCAGCCAGTGACTTTCTCATCACATCCTCACCTGCGATTAACAACCTCCTCTCCTCCCTACTTTAGGGCTATATTCTGTAGCTGCTCCATGTGTGTAACTCCTGTTGGCTCTACCGGGATTTCTGCATGTGGAGTGGCTAGAGAATTCATGCATGGTCTCTAAGTCCAGCCTAGATGCTGGGCGGCTTCTTAACTTCAATTCAAAAGTGCACGCTCTAATCCATAATGGGTCTTTCTTTATTCTGAATTCTGGAGAGCACCAGATTCTGAGGCTATGATGTGGCAAAATCCAAATTCTCTTGGGGATTAGAGCTAGCACAACTGAAGACAGGCAATGGCTGAACAACAATGCTCAGACCACAGGCTAAGTCAGGAGTTCACTATTAAGATGAGGAGTGAAGTTGCAGTGAGACAAGGCAAACACCAGTGACAGGAGCTTGAAATAGCACTGGAGGAAACCATGCTGTTGTGTACTTCTCTATTAACTACCCATCTGGAAACATTGTCTTTGTAAACAAAGACAGTTCTGTGAATTTTTAGTCTCCATGACTCCACTCATATTGCTGAGAACCGGATGCGGTTATCAGCACAATTTTTAGAACACAGAAACCAAGACTGCACAAATGCACAGTGTGGTTACATCTTTAAAATGACTTCCCATGTCCACTCATTTTTCAGTACATCAGTGTTTAAACTAACTTCTATGAAGACAAGGAGGGAAAAAAGAGAAATGTGAGACACAACAACTACAGTTACAGTCACTGGGCCCGATCCTGCAGTCCATACTCCAAGTGGGTGAATAATTTCTAATGAAGACTTTATTTGAAGAATTTAATTTCTCACTCTTCACAGTTCATGATTTTCTCCAATTTATACATTAGTCAAATTTCAGGTCTGTAGCTTATAGTTCACTGCAAGTATCTGACATTCAAAATTTGAGCCATTTTAACTGGACAGGTCTTGTGGTATGTTTCTGTTTATTGACTGGAGGAGTGTAGTTTTCAGAAAGAAGCTTTTTATGTGAATACTCATTATGTCAAATCAAAAACTAATTTTCCACAAATATTCTAAATATTTGCTTAAAATTCCCTATTATGGCAGTAATTCCTGCCAGTAAGCTATTCACTAGAATATTCATGGAAAGTGTATAAAAATGGGGCATGAACCCAGCCTAAGCTACATAATGTATAAATCTGAACAAATATTTGTGGATATTTTTTCAAAATATTTGCTCAGCCCTACTGCTTAGTCAAAAATCTTGTATGGCATTAAACAAATATAAAACCAATCTTGCTAGCTATAACCCTAGTTCTCATTCTCTGTCAGCAGATCCCCACTTGTAGAACATGGAAAGTTGCATTCATCTTGGACAATGAGCTGATTTGAGAAGTGATTAGCTGAAAAGATTGGAGAACTGACCTATCAAAGCAGGCGTCTGCCCTTGATTTCATACCTAAGCAAGGGTTTTACAAAAGCTGTGAATCAAGTTAACAGGGTCTGCCAGGCAAATGGCAGCAATAAGTCCCTTTTTACAAAAAGGGGGGGGGGCAAAGGGGGGAACAGAAGCTGAAGCTGATCTGGACAAGCCATCCTAGAGGGATATTTGGGATTGGGACTTTGACATTACTATATGCTATCACTAAAAATACAGTGCAAGTCCATGGGACAAAAGTACAGGGTCTTGTGAAAACCACAAATATCCAGCCACCATTTTAGATTCATCCCACATCACTGTCCAATTATGGTTTCATTAATAATAATTTTGCAGGGCAGGCAAGGAACTTTTCTAAACGAAAGGTAATAAAAATGTACTTCTTTTCCTCAAGGTAAGCTAAATCCAAAATATATAAAGTGGTTCAACAGAGATTCAGTTATCAGAGAAACTGACACACAAGGAAGCACCCAGCGCTCGAGGAGCAACATGCCAAGACAGCAGAAGTTAAGTCAGGCCACAAAATGGTTCATATTAACAGAAGACTGGAGGGTTGAGAGGGCTGCATTCAAGAACTGGAACTGTGTGGCAGGTTCTGGGGACTGGCATAGTCACAGACAGCAATATGTGATTACTGGAGAGGTGGTCTAGCACTGTCCTACCACTACCTCAGAGGGCAGACAAGATAACGGAATTCCTCCCTGTCTTGTACTGGAACCACAATATGCAAGAGTAAGAATCATGTGAGAATGATTTTTTCTCTCAAAGAGATGTTGGAGTAGAGAGGTATGACACAGCTGTAGCTGAGGAGCAGTGCAGTGACTTTGGGGAAATCCTTCATGGTAGATCTACCAACTCTACCTTTCTTTTTTCCCCAGCATGCCCTCTTCTCCAAATTTTGCTGCTCAGGAACATGGGGGGGGACACAAGGTAGAGGGTTCAAAATCCACGCATGGGCTGGTGCTGGGCCTGGCCCTGGCTCTGTCCTGACTTGTGCCCCACAGGGTGTGGCGTGTCTGGGGAGCTCCACAGCCATGGTAGAAGGAGCAAGGCTCTGTGTTCCTAAAGCCAAATCTTGACTTTATAACTTGACTTTAGTAAGGCTTTTGATACTGTCTCGCATGACCTTCTCATAAACAAAGTAGGCAAATACAACCTAGATGGAACTACTACAAGATGAGTGCATAACTGGTTGGAAAACCATTCCCAGAGAGTAATCAATAGTGGTTCACAGTCAAACTGGAAGGACATACTGAGTGGGGTGCCATAGGAATCAGTTCTGGGTCCGGTTCTGTTCAATATCTTCATCAATGATTTAGATAATGGCATAGAGAATACATTTTGCAGATGATATCAAGCTGTGAGGGGTTGCAAGTGCTTTGGAGGATAGGATTAAAATTTAAAATGATCTGGACAAACTGGAGAAATGGTCTGATGTAAATAGGATAAAATTCAATAAGAACAAATGCAAAGTACTCCACTTAGAAAGGAACAATCAGTTGCACACATACAAAATGTGAAATGACTGCCTAGGAAGGAATATGATAGAAAGGAATCGGAGGGTCATAGTGGATCACAAGCTAAATATGAGTCAACAGTGTAACACTGCTGGAAAAAAACAAAAACAAAAACCCCATCATTCTGGGATGTACTAGCAGGAGTGTTGTACGCAAAACACGAGAAGTAATTCTTCTGCTCCACTCTGTGCTGATTAGGTCTCAACTGGAGTAGTGTGTCCAGTTCTGGGCCCCACATTTCAGGAAAGATGTGGACAAATTGGAGAAAGTTCAGAGAACACCAACAAAAATGATTAAAGGTCTAGAAAACATGACCCATGGGAAGATTGAAAAAATTGGGTTTGTTTAGTCTGGAGAAGAGAAGACTGAGAAGGGACATGATAACAATTTTCACATACATAAAAGTTTGTTACAAGGAGGAAGGGAGGTAAATTGCTCTTGTTAGCCTCTGAGGATAGGACAAGAAGAAATGGGCTTAAATTTCAGCAAGAGAGGTTTAGGTTGGACATTAGGAAAAACTTCCTAACTGTCAGGGTGGTTAAAGTTGAGGTCCCTTCCAGTCCTATGATTTTAAGAATATGGATTTATTGCAAGGCAATAACCCAACCACCTTTATAGAATTATACAACAATCAGCAGCTCAGCTTGCATTATGAAGTCAGGTAATACAGGTTAGGGGCAAAGAAACATTATCTGAGTTTTAAATCCATGATATTGATTTCAGTTTTATAAAAGGCATACACTATATTTACTTACAGTAACACCAATAACATTTGTATACAACATTTTTGTATTACTCAGACATTGTCAGTAATTGAGTCATGGGCAGTCTGGCCTAGTCATTGGATCAAGAGTCTGGCCTAACAGTTAGAGCTGAATCCAGACCGGGTGGTTCCAGGAGCAAAGCCCAGGGTTGTAGCCAGGAGTCAGCGGCCAAAGCCTAAGCTGAACGATCAACTGGAGTCACAGTCAAAAGGTGGAGCCAAGGGTCTGAGTTTGCCTCATGTTCTCTTGGAGACTTGGATTTCCCATTCCTCATGCTCCTTTTGGCCTGGGCGCCTGTGGGAGGTGGTGGTGGAGCAGAATGTCTGGGAAAGGGATTTTCTGCATACGGTTTCAGAGGGACACATGGAACTCTTCGAACTGTCCCAATAGGGGGCTAGAAGTCTCCAGGAGGGCAGATGTCCAGGCCAGGGCCTCCCAAATTAGCAGACTAATAAGAAGTCCTACTTGGGTCTGGTCAGAGGAGAACGACTGGGGTCAAAGCAGGAACAGGAGGCAGCACTAGCTCATGAAACCATGGAACTTGTTATGGTCCCCATCAAACTTATCCTGCATTAAAATCTCCAACTCCCTAGAAGCCAGGGCAACAGATATGGGTGGGACAGCTTGAGCCTGTAGCGCTGCAGTTTGTACTGCAAGACCATAAGCTGGGACAATAGGGTCTGCAGGATTCCCAAAACATCCTGCAGGGGGACGACTGCCTCTGAGGAATCCATCTGAAGGGCAGTCCAGCCACTTACCCACCCTTGTTCGATCTTTTGGGTTCCTCAACCTGTCAGTGACTGAGTTGTGGGCAGTCTGGCTTAGTGGTTGCAGCATGACTCTGGCATACCAGTTTGAGCTGAATCCAGACAGAGCAGTTTCAGGAGTGAAGTCAAGGATCATAGCCAGGTGTCAGAGTCCAAAGCCTAAGGGTCAACCAGATTTAAGACAGAAGGTGGAATCAAGGCTCTGAGCTGGGAATCAGAAGTCAAGAAGGAGTTGTGGGGTGGAACAGGAGCAATCTGGGGCTAGAACAGGAACAAGGCTAGAGAAAGTGGAGGCAGGGGCAGGAACAAACATAGCTATGGGCTAAGAATGCATTGAGCAGCAACTGAACTGCTACTGAGCGTAAGTATCAGTCTGTTCACTCCTTCAGTCAATCAGATGGCTCAATCAGACAGCTTCTATCAGAGCCAGCAGCATTCACTGGATTGCCTAGAGACAGGCTCTGCTGCAGGTTAAGCCCAACAAACATCCTGAATTATGCATCATATGAGAAACCTAGATATGATTATGAAACAGATTATTTTCTTTGCTACTCAGTGGAATAGATCTAATGTTCTGAACAACATGGAATAACTGTGAGGATACACTTCAGTACAAAATAATCAAATCCTACATGGAATGTTAATAGAGCCTTACCGTGAAAGTACCATCATTTTGGCTTTAGTTATTGTTAACCCAGCATTAATGATGATATCAATTAGGTCTCCAATCTTGGGTACTGCATCAGGTTTAACCAAAGCCAGTGTTCTGAAAAAGCAGAACAAAAAAAATTTGGAATTTTCATTCTTTAGGAAAAGACAAAGTTAAAGTTACACTTAAAGAAAAAAGCCTCACAAAAGGAAATACAGAAATGCACAGTTACAGTCATCCAACAATTTTACCTCAGTCCTTACTGACCTTCCAACCAGCACAGGCATATCTTTCATGTACGAGAGAGGCATTAAAACCTTAAAAAAATGGTTATCTACCTTTTCGTAACTGTTGTTCTTTGAGATGCGTTGCTCATGTCCATTTCATTCTAGGTGTGTGCATGCTCATGTGCACAGTCCTTGGAGATTTTTGCCTTAGCGGTACCCGTAGGGTAGGCTGTAGTGCCCTCTTGAGTGCCGCGCTCATGTGCTTGTATATTAGGCGATGCCGACCCTATGCATTCTCAGTTCCTTCTTGCTGGCAACTCTGACAAAGGAGCAGGAAGGCAGGTAATGGAATGGACATGAGCAACACATCTCGAAGAACAGTTATGAAAAGGTAGGTAACCGGTTTTTCTTCAAGTGCTTGCTCAAGTCTATTCCATTCTAGGTGACTCACAAGTAGTATCCTCAGAAGTGGGCTCAGAGTTCACAATTTAGCGTCTTGGGCATAGTGGATTAGTGCATAATGGGACATGAACATGTGGATGGTCGACCAGGTGGCCACACTACAGATGTCCTGGATAGGCACTTGGGCTAGGAAAACTGCCAAAGAGGCTTGCGCCCTGGTTGAGTGGGTGGTGACAATCGCCGGAGGTGACTCCTTCACCTGATCGTAACACCAGTGAATGCAAGCAGTGATCCAAGAAGAAATTCTTTGAGCAGACACTGGACGACCTTTCATCCTGTCGGCCACCACAATGAATTGCGTCAATTTGCAGAATGGCTTGGTTCTTTCAATATAGAAGGCTAGCACCCTCATGACATCTAGAGAATGCAATCTACACTCCTCCTCCAATTTATGCGGCTTTGGAAAAGACAGGTAAGTAAACGTCCTAGCCCATATGAAACTGCGAGACCACCTTGGGCAGGAAAGCTGGGTGTGGCTGCAGCTGGACCTTGTCTTTGTAGAAGACTGTATAGGGTGGTTTCGAGGTAAGCGCTCTAATCTCTGAGACCCGGCAGGTGGATGTTATCACAACTAGGACCGCGATCTTCCAGGACAGGAGAAGGAGAGAGCAAGAAGCCAGAGGCCCGAAGCGGGGTCCTGTGAGCCGTGACAGCACAACATTCAGGTCCCAGGGAAGAATGGGGTCCCTGACATGTGGGTAGAGACACTTGAGGCCCTTGAAGACCTGGCAGTCGTATCCCAGGCAAAAACAGACCTACCCTCCAGCGGCGGATGGAAGGCCGAAATAGCAGCCAAGTGGACCTTGACAGATGAAAGGGACAGGCCTTAGAACTTGAGATGCAGAAGATAGTCTGAGGCCCGCTCAGCCCGAATACCTTTATCCAAGGTCCAATAAGCGAACCACTTCCATTTGGCTAGGTAGAATGCTCTGGTAGAGGGCTTTCTGCTACCCAATAAGTCCTGCTGGACAGCTGCTGAGCACTCTGGCTCCTCCGAATTTAACCATGCATCAGCCAAGGTGTCAGGTGCAGTCCTGCCAGGTTTGGATGAAGGAGACTGCCGTGGTTTTGGGACAGCAGGTCCGGCCTGAGCAGCAGCTGTAACAGAGCAACCAACGAGAGGTCCGGCAGCGTGCTGAACTAGTGCCGGCACGGTCAAGCTGGTGCTATGAGGATCACCTTCGCCCTGTCCTGCCTGATTTTGACGAGGACTCTGTGAATCAGCAACACCAGAGGGAAGACGTACAATAGAGCCCCCGACCATGGGAGCAGAAAAGCGTCCGACAGGGAGCCACTGTTTATCCTCCAAATCAAGCAGAAAACATGGCAATTCCTGTTCTGCCAGGATGTGAACAGGTCCACCTAGGGAGTTCATCTTCCAGAGGTGGGGAAGTTGGCCACTTTCAGATGGAGAGACCATTCATGGCGAGACGAGAAGGTCCTGCTGAGGCGATCTGTCAAAGTGTTCCTGGGCCTCGGGGAGGTATGAGGCTACAAGATGGATATCGTGTTATACACAGAAGTCCCAAAGCCTGAGGGCTTCCTGGCAAAGGGCAGACAACCTGTCCCCACCTTGCTTGTTGATACAGAACATAGTCACTGTATTGTCCATTAGGACCTGGACCACCCTGCTTTTTATGTGAGGTAGGAAGGCTTGACAGACCAGGAGAACCACTTTGAGCTCCCTGATGTTGATCTATAGGGAGCAATCGTGACTCGACCAACAACCTGATGTGCTGAGATCGCCCAGGTAGGCTCGCCTCCCCAGGTCGGAGGCATCAGAGATGAGGGTCACGGACAGGGACGGAGTCATGAAGGGAACCTCCTCCAACACCGATGCAGGATTCCACCACCAAGTGAGTGATGACATTCCATGGTCTGGGACCCTGACCACAGGGTCCACACTGTGTCGGTTGGGGACGTAGACTGACACCAGCCATGCCTGCAGGGGCCTGAAGCAGAGCCATATGTGCCGGACCACTAAGTGCAGGCTGCCATGTAGGCACGTGTGAGTGGGTGGGCTTGCATGCACGAGATCAGGTCTGCCATGGCTTGGAACTGAGCTTCAGGAGGAAGGCTCTGGCCTGAGTAGAGTCAAGGATTGCTCCAATGAACTCTATGCGTTGTACAGGCATTAGGGTTGATTTTTTTCTCGTTTATCAACAGGTCCAGGCTGCAACAAGTGGAGCAAACCAGATCGAGATATCACCGCACCTGATCTCAGGACCGACCCTTTATTAGCCAGTCATCGAGGTACGGATAAATTTGCACCTCATGTCACCTCAGGTAAGTGGCCACCGGTGCTATTTACTTGATAAACGCTCTCGGGGCTGACATGAGACTGAAGCGCAGCGCTGTGAATTGAAAATGGCGGTGGCCCAAAACAGAGGAAACGCCTGTGCCCCAGGAAAGTAGAAATATGGAAGTGTGTGTCCTTCAAGTCAAGGACAGCAAATCAGTCTCCAGGATCCAGGGAGGGAATAATGGAAGCCAGAGAGACCACGCAAAACTAACTTCTTGAGAGATTTGTTGAGGAGAAGCAGGTCCAGAATGGGTCTGAGGGCCCCTTTTGCTTTTGGGATTAGGAAATAATGGGAGTAGAACCCCTTACCCCTCAAGTCTGGAGGGACCTCTTCTACTGCCCCCAGGCGTAAGAGGCTCTCGACTTCTGGAAGGAGGAGTTGATCGTGAGAAGGGTCCCTGAAGGGGGAAAGGGAAGGGGGGCAGTAGGGAGGGTCGGCCACAGGGTGTAGCCCGAAGATGATATGTTGAGCAACCAACGGTCCGAGGTCAGCCGCAATCAGGAGGACCAGAAGGGGTGCAGGCGGTTGAGGAAAGAGCAGGGGGGTGGATTCTGGAAAGTGACTGGGGCATCATCTTCGGGCGCATCCTCAAAATGCCTGCTTCTGGCTTCCTTGGCCTCTGAAAGAATCAGGATGGGCAGAGGAACGGAAAGACAAAGGGCGATGCCATTTAAATCCTTTGTCTCTGTCCTCCTTTTTGTAGGAGCTGGACCAAAGGATACCCCAGGACCTCAATGGAGGCAGAGGCGGTGGGGGACGGAAAGGCTTTCTAGCCTGCTGAGGGGTGTGTAGGACCAAGGAGCTGAGGGTGGTCTTTAAGGCCATGGAGCCGTGCATTGGTCAGCTCCGAAAAGATCTCTGATCCCTCAAACGGAAGGTCTTGAACAATAGTCTGCATCTCCTGGGAGAGCGCAGAGGACTGTAACCAGGAGCTGCACCTCATGATCACCGCAGAAGTGACCACCCTGGCTACTGAATCCAAGGCCATATGGAGGGTGCCTCTTACCACCGCTCTGCCCTCATCCACCAAGGTGGTGAACTCCTGGGCTCGGTCTTGTGGGACTCCTTGAATTTGCTGATGGAGTCCCACAGGCTGAAGTTGTACCTGCCTAGCAGGGCCTGATGGTTAGACATGCGAAATTGCAGGCTGACTGTCAAATAAATTTTCCTGCCAAACAAGTCCAGCCTCTTGACATCTATTTTTCAGTGTGCCGCTTGCCTGGCCCTTTTGTTGATGGCGGACACAACCAGGGATCCCACTGGAGGGTGGGTGACAGGTACTCAAAACCCTTTGCGGAGACATAGTACTTCTCTTCCGCCTTCTTAGAGGTAGGCAAAATGGAAAAGGGGGTCTGCCATAATTATTTAGCAATTTTAAGGACCCCTGGAGGGATGGGCTGTGCAACCCAGGCCAGGGTAGTGGAGGATATGACATTAAAAAGAGGTCGTCAGACTCCTCCGCTAGCTCCTCGACCTCCAAGTTCAGGTTGGCAGCCACCCTTTTGAGCAGGGCCTGGTGCTCCTTGAAATCATGCGTGGCACCGTTCGCTTGTGAGGGGCCTGCCACTGCTTCATCTGGAGACGATGAAGATGACTTCACAGCAGGGGGAAGGGCAGCTTCCCCTTGCTCATCCCAGGATGGCTCCTGGGGTGTCGGGGCCCACTGTGTCGCACCCACATCTGATTCGGCACTGTGCTCTGACTCAGGTGCTGGAGGCGGCTTGTCCAATGCGGCCTGGGAGGAACAGTGGGAGTATGGGACTGGCCTAACAGGTACACCCCACGGGCTCCAGTGCTGCCTCTGAATGGGCCATTTCCCCTGCCTCCACGCCACCACCGCAGGAACCGCGCTGGTCTCGCCTTTTATAGTTGACAGTCTGAACTCCCCTTCAGACTCGGACCATTGCCTGTTCGGTGACCAGGGCAGAGCCGTAGATGCCTGCATCTGCCGACGGACCCTCGTCTGCAACTGGTAAGGAGAGGGCAAGGACTGGTGCCTGCCCAAAGAGTGGTACCGGGGAGCTGGAGACGGGTGCCGCAACCGGGAACAATCCCGCACCGGGGGGATTGACACCTGGGAGACCGCCTAAGTGATATAGATCTGCACCATGGTGAACTCTGGCCGGAAGCCAGACGGTACGATGGGTACGGGGATCGGCGTTGTGACTCAGGTGTTCCATGCCTTGCAGGCAGAGACCTTGGCAGCAGGGACCTGTGTCTTCTAACTGGGGACTCAGGCCATGGTGATGGGGATCAACGTCTATGGACCAGGGATGCGCTGATGCTTTAGGGGGCAGTCCCATAACTGGCTTGCCCATAGATGCTGGGGCTTTGGTTGGTTCCATCGCATGGCTTGGTGTCTGTGATGGTGGCTGGCCTACATCCTCTTTGGCCACCGGGCCCACTCCAGGCACAGATGACCCTACTAGGGGATGGGACCCCATGCCGCTCCCAGGAGTCAGACGTGGGTCCCTGGCTGGACTGGGAGGTCTGACCGCAGCAGTACCCCCGAGCAGCTCCAGTGCAGGTACGTGGCCTGACATAGGTCCTTTGCCCGAAGCCCCCTTTTTCTGTGGTGCCGGTGGGCTCACTGACTTCAACTACTTCTTAGGTACCAGGGAGGGGGAACAGTGCTGGGAGGGTGCCAGTGGTGCACTGCGTGCCGACACCAAGGTGCCGGGCATGGAGTCCGATTGGGACGGCTCCAAGGTAGGACAAAGCGCAGCCTTCATGAGGAGAACCCTCAAGTGGATACCCTGCTCCCTTTGAGTTCGAGGGCGAAATTTTTGCAGATCCTGCATTTGTCCTTTCTGTGGGACTGCCCCAAACACTTTAAATAGCTCTCGTGGGGGTCGCTAGTGGGCATCGGCCATCTGCACACTGAGCATGGCTTAAAGGCTGGGGAACGAGGCATGTCCCGCTTTGACGCAAAGTCCCAGCCAAGACTCTCAACGCCTAAACAACTACCCTAACACACAACTTAAAGATCTATGGACCTAACAACTAACACAATAGACTGTAAGAACTGCTAATGCTCTTGCGACCAACCAACCATCACAGGCGGTAAGAAGGAACTGACAGGGCGTAGAGTCAGCAGTGCCTAATATACCAGCACATGAGCACACCACTCAAGAGGGTGCTACAGTCGACCCTATGGGTACTGCTATGGCAAAAATCTCTGACGACTGTGCACATGGGCACGCACACACCTAGAATGGAATCTACATGAGCAAGCACTCGAAGAAGAAGAATATTTGCCTGTGGCATGGTCAGCAGTACATATGGGATCTCTGTGTCATCTAAAATGTCCAACTTCAGATATGGTAGCATAAAGCTATGCTAAGTCTCACAATAGGGCAATCCTTTATAACCAAAAGTCCATGTACCTTTGGGAGGCTGTCCTGAATGTGGTTACTGCTGAGAATGTGAAAGCCTAATTTTCTGGTGAATGCACAGCACATTGAGATCCTTAGATAGAAGGGGCTATAGAAGTGCAAATAATATATTTATTTGATTTATAAAGTGGAACTATTTCATGCTGGAGGTTGAGATATTTTTCCATCATGTCCTCCCACCCCCATCACACTCCAACAAAGCAAGCTTTAACATCCCATTTGTTCCCTTTTCCCTCTTCCATTTCTGCCCGTTTATTCACACTGCTCTTTATGCATAGAGTGACCTCCCCTGATCAACAAGCAGCTACGCTCTTCCTATTCAAATCCTTCCATAAAAATTGTGCTTCTCGCACGAAGCTTGTAAAAAAAAAAAAAAAAAAAGTGAGATCCTTATTTATTATTTGTATTATAGTAATACCTAGAGGTCCCATCATGCTAGGTACTGTACAGACACAGGGGCTCTCTTCCAAAGAGCGAATAATCTAAAAAGGCAGAATAAAGGAAGCATTATCTCTATTTTATGGGTAAGAATTATATTATGAGAGAAATCAAAACAAAAACCTCTAAGCTATCCAGTTCATCCTGTCTTCTCTGCAATTATCTTTTAGACTCTAAGCACTTGGGAGCCAGGATTCTTTTTATCATTCTCTTTTGTACAGCACCAAGTGCACTGTCAGTACTAAATTCATTATTAATCATAAATAATAAGCAGCATAACAGGAACTCTGTAAAATGACATTGTGTGCTTCCATTATTTAGTCTCACAGTGAGTCAGCATCAACTGTGCTCAAGCTTACAAATCAACAGATGATTTATTTTACCGCCTGTACCAGAAACTGCCTGGAATCTGAAAATCCAGCGGGGCTCTTTTGTCTCTTACACCATCTCCAGCAATGGAAGATATTCAAGACTGAATGTTTCCTTTATAGCAGTGCATCTATATAGAGAAGACAGATGCTGCCACTTTGCTGGTTTTATTTCACAGCATACTGGAGAAGACAGTTTCTGTGTTCGCTACAATTTGTTCTAACTGGAAATAACATGCTGAAATTAGGGGAAATTGACAAAGTGCCATTCCATTTGCTCTGATCACTAAAAGATATCAAAGTTGCAGATGTTGTGGGGGAAAACATAACACTCTAGGCTTTTACAGAGAATGGACACAGGAAATGTTAGAAGAGAGGTGGAAATTAATCTCACACTCCTGGTGGGGCAGAGGAAGGGATAGACCTAAGCTGCAAAATTCACAGTCAAATGTGAACTTCCCCAAAGATCAGGATGCTCAGATCTGTGGATCTGATTAAGGTGCATGTCTACCGGAAACAGTGCGATGGTGCAGACAAGATTGATTGGTTAAGATGCTAGAAAGGATCAAGTTGTTTAACCAGGAATTTCAATTCAGTTTGAAGCTAGTATTTCCCTTCAGAATGTTTGTCTAGGGTTGTTTTTTGTTTCTGTTGTTGTAGTTATATAGACTATCAGAGAGGAGGGGTTTAATCCTAGAATAATCTGTCGTTTACTTTGCTGATTTCAGACTTTGATAGGAGATCCTTAATTGCTAGCAACATGCTGTGAAATAGGATATGGTGAATCCATTATCTTCAGTACTAGCTGAAATAAGCATCTGTCAGGAGTGGGTTGTAATAGTATTTTCAGTGTGTTTTTTATGGAGGTGTGCAGGATAGAAAGTGCGATGATCCAGCATGCTGAGGGCTGTTCCTGAGATTGGATTTTGGATCCATGTGATCTAGTTGTAGTTTTAATTAGCATTATGTTTTAGGGGTCTGACATGTGAGTTCACACAAGTGCATTAGGGAGCAATTACATCTGGGAACAAAGGGAAAAGAATTAAAAACTAGACTCGGTTACTTTGTATCACACAGTAAATCTGAATACCAATCTCTTGTGGTTATTGAAAGAAAGATAGTAAGTGATCATAAGAAGGGTATCTGGTGCATAAAACACAAAGTATGCTGTGGCTAAAGCTGGTATTTATTTTTACTGGAAGGACTATTACAAGTACAAAATCTAATGCTGTGGAGGGGAGGAAATGTTAAATATGATAAATGACTGACTGGAAGCACATTAATGAATTACCAAATCAGTAAAATAATCTGGTATTTCTGGTTTGTCATGAGCATTCTAATAATTTTTTTAAACCAGTTATGGGTCAATGGTAACATTGAAAGACACACGGTCCTCTTTAAAAATAAAATAAAATAAAAATAAGTAAATAAATTAGTCTGAAAAATGTTTAACTAAACTAGTGTTAAGCACCATCTAAGATCACTACAAGTGAAAGATTAGGAGGGAAAATTCTCTATTTTTTCCATTTTATTTACTTTGTGCATTTGACAGCACTGTGTGTTTAGCTAAGTTCCCTAGTCAGTTTCCTTGTTTGCATGGGTCTTTCAGTTAACAGTGGAAAGGGGGAAAAGAAAAAAAGCATTTAAACATACAAATGTGGCTGTAAAGCCAATAAATAAATTGTCTGGGGGACTCAGAGGCAAGTGGAGAACCTGAAACTACTTTCAAGTCACTTTTTGGAACTGGATAGATCTTAAGTTGACTGTCCGTATGGGAAAGTTTTAACTTTACGTGCAACTATAAATCAGAAGAAGGACTACATAAAAATCAGCCTTTTTTCTCCCCACACAGCAGATTAATTCCCTGTATGTGTCTGGAGTCACACTGGCTCATTTTACTGACAAAAACAAAGGCCTCAGCTTCAGAAAGTGCAAAATGCTTGATGTGCAGATGCCAGTCTAGCTTGGAGTACTCAATTTTGCACATGCTTCTCTAGTGACCAAAGTATGTGCAAGTTTTCCGAACATGAGTCTAAGTGTTTCCTTCTGCTAGATGTTCTGTAATAGTCCTGCATGGCCCATACAAGGTGAAGATTATTCTGCCTCGTGCATCAACAGCAAAATTGTCCAGTTGCATGTTTTTTATCTTTGGTGATGCTCATTTCATCCTCTCTTGCAAAACTCCTCTTTTTCCCCTTCTGTCACTGTCATGAAACCTGCACTAAGAACTATCCCTAACAGGCAACTCCCTATAACCAGCCATTTGCCCCCGTGCAACATAATCTTGTGTAACCACTGAAAGCCAACCTCTGCTTGGAAACTGGATTTTGCTGGTCCCTTTGGTGATTGCCTAAGGTAGATTTCAATGGATGCCATTTGGTCATTCTGAATAAATTATAACACTGTCTCTTCTACAGCTAAAGATGGGCATGACAAGTATTATTAACACCATTTTACAGATGGGGAAATGAGAGATTAAGGGCACAAAGGCACAAAATTTGTACTGTTTTAATATGTAAGACTATAAATATGTTTTAATTATGTAAGAATATAAAGCAGTACAATCCTCCTAGTATAAACTGCATCCACATTGGTACAAAGGTGTTTTATACCAGCGTAGCTATTCCTATATGAGAAGTGGAATAAACAATTCCAATATAGGGCACCTTTATACTGCTGTAATTGCACCCACACTAGGGTTTATTCAGGTATCGTACATCAGTAAAAATTTACACCTCTAACCAAAAAGTTTATACTGGTATAAAAGTTGTATGTAGGCCAGGCCTAAGTGACTTGCCCAAGGTCACAGAGTTGATTCATAGAACCAGGAACATAAATAGAGCCTCATGTTTTTTGTAAATGCAAAACACCACAAAAACAAAAAAACAATGTATAAAACTAGATAAAGTGCTGCTCACTCAACTCTGGCCCAGCTGCCCCTCTGTCATGATGACAGAAAAGTAACTGGGCCAACCCTGAACAGTGCTGTGCCCCATGTGCCAGGTCACAACATCTGCGGCAAAGCAGCTGCCACTATGGGGTGAGTGCAGTGGGGGGGGGAAGGCTGGGGGAGTTCACTCTGTAAACTTCCTCCCCAAGCCTTCCACCTGCCCCAGTGGGAGGATTACCCCCCCCCGCCCCGGGCAGGACCCAACCCTCCTCCCCCCCCAGAGTGGATAAAATTGATAAAATGAAACAACACGAAATTCCTGAAAAATAAAACAAAAAAGGAATGTCACAGGGCTCTAAATATAACCCAAAAGTCCTGAAACACAATCTCTCTCTTTCATACCCTCCCTCCCACTACTCCAATTCCAACCGATAGGCAACATGCCCAGAGACCTTATTCTGGAAGGTTGTTACTGTATTCATCTCAATGGCAATATTTTTTAGGGAGTACGGAATGGTAAATGTTCAACTTTTCAACCTTATCAGTGTCTTTTTAGTGTTATTTTGATTAAAATATACGTTTTAAAATCCCACCTATAGCTCTTTAAAAACAACACAGAGAAACAGGGCTAGTTTGGGTTACTAGCTGGGTTACCAGTGTTAAGAATAGCAATCTAGAAAGGGTACTGAGTGTTTTTCTTAATGATATTGGGCTAAACTCTGGTCTCAGTGATACTGGTGCACATTCAGAGAGTAACTCCACAGAAGTCAATCTGTGTATGTGGCAGCATAACTAAGAGCAGAATTTGGTCCATGGGACTTTTTCCAGATTTGTTCTCCAAAGCAAACCTCTCCTGTCATGCAGCCTCAACTGAAAAGAGCTTATGAGCCTGATCCTCAGATGGTGTAAATTAGCATAGCTCCAATTTTCACCAGCTGAGGATCCAGCCCTATAAGTTTTCTTGCCCCCATCACCACCCAGATTTGGAATTTTTCTTTGAAATGTTCCAGCTTCTCCTTTACTGCACGAAAAGCAGTGGAGGATGGATTAAAAACAATAAAAAGCTACTAAAAGCCGATACATAAAACTCATCACTTGGTAATGAGTTGCTGTTGGATCACAAGGCCTGTGCTTTGTCCCTGCAAGACACAGTCAATAACTTTTGCAAAGTTCATTCCCTATAAGCCCAGCACATACCAAGGTTGAAATTCTTCCCCAAGCTACTCACTGAAATCAACATTTAGTGCACATCGGTGGGGTTACACAACTGTAACAAAAGCTGAACTGTGCTCCATAATTGGAGTGGGGAGCAGTTTACATATATGGGAAGGTGTGATCTGGAGGGTGTAACAACAAACAGGAAAAATCATAGGTTTGATGACAGGCGGATGGATTGCTGTCTCTTGCCAAATCTCCTTTCCCAAGATGCAAACCAACAGATATACCCTCCCATCATCCCACCCCATCAGCTGTAGAAACCCTCTCTGATCCCTCCTGAGAAAGACAATTAGTTTGATAAACTCACTTGCATAAACAGTTTTGTGGATAGCAAATACCAAAGGAACTTCAGAGACCACATCCTCTTACCTTTCTTTGCGGCTACCCAGCTTGCGGGCTGTGTATTGATCCCCATAGTCTACTAGGGAAAGGTGACGTGAAAAGACAGTAACTTTGTTGCCTATAAACAAATCTTCTAGGTGTAAGTCATCATATTTTGTGCGTTTCAGAAAGGTGCGACGGTTCTTCACATCATACTGCAAAGAGAAGGAAGATCACCAAGCAGTTAAAGAGAGTGGTTAAACAATGAGCAAACTAAAAATAAATTCTATTCAATTTTAGAACAGCCTCAAAAGTATTATGGGATCACGTGAGGTTGCTAGATTCACTGAATTTCTAACCCTTTGAGTTTGCACGTACAATAGAGAAGGTCATGAGATGAAGCCAACTGTTATACATTTATTCCATTTTAACTGTCAGCCGGTGACACTGGGAGTCCCCTCAATACCAGCTGGCGGGGGGCATAACATACTGTAATTCACATCTGGCCTGACATGCTCATTGCCCCCAATATACTGGTGTCAAAGTGTCATGTAAGGTACCATGTACAAAATCCTAGTAATGTCAACTCAGTACTTAATCTTTCTGAGGAAAATGCAGTAAGTTCCATGAAGTTTACTGGGTGAGCTGTCAAAGCATCAGAGGAGATCTTAAAAGCAACAGTTTCCTTTCAGCTGCGTGCAGATATTAAAAATCCCAAGGCACTTCTGTAACTGTAGGGGTCTGGCCTGCTGTCCTCAGCCAAAACTGCCCCTTCCCACCCTTATATACCATGTGCCACCCTCCACGACAATGCTATACCAACCATCAGATTCTGTGAAACTTTTGCCCATTTTTAGAACCAAACTGAATCTTTTTGATAATCTGAAGTGTTTGGGAAGTTTAGACTTGAAATTAGACGAAGGATTCTAACCGTCAGAGGAGTGAACTTTTGGAATAGCCTTCCAAAGGAAGCAGTGGGGGCAAAAGATCTATCTGGCTTTAAGATTAAACTCGATACATTTATGGAGGAGATGGTATGATGGGATAACATGATTTTAGAAATTAATTGATCTTTAAATATTCATGGTAAATAGGCCTAATGGCCTGTGATGGGATGTTAGATGGGGTGGGATCTGAGTTACCCAGGAAAGAATTTTCTGTATCATCTGACTGGTGAATCTTGTCCATACACTCAGGGTTTAGCTGATCACCATATTTGGGGTCGGGAAGGAATTTTCCTCCAGGGCAGATTGGAAGAGGCCCTGGAGGTTTTTTGCCTTCCTCTGTGGCATGGGGCATGGGTCACTTGCTGGAGGATTCTCTGCTCCTTGAAGTCTTTAAACCACGATTTGAGGACTTCAATAGCTCAGACATAGGTGAGAGGTTTTTCGCAGGAGTGGGTGGGTGAAATTCTGTGGCCTGCGTTGTGCAGGAGGTCAGACTAGATGATCATCATGGTCCCTTCTGACCTTAGTATCTATGAATCTCTCTCCCATTTCCAGATTCTGACTGGAATCAATAGAAGTCTCACAGGACAGCCTGCTCTTGTGAAATTCACAGCCCAATTCTGCATACTTAAAAGGTCAGAATAGTTCTGAGAAGCACTCATTTTGGTGAGGATTGGGTGGGCTACCTCACTCTGAACTTTTTGAGGTTCCTCATCACTATTCAGAATGAAACCCTTCTTAGTTCTTTGCATTAGTTGACATCCTATATTCTAATAGTTGATGAGATGGTAAAATAATAAAACAGTCCCTTGAATTCTGCTGTATAGTATTGCCTGACTTGTTCAAGAGTTGTATTTTCAGATGTAAGTAAATCAATAATCTTCAAAACCCTGACACCTGCATATTTCCTAGCCCCGTTCAACCCTAGCAGAGGAAAAAATGTGTTCCAGTTATTTTGCACTCCTTTCCAAGTCATTGATGTAACATGGATGAAAAAAGCCTGAAGATGGCATTTCCTCATCTACCTGTTTGTGGTTTATTTTTTGGCATGGATGCCTGGATATATTTATAAACCCTATTTTAAAAAAAATGACGAGCCACAAAGTTGGTAAACAATAGATCAACATTACTTAGATTTGGTAAATACAGCTTGCAGTTTTATCTCTCTCTCTCCACACGCATTCTTTGCCTGAAGAAGCAAGTTTAGTGGAAATGAAATAATGTCTGCTAACAATCTATGTTTTCTTGTGTGTGTTTTTTTAAAAAAAAAAAAAGTTATAAGCCTTCTCTAATTAAGGCAGTCATCTACATAACTACTATTCCAAGCAATAAATTGTTAAGGATTAACCTGCAAGGTTTCAAATGATGTCAAATTCTGAGAACCAAGCATGAATATTTGCCAACAGATCCAATTTGCTCACAGCACTCCCTGATACCCTTTTCTGTTGTGGGCTACTGGGAGAAGAAACAAAAAAATCCTGCCAAACTCTCCCACAGACAATAGAGGCCACTCCTCCTGCTATGTAGCTGCCTCTCCAATATTTTCACTGCTTCCTCTACCAGTTTCCCCCTTTTCCTCAGGAACAGCCAAGAAGCATAGCATAGTAAGGAAATGGAGGGAAGGAAAGCTGAGAACTAGAAGGCCTCATTTACCCACAATAAGCCCTCAGCAGCTTCAGCCCCACACATGGCATAGGGGTGGTTAAGGAGAGGTTGGTGGGGGGAATCTTTACAGGGAGGGATGAAAAGGTCAAATCATTCATCACCTCCAAAAGGAAATTTGCCTACTAGTTGCCACCTATCCTCTCTCCAGATATGTCCAAGGGAATAACAAGAAACCATCCACTTCCTCAGAAAGACAACAATAGATAGAGATGAGGCAGAGCCCATTGACAGAAGAGGTGATTCAGTGGGGATTGGTACTGGACATAGTTGGGATTTATATAAATTCAGAAGAGCATCCAAATTTTAAGACAGTTGTAAAGGAGTCCCCTAAGGTTTGTCTCTTCAATGACTAGAGAACATGACCACACCCAATTACTTGCATTGTGTGCCTCCGGCACAGATCCTAGTTCCTTGCTTCTTACAAGGGACCTCTACCCCTTGCGGCCTTCTTAAGTCTTTCTCTGGCAGTTTGCAGTTCTTCCTGTAGGGTTGGGGTGAAGATCTCCTGGATGAGAGTTCCCCCTGTGGCTCCAGGAGTCAGGCCAGCAGTCTACTGCTTTGCAAACACACTCCTTCCCCTCACCTGACTGCTGTTTCCTCCCTTTTACAGGCCTCCTGCCTATCATGAGTAATTGACAAAGCCGAAGGGGTGGGGAAAGCCCTGCCCCCAGGGCCTCTCTGGCACCTTTCTCATCAGCAAGAGGTCCATACACCCCATCACAACACCTGTCCAAATTGATCCCAAAATCTGAACAGCAGAGTGTGACACATGGCCAGAAAGCGTTAAACATCCTGTAAAACAAAATGACTCAAATTCAACCGTTAAAGATGTGTGGGGAGAGAATGTTTGTGTTTTTACATATGTATGGGTAGTGGTCAACAATGTAATCAACAGTCCCTGTCTATGCTGTATTCTGATAATTCAGAGATCAAAAGAACATCCTAGCATTTAAATGAATTGTAAACGCAGGATATCACTGTATTCATCTCTCTTTGAAATGTACAGCAAATTATCTGTGAATGGTGGAAAAACAGGCAGTTACCTTATGTTAATTGGTATAGCTAAGTACTGGTGATGGAACCCCTTCAAAGTTGTCCTAATTACCTATTGTTCCTCAAGGTACTGCGATTTGTCAAAGGCGGCTTGAAACTGTATAAAAGATCCCTGGGTCCTGATCCTGTTTATCTCAAATCTGCTTAAGCTTCATCAGGGGAAGTTTGAGTAGCAAGATGAGATCCCAGTTAAGTTGGTACCCCCTGGATATGATACTGGACATTGGACTATAACCTATGGACTAAATTCTAAAAGAACTCTTTGCAACTACAAAGAATCTCTGCTATGAATCTCAACCTCAAGAATTGAACTCATGTCTGTATATATATTGATCTTTTAACTATACTCTCTCCCTTTTCTTTTTTAATAAATTTTAATTTAGGTAATAAGAATTGGCTGTAGCGTGATTTTGGGTAAAATCTGGAATATTCATTAACCTGGGAGGTAATGTGTCCGATCCTTTGGGATTGGTAGAACCTTTTCTTTTATATGATGAAATAAGATTTTCAGAAATCTTCATCACATTTGACTTGTGTACCTGGATGAAGGCCTGAGGCTGGGTTACTTTAAGGGAACTGTGTTGCTGGTTTCTGGGCAACCGGTGAGGTAATAAAGAAGCTGTATTCTGCTGGCTTGGTAAATTTAAGTATTGAAATATCCACCAGCCTTGAGGATTGACTGCCCCATTCCTTGTAGTTCACCCTGAGTGACCTCAGCTGGCCCCCACTGGGATCCCAGGTCACACACAACTTCTCCCACCATAGGTTATATATGGGCATTTTTGCTTCCCCAGTTCCAATACAGATGGCCAGTTGAGTACCCACTCTGACATGCGTGTCTATGTCAAGTTATCATCAAGTACTGACAAGTGTCAAAATGCAGAACTGTGTGGCTGTTGGGTATACTAAGATGATTTAAAACATTTTGGAAATTTTCAGTTTAGAGACCAAATATTTCTATACAGTTAACCTAATTTCACCAGCATCCACAGGAAAGGTTATTGTCACCTCAGGCCTATTAGGACAATTCTCTCAGGATACATTTTCAAATGCTGGCAACTATGCAAGCTTTACAAAATAAATCAATAAATAAGGAGGTTACTCCCTAGGTTCCCCTGAGTTTGTTTAATTTTAGAAACAGAGCAAACAAACTAAAAAATCTCTAAATTTTCCATTTCCAAATTAAAACCATACTATGGGCTGCAGCTTGCCAACTTCCAAACTGCGTAGCTGAAAAGTATGCTTATGAGAATATAAAAAGTTTTTACCATTTCAACTGACCCATCTTTCGGATAATACAACAGTTCGTAACGTCGAAAGAGTGAAGCGTTTGGGTCATACCATTCTGCAATGAAAGCAAATCTGTCGTCTTGACTCTGGAAAAGAAGCAGTCATACACAGAATCATTGCATTAAATTTATTTCCCAAATGAAAACACACTAGTGAAGATGCTTCAGCATTGTGAATAAGAGCACTACTATCTGCTCACCACGGGTGACAGCATCATTTAACTTCTGAATCGACTTTGATCTCAAAGGAAGCCTCTTAGAAACGTGGAGTTGGCCTTCTAAATAAGTATGATCAAAACATATTGTTCTAGTCTTGCCTACGCTACAAAAAATCAATCATGTTGAGAGGTCCAGTTACAACACAGCTACCGTCAAATTCGAGTTCAGTCCCACCTACAATGCATGATGGAACCGTTAGGGAGGCAATTTCACCCTCTCAATTTTCTGAGGTCAAACTCATCTGGGCCTGCTACCTTGCCCACTTTCAATTGCTATAAAATGTTTATCTGCTGATAGCTAACCACAGAACCTTTCCAAATTTCACAACATAGCCTAGAGGAAAACATATCCTTCTCTTGGTGGTGGTGACAATGAACGACACCTTATAATACAAAGATAAATTCACTCAGGCTAGGGAAATATTAGTGTAATCTATAACTTAATCTCTTACTATCTGTAAGAGGCCTGTGCACCTCAGCCCCATCTATAACTAATTTCCTATGAGTGGGCAGGGATAGCCGGGTTACAACATTTCTGAAATTAACCAAATTTAGCTGGATGTGCGGGACTTCATCACTGCTCACAATCTTACCCATTTGAGCCCTTGGATCCAAGGCACTGGAGAAAGGAAAAGAGTCTTGAACGTTTTCCAGAACATAGGTAGACCTCAATTTTGAGATGTTGGCACTAGATGATTTTCAGAGGCGGCAATGACTGTCCCTCTAGCACCTGACTGGCTCAATGTGGCAGCCTCACCAAAAGTGGGTCCAGAAGGATGCCTTAGGTTGAATCTGGCATTGAAGGTTTGATTTGCTCACTGAGGAGGTTTAGAAGTGAAAGACCCTCCTTCATTAAGAAGGCTTGGAGCCAGGTTTGTATTTCTATACTGACTCAGGGTGTGAAAATCTGACCGCAAATCAGGAGAATGAGCAAGAAGAATGGCATTGCCAGGCACATGAGGCACTAGCTGTGCACAGACTCCAGTAAAAAGGAAAGACAAAATGCACACCTCAAACCTTGGCCTGTGGGCTTGCTGTAAAGCCCAGAACAAAGACAACGCCAGTTTGGGATTCAAACTGCACAATGATGTGGGAAGAGTCTCAAACGAACCTAAACTACCTAAAAACCTAACTACCAAGAACTATTTACAGATAAAAAATTGGCAAGAAGTCTGGTTTAAAACCTAACTCCAGAGACAGAGAGGTTCCTATGTCCATAGCTGGTTGCCAAAAGGAAGAAACTGAGGTGCTTTGGATTGCACGGATATTTTATAACTTCAGCTCTGAATGTTTAGTACTGTGAAAGGGCAATACCAAAGGGTGCTGCTTTCTAAAAGTTTCAGAGTTCTCGTGCTGGTGGACACATGCTACAAGTGGAAATATGCAGAGGCCACCCTACGGTAAGTGGTAACACTTCGTCACAACTGTTTACCAGTTCTGTAGTCCAACAATGGTAATAAGATGATCAGTTTGCTACTACCGGGGGGGAAACAAAGAGAAACCTGCAGGCATTTCATGCGCTTCTTCAAATGAAGATTTTATTTTTACTTCATAAATAAAGTATTTTTAACAAACATTTGGAATTGCAGGGGGTGTTGGATGCTGTTTGATTAGTTATACAGTTTCAATTCAACACTGCTAGAGACAGACCTGAATTAAAACCCGAGAGCTATAGAATCATAGAATCATAGAATATCAAGGTTGGAAGGGACCTCAGGAGGTCATCTAGTCCAACCCCCTGCTCAAAGCAGGACCAATCCCCAATTTTTGCCCCAGATCCCTAAATGGCCCCCTCAAGGATTGAACTTGCAACCCTGGATTTAGCAGGCCAATGCTCAAACCACTGAGCTATCCCTACATCCCTGATCTTTGGGGAAATTCGGGTCTAGATTCTGGGGCTCAACCATTGCTCTCTAACATAAATGCTTCCAAACTCTGTGCATAATTGGATAAGAACATTGCAACTCAGTCCAATCTCTGAACAATGCAAATATTTACAATAAATAGAAATTCAGAACTACAATAAACTGATTCCCCCCCCCCCCAAGTACTCACCCCCATCCCTGCCCCTCTCCCCTACCCCGCCCCTGAGCCCCATTCCAACCTTTTTGAGCTTTCTACATCGATAAGAAGCAACAGTTCTACTGTTGCTCAGTTGATACTGGTAAAAGAACATGTCCTTTAAATAGTCAGCACACTGAAACAGCTGATGGTATTCAAACAAAGTAGCCTAGTGCAAGTCATTTCCCACTGCTGCAAAATGTGTTATGTATTGCGTCATTGTGTCTCATATTACATCCAGCCTTCAGAGGAAAGCTCTTCCTAGTCAACTGGTTTAAACAAAAAATAAGTGCTTCTAAATTGCCAATATAAGAGGATGGGTAACTGAATGTCATTACCATCTGATGTGTGTCAGTATTCCCTGTGAAATAAGTTGTCAGCTTTATTCCGGTTCCAAGCGGACAGATGTCCACTAACTGTCTCCCTCATTTGCATTCTCAGTAGAAAAGACATGAACTGCACTCCCCTCTCACCATTAGAGTAGTCCCTCTACTTGAAGGTTGAGACACGTTAGAGGAAAGCTTGCACACACTGCCACTGCTTGTGTGATTCTCGCTCCATGGAACAGAGATCTTCCAACTCCAAGGCTGTCGAGCCTGCACTTCTCACTCCCCCAACATGCACATTTGTGTTTTCCTTTTGACAGCCCTACGCCTTTGTTTTTAATGTCTCTCATTTAGTTCATCACTACTCCTTTTCGGCCTCTACTTCTGGGAGAAGGGGGAGCATGTTTCAAGGATCCCACCCCTCTAGAAAGCTCAAACAGGCCATCCCCTTTCACTTTTATACACTTTTTGAAGTCTAACACACATATATATCATATAAAAGATTAAGATTTTCAAGTTGGCACTAAGTAGGACTTAACTTTCAAATTTTGGAAAACAGTGGCATTTCAGTTGTGTCAAACACTGCCCGCTAAGCAGTGGAACAGAATAAATGCATATCAGCTTCTAGAGCAGTGCAGAAGCGTGAAGGGTCTGGTCCTGCTCCTGCTCCTACTTCTACTTAAGTCAAGGATAAATTGTCCCAAGAGGAAGGTCATTAGACTGCTGCATGTGGGCCAGAAACTATCAGCATTAAATAAAATGATCACTGGTAGGCAATTTGCTGCATTTATATTTTTTTCCCCTCCTGCTCCCAAGACAGCATGATGTGATGTCCCTATTGGGACATCACTGCTAATGCTACTAAGTGTTAGATACTGAAAATACAATCCAGACAACAAAGCTAGCACTTTAGAAGCTGGCCAGTGGCAGCATATGTACAGCTAGACACAAAAAACATTACTAGGATCTAAGGCAGCGTCTCTCAAATGCGGCCACCATGGCCACATGAGTGCCACCAGGGGCTTTTCTTGTGGCCACAGCCTCCTGGGCTGTGATTGTGGGGGGGAAGAGGCAAAGTAGCAGCCATTCCCGCTCCCTGTTGCTCCTGGATGCCTTACCTTGGTGCTGACACCTGGGGCACAATGCGGAAGGACCAGGCAGCTGGTGAGTTCCCACCTTCCCAGGGGCAGTGGGGCTCAGGCTTTGGGCTTCAGCCCTGGGGTGGTAGGCTCTGGCTGAGAGGTTTCAGGCTCGATCCCCAGGCTCCAGCTGCGCAGTGGCAGGCCCCAGGCTCCAGATGCAGGGCTTCAGGCTCCAGCCCCGCACTGCCTCCCCCACTTGTCACCCTACCCCCATCCAGGGCTTAAAATTTGTCCCCAGGCTTGGCAGGACTGAGTAAATCTGCTGTGAAAAGTGATATTAACAAACATACAAGTATTACTTTTCACAGCAGACTTACGAGCTAGCAATAAATACATTACAATGATTTGGACGTGTATATGTGCATATTTGTGTTTTTCCTAAAGCTGATTAACTATTTTAGGAAAAAGTGAGAGTGTGGTCACCAGCAAGAGTTGTTGATCACACTCTGAGGCCACCAAAAAAATTGTTCTGAGAACCCCTGACCTAAGGCCTCAATTCAGCAAGCCATTTAAGCAGAGGTTTAAATCCCAGCGAATTCAATGGGATTTAAAGATGAACCTCAGCACATTACTGAATCAGGTCCTAATATGAGAAGCAATGGGAAAGAATGAGATAATGAAGAATAATTCCACAACTGAACTACATTATCGAGTTTGCAGCTTTGTTTTCAAAAACATATGAGGAGTGTAGTATTGTAGACCGTGTTGTCTAACAGAGAGAGCCCTGGACTGGGACTCAGGAGACCTGAATTGTGTTCCCAGCTCTGACACTAACTGCTGAGTGACCTTGAGCACTCATCTCACCTCTCTACGGCTCAGTTTCCCCACCTGGAAAATGGGGTTAATGATACAGATCGCCTCTGTAAAGTACTTTGTACTCTACTGATGAAAAGTGTCATATAAGAACTAGGTATTATTTATTAACCCTTTAACACTCTATAGTGATGCTGGAAAGAGAACAAATAAACTTGCTCGAATAATTTGCTTGAGTCGAAGCAGGACAAGTCACTTTATAGTTTAGGTTGCAGTGAATTTCCGTGTGGCCTTCTTTGAACATCCTTTACCATGTTGTTTTGATTCTTAAACAAACAGTGCCAGTTTTAACAGCTGAATAATGATCTATGAATAAGAACAAACAGTAAAGTCACATGGTTATTAATCAGAGCCATCTTTGTATTAATACTGCACATAGCTGTATTTTTCATTACTGCAGGTCTGTAAAATAAATTAGTCACTAGAGATATGCTGCCAATTTTCATTTTACTACAACCCTGAAAATTTCCACCTCAAGTTTCCTCAGGCAAATTAATTTTTAACAATAAAAAAATAAAAAAAAATAGATTTTTCATTATAGTCATCAGCATCTTCATGGGGAAGTTGAGCAAATCAACTTTTTGCCTGGACTGGTCAATTTAAATGAGAATTCTGCAAGCTATTTCAACATGATATTGATTTTAAAGTGCCTGAAGTAAATTGTATAAAATTTTGAACAGGTTGTCTATTAATCATTTATATTTATTATTCAGCAGATATTTATTGCAGGCCATCATTGGTTGTTCAGCTGAATGGCAAAAATGACTATCCCTCAGCATGCATCTTTAACACGGTGCCCACGGCAAGGTAAAAAAGTAATTTTGGTTTGAAAAAAATCACAAGCACTCCCTCACAAAAGAGACTCATTTACAAGTTTAGGAAGCACAGGGTAAAGAACAATTTGAAAGAATTAACATTATTTTAAGGATAGGAAACAGTAAGAGCTAACAGCTCCCTAAAATAACAAAATGGAAATAACGACGCTTTATCAGCGGTCAGGATTACAATTGCTTCTGTGCATACTACACATAAAATTGTCATGAAGAAGACATGGGGGCTAGATAGGGGGCGGGAGCCGGGCCATGCCTGGCTGTATGGAGAGGCACAGCCTCCCCTAACCGGCCCTCCATACAATTTCAGAAACCTGATGTGGCCCTCAGGCCAAAAAGTCTGCCCACCCCTGATTTAGCTAATAGCATAGAATACACTTCTAAAGTTTGCAGACAATACCAAGCTGAAAGGGGTTGCAAGTGCTTTGGAGGATAGGATTAAAATTCAAAATGATCTGGACTAACTGGAGAAATGCTCTAAAGTAAATAGGATGAAATTCAATAAAGGACAAATGCAAAGTGCTCCACTTAGGAAGGAACAATCACTTGCACACATACAAAATAGGAAATGACTGTCCAGGAAGGAGTACTGCGGAAAGGGATCTGGGGGTCATAGTGAATCACAAGCTAAATGTGAGTGAACAGTGTAACACTGTTGCAAAAAAACTAAGCAAACATAATTCTGGAGTGTATTAGCAGGAGTGTTGTAAGCCAGACATGAGAAGTAATTCTTTTGCTCTACTTCGTGCACCGCGCTGATTAGGCCTCAGCTGGAGTATTGTGTCCAGTTCTGGGCGCCACATTTCAGGAAGAATGTGGACAAACTGGGGAAAGTCCAGAGAAGAGCAACAAAAACGATTAAAGGTCTAGAAAACATGACCTATGAAGGAAACTGGGTTTGTTTAGTCTGGAGAAGAGAAGAGGGGACATGCTAAAAGTTTTCAAGTACATAATAGGTTGTTACAAGGAGGAGGGAGCAAAATTGTTCTCCTTAACCTCCAAGGATAGGACAAGAAGCAAGGGGCTTAAATTGCAGCAAGGGCAGTTTAGGTTGGACATTAGAAAAAACTCCCTGTCAGGGTGGTTAAGCACTGGAATAGATTGCCTAGGGAGGTTGTGGAAACTCCATCATAGGTGTTTGTCTAATCTTAAAAACCTCCAGTCAGGGATGGTTCAGATCAGTGGCTCTCAACCAGGACTCTGATTTGTTTTGCGTACCTCCAAGTTTCACCTCACCCAAAAACTACTTGCTTACAAAATCAGACATAAAAATATAGAAGTGTCACAGCACACTACTACTGAAAAATTGCTTTCTTTCTCATTTTTAGCATATATTATAAAGTAAGTCAATTGGAATATACATATTGTGCTTACATTTCAGTGTAGAGAGTAGTATAAACAAGTCATTGTCCCTATGAAATTTTAGTTTGTACTGATTTCACTAGCGCATTTTATGGAGCTTGTTGTAAAACTAGGCAAACATCAGTTGATGTAGTCCCTGGATGACATCTATGTACCCCCAGGGATATGTGTACCTCTGGTTGAGAATCACTGGTCTAGAGAATACTTAGTCCTGCCATGAGTGCAGGGGACTGGACTAGATGACCTCTCGAGGTCCCTTCCAGTCCTATGATTGTTCTGAAGACTGAAATCCTCTATCTACAGAGAAAGTACAGCGTGGGCCACTTGCTCCGCAACAGTCCCATCAGTGTGCTTCAAACCCTGACCTGGAGGAGACCCTGTAGAGATGAGAGGAGTGTTCACCATTCATAGCCAATCCTTGGCTTCTGTCGGGATTCCCCAAAAGGGGGTTAATTTACGTGAACACTCGTCCCAAAGGGATTAGACAGAGACAACCACCAATTTATTTCACACAGCCCTCCAAACTTCTAACAGATAGCAGTAACTTTAAGTCATTACTGATCTGGATTAGATTTGACTTGGTGTCCTATACACAAAAGGTTTCACAGCTTTTAACCAATCCCTAAAGCCATGCAGTCGTCCTATGAAATATTTTAAATGATTTAGGTAAAAGGTGACATCAATTAGTTGTGAACAGTTCAAGTAAAAACTATTCAGGTAACCCTACATATTTCTCTCTACTTCTCAAAACAAAATTCTTACTTTTTTTAGCCCTTTTAATAATTTCTACTCCACATTCCAAACACACACCATTGCAAAAAAATATATATTTTTATAACATCTGTTACCACCCTTTTGTAATTCACCAGTAAAACCCAATGGTACAATGAGGACTACTACTCATGATTTTCCCATCAGGGAAACCTTGTTATAGTTATGACAACAAAATTGTGTAGGTGCTTTACAATTGCATACTAATAGTCTTAGGTTCTCTATATCTATTAAGGTACTTAAACTGCCCTCTCCTCTTAATATCCAAAGGCTTCCAAAGACAAAATCCTGGCCCCATTGAAGTTAATGGAAGTTTTACCACTGGCCTCAATGGTGCCAGGATTTCACCCATGGTATTTGAAGACAAAGAAAAAGATTTATTTTCTCCCACTCTGTAGGAAAAATCACTTGTTTAGTTGATAGGTTTTGCTTGTTTATATTTACGTACGTGTATGTGAGAGTGAGTGGATGGGTTTGTTGTGTGACTGTGTGCACACATGATGAATTTATTGAGAGAAATATAAATTAAAACCACAAATCTTGCACTTAATTCTCAGAGTGGTGAAGCCAATGGTCATTGTTAGCTTGAGTGGGACTAACTTGCACAGTCTAGGTTCATCTCTTGTGAAAGTTCTATTTCTTGCACTGACTGGTTGAAAGTCTCATCGTCCCAGTGAAATGCAATTATCATGGAAGGTCACGGTCACAGACAAAGAGGTAGTGAGGACCAATCCCAAAGAGGGCTTTCCAGATTAGGATAGGGCTCTGCATTCCCTGTGAAGCCAGTACAGAGAGTTGAGTACCAGGAGGTTATGTTCACAATGGGCCACAATCTTGTAGCCAGTCAGGGGAAAGCATTCCTTGCCATCATGGCCATTTGGGTATCCAGCATCATTAGTGCGTCCAAAATGATGCCATGGCTATGAATTGTTGTTTTGCTCCAAGAGCACATATGATCCATAATGGGGGATGTTACATTGGGGGCAGGTTCCACAAAGCACTTTATTCTTTATACCAACATCACCTCAGTATTTCTTGGGTTCATCTTTAGGAGTAACACTACTCTGCAGATCCTGTTCACCTTTATCTTGTGCCCTGGTATTGCATGGGACAGAATGGGACAGATTTTGGTTTCAAAAGCATCAGTGCAAATACAGACCAACTTAATTGGCCCAACAGGTATTACTTTGCCTTTGTAAATGCAATGTTACCAAATTCATTACCATTGAATGTCATTTTTATTATACTTTGTCCATCTATAACACCTGAAAAACAAGGCTCTCAAGCTTTATAACATTAATACATTATCCCTGACAACACCTCTGGGATGTATTATACCCATTTTATAGATGGAGAAACTGAAGCCCAAAGAGGGTAAGTGCTTGGTCCAACTCTCACTGGGAATAGTATCAGGCCTTAAGTGACCTGTCCAGGGTCACACAGCAAGTCAGTGGTAGAGTTGGGAATAGAAATCAGATCTCCTGATTCATAATCTCCTGCATTCCTTGGAGCCCCTTATTAAAATGTCACCACCAAACTGAATAGAAAGGAGGGGTGATTTTCCAACCTGTGATGGAATTGATCCCTCTCAGACTAGTGTTAAATCATCTCTGGGAGGAATGATTTATCCCTGGGGCTCTCAAACCCACGGACGGAGAGCATTTTTTTGCCTTTGGAATGAGCCACAATGCCCCAAGTAACAAATATTTTCCCACATGAAGATACCTTAAACTACCACACGCCCTTCAAGCTACAAAAGCTGAGCTCTGAGCTATACTATCAACATACTCAGTATTTTTTCAGGCGCTATACAAAAACATTTCCAAGTGTGCTTACTAGATGCTATTGCTCCTCTCCTTTATTAGGCTGTAGCAGTGAGAAATGTTCTTTCAAAATGGGAAAAACAAAATACTGGATTCCCCAGTCCCTGATCCCTGTTTTCTGAAGGCACATGCACTCTTGGACTTATCACAGGCTAACAGAGGAAAAACGCATACAATCCCCTTCTTATAATATTGACAATACAGCTTTGCTTCTAAGATCTTATCTTTTATGTCCCTTGCTCTTTGTCCATTAAACAGACAATTCTGTCCCATCAGCAAATATAAGGTTACTGTTTCTTGTCCTGATGGTTTATAGATCACAAAAAATATAATGCTTTGTGCAGTAACCTTTGTGATTCACAACTGCATTGGTGGGAACAGTTATCTCTACTTTCGCTACTTATCAGTCTCCATGTACTATGACCCCTTCAATTCCGGCTTAGCAACTATCTCATGTGGGACACTATCAGAAAGTTTCTCAATATTGGAAAAGAGTGCAGTACTATATAACACTGCAGTGAGTGTATCTTCCAGTTTTATTACATTTCCAGTCTCTTTTCTGTTCGTATTGGTTACCTGGAACTTCACCTTGTGTGAAATATTTGACACCAGTCCATTCTCTCTTCTACCTATATTTATCCATTTGGCAGTCAAGAGAATACTATCAGGTTATAAGAGAGTGATTTTTTGTCTGTTGCTCCCCAAACCCCCTTATCCAGTTATCTTCAAATAGGGACAGCGTTAACAGGAATCAAAAGGCTTGATGTAACTCTCATTGAAGCAATGGAAAGATTCCCATAGACTTCAGTGGAAACTGGATTAGGTCCAAAATCTCCATTTTAATGTTCTGATGGCTGTATTTCTTTTACTCTCTGCTGTGGGAAAGCCCTGAACATAAAAGTAGAGACATAGAAATCAGCTGCTTCTTGGAAATTGCTATGTGCAGCAGCAGCACCCCAAGAGCAGGGGACAAGTCTCCCACTGTAGAAGTGTTCTATTTTTCAAATGAAGAGAAATTCAATTCCCAAATGCAAAGTTTCATACCTTTCTAAATAGTATAAGCAATTTGCAATTAAGGGAATTCTCCCATTTGGAATTACTTATAACAACATGACTTATAATCATCAATACAGTATTTCAAACTTGACTTGAATAATGTGTCAATGGAGCCTGACCTTTTCAAAATGTATACTGTCTAAATATGTGATGAGATGAGAAGCAGCCAGGATGTAGAATTTTGCCTGCAAACAATTTTAAAAAAAATATTTGGCACAGACACATGCAATTTCAAATTTCTCATTCACAGTGGGATATCCTTGTTGTTGTTATTAATTTAATGTTCAATCTTGACTGATCTTGGAACATGGCTAATACACACAGAACAAACTGCTGAAGGGGGCTTCCTGGAATTCACTTGTTAAAATTCTTCCAACAAATTAAAGGGAAGGTTTCCTCACCTCTGATGGAATTCCTACCCTAGTCCCCAAGCCATGCCAGACAACTTGTTCTTGGGGCAAAATAAAAATACTTCAGAAGAGCAGTACTATTGCCTTTGAAATAGATGAGATTGTATCTTTTGCTTTTTGATACTTTTCTTCCTCCTTTAATTTCCCCTGGGAAGATACCACTAGGCTCTCCTAAAAGGTCTCCACTCACTTCCTCTTTTTCAATTTACACAAAGTAAGGATCATGCTACACTATCAATACATACTTGGTGTATATTTCAGGAACAAAACAAACACTTCCAGAAAATATAAGTCTGTCATGTCCTGTTGCCTCCTTCCTTGGCAGCAGTTTATTAATAGAGTATTGTTTAAATAGGATAATAAATAAATAGATTCTTCAGCTCTGTCTACAGGATCAGACCCTGTATCAGGCTAGGAAGGATTTCTTTTTTTTAATTGGCAGATGTTGGTAAACATCAATTTCACTGCACATACACAAACCAACAAAAATATTTCCATCAATAATCTAAATATACAGATAGGCAGAGTAAGGAAAATGCTGCTTGAGAACTTAGAGTAAAATTCCAATGATTTATACTTTTGAATTAGGCTTGTTAAAAATAGATTAGCAGACGAATAGGGCAACCAGGTATGATTTGTTGATTTAAAGATACTTACTTTGTATATTTTTACCTGTGAAGTTGACAATTTGTATTTTAATGGGTTATATACAGCTTTAGCATTTTAAATCTCAGTATCTACTGTCATTAAATAATTGTCTGACATCCCCCATAATTTCCAGCAACTGTGAAAACTTAAATTGATAAAAATAGAAAAAATGCTTAATAGTCAAAATTGGTATTACAAATCAAAATCAAACAAAAATAAAAATTGAATGCCGCTAAGCCTACCTATAACAGATCAAAACAGAGAACATAACCACTTCATAATAAAATAAAATCATCATGATAAAAAAGAATGTGTTGTTGTTTTGAACAGAGATGCTTTAGGTTGAGCATATTATACTGCTCTCCAAATAGAAGGCTGAAGTGAAGGACCCTTCTTTGGGAGCATTATTACTCAGTATCAGCCTAAATAGATCTTTTTGTGGATGTGTTTTCAGACTCTAAAAGATGACTAAGTCTTCGTAGTAGAGAGACAAAGCGGATGAGGTAATATCTTTTATTGCAGTGGCTCTCAATCTTTCCAGATTACTGTACCCTTTTCAGGAGTCTGATTGGTCTTGTGTACCCCAAGTTTCACCTTAAAGAATCAGACATAAAAATATCAAAGCATTACAGCACATTATTACTGAAAAATTGCTCACTTTCTCATTTTTACTATATAATTATAAAATAAATCAACTGGAATGTAAATATTGTACTTACATTTCAGTGTATGGTATAAACAAGTATAAGCAGTATAAACAAGTCACTGTCTGCATGAAATTTGAGTTTATACTGTCTTCGTTAGTGCTTTTTCTGTAGCCTGTTGTAAAACTAGGCAAATATCTAGATGAACTGATGTACCCCTTAGAAGACCGCTGCATACCTCCAGGGGTATGTGTACCTCTGGTTGAGAACCACTGTTTTATTGGACCAACTTCTGCTGGTGAGAGACACACACCTTCGAGCCTACAAAGAGCTCTGAAGAACCTCGAAAGCGTCTCTCTCACCAACAGAAGTTGGTCCAATAAAAAATTTTTTTTTACCTCACCCTCCTTTTCTCTCCAAAATCCTGTGACCAACACAGCTACAACACTACTGCCTATAAGCCTTCCTGTGAATGACAAAGAACCATTCCTCCAACTGGGAAATCACAAAGTATTAATTCTCTAAAAATGCCTAGTACATTAACCAATTGAAATTGCATCATCTAATGAAACATCTATGAGTCAACTACCAATTCAGATCAGGCCCCTCCTACTACGGTGCTTCAGCGCCGGGAAGAGAAGGTTGCTGACAGATTACCTACAGCCTCTTGAAGAATGTTCATGACCCAAAGGCAGAGCTAAAACCACCTTCCCCAAAAGTAGCATCATTCATGCATACTCTTCCCAAGCATGCCCCAGGAGTAAAGCTCATCCTTCCCCCAGAGGGTCCACAATCACCCTTCTAGCAAGACCCACAAGTAATAGCCTTGGACCGCTGGAAGCAGAGGTGTTACTAGCCTTTCTCCATGGCTCTTCTCCAGCAGGGTGCCATCTGCCTTGCCTTTTAGTAATGTTGAGCAGGCCAGTCCCACAGTCCCAGAAACAGTAAGCTCAACAGCCTTCTGCCCTCTTGCAGCCAGGTGAAGTGAACTCAAAGGAGACGTGCAACACGTCAGTGGGAAAGCAAAGGAACAGAACCTAGGGGTGCTAATTCCACTCATTCCCAGCCCTCACTGCTAGATCATACTGACTCTCTACATCAGGGGTTGGCATCCTTTCAGAAGCGGTGTGCGGAGTCTTCATTTATTCACTCTAATTTAAGGTTTTATGTGCCAGTAATACATGTTAACGTTTTTAGAAGGTCTCTTTCTATAAGTCTACAATGTATAACTAAACTATTGTTGTATGTAAAGTAAAGTAAATAAGGTTTTTAAAATGTTTAAGAAGCTTCATTTAAAATTAAATTAAAATGCAGAGCCCCCCGGACCAGTGGCCAGGACCCGGGCAGTGTGAGTGCCACTGAAAATCAGCTTGCGTGCCGCCTTTGGCACGCGTGCCATAGGTTGCCTACCCCTGCTCTACATGTATCCAAAGGTAATATTAATAAAATATTCATCACATCCCTAGTTCTCACTGCAAAGTCTGAAGTCAAATCTCAACTTTGGATATTCTAATAATTTTTAGAGCAACGCATTAGGTCATCATAAACACCATCTCTCTATTTGGGGTATTGCAGGCCCAACATTGCAGGTTACTTGCTTCATTATTTTGTTGTGTGTAAGAATTTAGAACACTGGAATAAAATATAGGCTTTTAATTGGCTATTAAAGGTGGTCACATTTAACCATAGATCTAGGAGCATTTCCCCTCTGTTTAATGACAAACTGACAAAATAGGACATGAACTTCCCCCTCCCTTCAGCCTGCCCTCCCTTCACCTCTTACAATTCTTGCTTCCTCTTCCTGTCACAGATGCAAAAGTTTCTCATCTGCTCTCCTCCTCTAGCCTCCCACTTGCACCAATGATCCCACCCCACCTCCTGATCTCCCTGGGACCCACACTCATTCCCTCCCTTACTCTTCTCCTTAACCTTTCACTCTCTTCTGGCTCCTTCCCTTCCCAAAACAAGAATGCTTTAATCTCTCCCATCTTAAAAATACCCACCCTTGACCCCACTTGCATCTCTAACTATCATCTGATCTCCCCGCTCCCTTTCATCTCTAAGCTCATTAAATGTGCTGTGTGGAGCTCCTCTCCTCCAATTCCATCCTATACCTTTTCCAATGACGCTTCCAGCCCCTTGCATTCAACTGAAACCACTCTTCCCAAAGTCTCTAATGTCCTCCTCCTAGCTAAAGCTCACACCAGTACTCCAGTTTCACCCTCCTTAACTTGCCATCTGCTTTTGACACCATTGACCAGGCTATTCTTCAAATGTTGTCCTCTCTTGGCTTCTGAAACTCTGACCTCTCCTGGTTCTCCTTCCTCTCTAATTGCTCTTTCAGTGGATTGTCCTCAGCCACCTTCCAACCTTCTCCGCATGTTCCACAGGACTCGGTCCTTGATCCCGTTCTTTTCTCATGCTACATCTTGTCTCTGGATATTCTCATCCAGAAAAACAAAGTCAACCACCATCTTTATGCTTATGATTCACAGATCTACCAATATATCTTCTCAAGACCTGTCTTTTTGGACCAAACTGAACTCTCGGCCAGTCTCGGACATCTTGTGATGTCTAGCCATTACTGCTCGCTCAGCACAGCCAAAACAGCTCATTCTTCCCCCCTAAACCACCCCACTACCTTTTTTCTCAATCACTGCGGACACCACCATTTTACCTGTCCCAGCCAGCCCAAACTGGGGAAACTAATGATTCAGCCAGTGGACCAAATTTGGTGATGAATCTTGGTCACGTGCCACCTGAGGCACATTGCACATTTGCTAAGACTACAGGCCCATAACCTGGGTATCATCTTTGACTCAGACCTCTCTTTCGAGAGCCTCACATTCAAGATGTGTCTAAATGTTGCCAATTCTTTTTTAACAACATTTTTAAGATACCACCTTTCGTATCCATCCACACAGCTAAAACTCTCATCATCCCACAACTCAATTACTGCAACCTCCTTCTCTCTGGCCTTGACATACACAATCTTGCCCTGCTCATATCCATTCACAATGCTGCTACAAAAATCATTCTCCTACCCCATTGCTTTGACCATGTCACGCCTTATTTGAATCTGTCCAGTCTCCCCCTTCCCTATTGCATCAAAAACAAGCTGCTCGTGTTCACTTTCACATTCTACCCCCACTCAACCTATCATCTTTCATTTGCTACTGAGCTGTTGACTTCCACCTCCAGTTGGCCTTTGATGCCAGTCTCCATCACCCACTTGTTAGGTTTTTCTTCCATTGTTTCCTTGTACTCCCCTATCTGTCTGTATCCGTCTGTCATCTTATCTTATGCTAAGGACTTGTCTATACAGAGTGTTAGTCCAAGCTGGGGTGGAAATACAGTACACTAGCTGCTGCACAGTAACTGGCCATGTGGACCTTGATACCACACACTAAAAGTTCCACAGCATGATTTGATCTACTGCTGTTTCAAACAGCAAGGTGCACATGGGCGACTTAGGGCATGGCAGGCTAGAGAGCTGTAGATTTACACCCCAGCTTGCCACACATTAAGTCTCCATATAGACATGCCCTTAGATCAAACTCTGGGACAGGGACTGTCTTTCTGTTCTCTGTTTGTACAGTATCTAGCACAATGAGTCCTGGTCTATGACTGGGAGCCCTAGGCACTACAGTAACGCAAATAATAAATCACAATAAATGAGGCAATCAGAATCCCAGGTGGCTATCCTACAAAGTTGAAGAGACAGCAAAATTATATAAAATACCAGGACTTGAAATCTTTAAAAAATGGCATGGAAAATGATAAAGCAAAGAATAGAAACAGAATATGTCAAGTTAAGCTACATTAAAAAATGCCAAAGCACCACCTGGGAATAAGGTTCTACCCCTTGTCAAGGTTCCTTCCCCACTCTGAATTCTAGGGTACAGATGTGGGGACCTGCATGAAAGACCCTCTAAGCTTATTCTTAACAGCTTAAGTTAAAACTTCCTCAAGGTACAAACTTTGCCCTGTCCTTGAACCCTATGCTGCCACCACCAAGCATGTTAAACAAAGAACAGAGGAAGAGCCCACTTGGAAACGTTTTTCCCCCAAAATGTCCCCCCAAGCCCTACACCCCCTTTCCTGGGGAAGGCTTGATAAAAATCCTCACCAATTTGCATAGGTGAACACAGACCCAAACCCTTGGATCTTAAGAACAAGGAAAAAACAATCAGGATCTTAAAAGAAGAATTTTAATTGAAGAAAAAGTAAAAGAATCACCTCTGTAAAATCAGGATGCTAACTACCTTACAAGGTAATCAGATTCAAAACATAGAGAATCCCTCTAGGCAAAACCTTAAGTTACAAAAAGACACAAAAACAGGAATATACATTCCATTCAGCACAGTTATTTTACCAGCCATTAAAAGAAAGAACGTCTAACGCATTTCTAGCTAGATTACTTACTAACTTAACAGAAGTTCTGAAGAGCTTTCCTGACCTGGTCCCAGCAAAAGCAACACACAGACAGACAGACCCTTTGTCCCCATCCCCCCCCCCCCCCCCCGCTTCCAGCTTTGAAAGTATCTCGTCTCCTCATTGATCATTCTGGTCAGGTGCCAGCAAGTTTATCCTAGCTTCTTAACCCTTTACAGGTGAAAGGGTTTTGCCTCTGGCCAGGAGGGATTTTATAGTTCTGTATACAGAAAGGTGGTTACCCTTCCTTTTATATTTATGACATCCCCATAGTCAATTTTCAGCAAAAACAGACAAGAAACTTAGTCGTCTGTTAAACATCCTGGTTTGCTAAATAAAATGATTAATCAAAGACAGGAAGTGGGGATGGGGGCCGGGACTCCTGAGGTTTGTTTTCAGCTATTTCACTGATTTGCTGATCAACTTCACACCCCCATGCCACAGTTTGCCCATCTAAAAGTAGAGGTAGTACCTATTCTGTTGGGGTTCTGTACAAACACTTATCCTAGCTCTCTGGAACCCTGAGATGAAAGGCACTACAGATGTGCAGAGCCCAACAGAACGTTTGAAGCCTACAACTTTCTCCACAACTGGCAAGACAGGTCGTCCCAATTTATTTTAAACAAGTTACCCGGCTTGTGTCAATCTGCTATAGTTAAGAAAATATATTTGTAAAATTGACAGCAAACAGAACTTCCAATATGAAGCATTTATGAACAGTCTCTACAATACATTGTTTCGTTTTTTAAAAATCTCATTTTAAAAGAGCATTCGGTTTGTGCAGTCAGACACAAAGAGGTCAGGAAACCTCAAAGTTGTATGCAGAACCTTACCTCTGCCCCTTTGTATGCACGCATTACAATGAAGTCTAGTTATAGGAGCACACACTATATATAATGCAATTTTTTCCTCAGATTTTGATTACACATGAGGCCAAAGGCAAGTACTCCACTTAAGAAGGAACAATCAGTTGCACACACAAAAAAACCACACTGCCTAGGAAGGAATACTGTAGAAAGGGATCGGGGGGTCATAGTGGATGCAAGCTAAATATGAGTCAACAGTATAACACTGTTGCAAAAAAAGCAAACATCATTCTAGGATGTAGTAGCAGGAGTGTTGTAAGTAAGGCAGGAGAAGTAATTCTTCCACTCTACTCCGTGCTAATTAAGACTCAACTGGAGTACTGTGTCCAGTTCTGGGTGCCACATTTCAGGAAACATGTGGACAAATTGGAGAAAGTCCAGAGAAGAGAAACAAAAATTATTAAGGTTTCAGAGTGGTAGCCGTGTTAGTCTGAATCAGCAAAAAGAACGAGGAGTACTTGTGGCACCTTAGAGACGAACAAATTTATTTAAGCATAAGCTTTCGTGGCTAAAACCCACTTCATCAGATGCATGCAGTGGAAAATACAGTAGGAAGATTATATATATATATATATATATATATATATATATATATATATATATATACACACACACACATATACATACACACACACACACACACACAGACACACACAGAGAACATGAAAAAATGGGTATTACCATACACACTACAATGAGAGCGATCAATTAAGGTGAGCTATTATCAGCAGGAGAAAAAAAACCCCAATAATAGCTCACCTTAATTGATCACTCATTATAGTGTGTATGGCAACACCCATTTTTCATGTTCTCTGTGTGTATATCTTCCTACTGTATTTTCCACTGCATGCATCTGATGAAGTGGGTTTTAGCCCACAAAAGTTTATGCTCAAATAAATTTGTTAGTCTCTAAGGTGCCACAAGTATGCCTCATTCTTTTTTAAAAAATGATTAAAGGTCTAGAAAACATGACCTCTGAGGAAAGATTGGGGGGAAAAAAAAAAGGGTTTCTTTAGTTTGGAGAAAAGAAGACCGAGAGGGGACATGATAACAGTTTTCAAGTGCATAAAAGGTTATTACAAGGAGGAAGGAGAAAAATTGTTCTTCTTAACCTCCGAGGATAGGACAAGAAGCAATGGGCTTAAATTGCAACAAGGGTGGTTTAGGTTGGACATTAGGAAAAACTTCCTGTCAGGGTGGTTAAGCACTGGAATGCATTGCCTAGGGAGCTTGTGGAATCTCCATCATTGGAGATTTTTAAGAGCAGATTAGACAAACACCTGTCAGGGATGGTCTAGATAATACTTAGTCCTGCCATAAGTGCAGGGATCTGGACTCGATGACTTCTTGAGGTCCCTTCCAGTCCTATGATTGATCTTGTACAGGTTGAACCATTCTAGTCCGGCACCCTCTGGACCTGACCGGTGCCGAACCACAGGCAATCAATATTGTAGCAAGCAGGTCTCTTTATTTTTATCTCACCAAGGGGAACAGAACAAGGCTTGCAACGCCGCCTAACCAAGGTTTACCGACTCTCTTCATAACAAAGTGTTAGTGTTGTTACACAATTTTACTGTATTGGCACAAGAAAATAAGTAGATAAAGCATAAAAAAACATAAAATATGAATAAAAGATAATAATACAGGTAAATCTATAATTTACTCACTTAAAATGATGCCTGAATTCTGCTTCCAAAGTGATATGACAAGAACTGCGAACTCAAACTACATTTGATTTACATCTGGGGTCTCTGCTGTAGGTATATCCAGGGTAGATGAAGTGGAGGCAACAGGATTTTTGACTCTAGAGTGCTGCTCACCGCTCCTCTTTGCTACCTTTAACCAATCTTACAGCTTGTCTTGTCTCATGTATTTTGGTTTTTCTTTAATGAATTTTTCTCGTATCACATAGAGAGACATGATCTCTTGCTCAGAAATTAAATGTTTTTGCTCCAATCCTTCTATTAAATTTGTTACCAACTGAATATAGAAATTTTTTGTGCAACATCCTCATCATCATCATCACTGGCTTCTTCATTATCTTCGTTTTCTCCCTGCTATACCATTTGCACAATTTCTTCATCCGTCATTTGACTAGCAATTTGTGCATCTTTGTCGACTTCCATCCAGTCTAGAAGTTTTCCTCTCCCAAATCCTTGGGCAGCTCAAGCACTACAGGGTGGGACATACTGCTGGCATACTCCATTAACACACTAACAATTTTTTGTTTTTCAGATATTGAAATCCAGTGAACTCGGACTCATCATTGACGTCAGGACTGTCCTCAAACATTTGGGCTTGTCACAATTTGTGCCTTCCATTCTTCAGAGTAGATGGAGTTACTCTTTCCCAGGCTCTAACTAGTGTCCAATTCATATCCTTGAGGTTAAATTCTTTCCTAAATGTTGTCAAACTCTTCCCATCATTAAGTGAGACCAGCAGTTGGTGCATAAACTCTGACTTGTACATACACTTAAGGGATTGTAAGATACCCTGATCACAAGGCTGAATCAGTAAGGTACAGTTTGGGGGTAAATACAATCCCACCACATGATCTTTGACTAGCAGCTCTGCTTTATGGTAGGCAGAGCAGTTGTCGAGAATCAGCACAATTTGGCGTTTTGGATCCAGACCTACTGAGGTGCAATAGACTCTTGCCTACATTAAAAATATTTCTCAAACCACTCGAGACATAGATTTGTCGTTATCCATCCCTTTTTGTTGCCATGGTATATCACTGGGAATATTTTCACCCCTTTGAATGCCCTTGGGTTCACACTTTTCCCAATAACCATGAGTTTGCATTTGTGCATGCCTGCTGCATTGCTACAACCAAGGACAGTTACCCTGTCCTTTGACTCCTTTGTACCAGATGTTGGCCCCTCTGCATCAGTAGCCAATGTTTTTTCTAGGCATACAATGTCAATAGAGAGAAGTTTCATCGGCATGGTATACCTGCTCTGGGGAGAACTACTCATTTGCAACTAACTGTGCAAATCTGTCAACATACTTAGCGGCAGCTTCCATATCTGCACTTCTTTTTTCACCGCACACACAATGTAGACGAATGCCATGCCTGTTTTTAAATTTCTGAAGCCATCCTTGTGAATAGTCAAACTCATGCTGCAGGTTAAGTTCTTTGTGGAATATTTTTGCTTGTACCATCATCATCTCACCTGAAATGCTAACACCTTCATTCCTACGAAGCTTGAACCCATGTATAAGTGCACTATCTAAACTGCTGCTTCCCCCCTCCTTCAATATCTTAAAAACACTCATACTTTTTTTTTACTGTCTATTTTGGCAAAAAGCTTAAGGATTTAATTCTTTTAACTTCTTCAAATCATACACTGTAGATGACCCTACATTGTAAAACTCACACAAGGCATGTACCGATGTGCTTTTTTCCAATTTCTGCAACAATTACACCTTTTGCTATATGGATATTGACACATGCTTATGCTTAGCAGCATTACCAACACTTCCACTGCTTGCTGGTCTCTTAGAAGACATATTTAGGGGTAAATTAGAGCTAAATAATAGCACAGAACACTGACAACCAGGATTGGCGGGACTTTGCCGGACAGCGGGAAACTCGCCCCCCAATAGGCGGACATCTAGCAAACTAAAATCATGCCGGACCACTGATGTTGCCAGACCAGAGAATGCCGGACTAGAGAGGTTCAACCTGTACCAGTGCACTGCTCTGTATACGCCAGTGAGGCAAGGTCTTTACAGGAGCCCTACCTCATTTACTGTACACATTACAAGACGCATCTTACAAGGCTGGAGAAAAAAGTTACACTATAAACATATCACTTGAAAAAACTAAATTTGATGATATAATGAAAGACTACAGAGAGATTTTCAAAAGTGCTCAGCACTGGCCTAACTCTGCTCCAACTGAAGTCAAGTAGAGTTTTACCATTAATTTCAGTGGAAGCATAGCTAAGCTCTGATCCAGCAAAGCACTTAAAACACATGCTTAACTTTAAACATGATTCATCCCATGACTTGGGCTACTCACATGATTAAAGTTGAGCACATGGCTTTTGTGCTTTTCAAAATCAGAGTCAAAGGGGCAGAGTTAAAAATACTGCTGTCATTCATTGTTAAACATTTAGGTACTGATCCTGGAATGTGATGATTGCAGGCAGACCCTCGAACCTATGTGGCACCCCTGTGAATGGGGCTCTGCACAGGGTGTAGCTTGCACTCATTTCATTGAGGGATTGGGCACTTACTATGCATGTAACTATTTCCAAAGCTCAAAACTTGGCCAAATCAAAACCAGTGTTCATGGTAACCCTGAAAGGAACTCCTCTTCTATAAATTCTCGGTCAAATTTCAACATTCAGCTTCCCACGATTTCAGCACTAAAGCTGTTCAAAACAACTCTGAAAGACTTTCTTTTTTTTAATGCTGGGAACCGTGTATTTTTCCCCCTACTATCCTTACTTTCAAAAGTAACAGCCCCATATTTACTCAAACTTGTCACTAAATATTCATCCTCCAGTAGAGGCCGAGTTTGGAACATTTCAGAAAGTTACCAACAACTGAAAAAACAGTCTTTGAAAGGAAACATTCACAAATCCTGAACTATAGCTGTCAACAGTGTTCCAAGCTATAATTAAAGTCCAATATGATATTTAAAATTTCTTCAGTTTATCCCAGCTCTTAATCTTTTGCAAGATATTTTAGCAAGAATTGCCCTACTTGGAACCAGAGGCAAGGCAAACAGTGACCTTCAGCCAGCTGATTCCAGAGAGTGCTACTACCAAGTAGTTTGCATGAAGGTTCCAAAGAGCACACATTCTGCATTTACCTTGAACATTCTGAGTATATAATGGCCTATTAAACATTTATTACCCTATTTATTACCCAAACAACGTTGCCAACACTTCTCTTATTCACCACTGTGGGCATATTGAGCAAGCACTTATTCTGCACTACTGTTTAACCAAATGGGCTCCTCCCAAAGCTTGATAAAGTTAAAAATACTCATTTTACCTCCAGTTGTGTTAAACATTAACTTGAACGTAGTTTAGCTAAATCCAGATTTTAGCCAGCACAAACCACATTCTGTAGACTACTCTGCAGCCATAAATCTTCTCTCAACCTTTTTAGTGCTGGCGACCCCCCCTTTGGGCTTAAAAATAATTGCCTCCCCCAAGACCTGAAAAAATTGGGACCCCTCACCTTAGATATCATTAAGTAAATTATGAATAATACTCAGGGCCGACATTAAGGGAAGGCAAGCAGGGCAATTTCCCAGGGCCCCACAAAGCTAAGTTACATGCTTCAGCCTCAAGCCCCACCACCTGGGGTTCAAACACGAGCCCCACCACCTCGAGCTGAGGCATATAATTTAGCTTTGTGGGGCCCCCTGTGGTGTGGAGCCCAGGGCAACTGCTCTGTTTGCCACCCCTTAACACCAACCCTGCATTTTCGACCCCCCTAAACCCATCCCACATCTCCCCTGATGGTCACAACCACCAGCTTGAGAAATACTGCTTTATTATAAAGACAGATGGACCACAAGTTAAATTTGAAACAGATTTCTTATGATGAAACCTGTTCAGCATTTTCCCATTATCAGGTTGTAAGATAAGTAAATTACTACAGTGAAAAAAAGAAGGAAGCTAAATGGAATTACAAAAACACTATTAAACCTTACTAATCCTAATCAGCTCAAAGGCTAATTTTATTAAGATTTCTTTTTAAAATGATTTAATACATTCACTTGCCTCCTAGAACTTAAGACAGTTCATACTAGCCTATTTCCCCTCTCAATTAAGGAAGGGTGTTTTCTAGTGGTTACCGGAGGGGACTGGGCAACAGAACTCTGCCATCAACTTCCTGGATGACCTTGGGCAAGTTGCCAAGGGTTATTTTCAGAAGAACTGAGCACAGACAGCTCCACTTGAATTCAAACGGAGATTTAATGCTCAGCGCCTCTGGAAAAAAAAAATCAGGTTATTTGTGCCTCAGTATCTCAATGTGTAAAATGGGGGTACTAATACTGACCTACTTCAGAGGGATTGTAAGGCATAATTAGTGAATATTTATGAAGTACTTGGTTTCAGAGTGGTAGCCATGTTAGCCTGCATCAGCAAAAACAACGAGGAATCCTTGTGGCACCTTAGAGACTAAGAAATTTATCTGGGCATAAGCTTTCATGGGCTAAAACCCACTTCATCAAATGCATAGAGTGGAAAACGCAGTAAAGAGGTATAAATACACAGCATATGAAAAGATGGGAGTTGCCTTACCAAGTGGGGGTCAGTGCTAACGAGCCAATTCAATTAAAGTAGTAGTGGGCTATTCTGAACAGTTGACAAGTTGACAAGAAAGGAGGAAAAATCACTTCTGTAGTGCTAATGAGTTCAATGTAATCAAAGTGGCCCATTTCAAATAGTTGACAAGAAGGTGCGAGTATCAGCAGGGGGAAAATTAGTTTTTGTAGGGACCCATCCACTCCCATCTTTATTCAGTTACCACTACAGGCTGGGGACCAACTGGCTAAGCAGTTCTGCAGAAAAGGACATCGGGATTACAGTGGATACGAAGCTGGATACGAGTCAGCAGAGTGCCCTTGTTGCCTAGAAGGTCAATGGCATACTGGGCTGTATTAGTAGGAGCATTGCCAGCAGATCGAGGGAAGTGATTTTATTCCCCTCTATTCGACATTGGTGAGGCCACATCTGGAGTATTGCGTCCAATTTTGGTTCCCCCACTACAGAAGGGATGTGGACAAATTGGAGAGAGTGCAGCGGAGGGCAACGAAAATGATTAGGGGACTGGGGCACATGATTTACGCGGAGAGGCTGAGGGAACTGGGGTTATTTAGTCTGCAGAAGAGTGAGGGGGGATTTGACAGCAGCCTTCAATTACCTGAAGGGGGGTTCCAAAGAGGATGGAGCTAGGCTGTTTTCAGTGGTGGCAGATAACAGAACAAGAAGCAATAGTCTCAAACTGCAGTGGGGGAGGTGTAGGTTGGATATTAGGAAACACTACTTCACTAGGAGGGTGGTGAAGAATTGGAATGGGTTACTTAGGGAGGCGGTGGAATCTCCATCCTTAGAGGTTTTTAAGGCCCGGCTTGACAAAAGCTTGGCTGGAATGATTTAGTTCATGTTGGTCCTGCTTTGAGCAGGGGGTTGGACTAGATGACCTCCTGAGGTCTCTTCCAACCCTAATATTCTATTATTCTAATTTGATGGTGTCCAGTTTGCAAATTAATTCCAGTTCTGCAGTTTCTCGTTGGAGACTGTTTTTGAAGTTTTTTTGTTGAAGAATTGCCACTTTTAAGTCTTTTATTGAGTGTCGATGGATCCCAAGACCCTGTTGTGGCCATACATAAATCCTCCCAAAGTCCTCCCTACAACCTCCTCTCTCAGGACAAGATTACCATCCTGCCTGTCACTCAGGCCCACAACCTGGGCATCATCTTTGACCCAGACCTCTCGAGAATCTCACATTAAGTCTATGTTTAAATGTTGCCAATTCTTTCTGCATAACATTTCTAAGATGCAGCCTTTCCTATCCATCCCCAACCAAAGCTTTCATCCAGCCTCTTATCGTCTTATATCTTGATTACTGTAACATCCCTCTCTCTGGCCTTGACAAATGCCATCTTGCCCTGCTCATATCCACTCACAATGCTGCTCCAAAGACCATTCTCCTAGCCCAGGGGTCAGCAACCTACAGCTCCGGAGCCGCATGCAGTTCTTTGGCTGACCCCTTGTAGGCAGCTGTTTTTTGGGTTTTTTTTGATGGGGTGCAAGGTATAGGCTCTGGCCGGGAAGCGCTTACCACAGGCAGCTCCCGGCCAGCAGCGCAGCAGGGCTCTGGCCCCACGCCACTCCTAGAAGCTGCTGGCACGTCTCTGAGTGCCCCTCGAGGGGAGGGGGGAGGGAAGGCAGCGGGTCTCTGTGCACCCGCAAACACCGCAGCCGCAGCTCCCATTGGCCGGCTCCCGTCCAATGGGAGCTGTGAGGATGGTGCTGGGGCCGGAGCCAGGGCAGCGCGCAGAGCTGCCTTGCCCCCACCAGGGGCATGCAGAGACATGCCAGCAGCCAGCCGCTTCCGGGAGCGGCGTGGGGCCATGGCATGCAGCCTGCCTGAGCTCTGCTGCACTGCTGGCCAGGAGCTGCCTGTGGTAAGTGCCCCCCTGCCAGAGCCTGCACCTCCCACCCCCCTGCCCCAGATCAGAACTCCCTTCTCCACCCAAACTCCCTCCCAGACCTCGCACCCCTTCCTGTACCCCAGTCCCCTGCCCCAGCCCAGAGCCCCTTCCTGTTTATATTCAAACGTCAGACGTCACATTAAAAAGTATTGGTGAGTAGTAATAACTTTAATACATTCAATTATTATTAGTTGATAAATTCTAACTCTACAAGTAGCTTTGCATGTGGCTCTCGAAAGATTTTGGTCAAAGACAAAAACAAAAAAATAGCTCTTCTTCTTTGAAAGGTTGCCTACTCCTGTCGTAGCCCATCCCTAGGACTGTTTTACCTCTCTCCGTGAATCTGTTCACTGGCTCCGCATTCTCTATTGCATCTAAAACAAGCTGTCTGTCTTCACTTTCCAGGCCCACACTCCACTATCATCTTTCATTTGCTATTGAGCTCTTGCCTTCTGCCTCCAATCAGCCCACCTTCATCTATTTGTTAAGCGTTAAAACAAGTACCTTCATGCTTTCTCTTATGCTGCCTCATGCTTGGGAAGAGCTCCCCGTAAACACAAGCAAAGCTACATGGTCCTTCTTCAATTACCTGCGTAAGACTCTGTTTAATCATGAGAGACCACTGCCCATCATGCTGACTGGTAGTGACTCCTTTGTACTCCTGTCTATATTTATCTATTGTCTCTTCTCTTATACTTTGACAGTAAGCTCTTTGGGGCAGGGGACCTCCTTTTTTGTTCTGTGTTTTACAGTGCTTAGCACTACAGGGTCCTGGTCCATGACTGGGGCTTCAAAGTACTATAGAAATACAAAGAATAATAGAAGCTGCTACGCTGGCTCATCCTCATTGCCAGCTGTTGTTTACAAGCCTCCATGAGCTTCTTTCCAGTGATAGAACTAGATACCTGTAGAAGCACCTAGAAACAAGTTAAAAACAGAACTATTTGACCAGCATGCACTCAGTGGACCACAGCTTGAAAACTACTAGAAGGTTCTAGAAGGTTGTTGAGGAGAGATAGATTTGAGAGTAGAAATGTGTTCAAGCTGCAAAGATGGGCTCCAGAACCAAACTTCCACATAGTTTGGGAATGTTCAGATTGGGGGAATTGGTTCAGCCTAGTAATGAGAATGAAGTGATAGAGAAGGGCAAAACATAATTTAATGAATACTGGCGTTAAAGTTTGGCACAGGATTGCAGCTATATATACATATTTCCAGAGACAACCCGTGTCTGTCGATCGTGGGGGGCAGAGTGAGGGCAGCCGGCTTCAGCTGTATTACTGAGCATGCTCAGTTCAAGCCAAGCATTGCCTCTGCATACTTCCTCCCCAGCACACCTTTCTTCCAGGCCTTTAAAAATAAAATTCCCTGCCAGATAATCCCACACCCACCATCACCCTCTGCATGAAGCCCATCACTGAACTCATTTCCTGTCTGAACAAGAGTCCCCACCTCTCTGAATCTCTCCCCCTGCACTCTTCAATCAATTTTCTTCCCTTATATCAATGAAACCATTACCAACTCAATTTCCATTGAATCTGTCAGGCTCACTCAAAACAAAAACCTATCACCCACAATTTAATAACACTCACCCATCCAAATCTGATCTCAGCCCCAGAGCCAAATTACCCTCCTCCCATCAAAATCACAAAACTGGAGTGCACTGAGACACAGATTTGAACGAGGCTGATGTCTCCTCTATATCATGCTAAAATAAAACCTCATATGCGCCCACCCCCAAACTCTAGGGAAGTTACGCTCTAGAACCAAGCTTTGCAGCTTTCACCCATCATTTCTAGTCTCCAACCTTTTCCTTAGAAAAAGGTTTCTCCCTCGGTTCTGATCAACAGCAACTAACTGGCCTTGTCCTCAATGGAGGCAGAGCCATGCTACCTTCAGCATAGCAAAACAGCATGATAATCCTGTTCAACAAGGTTGCACCTAGTACTGTTTTTACACAATTTCATAGTACTTGGTGAGAAGTGGATTCTTTCAAAATGAAGTGGATAAAATTAATAAAGACAGTGTACACAGAACTCATAATATACAACTGGGCAACAGACCCATATCTTGAACAAACCTTATCAAAGCTATGTCTCTGCAAATAAAGGAGTGCCATCTAGTGTTCATAGTGGGGCTGAATGCTTCATTTAAATTCTGTCAAATTAGAGGCGTTATCCAATTTCCTATTACTTTATTTAAGACATATTTAGCATGTGAGTAGTAGCAAACATTGTATAGTAAACTATACTTAGAAAAATAATGAGTTAATAGGAGAAAGTCAAAGATGAAGGCTTTATAAAGCCAACATTTAGACATGCAATGTACACAAGCATTCTAGAAATTATAAGTGGCATGGACTGGGGTGTCCAGGCAGTCAAGTCTTCTTCACCCAGAAAACGTTTGAAACACAGGGGATGTGGTTGAGTCTTTATATCTTGTCTCCAAAAGTGCCAGTACCACATGCTTCAGAGGAAGATGCGAGAAATGATTACTTTTGGAGTAACCAACCGATAAGGGAAATTTCTTTCTTACTCCAGGCATGTAACAGTTATCATGAGTTCTGGAACAGAATGATTTTGACTTTTTGCATACATTTATCCTGTGTAATGAAAGTGTGGATGTTCTCATTATCCATATTAATATCTGCTAAGCTCCCATCCTTAATTATGTCATGTTAAATTAATCCTGAAGCACTTACATGAGAGGAAAGTGATCAGGAACAGTCAGCATGGATTCACCAAGGGAAGGTCATGCCTGACTAATCTAATCGCCTTCTATGATGAGATTACTGGTTCTGTGGATGAAGAGAAAGTAGTGGATGTATTGTTTCTTGACTTTAGCAAAGCTTTTGACACGGTCTCCCACAGTATTCTTGTCAGCAAGTTAAAGAAATATGGTTGGATGAATGCACTATAAGGTGGGTAGAAAGTTGGCTAGATTGTCGGGCTCAACGGGTAGTGATCAATGGCTCCATGTCTAGTTGGCAGCCGGTGTCAAGCGGAGTGCCCCAGGGGTCGGTCCTGGGGCCGGTTTTGTTCAATATCTTCATAAATGATCTGGAGGATGGTGTGGATTGCACTCTCAGCAAATTTGTGGATGATACTAAACTGGGAGGAGTGGTAGATATGCTAGAGGGCAGGGATAGGATACAGAGGGACCTAGACAAATTGGAGGATTGGGCCAAAAGAAATCTGATGAGGTTCAATAAGGATAAGTGCAGGGTCCTGCACTTAGGACGGAAGAACCCGATGTACAGCTACAGACTAGGGACCAAATGGCTAGGCAGCAGTTCTGCGGAAAAGGACCTAGGGGTGACAGTGGACGAGAAGCTGGATATGAGTCAGCAGTGTGCCCTTGTTGCCAAGAAGGCCAATGGCATTTTGAGATGTATAAGTAGGGGCATAGCGAGCAGATCGAGGGACGTGATCGTTCCCCTCTATTCGACATTGGTGAGGCCTCATCTGGAGTACTGTGTCCAGTTTTGGGCCCCACACTACAAGAAGGATGTGGATAAATTGGAGAGAGTCCAGCGAAGGGCAACAAAAATGATTAGGGGTCTGGAACACATGACTTATGAGGAGAGGCTGAGGGAACTGAGATTGTTTAGTCTGCGGAAGAGAAGAATGAGGGGGGATTTGATAGCTGCTTTCAACTACCTGAGAGGTGGTTCCAGAGAGGATGGTTCTAGACTATTCTCAGTGGTAGAAGAGGACAGGACAAGGAGTAATGGTCTCAAGTTGCCGTGGGGGAGGTTTAGGTTGGATATTAGGAAAAACTTTTTCACTAGGAGGGTGGTGAAACACTGGAATGCGTTACTAAGGGAGGTGGTGGAATCTCCTTCCTTAGAAGTTTTTAAGGTCAGGCTTGACAAAGCCCTGGCTGGGATGATTTAATTGGGGATTGGTCCTGCTTTGAGCAGGGGGTTGGACTAGATGACCTCCTGAGGTCCCTTCCAATCCTGATATTCTATGATTCTATGAGAGGCTGAGGGAACTGGGATTGTTTAGTCTGCGGAAGAGAAGAATGAGGGGAGATTTGATAGCTGCTTTCAACTACCTGAAAGGGGGTTCCAAAGAGGATGGCTCTAGACTGTTCTCAGTGGTAGCAGAAGACAGAACAAGAAGTAATGGTCTCAGGTTGCAGTGGGGGAGGTTTGGGTTGGATATTAGGGAAAACTTTTTCACTAGGAGGGTGGTGAAACACTGGAATGCGTTACCTAGGGAGGTGGTGGAATCTCCTTCCTTAGAAGTTTTTAAGGTAGGCTTGACAAAGCGCTGGCTGGGATGATTTAGTTCGGGATTGGTCCTGTTTTGAGCAGGGGGTTGGACCAGATGACCTCCTGAGGTCCCTTCCAACCCTGATATTCTATGATATTCTATGATGTGGCCCTGAGTCCCATGTGTCAATTATAGTTCCTTTTAAAACTATTTCCTTTTGTCAGTTTTTAATTTGACACCTTTCAATTTCATTGGCTACGCCAGGACTACTGGATTTCATTCCTGCATCTTCCATGGACTTTCTGGGTTACCGTGGGCAAGTCACTTAAACACTTTTACCTCAGTTTCCCCATTTAACAAACAAAAGCTTTACTGAGAGGTGCTTGTACTTCAGAAGTCACCACACAAGTTCAAAGTATTATTAACACTACCATATAAAAATAAAAAATCTATTTTAAAGGTGCCAACCAGCATGGCATCTAGGCACAAGTGTTAAAAGCACAGATGAGCCTGAACATCCTCAAGTTCTGGAGTGTTTAAAAGACAGAATTATGTATACTTAGACATGCATCCATTAAAAGGAGCGTGTATATCCCTTTTTTTATGCTCCTTAACAGTTTTTAAACAGACAATCATAACAGAAACCATTCCTGTAACCAACGTTTTGAGGCCTGTGCCCATCTCTAATTAAACAACTCACAGTACACAACCCAAAGGGATCACTTTCAGTAGTGCCTTTTTTAGTACTACCATTCAAGGGACTAAAGTTAGTTTTTCTAGGAGCCATATGGAATTGCACTGTCTGTAGGTGAGGGTTATTTTATTTCCAAGTTCCTTTTAGCTGCAGGACCAATTATATGCATATGAGTTTAAAGTTTGTAAGTATCCGGAGAGTTGATAGCCACAGTGCATAATGAAAGGCATAAAATTAGGATAACATTGCTCTTTCCCCTTTGATTTGGGGCATCCCACTCACCAGTTTTCTAAATCTTCATACCATACACACAACTGCTATTTATGAAGGTCTTTCATCCAAGAAAGAACACAAGCCAACCCAGTTTATACACTGTACATTAAGATGGGGATAAGGAGGGATGACTAAAACAACTGAGAAGTTTTGGGGGGGGGGGCAGCTCGGGGAAAGCAGTTGTGTAAAATATAGAAAGGATCTCAAATCACAAAATTCCAATCAGTATATAAAAAATTGCAACCCAAACACTCCAGTACTTGTATCACTTATGCAGTGGTCGCTAAAACAAAAGCACAGAATCACAGAGCCCACTCCTGCAAATACTACTAGGTACAATGCTTATTTCCATGAGTAGGCACATTTGTACAAAAGTAGCCTAATTAAACAGAAATTTAAGTTAATACCCTAATGAGCAGGCTCCGTTAGCAGAAATCTTTCTGTTCAGTTCTTCCAGGGTTGCGCCCTTTGTCTCACCAGCCCTTTATATCTCCTAATCAGGAGTAATAAAGTCCACATGCTTAAACTGACTGGGGCAAAAATACAGCTGCCTTCCCTCAGCCCAAGCAAGCTGTGAATGGAAGGAAGAGCTGTACCTCCTTGTCCACTGTTGCCTGACCTATTTACATACCTCCTTGGGTTTTCCCTAGTGTAAATTAGGGGCACGGTGTTTCCAGTCCACAAGGATCTCCTTCAGTGAGCCCCAAAGGATTTGTACAATTCTTCAGAAATGAAAGCAGGGATAAGTCACTTTCAGCACAATGAACATAGTGTGAAAGACTACTAGGGAGGAAGCATATTAGGAGACTGCTTTGGAAGAGAGTTGCTTTTTGTGTAAAGATAATCAGATCTTAAGAGAGTGGATTGCTCAGGGGTTTGATAATTTCAGGGTATAGAGCAGTAATTAAAACGTTGTTAACACCTGATTGTCATTTGGTAGTCATTTGGCTTTGGCATCAGACCTTAGGTTAAAATAACTAGTCAGTCTAGACTTTGCACTGCCAATTAACAAACTCCATAAGCTTCTTTTACTTTCAGTGATGGCTCACCCAATAAATCCTGGATCTCTTTCACTTCATAGCAACACTTGAAATGGATTTAAAGGAATAAAAATGATCTGAACAAATTTATTACAAATAAGGAACTGCACCAGGAGTCAGTGCTCCCAAAAGACAACTTATAAGCGATGCAACAGTTAATACAGGATTTAACCCTAGCAGATGTCTACTTTGTCTCCAGTGATGGCAATTACTTTACCCACATCATTCAGATGAGCCACAACTTTGCATGTATTAATTTTTTTTTTTTTTGAGGGCAGCAACTTCTGCAAAACTGAGCTACGATTTGGCTCATCCAGTAAGTTATTTGCACGTCACACAGGGTCCTGATTTTGCCACCTTTACATAGGCAGAGTAGTACTTTACTTGACATGTACTGTAGTCCCATGGGGTGGCAGTATTGACCCAAAATGAGTAATTGAAACAAGTTTTCTGTGGGTCAATCAGACAAACATAACGGGACAACATTTTGTTTGTTTGTTTGTTTGTGCATTCCTGCACCTGTCTTTTTATCTGCATGGATGCCAAGGGCAGAAGTCTGAATCTTTGTATCAGTTTATTTTCTAATTACACAGCCCAAAAATTCCAGGATATTAGCAGCCATATCTTCTACAGAGTACAAGGCCTGTCTGCCCAAAGGGTAACTTAGCAATACTAGAGTACATTAGTTCAGCATGGACCCCAATAAACTCTCCTAGTTGTTTATCTGAAGATTTACCAGCCAATGAGTTAATTAAGGCCCACAATTATGGCATTTTCTTTGTCTGTAATGGCTTTTTTAGCATATTGCACATATCACTTTATTTTCATTTGCACTGAAATGCTGCAGACAGGAGTAGTCATGAAACCAATGAGTTAGGAAACTCCTCTTTGTGGCTCATTTAGTCACAGAGTTTTCTAACTGAGAACTGGAGGAGTCAGAGGCCATGGCTCACATATCTACACTACTGTTAGTATTGGTAAGCTTCTCTGGTACATCAGTCGTGCTGAGCCCACAGATGCAAACCTTGATCAGGCAACAGAAGAGCACCTTGTCTTTTCATACCTTTTTCAAGAAGCCTCTTTGAAAAAGAAAATGATATCCTTTTAAATTACAGCTGGCTACTCCACAACAAAAGCACACAGAGCTGAGAACAATGTTGAGTAAAGTCTATTATAGAAAAGCTGGCCCTTGTCATACAAAGAGTTTTTACAGGTTCTGTAGGATGCAAATAATCTTGATTGCTTTTAAAGGTGCAAACAAATGGCCAGATCCTCAGGAGAGCTATGTCAATTTACACCATCTGGAGACTTCTGCAACAGCTGGAATTCCAAGTTTACTGTTGCTGTAACACATTGACATCTAGCTTAAGAAATTTACAAGATCACTGCAGTTAAAATCAAGTCAGAACTACAAGAGTAAAAAAAAAAAGCAAGATGATAATCAGAATGACAAGACAGTAAACTCTGACATCTCTGTGCTTTATGTCATATAGAACCAGGTTGTGATATTCAAAGGAACCTGAGGAAGCTGGCACCCAACTTCCATTGAACTTAATGAGACTACTCATAGCCTTAATATTAAGCCTGTGAGTAAGTGTTAACAGGATGGAGGGCTTGCTGTGTACTACTGGACAAGTCACTTTGCCTCTGTGTACCTCAGTTTCCTCATTTATCAAATGGGGATAATATCTGCCCACCTGAGTGTTGCAAAGATTGTTTGCAATGAACTTTGAAACTGACAAGCACTAAGAACTATTATTTTAAGGAGTAAAAAAAATGAAGGCCCCAGTCCTCCAAGTGACTGCATGCAAGCAAACTACTGCACCCAACAATAGGTCCATTGATGTCAAAAGACTGTGTCACAAGTCACTTGCAGGATCAGGGAGTAAACCAATTGCTCCTACTGAATGGCATGCTACTGCATCTGGATTTGCTTTCTAGATTCACACAGTGTGACAGAGACATTGTTAAAAAGACATTTATATTTTTAAGAGGCATTTAATATTCCTACCCATCCTTGTGTGAGATTATATCAAAACGTATAATTTCTATTAAAAACAGTCAAACAAACACCATACTCAAACCTTCTGCTGACACACAAGACGATTCCTTTAGGGTGTTCACCACTGTACAATTTACTACAGGTGCAGATCACACATGTAGACAATGAAATCCCCAAATGTAACTGAGTTACTTCTCTTTGCCACTGGATGGCAATGTTTCAAACTGTTTATTGATATTAGCTGATCTCTAAACCAATGCATTAGCATAGAAAGGTATGTATTTAAAGAATATTTCAGAGTTCCTCCACTTCCCTTTGTTCACACCAAAATTATAGGCCCAATTCTACAATTTATAAAGACACAAATCTTAATGTACTGCTAGAAAGGACTGCAGCACTGGGCCCAATATATACTCTGAATATTTTTGCATCATAAATAAAACCAGTATGAAACTGATTCAGTTAAGATTTTAATTTTCATGGTTCCACAGCGACAGTGTGATTTGTAATAGTTTCTCTTCAGGGAGTTCTATACATGTTTTAATGAATGCCATCATAATTCCTATATACAGTTTTGTTGCAGTTACGCTGGTCCCAGGATATTAGAGAGACAAGGTGGGTGAGGTAATGTCTGTTATTGGACCAACTTCTGTTGATGAGAGACAAGCTTTCGAGCTTACAGACAGCTCTTCTTCAGAAGTTGGTCCAATAAAACATATTACCTCACTCACCTTGTCTCTATCATAATTCTTAGTTTATACTGCTGTCTGGGAGCAATGCTGTAGTAAAGGGTCTGTCCGACTTTCTGTCAGATTTTCAGGATATAATAATTACATTCAGGATGAATTTAGGTTTAGAGTATAAGATCTGAACGTACAGGAAGGAGCATTTTATTTTTAATTCAATATTCTTGAAACAAGCTGTTTTTAAATGAAAGTTGCCATTATTAACATCCTTCTGATGTTCAGACAGAACATTCACTTTTTAAGCAGGACCAGGTGTATAATGAGTTACAAGGTGTACAACTGCCACTCAATTTACCTTTCTGCTAAGACACTGCATGAATTTCAAATAATGCTGATACTTTCTTAAAATGGCTATTTTCACATCATCTAGTTTCTTAGCTTGTCCTCACACTATTTCAGGACCACTGCAGGAGGAGACTATGTATGTGAGTGGCTGGTAACATACAGGACTATGAGGGACAGAAAGAATTTAAATATTCTCCTGGAAAGGGTTGCGGGAGGCTTGTATAAGCTTCTACCTATTTATACAGCCTTCATCACGATAGTATCTGAGCACCACACAATCATTAATGGATTTTTTGTCCTCAACACCCCACCAAGGTAGGCAAGCATTATCCCCAATTTATAGATGGGGAACTGAGGTACAGAGTAAATTAAGTGCCTTGGCCCAAGGTTGCACAGGAAATCTGGTTGAGCGGGGAACTGAACCACTAGTCCCGTGTCCTATTCATTAGAACATCCCTCCTTCTACACAGTGGAGTTCTGCTCTTAGAGGGTTTAGGAGCAGGCACCTTCCTCAGATGCATAGCTATTAAACTCTTCTCCCACAGAGTTTAGGAGCTCAGCATGACAGACATCTCCCCCGCTGTACATCTTCTAAGACTCACAAGAGTACAACCCTGCACTGGCACTGCTTAGGAGCCTCTTTCCTCCTTGACCCCCTATACAGCACTCTGTCTCCTTCTGCCACTGCCTACCCCATGACTCCTTCATTTTAGTAGTCACCCAATTTAACAAAATTGTTTTGTAATCAGTTAACATTGTCACGGAATTCAGTGCTGTTCTCCCACATAACTTGACACAAAATCTAGGGCTAATGTCGCACATAATACAAGGGCCTTGCTTATAAGCATTATGATGTAAACAGAGTAACTCTGCTTCTGGGAACAAATATGGACTGCAGTGAGAAACTGGTCTTTTGTTACAGGAAACAGTAAAAAACAAAACAAAACAAAAAAAACGATGTTTCTTAAAAACAATGTGTGTCTACCTGATTCCACCTTACAAATAAAGGGATGCTTGGAAGCACACCACAGTCATAACAATTACAGATTGCTACAAAAGGGCGGGTTTCTATGTTGATTGATGTAACAGGACTGTTGCTGACAATTTATTTATTCATTTTTCTCCTGGGATGACCCAATAGAATTTCAACCATTTATTTAAAGATTGACAATGACTTTGATACTGAAGTGGGGAAAACTGATCCTACATTATGTTCTGCATTTTAGTTTATAAACAAAGCTTCTGACTAGGATGGGGGACCACAAGAGAAACTGGAGCTGTTTTAAGTAGGCTTTAAAGGCCAAATTATGCCCTAAGATACATAAACAGAGCTCTCATTGACAAAAATAGGAATTTTGCATACATATTTGAGGACAAAATTGGGTCTAAAGTGTCTTATCAGTATCAGTCTTGTGTTCCTTTTTAGACAGTAAGATTCAGCATTTTATAATCTTCAGACACTTGTTCATCAAAGTCCCTCAAAAAGCATTTTATAGTTTTGTTTGAATTATTAAACATGCGCCAGGCACTAATGGAATCAAAGTGCAATAGTTTCTTTTTTTAATCCGTTAATTGCCTCCACCTTGGAGAGGGGTTTGCACTGTCTCACGAGTTTCTAGTCTGTATGGAACTCCAATTACTTGTGCTTAAGGTCAGCCCTGCGTTAAAAGACCAATAAAGCATTAACAACAGGTCTGCTGTAGCTCACGAAAGCTCATGCTCAAATAAATTGGTTAGTCTTAAGGTGCCACAAGTACTCCTTTTCTTTTTGCGAATACAGACTAACACGGCTGTTACTCTGGAACCCCAAGAAATTTACCCACTTAGGTACCCAATAATATTTTGCAATTTCCTAGCACCATTTATTGGACAGTTTGAACATAATTTATAACCACTAATAGATTAAGCCTCACAACATCCCTGGGAGGTAGAGAAGTAAGACCAATGGAGAAATTAAGCCACAGAAGTGGAAGCAATTTTGTCTAAGGTCACGGAGCAAGGTATACAGAAGGTCTGACTAGATGATCACAATGGTCCCTTCTGGCCTCGGAATCTATGAAATCCAGGATTAGCAATACAAATAACAGATCTCAGTGGAGTTACACCAGGATTAAATTGGTCTACTAACTCCATACCATTTCTTGCTTTTTCCTCTTCTTTATTTTGTAGTACACCCCATACCTTACATTCTAAAGGCTAAAATTGGGCCTCAATTACTTTGTCAACACCAGGAAAATCAGTGCTCATATTAGAGCAACTGACACCAAACGTTCAGCAGCCACAGTTGTAGCAACAATATCAACTCTGCTGTAGAAAGGGCTGGAGCATTTTTACTACCATGCCAAGCCAGCAGCTTAAGGCAGGGACAGCTGCCTGGTGGCTGGCAATTGTTGAACTACAGGTACTAACTTTACCAGTGCAGATGCACTGGATGTCACAACATGACTCTTCTGCCTTGGAAGAGAATGCTTGAGAAGTAGTAAACCAAAGCTCAAAACAGGACTTGATACCAAGGCTCCTGATTCACCCGAGGTGGTGGAAGGATGGAGACCGGGGTGGGGCCTGCCCAGCACCCACGAGCCACATGCCCCCCCTGGGAGTGGTTTGCAGTGGGCTAGTTCTGCTGCCAACACCCCGCCGGGGCCCCTCACCCCACGTCTGCTGCAAGGCCCAGAGGGAGAAAGGGACTGGGCCACAGGGTCCGCGGTCTGGGGCCAGCGCGTCCTTCTGCATTGGGTTTGTACAGCGCCTAGCACCACGGGGCCGGGGCCGCTGCTGGACGTTGCGACAAGAGAGGATGCGCCAAAAACGAGAACAGCCACCGGCCGCTCCGGGAGCCGCAGGGCACGCGCTGACCAGCCGCCCCGTTACAAGCGGCCCGGCCGCTCCCCAGAGCGGAGACACCCCCAGCCCAGCCCAGCCCAGCCCAGCCGTGCCAGGGAGCGGAGCGGGACCGCAGGAGCAGAGGACTCCCCCCCCCACCTCCGCTCCATAGGGTCGGGGCGGTCCAGGTTACAAGAAGAAGCGGGGGAGGGGGGTGTTGTAACGTCCATCCCAAGAAGAGCCACCGCCCCCCACTCACCATGGTACCGTCCCCTCCGCTGCCGGCCTCGGGTGCAGCTGCCTGCAGCGTAAACTCAGCGAGACGCCTCCTCTGCCCAAGCCGCTTCCTGGCAACCGAAGCCCCACCCCCGCGCGTAACCCGGAAGTGCCTCGGAAGAGGTGGCGGAAGTGTCGGAGGGGAGGGGGCTCGAGCAAGCCCTCTCTGCCGGCTGACAGGCAGACCCGGCGCGTGGCGGCCCGGTGAGTGTGTCACGCACCCTCGCGGGGAGGGCGGGGCCGGTCGCTCTGCGTGTCGCGGGCTCGACGTCGTCCGAGCGGCCCCTGGGTGACGCCGCAGCCGGGGACCCTGCGCGCGGGGCTTGTTTTTAACCCGCCGCCCGGCCGGGGCGTCGCTGGGGGTTCCCGGCTCTGGGCCCGGGACTCGCGGCCCGGCGGGAGGGGCGCAGTTACCGGCGGGGACGGCTCCAGGACCTCGGTGCTGCCAGAGCCCCACACGCCCCCTCCTTCCCCTCCCCTGCGGGGCTCGGCCTCGCGCGCCCCCTCCCCTCCGGTGTTCCCCGCCTGTCGAGCGTGGGCGTGATGTGCCGGCGGGGGTGGCCGGTGTTCCGGGAGACTTAATCACGTGACACAAATCTTTGCCGCTTGGCGACTCCAGGGCAAACCTGGAGAGTTGGCAACTCTCGTACCAGCCTGTGTCCGGCTGCTGCCGGGAGCGGGGACTTTGGCCCAGGCCTGGCCCCACCCCTCTCCCCCGGGCAGTGCCTGTCGCATCTCTGCGGGGCTTCCTGAGCAGACAGTGTCAAAAAGAAAAACAACCTGCCTCATAACTGAGCGTAGGGGCGGCCTTCTCATCAGGTTATTGGTGTTATGGAGAGGGTGATAGCTCCCAAAATGTGCTAGGCCTTTCCAGACACAGAGCGCTCGGGTCTTGTCCAGAAGAGCAGGTCAGTGGAGTTACTGCTCCATGTCACAGAGGGACAAAATAAAGAGTTCCGAAGAAACATCAGCAAAATTAGCAGGCACATTTTAAAGTACTAATTATTGTTTCACCCTGAGTGTTTAACTTTTTTAGATTTGGTCGTCCTCTCTCCCATACAGCTGCATCAGCCAAAGGAAAAAAAATGACATCTCTAGGGAAGAAAGGTAAGTGCTCTTCCTTTACTCAAAAATATCTACATTCTGGTAATTCTGTATTCACCGTAGAGGTGTTTAATTACAGAACAGAGCTGCAGTGTATGTTAGATGTTAAAGTGTATCTCAGGGGGGAAAGGTTGTGGGAATCTTTACTGTATCTCTGCTTTTCACTGCAACAACAAAGAGCCTGGGTGGAAGTGGTAATGAAATGTTTTCTTTTACCTTTGGATCCCTAGTTCAGATCAGGCCAGGGCAGTAACAACGGAAAGTTATTAGCCTTTGATGGCTTTTTGGTGCCCTGAGATGATGATCTTCATCTAGTTCCTAGCGGATAGGTGTCTAGCATTTACTTGGCCCCCTTGTTTTTATTACAGTAGAATAATGAATTAAGCATTAAGACCCCACTTCTGCAAACAGACCTGCACAAGTAGACTTTTGTGCTGGCATAAATCAATTTGCAGGCAAAGTGCCTAAATCTGCAAAAACTAGGAAATTCAAAATTAAGGATTCTTACTCTGTCCTTATGTCACACTGTAGTGGTGAGGCACAGCAAAATATATATGGTCTGTTCTTGGACCTGCCTATTGTGCAACAATGGTAAGAAGTCAAACTCTTTTGCACCTTAATGGACATGGTTTGCTGGGAATACTCTAAATCCCTAAGAATTTTATTCTCTGAAGATTTTTTTTCCTTAGTCCCTCCTTTTCTCAGTATTGGTTTAGGCAGGCATTAATAACCAGGGAAAGATTAGCATTGGAGAGGAAGAACACAACAGACCCTGTTTTACTAACTGTGTGAGGCAAAGGATACCGGTTCAGTTATTGCAGCTATTGTTTTACATTAGCAAGAAATCAATTTTCTATCAAAAAGATTTTTTGACTAGACTTGAAAAAAACTAAATTCTAAAAAGCTCTTCTCTATTATCTGTTAACTAGCTGAGCTCTTGAGTTATTTCTGGGTTTACATATGTGACAGATATGGCAATTTCCTGCAATATCTTTGGGAGATCTTACTGTATTAAATTTATGTATCATTGTGGGCCAAGGACTGTATGTAATTCCATGGGGGCGGGTGATCACAGCTCCTCCAGGAATTAAGAAGGGGGATGTATGGTGCTGGGGGGGGGGGGGGGGTTTATTAGGCAAATTCACTCAGGTTGTAACACTGCCAGAGACATACCACCACCTGGAGAGGATCACATATGCTGGTTCAAACTGGATTCTCCAGAGACCAACAGACAAAGAAAGGTCCTATGGATAAACAGCCTGAGTTTAAACTGACTCAGGGCCTTCTTTCTGATCCAGCAAATGGACAGGACCTTCTGTCCAAGAGAGGCCTGGGAAGGTTGGAAGGACTTTGGCCAACTGAGGCCCTATAAAACAAATGGGTGACTTACACCTCTACCCCGATACAACGCGGTCCAATATAATGCAGTAAAGCAGCACTCTGAGGGTCGGGGCTGCTTTACCTCGTTATATCCGAATTCGTGTTACTGCAAGCGATTCCTCTGTGCCCCCTGCCCCAACTCACCTCCGCCTGCTCCCATGAGTGTGCTGTCGCTCCGCTTCTCCCCCTGCCCTCCTTCCCAGGCTTGCCACTCCAAACAGCTGTTTTGCAGAAAGCCTTGGAGGGAGAGAGGGAGGGGGGAGAAGCGGAGCAGCAGCGGCACGCTCAGGGGAGGAGGCAGAGGCAGAGTGGAGGTGAGCTGCAGCGGGGAGTGGTTCCTCTCCCTACCCCACTATAACACGGTCTCACCTATAAGACGGTAAGATTTTTTGGTTCCTGAGGACCGTGTTATATCACACTAGAGGTGTAGTAAGCTTTTAGCATGCATACAGGAACTCATTGTTTTTTACTGCATTGCTTTCATCTTAGGAATAAATGTGCTTGCTTATAAAAGGCTGTGTGGTAACTTTTAACTGCTGGCAATTAAACTGTTCATAAGCCTTCAGAGAGAAAGCAATGCACAGATGCTGGCCTGCTTAGGCAGGTCTGACTTGCTGGGAATACCATAGTGTAGGCAGAGAACTGTGAGCCTGGAAAAACCTTGGTCAGAAGGGAGAGAAACACAGTTTTTCACCCAACGGAGGTAATGTTTGAGAGGTGGAAGCCTAAAAGTGGGTGCCCTTGGTGGACAAGGGAGAGGGTGCAGTTCCTCTGAAGTGTGACAACATAAATTGGGTCATACGATATAAAGATCAAACATCAGTCTTCAGTGTCCTGAAGCATCTTTCACCAATTTAGAATCATACATGTTAGAAATGGAAAATATCATTGAAGATCAACCATTCCATGTCTCTGCAGTGTGGTAGTACTTGAAGTTCTTGTTTTCTAGGCTGGAAGTTTGACACAGTGAAAATTTTACAACCAGTTTAGGGTTGTGTACAATTTAATAAAATCCAGCATCAACAGAAATTTTTATTAAACATTGCTCTGCAGTGTTGGAAACCCAAACATGCCAGCACTGGGGGGAGAGGAGTATGGGAGAAACAGGAAGTGATAAGTTAATTCCTCTTTCCATTCTCCCCCCACACTCATTTTAGACAATGAAGTAAAACAGCACAAATAGTGAAAAGTAAATTTTTTTTTCTAAATTTTTCCAAGATTTACAACTAAGTTATTACTAGACACAGTTAAGGGGAAAAAAAACTTGTGAATGTATTATATTGACAGTATCTCTTTAAAGTTGTTGTGAAGCAATCTAATGCTTTTCAACGGTGAAGGAGTGAAATCCTCTTGGCTTTGAATTCAAAGTTCAGTGGCTAATGTACTGAGTTCATATAGATTTTTCGCAAAGTGGCTGCTGTTGACCTTTTTATCTATATAGTCTTGTTTGTGCAATGTGCATGTAAATATAAATGAAACTAGATGGCGGGGTTTTGTATTACTGACCTTACTGATATGAGTAGGTGCGCTTTTTCCCTTCTGAATCCTAACGGAATCAGTGCCCCAGCACTATGCTGCTTTGCAGCTGCATTGTAAAACCAAGGTCCTTCCAGAGTTGTGTTGCCATGCTCTTTGAATTTCTGTAACTCCCAATGGCATAATAAAATAAATATATTATCTTCCCATTGTCTGCAAATTAGCCGACTGTGCCTTGTCACGCATCCGTGGACCTGGAGATGGCATGGAAACTGAGCAGCCACCTAAAACTGTGGAAGTAATTGCTGGAGCCCACAATACAAGTCGTCATGCCCATCACAGTCCACACAAGAAAGCTATCTCTTCCCTGAGTCCCGGAGTTCTCCAACTCGGGAAAATACATAGTGATAAGTCAGTGGAGATTGAAGCTGTTCGAATACTGGTTCCCAAAGCTGCTATAACTCATGTTGTTCCTACCAAAAATGCTAAGATGTCTAAATCCCTGGGACACCATAAAGGAGAGGATTTCAGCCAGTCAGATGGAGTCCTAGAACCCAAGAAAGAGCTGTTGGATCTAAAAAATGCAGTAGAAAAGCTCAAGAATTCAGAAAGGAGATTGCTACAGGATAAAGAAGGTCTTTCCAACCAGTTACGTGTGCAGACAGAGGTAAGACATTGAGGATTGTTCTTGTGACGATAGATTTGTAACTATATTTTGTTTGGGAAGCCTGAGGAGACCAGTATGATGGTATAGCCTGACCTTCCGCACAAGGCAGGCCAGAGAAGCTTGCCAAGTAATCTGCATCAAACCCATAACTTCTTGAGCTATAGAATATATCTTAATCATGTGGCACAGCAAATTCCTAGCAAGCAGGTATGGTTTTACAGTAGTCTGTGTCACTACTGTCTTAGGGCTCCCTTAGTAAATTAGTATAATGAAAGACCCTTTTGAAATTACATGTATGCAAGGGAACAACTGTAGGAATCCCTACTCTGAACTGGAAATCTTCCATGAGATCTGGCAAACTTAAATATCCAGTTGTGATTTAAAGACTTCAAATAATGGAGAATCCACCACTTCCCTAGGTAAATTGTTCCACTAGTTAGTTACTCACTCAAAAATATTCACCTTTTTCTGAATTTGTCTAGCTTTATCTTCCAACCATTTGTTCTCTAAAACCCACTACATTTTGTTTCTGCTGTCTAAAACAGCAGAAACATTCATTATTTTAAAAATGTAATCAAAGGGCGTCTTTTTGATATCATTAACAAAGACAGCGGAAGCATGCAAATATAGAAAAATTGGCCTGCTGCACTGTATAAAGTACTCTGCAGAGAGCAACACCATAAACTCAGTTACAAAAATATTTTTTCCCTAGTGAACATAGAAATTGCTATACAGAGAGTACCAGTGGTCTACCTAGTCTAGTATCCTTTCTAACACAATGGCCTGATGCATCTACCAGATGCTTCAGAGGAAGGTGGAAGAAGCCCCAGAGTGGTAACTATCAAATAAATCACCCATAGGGCAAGTTTCTTCATACCCCCTTTTAGTTAGTGGTTGGGTTATGCCCTGGCACAGATGAGTGGATGTCCTACCTAATATAAACTGCAGATCGAAATGGCTACTACTCCTGTAAATTAAGCCTGCATTCTTCTCTCTGTAGCAGATGAATGTGCTTATGCTTTCAGACATCAGTTATACAGGCTTATTTAAGCAATTACAGTTATAGCAAATAAGTTGCATGTCTTGACCACTTTAGTAAACATGAGGCTTAAAACACTTGGCCTTCAAATTCCCAAAAGGACATGTATCTGCCCTAGTTGCAGTTCTTAAAGTGTCTTGTAATTATTTCATACAAAAGCCTGACATATTGGGAAATCAGTCTGAAGCTTTGTTAGCTAATGTGCTTTCTAGAAGCACACTGATTAGAAATATGACTTATGCTAGCTGTTCTACCCTTGGCCTATTCTAGGTGAATCGAGAGCTGAAGAAGTTACTTATTGCTTCTGTTGGGGATGACCTGCAATATCACTTTGAACGCATGGCTCGTGAGAAAAATCAGTTGATCCTAGAAAATGAGGCCCTAGGCCGGAATACATCTCAGTTGTCTGAACAGTTAGAGCGGATGTCTATACAGTGTGATGTGTGGCGCAGCAAATTCCTAGCAAGCAGGTATGGTTTTACAGTAGTCTGTGTCACTATTGTCTCAGGGCTCCCTTAGTATAATGAAAGACCCTTTTGAAATTACCTATATGCAAGGGAACAGCTGTAGGAATACCTACTCTGAACTGGAAATCTACCATGAGATCTGCAAAACTTAAACAACCACAGCCCTGCTTTCTTAAGTTTCCAGCCACTGTCTGTAGAGTTTTGAATAATTATTCAAAATTATTCATCCCTATATACACTTGTGTATCTTCAGTGTCCTTACCTAAAATTGTAATACCATAAACTTTACATTTTATTTTTTTAGCTGTGCATATGACAAGCTGAAAAGGGGTTCGTGCTGCTAGTAAATCAGGGTTCCAATTTATATGAAGATAACATTTATTGGGACAGAAAAGGATTAAAAGAAGATAGTTTGCTGAGCTTCTGAACATGGTGCAGGGCACCTTTTATCTGTCAAGCATTTGTAATGGACCATTGCTGGAGACGGTGTGTGTTTGTTTTCAGACTGGGTTGACACTCCAGTGAAGGGGAGGCTTAGTGTTATCTATTTTGGAGATTTTAATTAAGATATGTTGCTTTTTACTTGTCAGGATCCCAGATTTACAGTAAAATACATGGGAGCAGGTCTGTTGAATACAATTTTCACAAATGGAATTTAGACTTAAGAATAGAGTAGACAGAGGATCTGTGGCATACCAGGTATGACCCAATTAAAGGCTTTACAAATGCCGTGCTCTAGGATTTATATTTAATCTACTATTGAATGCAGAATATATATGACTAAACATAAGCTGGCTACATTTAACAAAGCACATTCAACAGAGACTCAGGATCAGCGATGGAATATAGAGCCTTTTACCTGAGGTTGCCAGTCTGAATCCAGCTCAGGTCATTAGTAACTGAAAGGTGTTACTATAAATTTAGGTGGTGGTGACCTATGTACCATGATTTCCATATTCTTAGTTCAGTTACGTCTGAGGGATTAGAGACAATCTCTTTCCTCTAAATTGGTAGTTGGGAGTGACCAAAAGTGGTTGGGATCTGATAGCTATTAGTTTGTTTCTAAGGGATCTGTGTCTAGATCATCCAATCACACCTTTGTTAGTCTCAGCAGAGAGGCAACTAAATAAATGAGCAAGAAACTGAATGCACCCGATATCCCCCTTGATTTATTTCCCAGAGATGACTTCCCCTAGGCCAGGCTTGAGGCATATTAGTGAGGCAGCCTGTGCAGTCACTGTTCCTTGCTTTACCTGCTCTTTGGTAAAAGAAGACTTTATTCTCCAGTGCTGTTACTTATGACATTTGTCAACAGCATTAACTTGTCCCAAAACACATTTTTTAAAAGAAATTTAAGACACTTCCTGTTTTTTTTAATCAAACAACACACACTGGGCGTTTTGAGACTGAGTTTAAACAATCACTTACTATGAATCTGCACATTCTGTATTAGAGACATGTAAGAGGCTCGAGGGTTGTGCCAAACAAATAGAAACTAAAAATAATCTGCACTGGCTAACACAAGAATCCCTCTTCCTGGATTGCATTTATTCAGAGTGGTCTGTAACAAATTTTAATAAAATAAAGTCTCAGCTCCCAGAAATGCCCTTTTTTCAAGTAACAATCAAATGTATATCCAACTCAAAATAACAAGTGAATTTATGCAACAACAAAAAGGTCCAAAAAAAATCACTTAATTTAGCCTTTGGGAGTCACTGAGGGAGCATTTTCCATGGTGCCTTCCATAGCTCCCTCTCCCCCCAAAAAAGTCTCTCTTTTTAGATTATTATAGAGCATAGATAATAAAACAAAATTTAATGCCACTATATAAATCCATGGTGCACCCACTCGAATAGTGTCTGTCATTCTGGTCGCTCTATCTAAAAAAAAATATTAGAATTGGAAAAGGTGCAGAGAAGGGCAATAAAAATGATTAGGGGGATGGAACAATTTCCATACAAGAAGAGATCCAAAAAGTTGGCACTGTTCAGCTTAGAAGAGAGGACTAAGGCAGATATGATAGGTCTATAAAATTGTGGATGGTGTGGAGAAAGTGAATAAGGAAGTGTTATTTATCCCTTCACATAATACAACCACCAAGGGGCACCCAATGAATTTAATAGGCAGCAAGCATTGTTCACACAACACGCAGTCAGCCAGTGGAATTTGTTGCCATGGGATGTTGTGAAGGCCCAAAGTATAAATGTGTTTAAAAAAAAATTAGATAAATTCCTGGAGTATAGGTCCATCAATGGATATTAGCCAATAGGGTCAGGGATGCAAAAGTGTGTCCCTCAACCTCCAATTGCTGGAATCACCCAGCACTGGGCACTGTCAGACAGGATATTGGGCTAGATGGACCATTGGTTTGACCCAGTATGACCATTCTTATCTTCATCTCCTCTTCCTAACTAAGCCCTGGTAAGAAAACAACTGCATTTCTTGATCCCACAGTTGAGAGTAGAGGGAAGGAAGCAACTGTGCCTTGCTGATGGTCCTTTTTTCTGATATTTGTGTTGGTTTGATCCTTACAACCTTGCTCATATCATCTAGTGTGCCATGCGGCTTCCCCTATGAGCCCCAAAAGGCCTCCTCATTACAAAACATTTCCTATTCCTAGTTTTTTTTAAAAAAAAAAAAAGCCAGCTATGCATCAGTTTTAATTGACTGCTCTTAATCCTTGAAGTATTTGATCTGCTAAAACTATATCTGCAACAGAACCAAAAGTGAAAACTAACTCTTAGATTTCTAAATTGCCTGTTAAAAGTAGCTGATTTATTTGGGGATTTCCTCTTTTGCAGAGTCATGGCTGATGAGCTAACCAATGCCAGAGCAATTCTTCAGCGCCAAACCCGGGATGCACAGAGTGCAATTCAGGATCTGTTGAGTGAACGTGACCAGTTCCGTCAAGAAATGATTGATACACAGAAGTATGATTACTCTTTACATTCTTTTTGTTTTCCTGCCCTAAATGTTATTCTGTGCATTTTTTATTACTGTGGTCTCAGTTAGGTAGTCTTCTGACCTAGAATCAATTCTCAACACTATTCCTGGTAGATAAGTATTTACAAAAAACACTGTTGTGATTGCTGTGCATGGAACCCTGTCTCTCAGCAGAAGGGTTGAGGATTGAAGGAGCCATATCAGTTGAACTTCACACTTCACCCAAAAGAGTTGTTAGCCCTAGGTGAGGGTTGAGATTTATCAGTCAGCAAAAGATAATGTAGGGGACCGCAGTCTTCCTGACTCTGAGTCCACCACTTGTCACCAAATACTCTAATCATGATGGGCTCCTCAAGCCTTGTATTTTATTACTGTGCTACAGTCTGGTGAATGGCCATGTTTCAATATTTAATTCTTATTTGTATGTTTCCTTGAATGTTTTTATATCCCTTGTCTGATTTGAATCGTAAGTTCCTTGGGGCAAGATAGCCTATTTGTACAGCACCATGCACACTGATTGCACTGTATAATTTACTCATTACTATAACAATTCAATTTTCCCCTGAACAGATTATTAGAAGAGCTGCTGGTTTCTCTACAGTGGGGGAGGCAGCAGACTTATTATCCTAGTGCTCAAGCCCACACTACAGCAGAGCTAGCAGCAGTGAACCATAAACTGGCTAAAGCAGTGAGCTCCCACCTTCTTGGAAATGTTGGCACTAACACTCCAAAAAAGCCTTCCCCACCAACAGAGTTCTGCAACACTCCTGCTGAGAAAATGGCTGAAATGGTAAAACCCTTACTATTGCTCCCAGTTTGTGCCACTATCAGCACTGCATAGGTGCAGCTTCCAGTTCACTTCCAGGAAAGGCAACTTTCTGGTGCATGAGAACTAATTAAAATCTAGAGTGAGAGTAAAGTGCGTGGGCAATAGAGAGCTTTTTCGGTACATCTGATCTAAAAGACTATTCCCTAAGCAAATATTTAAAAACTAGGAAAACTCACGTCCCCACACTTTCCCCAGAGCACCAGGAGGTAGCCTAGACCACCACTGTATATCTGTTCAGTAGCACCCCTTAGTATAGTGTCTAATCTCTGTACCACTTATTTAGAGCTGCACGGTGATCATGCATAGAGGACTCTGTTCTTTGTCTTCCTCATGTTCCAGGAAACTGCAGTAGGATTTTTTTCTCCCTCCTTTTCTCTTAGACTTTGGCTATAATAAATTTTTTTCCCCCCAGTATATAGTCTGGACTTGAGACTGTATCCCTGCCAGCTATAGTTTTGGGGCATACCTGAAGACTGGGGATTCAATTTCACAATAAATGGCTTTATATTAGGGCAAGGAGATTAGAACATTAAAACTGAAACAAATGACCTAATAAATGGTCAGTACAGTAGAGTTTTAATGAAGATGTAGATGAGTGAATTCTCCAGAGACAATGAGCAGCTGGGCTGGAATAACCAGCAGGAAGACTTTAAAGGGAAAGTACTGCTTCCCCGCCCAGCCTACCTGCTGCACTCCAGAAGTGATTGGGACAACATATAATTTTAGGCTAGGGAACTAACCAGGGAGCCTCAACTTGAGAAGTAGGAGGGAGAGGGGAAAGGATGACTAAGAGAAGGGAGGTGGGGCCGGGAGGCAAAATCCATACCATTTTCAAAGCAAGCTCCCCCCCCCCCCCCAAAAAAAAAAAAAAATCCAGTTACTGTAAGTACAGGCGGAAGGAAAATTGGGGAAGATAATAAAAGTAGTAGAGAAAGTATTTAACCTTTCCCTTTAGTGTTTGATCATCATTGTAGTATGAACCATTTCTATAGGAGGAGTATCCCATGCATAAAACTGCCCCAAAATACCTATTTTAAAACTAAGCTATCCTCCATTAGAACTGAACCACCCCTGGGAGTGTACTAGGTGCCTATCAGTATGCTTATCAAGCAGCTGAAGGCACAAAGCACTGTGCACATAGTGGTGGCATATTGCTGGACTCTAGCATGTTTGCAAATATCTTTGATTAGTTCAGGGGTCACTCTTTTCTTAACCTCTAATCTTCCCTTTTTGTAATGAATTTAATTGTAGCCTTTTAAAAAAAGTTACCTTAGTTCTGCTGAAGGGATTCCAAATTTGTGAATCTATTTTCATTGCAATATGAAGTTACTCAATGTTAAGAATTACAGTTCAAGGTAAAAACTGACCAAGGTATGAGGATTGATAAAATTTACCATTCACCTCAACAGCAGCCACCAATTGTATGTAAATTCAAGTTAGGGATAAAGCATCTTGGATTAAATAAAATCCAGTTCATGTCTGATACTAAAGTTCTCTTTTAGGTGCTGCGAGTGTTGGATCCAGTTGCCTGTACTGAAGCATCACCAGAAGTTCCCTTTTCTGAGCCTTCCCCACCCTCCTTCCTTTCCACAAAGAAGAACATTGGTCGGTTTCACCCATACACCAGATATGAAAATATAACTTTCAACTGCTGCAATCGCTGCCAGGGAGAACTGATAGCCCTTTAAAATCATTGTGCTGAAGACAAAAAGCCAGTGTGTCTGTAGATATGCTAACTTTTTGCTGAATGACACTAGTGATTTATCCATTTGGATTTCCTTCTTTGCTATTATCTTCCTGCGGGTTTGTTATGCTAGAAACAATGTACTTTTTACTTCCTATTACCTCTCATGCTTAGGGACCATCTACAATCTGTGGTGAGATCATAGCTTCTACAAGGCTGGAATATGGTTAATGCTCCCATCTACAAGGGCAAGACCAAAATGTTACAACATAAATTTACACAATTTATAGTGTAAATAGCTCCTTAGATGTGTAGGATTTGTAATAATATTATGAAACCTTAATGGATTTCTGCATAGGGGAAGACAAAACCATGAAACTATTTAGGAACATAGACAAGTGATGCATCCACTTGAAACCTCTGAATAGTGCTTCCTTTAAAAGGGAGTTGAAATAAATGCTAAAGTAAGAAACATTGATTTATTATTTAAGTATTTTCATTTTAAAAAGGGCAATAGAAAGCACAATCATTTCTATGCGGTTTAATTTTTCTCTGTAGTGTTACTCAGTTTGCTGTGGTGCTATGGTCAAGTATTTATAGTCCTAATTAAGTTAAAGGATCAGGTGCAATTAACGTTATGGGCCTTCAAGTTCAGAAGGGGGCAGCAGGGCCCTTACCTTGATGGAAAAGGGTAGAGAAGCCTCTTTAAAAAGAAACTTGAATGAAATTGAAAGGTGTTGGTGCTGAATGGAGTATGGAACCTAATGTGCATGACAAAGTTATTTCTGTGTGTACATGAGGTTGAAACAAGTGGATTAGAAGCATTTTAACTCTTAGAACCAAGCTGCTGCCTAGCTGATGCAGCAAAGATTGACATAGCTCCTTTAGTGCATAGTTTTAAAAACTGAAACTTACCCTATGCTTAGAGGCAAGATACTACACATGAAAATCTTTCATAGGTATTATACCCGTGGAAGGGCCTGCATCGTCAAATACTATGTATGCATAAGTAGTGACAGAGCATACTATATTTTACTCATCTGACTTTATTAGGTTAATGAGACAAATTCAAAGTATGTACTAGTAACCAGCCTGCCAAATACAGCCCAAGAAGACAGCTTGCAAGGTTCTTCTCTGCTTGCTTATTTACAAGTTAGACAGGATATGAGTCTTCTACCATATGTTAGTGAGCTTTTGAGCTCTTTTTGAACAAAAGTCATATTCATAAAAAAATCATGCTGATATCTTGCAGCACTCCCGTATCCTGCCACCCCCAACAGACACAGTATGCATAGCCATGCTATGTAATTAAGGAAAAGGTCTCTAAACCAGTCACTAACACTTTTTTTGGTAAATCTAGTACTGTACACCAGGCATAAGTTATAAAAGGTATAAAAGGCATAAGTTTTTGACTGCTACTCTTGGCCATGCTTTGGCCTCTGCAATTAATATGTTACAATAAACATTCTCTACCTACTTTTATCATGAATGAAGGTTTGGATTTTGTATACTTGTGACAGTCTTTGATTCCACACATTCTTTGCAGAATCTAAGGGCAAGTCTACACTACAGCCAGGACTGACGCTCTGAGATCAATCCAGCAGCAGTCAATTTAGCAGGTCTAGTAAAGACCAACCAAATTGAGTGCAGATCGCTTTGCAGTTGACCCCTGTACTCCACTCCCAATGAGAAGAGTAAGGTAAGTCGATGGGAGATTTTCTCCCGTAGACCCTGGGTAACTTGACCTAAGGTACGTAGACTCCAGCTACATTATTCATGTAGCTGGAGTTGTGTAGAGTAGGTCAACTTAACCGCGGTAGTGTGAAAACAGCATAAGAAATAAGATTGAACTCTGCAGGAGTTACAAGAAAGCTAACTGATGGGCATTAGCTTTTGTGCCCTGGTGAACCTCATGGGGATAGAAATTCCTCTCTCCACCCCTTGCAGGTTGGGAAAACACTTAAACAGATCTTAATTTGTCAGCGTATCGTAGTGGGGAGAATAAACAAAGGTTGGTCACTTGTAACCAGAGTTCAAGATGACCTCTGCAGTGTCACACTTTTGTGACTTCTAATAGCAGTGCCCATTCAAATGCTCTTATGCCCTGTTCTCCTCCCTGCAATAAAAAGGAAGCATGGCATGCAGACTGCCTCAGTTCCTTCCACTAGCTCCTCAGGTCCAAGTCTGTCACTAATACTGAGAAGGAGGGGAATGTGGACAGGGAGTATGAATTACCTTTGTGAAAGGAGGCTCTAGTTCTATCACTATGGCATTTTTCACCATCATTAAACAAACTGTTAGATTCTTTAACTCTTCCCCTACGACTTAAACAATTTTAAAGCTGCATAAGTCAGTTACACTTTGAAGCCTTGCATTTTAAGCAGGAAAAGAATAAGCCTAACTTTTTTCCTAGTGGAATAATCAACTCCCATTAAGTCTTAGCTAGTATAGCAAATTAAATGGTGCTTTAGGAACTTTTCCTGTATTATGGCAGACACACCTAAAGGCTTTAACAATAACTTTGTTTTAATTAGTTAACACACAGTTGTGCTGTGTCTACTAAACAGGTCTTCAACACGTGTCTCAAACCAACTATACTTCCTAGCCACACATGCAGCGGTCCATTTTTGGAAATCTAGATGATCATCTTATAATTCCTCAGTCAGAGCACCCAACTGCACTCTAGGTGGCTTAAAGGAAGACAGACCAGTGAAACAGGTTACAAAGGCATAGTTAGTGTGTGTAGAGGAACCCCTCTACTCAACAGGACAGCTATGACTTGGTTGCAGAAAGACCCATGTTCCGTGTATGCAAGGCTTGAAACACTGTTATTAAGAGTTAACTATATTGGGTATGGATACACACCATGTTTAGAGCCAGCCAGTTAATCGTAGGTTACATTAAATGGTGTAGTGTAGACCAGGCTAAAAACTGTAAAGCCCATACCACTTGTGAGCATGAATACTTATGTGCTCACTAAAGGTGTGGGCAAAGAACTCGAATGACATCAGTTGAAACAGTTTGAAAAATGGTTCATATTTACTCTTTTAAAAAAAAGAAATACAGCCATTCCTACATTGATGGTGGAATGAACAGCATGACTTTTAGATTATCAAGACAGGGACACAGAAATTAGAGCCAAAGTTGTTCCAGCTTGGTCTGCTTTAACAATTAGATCGGGGTGGCCAACCTGTTGCTCTGGAGCCACATGTTGCTCTTCAGAAGTTAATATGCAGCTCCTTGTATAGACACCAACCCCCAGGCTGGAGCTACAGTTGCCAACTTTCCAATGCTCACTGCTCAACCCCTGGTTCTGCCACAGGCCCTGCCCCCACTCCACCCCTTCTCATCCCCTCGCTCTTCTCCCCTCCCCTCCCGAGCCTCCTGCATGCTACAAAACAGCTGATCAGGAGGTGCTGATCAGCAGGGCTGCCAGTAGGCAGGAGATCCTGGGAGCAGCGGGGGAGCTGATGAGGGGCTGCTGACATATTACTGTGGCTCTTTGGCAATGTACATTGGTAAATTCTGGCCCCTTCTCAGGCTGGCCACCCCGGAATTAGATTAATAGATTCTAAAGGTAGAAGAGAAGGAACACTGATCAATGTAGTCTGAACCTCTTGCACAACCAGCCATGGAACAAATTAAAGCACCCTTGCAAAACTCTCAAATTAACGAGCCCTGACATAGAATGTTCTCCCCGCCCTTTACCAGGATGGGTGGCAAGGAAAGGACTCATCTTTTACTTCTTGTCAGTAAGTACAATTTGGAAGGGTTCATTAAGAAGATATAGCTCAGAATGTAATCTGAGCTATATAAGTTAGCCCAGAAACGGAAGAATGAAATAGTGACTCTACTGTGAGATGTCACTTTGTCCATTGTGGTCTCTTCGAAGATAAATATAGGGTACACTGACCCCTGCATGAACATACCAAACAACTAAAGCAAAGCAAACTTGCCACAGCTATATGGATATTTATTCTCACTTTGGCTCAGTGGGATTGAGAGCACTGCTGAGTCATATACACAACAGAATCAGGTTTGTCATTTCAAATTCTAAATAAATAAATATATAAATGGTAAGTAGTAAATGTATTGTCAGTTAAGAGAAAATTTTTAAACCATTATTTAAAGATTTTCAAATACCATAAAAGGGCACTGGCTGTCAAGAACTGCAGCTCTAGCCATAATAGGTATGTCAGCTGACACTAATATTCGAGACACATCAAACCTTCAGCTGTAATGGTCTGTGAAGCGGAAGGATTTAGGTTCAGAAATGGTGCAAAGGATATTCTGGATTTGTTTTGCTCTTCTGGCTTCTAGCCTAAGTTGCCTCGATCGCTCTTTGGCAGCCAGTTCCTCTGCTCGCTTTTCCTGTCTCTTTCTTTTTAGCCATCTGTGGAGAAAAACAAGTTTGGAAGCACTGATAGTGATTAAAAAAAGCTTTTGACCACTCACTGGCCATCACTTCTGGCTGTATTCAAAGCAGACAACTGTTCTCTTAATGGGGAGAGTTAACTAAAGCCACTGCATCACTTAGCAAACAGGCTACATCCAGGAATTAATTGTTTTCTAGGGTCAAAGCATATCGGGGAAACTAGTGGGACAGATCTACAAGAGTGTCAGCAGTGAGAAGGAAGAGTGGGACCTTTGCCTGAAGCAAATGCAGTCCCGTTTCCAGAAACCTTTACTGATCTACAGCCTATGTTCCCAATACAACTTCCTACTATGGGGTCACACCTTGATCAGCAGGCTGGGAACCAGCAGGAATTGATGATGTTGGGAGGGGGCTGGGGAGGGCACTGGCTGAAAGCTTCAATTGGAGGAGTACAATATGGTTGGGAGGAGGGTCAGAGGAACTGAAAGTGAGTTCACCAGACTCTAGTCAGGACTGGCCCTAGGCATCTGTGGATATTCAGGCTGCAGGCCCCCCAAAACATCAGGGCTTAAAAGGGATGTAGTTTTCATCGTCTGAAGAATGTAAAGGACTCCATTTCTGTGATCAAAGGATGGCACATCTGATAGGCCAGTTCTGTCTTCAATTCTGAGGAAGAATGTCCCCCACATACTTTACAAAGGTTAAAAATTAGACAGTAAGCTATGTTTTTCACAACATCTTGCTTTCTGGTTTAGAGAAACTAAAATAGTAAAGGGATTTTCAGCCAGCATCAGATCTAGATATTTTAATTGCTTTAAACATTAGCTGGACTTTCTTTACTAGGTGAAAGTCACTCAGCACTGGGTTGTGCACCTTAGCTAGAAGCTATAGTATAAACCAGCCTTATTTTGTAGATTTTTCATACAAATAGCATCCCAAAATACTTGCATTAAATAATGACAGGGAAAAAGAAATTGAGAGGTTTTAAAGGAGAAATTTGGAAGAAGAGTGAGCATCAATGAGGCAGAAAGAGTGAGGCTATACCAGATGTTAGGAACAACACAGAAGAAGGCTCTTACACCCATAGGAACAAAGGGGAGGCTAGTTCTCAAATCTTTGCTGAAAACCTCCTCTTCACTTCTTTCCCCAGCCACTATAATTCACTTCATTCAAAATATGTTGTTTCCCTTTCAAACATTTTGAAATGTAGCTTTCATAACAGATGCTTAACAAATAAAGTTGCATTATAAAATAAATTTTATAATTTAAGTTGCTGAAAGACACAACGTTCAGATTTCCTTGCTCCGTAGAAAATAAGAGCCACAGACTTACTGTTTAAAGGCTCTGTCACAGTCCTCTGTTCTTGGAAGGAAGTACAGGCACTGTTCCTGGCGTCTAAGGATTTCCATTTGTTTTTCTTTCATTTGATCTTGGTGCTTTTTTTTAAGCCATAACCTGAAAGCTTCCTCTGGATCTCTGTTCTCCTGCTATATAAAGAGCACGCACATACATACACACACAATTAAATATGCTGTTTGTCTTTGAAAGTAATATAACAGTACTACTTTGAACTTCTCTAGCATCTTCCATCCCAGGTTATGAAACATACTTTATAAACAATGCTGAATTTAGCCTCATAACCTTACTAAGTATTATTGCCCCCATTTTAGAACCTGAGACACAAAGCCCTGGTTCTAAGACTAGAGGTTTTGGCTGTGTTGTAACGCGTGTAAATTGCTTGCTAACACAACTGTAAATAAATGCTAATGGAGACACTTCACAAACATTAGTTCCTGGTTGTGATTCACCATAGGGCAAAGCTAAATCATCATCATATTAAAATGCAATATAGTAACATTTCTCATTATGGTCCTAGGATCACTTAAGGTCACATGAGCACAGCTTGTTGCATGATTCAAGTTCATCCTGTTAAAACTGGAAAATTCCAATGTATGAGCAGTTCTAGCACTTTTAAGAGAAAACAGTGTGGCAAACATGGAATATTCCTTGCTATGTTCATTTTTATAATGCTGAGCTGAGCAAAATAGGTGTAAATTTCAATTTTTCTGAATACCTACAGCACACTTAACATGTATGGGATGGAGAGGTCTTAACTTACTCTACTATTTGAGCCTTCTAGTTCCTTTGCACGCTGAATTCGCTTCTCTTCCTGCACTTGTTCTTTTTTCTTCTGCAACCAAGCTCTAAAGACCATGTCATTCTCTCTCTTCTTTTCTTCTTCCTGTTGTTTTTTTTGTGCTGCTTCCTTGTGTGAAATTAAGGATTGAGTAATATCTTACAAGAAAGGTGTTACTCTGACACATGCAAAGGGGTTCAGCGTCAGAGCAAACACCACAAATAGTCTGAATTACTTGCCCTAAAACATACTGAGAGAAATGGGAATAATCAACGGACACATCAAGTCAATACTATCTTGAGGAGAAAACTGGCCTTGAGCACCTCTATGATTAAGGTTATATTTGGAGGCTTTCATTCTAACCATTATTATTACAACCTCAATTTCCAGAAGCCTTCCATGCTTTGTCTCAAATCACTGGAGGTTCAGTAGAAGTGGGTGAGGACACTTTAAACCAGATCTATCCTATGGCTCTAAGTGGTTTAAAATAAGTTTCACTGACCTGTTTTCAAAATTCGTTACAAATTTTCTCCTGCCTAGACAGACACTAAAAATTAACAGTATTTGTGACTGCAGGCATTAGCCTATAATAGAGGTTTCTGGAGTGACCATGCATTGGGGTTGAGGAGAATGTCATTTAATCATGGAGACACTGATAGCTTAACACTTCTCTGAAGCTAACATGGTGGATTGCTTTTTTTAAAAAGTAGAAAATAGTCTTTGAGAGGTCTGTGAATGTTTGAGGATATTTTGGTCATTGCCAAGCATTCCAATAAACCACACTATTCAGAAATTTTGTCTCATGAAATTTTGTTCCTCTTTGGCACAAAAGCTATGCACCCATCAAATTCAAAATACCAAAATACCACTCCTTTGAAATCCAAATATCTTTTTCCCTGAAATCTTTTAGCAATTGTCTTCAAAAACTGACAATTGTTACACATTTTTGAGGTCTCTGCTACACATTTAATCTTTCAGAAACTTACTTTTCCTGCTACATATTATTTTCCTGAGAGCCAAGAGGAATCCTAGTACAGTTTCTTCTCTTTAGTACATGATTATAAAATAAAGGCACTGACCTAGCCTTCTAAAATAGGTCTGTCTAAGGCCCGTTCTACACAATGGAATTTGATCAGTAGAACTACATCACTCAGGGGTGTGAAAAAAAAAAAAATCTGCCTCCCCCGAAAGATGCAGTTAAACCGACCTAACCCCCAGCGTAGACAACACTAGGTCGACAGGAGAATTAGCTCCCGCCTCTTGGGGAGGTGGATTAATTATGGCGATAGGAGAAGACCTCCCATCGGTGTAGGCAGTGAGTGCCTTCAGTGAAGCGCTGCTGCAGCAATGGCACGGCAACATTTCCAGCGTAGACAAGCCCTATGTCTTGTTTGAAATTGCTGTCCTACAGAACAGCGTTGAGAGTTGAGTACTTGAGTTGTTTTCCATTGAACCCCTACATAAAAAACGCAAGTAATTCCCACAAAGGAAACCTTTGAGGTTGCTTGAGGGCAACACTCACCCACACAAACCTTTAAAAGCAAGGAAATGTCCAGTTACAATAGCCTTCTTTCGCATACTTTCACCCCCACACACCACATTCACCAGCAGACTCTGCCGCTCTTTAAATAAGTTCCATATACTGCCAACATATCCATCAACACACTACACACACCACATTCCTTACAATCACACTTCAATGCAAACCTTTAACTCCCAAACAGGTCCCCATGGGAAAACCATATCTCACATACTTATTCAGCATACAGATTCTAACAATATCACACAGGTCAGAGTTAAGGTTTTGGATTGAAATGTGATGGCGTGTGGGGCATGTGTGTGTACTCAGTTACTGTACATGGAGATGTATGGGACTTATGAACAGAAAGGAAGAGTGTCAGTGAAAATGGTGAATGTGATGGGGGTAGGCATGTTTATGGATATATTAAATGGACGTTTCCTTGCTTTCCATGCATGAGCGTTGCCTTAACTAGTTTTTAATGAAAGAGGGTTTTTTGTGGATTTGGTTTATAAGTGCAAAGTATTATTATATTGTTGGGGAAATGGAAGAAATGATCAACTGAATGGCTTTTGAGAAGCAATATTTCCCATTAAGTTTAAGAAACACAGAAGGTCTGGTGATCACTATGTTCTGGTTATTTCCTTTGTACTCTCACCTCTTTCCTTAGTTTCTCTTTCCTTTGTTGCATCTGTTTTTGCATCTCTTTTTGTTTGGGTGAAAGACTGTAGGTGGAGCTTCTCAAAGGAACATTTGCAGACTGCACCCTACGGGGAGTTCTTCCCATTCCCCCACTTCTTGCAATGTTGATAGCTGAGTTTGGGCGATACTTAGGGTTAGGTGGAGGCTTAGGGAAACAGACAAACTCTTCTCCAATGGGAAAGAAAGTATTTACCCCTTGCTGCACTAAAGGCTCTTCCTTTCTTAGACTGGGAGTGCCAAAAATAATGGAATGGGAAAACTTAGGAGAAATAGGTTGAGCTTCAATGTCAGTGAAAGAAACACTTATCGGGGGCAAAAAGCCATGGCTTTCAATATCACGTAAACTCAAGAGTTCAAACTTCCCATCTTTCTCTACTAGGATCTTGCCATCCTTGTGTTCCTCATCCTTGCCACCATTAAGTGAAAAAGACATGCTTTCCAGTCCTGCCTCATTAGAAATATGCAGTTGAGACAGCCTACTTGAAACAGCCTCTTCACTTTCAGGATCATTTTTATAAGCTTCCGTATCTTCTAGAGGGGGAACTTCCAGATCTACCAATTTATCTTTGAATTTTAGTTTCCTTTCTCTATTCTCATCCAGAGGTTCTTGGTTCTCCAGCAGCTTGTTGGCTTCTTCGATCTTTTCCAAAATATAGCGCTTTATTTCTTCATCATCTTCCTCATCCAGTTCCTGCTGGTTTTCCAGCTTGGACTCCTGGATGGAGCTTTCACTGTCAGTATCAGATGTATGATCCAATGGTTTAACTTCGGGTACGGATACAGGTTTTTCTTCATTTGGTGGACTCTCCTCCAGATCTGCATCAGGCTGAGGAAGCTGATCTACACATTCTTCTCTTTCCTCATTGTCTTCGTCAATATTTGCCTCTACATCCTCTTCATTCTGATCAGGGTTTTAAAAAGAAAGTGAGTCCTCCTTTTTAAATTGTATAAGAAATAACCTCTCTAATAAGTTAAAAACTAACACTGGGTAGTTTATACATGCATAATATATCATTGAGGTTGGGACTCTAAAACCACAGAAATCAGGAAATTTACAGTTTAAGCTCCCATGGCAAAGAACTGAATATGCCCCTTTGAGCATATTACTCAGACTTTAAGGCCAGAAGGGACCATCATCATCGTCTAGTCTGACCTCCTGAACATTGCAGACTACACCCACTCCTGTAACATACCAATAACCTCTGGATGAGTTACTGAAGTCCTCACATCATGATAAAGGTTTCAAGTTACAGAGAATCCACCATTTACAGTACTTGAAGCCTGCAAGTGACCCGTACCCTATCCTGCAGAGAAAGGTGAAAAACCCCCAGAGTGTCTGCCAACCTGACCCCGAAGAAAAATTTTTCCTGCCCCCAAATATGGCAATCAGTTAGACCCCGAGCATGTGGGCAAGACCCAACAGCCAAATACCTGGGAAATAATTCTCTGTAGTAACTCAGACCTCTCCCCCAGTAGTGTCCCATCACCGGTGGTTGGAGATATTTGTTGCTAGCAGTCACACATCGGTTACATGCCATTATAGGCATTCTCATCATACCATCCCCTCCATAAACTTATCAAGTTCAGTCTAGATAAACGTTAGGTTTGTTGCCCTCACTACTTCCCTTGGAAGGCTGTTCCAGAACATCACTCCTCTGATGGTTAGAAATCTGTCTAATTTCAAGCCTAAACTTATTGATGGCCAGTTCATATACATTTGTTCTTGTATCAATATTTGTGCTTAACTTAAATAACTCCTCTCCCTCTCTTGTATTTATCCCTCTGATGTATTTATACAGAGCAATCATATCTCCCCTCAGCCTTCTTTTGGTTAGGCTAAACAAGCCAAGGTACGTTATAACATCTCATAAGGTACGTTACTCTTCTGATCAGCCTAGTAGCCCTTTTCTAAACCTGTTCCAGTTTGAAATCATCTTTCTTAAATGTGGGAGACCAGAATTGCACACAGTATGCCAAATGCAGTCTCACCAGTGCATTGTATAATGGTACTAACACTTCCTGGAAATACCTTGCCTGATGCATTGTAGGACTGCATTAGCTTTTTTCACACACGCATCACATTGGCAGCTCATATCATCCTGTGATCAACCAATATACCCAGCTCTTTCTCCTCTGTTGCCTCCAACTGATAAGTCCCCCCATTATAGCAAAAATTCTTGTTAGTCCCTAAGTGCATGACCTTGCATTTTGCACTATTAAATTTCATCCTATTTTTATTACTCCAGTTTACAAGGTCATCCAGATCTTCTTGCATGATATTCTGGTCCTCCTCCATATTGGCAATACCTCCCAACATTGTGACTTCCTCAAATTTTATTAGCACACTCCCACTTTTAGTGTCAAGGTCATTAATAAAAATGTTAATGAAGATAGGTCCCAAGACCAATCCTTGAGGAGCTCCACTAGTAACCTCCCCGCTCCAGCCTGACAGTTCACCTTTCAGTAAGGTCCCCATTGTAGTCTCCCTGTTAGCCAGTTCCTTATCCACCTTTCAATTCTCATATTAATCCCCATCTTCTCCAATTTAACTAACTTTCCCATGTGGAACTGTATCAAATGCCTTGCTGAAATCTAGATAGATCAGATCTGCTGCGTTTCCTTTGTCTAAAAAACAGGCATCTTCTCAAAGGAGATCAGGTTGGTCTGGCACAATCTACCTTTTGTAAAACCATGTTGTATTTTATCCCAATTACTGTTTACCTCTGTATCCTTTATTTTCTCTTTCAACATTTGTTCAAAGACCTTTCATACAACTGAGGTCAAACTAACAGGCCTGTAGTTTACTAGGTCACTTTTTTCCTTTCTTAAAAATAGGTACTATAGCAGCAATTATCCAGTCTTAAATTCATAGATCGATTAAAATCCTTGCAATTTCATTTGCCAGTTCCTTTAATATTCTTGGATGCCCCCCCCGATTTAGTCCCATTAGATTGTTCAAGTTTGACTTTCACCTTGGGTCTGGTAATTTCTAATTCCGTATCCTCATTAGCCACCCTGCCATTGTATCTAATCTTCTCATTGCCTTAGTTTTTAATAAGGGTAAAGTATTTGTTTAGGTGTTGGGCTATGCCTAGATTATCTTTAATCTCCACCCCATCCTCAGTGTTCAGTGTTCCCACTATTTGTTTTCTTTCTTTTTGTTTATATGGCTATAGAACCTTTTACTATTAATTTTAATCTCCTTTGCAAGGTACAACTCTGCTTGGCTTTTGGTAGTTCTCACTTTTTCCCTGCACTTTCTGACCTTCAAGAGGTAGCTTTCCTTGCTGATCCATCCCATCTTCCATTGCTTGTAGGCTCTCTGTTTTCTCTTAACCACCTGTTTGAGATGTTTGCTCATCCAGCTTGGTCTGTAACCCTTCCCTACAAATTTTTTCCCCTTACTTGGGATACAGGCTTCAGATAGTTTTTGCAACTTTGACTTAAATAATTCCAAGTGTCCTCCGCATTCAGTTCCTTGAGTTCTTCAGTCCAGTCCACTTCCCTAACTAATTCCCTTAATTTTTTAAGGTTTGCCCTTCTGAAATCAAGGACCCTAGTTGCAGATCTATTTTTGTTCAAACTGAATTAGCTCATGATCACTTGAACCAAGGCTGCCTCCTACAATCAGATCTTCTATGAGGTCCTCACTACTCACCAAGAGCAAATCTAAAATGGCCTCACCTCTTTTCGGTTCACTAACTATTTGGTGAAGAAAAATGTCGGCTATCACATGCAGAAAAATCTGGGCTCTACTGTTATTAGTAGCACTTGTCCTCCAAATCTATATCTGGAAAGCTAAAGTCTCCCCTAATAACACAATTGCCGGTAGTCTTTGTTTAATTAAAAACATTAAAGAGGTCTCTATCCATATCTAAATCAGATCCCGGGGGTCCACAGCATACCCGAAGCACTATCCCAGGGGAACCTCTGGTAGTTTTCTTCCCGAAAGTGATATTGACACAGACTGTTTTATCCATTCCATCATTTCTAATTTCTTTACAGTCTACCTCATCATTAATATACAATGCTACTCCACCACCTTTACTTCTGTCTTTCCTGAACAACACATACCCTTCAATAACTGGACTCCAGTCATGATTACTATTCCACTATGTTTGTTATCCCTATAATATCTGGTTTCACTTCCTTCACCAGTAGTTCTAATTCCTCCATTTTGTTACCCAGGCTCCTTGCACTGGTATACAAATATCTTAGTTGTTTCTGCTTGGCTTTGCCCAGATTCCTCACCCAATTGGGTAGTCATTCTACTGCCAGTATTGCCTACCTGACTGTTGGCTTCATTGGTACTGACACTACTGTATGCCTTGCTGGAGCCGTAGGCATAACTAGCAGTGTGAGCCAAAGGCTGTGAACCAGAGTAGGCCTGGCCTTGGCAAAACAACACACTAGGTATCAGCTAACACCAAGTAAGCACATTCCTGACTGGAGAGAATGGTATAAAAAACACAGATCTCTCAAAAAACTACCTAAACGCATCCCAAAGAAATAGTACAAGAACACATTGACCCCTCATAAGATAAAGATGTGATGGACAGGACAATGGATAAGAATGTTTTATTCAAACTAGCAGGAACAAGGATAAGGGTGGCAACTAACAATGTCTGGAGTATAATACGTAACATGTTTGTATTAATGTATAAAAGGAGAAGTCATAGGAGGGGCAACTTTGTAATCACCAAGGGGACAGCATCCTGGTGTACTGACTGAGGGGGTACCTTGTCATGGGCATACATGTGTCAGTGTACCTGTAGCTCCTATGGGGCGCTGGTACCATGCTTTGTTGACAATAAGCCTGTCCAAGGGCCTTTGCCACTGAACCGAGCCTGTGGTCTCTCTTATGAGCAACACTGAGGTCTGCTGAATTAACATGCTGCACCGTCTGCTAGTGCAGCTGACACTGGAGCTCCGAGAACAGCACCACGCCACAGCACTAACAACAACTCTCTCTCCTCTTAATGTCTGTTATCCTACCCACTGCTGTTCCTTTCTCCACTGATGTATTCTCTTCCTTGATTTTCCTCCTGGTCATTAGAATCAGGCATGGAGATTACATAAGTGTCTTCCTCAAGTTCCTAGTTTAAAGCTCTTTCAATCAGTTGTGCCAACCTCCATCCCAGAAGTCTATTTCTCTCCCTACTCGGATGGAGTCCATCCCATAAGAACAGCCCTCTGTTCATGAATGCCTCCCAGTGGTCAAACATCCCAAAGCCTTCCACCACTTCCTGAGCCATCAGTTGATCATCATAATCTTGTCTCATCTTCATTCTCATCCTCTATGAACAGTAAGAATCCCACTGAAGATCACCTGACCCTCTATTTCTTTAAGCGTCTTCCCCAGCCTGGCATAGTCTCCCTTAATGCATTCCAGAAAGAATCTAGCAAGATTAGCTGTTCCCGTATGAAGGACAAATCAGTGGATTCGTTCCTGCTCCTATTAGGATCCTTTTCACACATCCATTATCCACATCCACATCCATTATCTTTGCTCCCAGCGGACAGCACACCCCTCTGTTCTCTGGATCAGCTCTGGCAACATGCCTGTCGGTTCTTCTTAGTAGGGAGTCACCAGTCACATAGACCTGCCTCTTCCTCGTGTTGGAGTGAATCTTTGGCCCTCCTCCTATTCCTTCTGGCAGCAAGTCCTCTTGTCTTTTGTTCTCCCTTGCAATCTTCTGCAAGTCCTCCTGTATCCTCCCGGGGCGCTGAACTCAGGTTATCTCCACTGACTCTTCCCCTCTTCTTACAGAACTAGCCAATCTTTTCTTCCTTGCCCTCCCACCTTGTTACTGCCTGCTGTGCCCCTTCTTCATTTTCCAACTCAGCAAACCTGTTCCTGAGCTCTATTTCTCCCTCACTAGCCTTCTCCTCTACCTAGTTCTCATAGTCACATGGTTCCACTAACCACTTTCCATACCCAGTCTACCACTTCATCTTGCATCTGTGACTCTTGACTTTTCCTTTAAGCCTCGTGCCTTCCCGCAATCATCTGCTCGAAACCCCTCTCGAAATTCAACCATAGTTTCCACTTGCATCTCCAAACCTCAGATCTTCTCTTCCATCAGCTCTATTAGGCAGCACTTCATACAAACAAAGTTCTTTTTGGGTACCTGCTCTAGAATAATATACTCCCATAGCATCCGGTCATCTTCATTGTCTCTTCCATTCCTTGGGTCACTACCACTGCTGCCTCTGTATTTGTCATAGCCTTCCCTCCCAAGGTTCTGTCAAGGAACAGAAAAAACCAAATACCACACACCCACTTACACAAACTTCCCTTATAAACTCCCCTGTTTTCAGCTGGTTGTGCTGGCTCCTGTGCCACTGGCTGGCCCATTCACTGTCTTTAGAGGCCCTCTATCAGGGAAGCCCCACCCCCTAATCAGAGTCTCTCACAGCGCACTATCCCCTACCAGCCTCCGCAATTTGGAGAACACACACATGCACACAGACACACCCAAGAACACAAGAACTCACTCTTAGTCCCTTAGTAACAGGAGCTTGCCCCCTCCCACTGAACTCCCACTCAGACTCCACTGTTTTTGGCTCTGCTGGCTGGCTCCTGTGCCTCTGGCTCCTTTGTTGCCTTAACAAGCCGCCAATCAGAGAAGCCCCACCCCCTAATCAGGGCTTTGCTTCTCTCACAGCACACTGCCCCCTTCCAGCCTCTGCAAATATTCATCAGAAGAGGATCTTTTAGTACATGATCACATAATAAGGTTATAACTCAGTTTTCATGACGCTTGATTTTCGCTCCCTCATAAAATCCATAAAAAAAAATCCAGTATCAGCTTCAGACTTGGTATATGAAGTATGTGACCAAGGCACAATTTTTCAACCATGCTTAAACAGGACAGCGCTCAGAAGTGAGTCATTAAAATATAGGTGTTAGTAGTGTTCAAAAGTTCATTTTTGTCACTATGGAGCATAAAAATGGAAAGAGATAAAACTCAGTTTACTGGATGTATCTGTCAAGATCTAATGCACAGGATTAAATATAAAGGAATACAAAATACTTTGTACATGCATTCATGGTTATCAAGAAAAATGATTTATCAGTACTTTTAAGCCATGTTCATGGCTCAGCTTTTAAAGTTGCAAGCAGCTCTCATTTTTTGACCCCCGTGTATATTTGTTAAAAATAGCTCATTTTGTCTGAAAAGTCCTAGTTGTAAGGAGAAATATTTGAGGATTTGAACACAAATGCTTTTTTGAGCTCCAGGTTTATTGACATGTCCCATTTCTGCAGATTTCTCTAAGACTTTTTGGATTCCTATATCTCACAGTACCTGGAATTCTTCGAGATGCATTGTCCCTATGTCAGGCTGGAGGGAGGTTACCAGTAGGGTTCCTCAGGGATGGGTTTTGGGACCACTCCTTTTATTACTGACCTTGGCACAAAAAGTGGGAGTGTGCTAATAAAGTCTGTGGATGATACAAAGCTGGGAGGTATTGCCAATTTAGAGAGAGACCAGGATATCATACAGGAGGATCTGGATGACCTTGTAAACTATAGTAATAGGATGAAATTTAATAGTGAGAAGTGTAAGGTTATGCATTTAGGGATTAATAACAAGAATTTTAGTTATAAGCTGGGGACGCATCAATTAGAAGTAACGAAGGAGGAGAAGGACCTTGGAGTATTGGTTGATCATAGGATGACTATGAGCCGCCAATGTGATTCGGCCGTGAAAAAAGCTAATGCAGTCTTGGGATGCATCAGGTGAGGTATTTCCAGTAGAGATAAGGAGGTTTTAGTACCGTTATACAAGGCACTGGTGAGACCTCACCTGGAATATTGTGTGCAGTTCTGGTCTCCCATGTTTAAGAAGGATGAATTCAAACTGGAACAGGTACAGAGAAGGGCTACTAGGATGATCCGAGGAATGGAAAACCTGTCTTATGAAAGGAGACTCAAGGAGCTTGGCTTGTTTAGCCTAACTAAAAGAAGGTTGAGGGGAGATATGAATGCGCTCTATAAATATATCAGAGGGATAAATACCAGAGAGGGAGAGGAATTATTTAAGCTCAGTACCAATGTGGACACAAGAACAAATGGATATAAACTGGTCATCGGGAAGTTTAGACTCGAAATTAGACAAAGGTTTCTAACCATCAGAGGAGTGAAGTTTTGAAATAGCCTTCCAAGGGAAGCAGTGGGGACAAAAGACATATCTGGCTTTAAGATTAAACTCGGTAAGTTTATGGAGGAGAAGGTATGATGGGATAACATGATTTTGGCAATTAATTGATCTTTAAATATTCATAGTAAATAGGCCCAATGGCCTGTGATGGGATAGGATCTGAATTACTAAAGAGAATTCTTTCCTGGGTATCTGGCTGGTGAATCTTGCCCATATGCTCAGGGTTCAGCTGATCGCCATATTTGGGGACGGGAAGGAATTTTCCTCCAGGGCAGATTGGAAGAGGCCCTGGAGGTTTTTCGCCTTCCTCTTTAGCATGGGGCACGGGTCACTTGCTGGAGGATTCTCTGCTCCTTGAAGTCTTTAATCCACGATTTGAGGACTTCAATAGCTCAGACATAGGTGAGAGGTTTATCGCAGGAGTGGGTGGATGAGATTCTGTGGCCTGCATTGTACAGGAGGTCAGACTAGAGGATCATCATGGTCCCTTCTGACCTTAATATCTATGAATCTATATTCTACTGTTAATGCACGTGCTCCATGTCTCTGACATCAGACAAATCTTACTAGCAGTGCCTGTCTGACCCATGTATGTGCCCTACCTATCCTAGTGCCCAGTACCAGTGATATATAGGGCAGTGCAGGATCAACCAACATTCTAGTTCCTTCTCTACCATGAATCCACATAGTTTAAAAGTTATCTGAAGCAGACAGAAAGGAGGGTGGGTACTGGAATACACATAGGGACAACACGCCTCAAAGAATGACATTTACTGTAAGATAAGTAACTTTTGTTTCTTGCGTGCTTGTCCCTATGTGTATTCCACTACAGGTGACTCCCAAACCGCCGGTAAAGCAAGGAAGTGTGGTCTCATTAAGACTGACAAAACTAGGTTGAGGTCCCACATAAGCATACGTTTAAACACTGGAGGAAATACTCTCCCTAGCCTTTCAGTCATCTAGATGTGTTAAGGTGAAAAAAAAATACAGTAGAATTGTCTATAGATGGATGGAATGCACTAATGGCCACTAGATGCACCCTAAGAGAACTGAGTGAAATATCCCAGGTTTTTAACAATCTAATGTAATCCAAAAATCTCTGATATACTAGATTAAAAGGGTAAGAGTTGACATCAGTCAGATACAAATCTCTTCCACTGTGCATCATAAGATTTTCTTGTAGAACATTTCCTACTACTGATTAGGATTACTTGGACTTCAGACGAACATGATCTCTGTAACTCAGACATCTATCTAAATACCAAACTGCCAGGTGAAGGGTGGATGGATCAGGAAGGCCAACTGTTCCTTTGTCTAGAGCAGCGGTTCCCAAACTTGTTCCCCTGCTTGTGCAGGAAAAGCCTCTGGCGGGCCGGGCCGTTTACCTGCCGCATCCGCAGGTTCGGCCTATCGCGGCTCCCAGTGGCCGCGGTTTGCTGCTCCAGGCTAACAGGAGCTGCTGGAAGCGGCACAGGCCAAAGGACATACTGGCTGTAGGATGTTAGAGGCAGACAAATCATAGGACGGATGGAAAAATGAAGCAGCTCTGAAAGCCAAGATAATCATGGCCATCTCAAAGCTACCAAAATAACTTTTGCTTTGATTGTTCTCAGTACCCTTGGAAGACGAGGAATTGGCAGGAATGTGTTCATTAGGGTTTCTCACCACTGAAATTGAAAGGCAATCCATCAGAGAACCTGGACTCTGTTCTTTTCTTGCACAGAACTTCTGACATTTCTTGTTTGTGTCCATTACAAACAGATTTACTGCTGGCTGACCTCACAGCTAAAGACGGCTTGTACCGCCTAGTCAAAAAGCAGTCACTCACGATCCCTGAAAAAATGCCTGCTGAGATTACCTGCTAGTGTTTTGTACACCCAGTAAGTGAACTGCTGACAGAGTGATCTGATGGCATGTGCACCAATTCCAGAGTCTTATTACTTCTTTTCACAGGAGGGAAGAATATCCTTCTCCCTGTTTGCTTATGTAATATACTGCTGCTGTGTTGTCTAACATAATTTAAATGGACTGATTTGGAATAATTGGCAGAAATTGATTGCATACATTGTAAACTGCTCTGAGTTCAAGTATGTTGATGTAAACCAAGATTCTTGTGGAATCCAGGTTCTTTGCACTAGGGGCCCATCTAGATGGGCTTCCCATCCAAACAAAGATACAAACAACAAAGATGGAGTTTGTCATGTGGTGTTATGTAGGTACATAATGCAATGTGACCTTGCAGACAGCTACAATATCCTACGGTTATTCAATGACTTGTCTGCAGTCGATTTATTCGATGGACATGGTCTGAAACCTCTCACAAGGCCAATGAGCTTTGACTACCCTAGAGTCCAATCTCACTCCTACAAACTCTGTACTTTGCATTGTTCTTATTCTGAACCCCATATTTTGGAAGAGATGAAGAGGACTGGGCACTGACTCTTGAGCTTTTCAATAAGATCTCCCTTCGACTAGCCAGTCATCTAGATACGACTGGACTTATCCCTTTTTGACACAGATATTACTACTAACATCTTCATGAATACTCTGGTGCTGTTGATAGGCCAAACGGAAGCACTCTGTGTTGGTAGCAATCTGGATTGATGATAAATCTTAGGATCCTCTTGTGTGCTTTCATCTAGGTGAAAATAAGCATCTTTGAGTTCGAGAACAATCTCATTGAACTAGCAATGGAATTATTGAGACTAAGCCGATCATTCTGATTCTTAAATGACAAACTGAAGTGTTTAGCTGTCTGAGATCTAAAACGGGTCTTCATCCTCCTGTGAAATAAGGACGTATCTGGAATAAAAGCCTCTCCTCCTCTGTGTTGAGGGGATACTGTTTCTACTATCCCCAACTGTAACAGAGAAATTCTATGTCTTGTAGAAGAAACCTCTCAGTAGAGGGGTTCCTAAAAATGGACAAGGAGATGGACTGTAGGAGATAAAAGTGTGAATTAGTATTTTATGAAAGGCGGTAACAGTTTCTAGTACCCATTTGTCATGAGTCCTCTGTAATTCCTCTAATGGAATTTGAACGGAGTCAGCAATGCTCTTCAGCAATTCACAAAAGGATTTAAACTCATCAGGATACGAAGATGAGGCTGGTACAACTACCTCATCAAGAGAAGAAAATAAAAAAGACTGACTAAAGCTGAAGTTTCTTCTTCTAATTTAAGTAGTTTACAGGAGAAAAAATCCCCTGCAGTGGCTGCAACCCAAACATTGCAGTAATGTGGTGGTGCCCAAAATCTAGAAGCTAAAGTTCACTGGACGTGGATGATAGTACAAACAAAAGTGAACCAGACTAATCATCCTTATGTTTCAAACTAAGAGAAATGTAAAAAGCAAAACAAACAAACTGGGGAACTAATTAACTTGGATTTTTTTTAATTACTTCAGTTGAAATTTATCAAAAGGTATTTTGTAATACAAGTGAAGAATTTTTAAAAAATATAGGACATATGCCTTATTTTATTGGTATCTTTAAGGCTGGTGTGGTAACCATAATTCTGAATGTCTGAATGTTAATGGCATAACAATCAAACCTTGCATACATATTATGTGTGACATGTTCAAATGAATGGAGAAATAATCCCAGATAATAACATTCAGTTGTTTCTCTGTTTCTGCACAGAGCACATGACTTCTAGGGTTGTGATCTTATTTACACAAATGAGGGACCTCTGGAATCATATTTCTCTGTATATGTACCATTTATAGAAAAATGTGGCTTAAGTTTTTAATTAAAAATAAGATGCATGAGTTTTAAGACATTTTTAAATCAACAGGATTGCAGTTTGACAAAACAGGAGAAAAGAGGAAAGGAAGTGGAGGTAGGACAGAAGGGAGGAGGAAGATGATTGGGAAAGGGCTGGCTGACTGATGGCTTGCTTCTCTGTTGCATGGTACACAACAGAACCAATATGAGTAGAAAGGGGGTCAGAGGGAAAACACAGCTATATAGAAATAAACCAACACCATATAGTTAATGTCTATACCCCACTTTGAAGACAAAGTGCTACGTAGATAACTATCCCCTCTAACACTACTGGTACCATACAGAAGCTCACCTCCATAAGTCCTGGTAGAGTCTAATGAAAAGGTACTCTGAATGCCTTATTCATCTCTTACGTGATCTTAAGTAAAATTCAATCATCTTCATAAGTTCCTGCTGTTCTGCATAACAAACTCCTTTGCTGCTTTTCCAAACGGGAAGGGGAGTGGGGGGGGGGGGTGAGATCCTGTCAGCGACGAGACTGTGGCCAACATTCCCTCTAAACTTTGTGCTGAGCAGGCTACAAACTCCACTGAGGACTACATTTTTGTCCTTGGGAAAACTTACACTTTTCTATTTAAAAAGAGGCAAACCCCTCTCAGAACTGTGGGAGAGTAGACAATTGATTGCAATTGCTTTTTTGAGAGATCACACTCGATTGTGTAAATAAGTATTCCAGGACTGCTTAAAGTATGGATTATGTAAATGTGTATTTAAGGACTTCAGAAAATGCCTAGTTCTGACAGGACCTACTACAACGGGTATCATGTAAATGTGTGTCCAGGGAGTTTTAAAGACCTCTATTATTGTGCAGTATTGCGCCAATAGTGGACCATTCAGCTGGAAGCAGGTCTCAAGCATTCTACTTCTAGCAGAGCTGATCAAACACTTCTATTCAAGATTCTTATATTTAGGCTGTATCTACACTGCTATTTTCAGCGCCAAAACTTTAGTCATTCAGGGTTGTGGAAAAAACACACCCCTCAGCGACAAAAGTTTTAGCGCGGAAAAGCACCAGTATAGACAGCTGTGCTCCCGGCTATAAAGCTACCACCCCTCGTTTGGGGTAGTTATTTTTTTTTATCGCTTGCAGAGCTCTCAGCTTGCAATAAAGTGTGACTACACTGCCCATGTCACAGCTCTGCCGCAGCCGCACTGTAACATGGGCAGTGTAGACATACCTGTTACTCTGTAGCACAAACAAAACAGATTTTTGCCATGTTCATGCAATAATTAATAATTAAAAAAAGGGGAAAAATGTCACATTACTGATATTTGAAAACCAGTTACTGTAAATGTTACTTTAGGTATTTTTGGAACTTCTGTGTCATGGTCAGGAGCTTCAGGTCGCAAGGGACCTCTCTACTATCCCTTCCCAGGAGCCCCTGCCACCCCCACCCCACTCCTTATCCTTTCTGGCTGGCCCTGAGAAGCAGATGAGATGTGCTGTCCTGCTGGGGATATGGGTGGAGAAGCCCATCTGCCAACTATATCCTAATTCTGCAAACACTACAGATTGCTCACCCCATTTGGGGTAACTTTCATCCTCTCTGCCCCTTGCTATTTTGGTGTTTTTCCCCTTTGCCACTGTTTGGCAGTGCCTCTACTCCTTTCTTAACCCCACTTCTACCCCATCCCTGATTTTGACTCTCTGCCCCATATTCTGTCTGTTTTACCCCCCTGTGTATACAGTTTTCTCTCCTGCACAAATTCAGCCTATTCCTCCTCTCCAGTGTGCCCCCTCTGCACCTTTTTAGTCCGTATGAACAGAAGACAGCACACATCATGATTCCAAGTGAGAGCAGAGTAAGGGCAGAGGCTTCAGCAGATGTTACTGAGCATGCTCAGATTGCTTAAGCAAGTTCAGGAACAGAAAAGTAACAAATTGCGCCAGAGACCAGTTTGTGCCAGGTTTCAGAGTGGTAGCCATGTTAGTCTGTATCAGCAAAAAGAACGAGGAGTACTTGTGGTACCTTAGACACTAAAATTTATTTGAGTATAAGCTTTCATGCCCACTTCATCGGATGCATGCACTATAATGAGAGTGATCAGTTAAGGTGAGCTATTATCAGCAGGAGGGGAAAAAAAACAAAAAAAAACCCCACCTTTTGTAGTGATAATCAGGATGGCCCATTTCCAACAGTTGACAAGAAGGTGTGAGTAACAGTAGGGGGAAAAAATAAGCATGGGGAAATAGTTTTACTTAGTGTAATGACCCATCCACGCCCAGTCTTTATTCAAGCCTAACTTAATGGTGTCCAGTTTGCAAATTAATTCCAATTCAGCAGTCTCTCGGTGGAGTCTGTTTTTGAAGTTTTTTTTGTTGTAGTATTGCCACTTTTAGGCCTGTAATCGAGTGACCAGGAAGATTGAATCAATTGAGTCACTCGATTACAGACCTAAAACATAGCATATGCTATGTAGCTATGCTATAAAGGGCCAAGAGGAGGGCAACACAAACCCGTTTTCCATACACAAAAAGCAAACATTTGCTCTCAGTCTGATCTGTTAACTTAAACAAAAAAAAAGAAAGAACAAAAGTAAAGTCGCTATGAGAGAGCACAGTCTCCCCCACCTATTACAGTCTGCATTGAACTGAATACAAAATAGCCATCCTTAGAGATTCAAAGGTGCAGTACACAGAAAACAGTCACATAGCTAAAATATACCACACAGATGAGATGCAAGCTACAGGAAAAAGTCCCTACTCTTATGAGCTCAGCCTTCTATTAGAACTGATTGCATGCCTCCAGAGGTGATGATGTGAAAGTTGTGGTCTCCAAAAGGCCCAGCAAGAGTAGGACTTGGGAGTTCTATCCCATGTGGTTTTACACTTGAACTGGAGGATATGGCGCTCATTTCTGTTGTTAGCATCCCATTGGGGAGGGTCTTTCAGTCCCTCCACTCAACAGAGGCCAGGAAGGAGAGAATAATAACAAGAGTGGTAGGAGGGCAGTACCAAACATAGCCTGCCTGAGATAGGCTATCAAATAATGAATTTCATAATCAGCTTCCATTTTGGCACTAATTCCTCTCTCACTGCATCCCTCCATATTCTCATCTTCATGTAATCTGGAATGAACCAAAGTTTGAGTAGCAAAGTGGTATGAGGCAACATAAAAAATTCATAATGGGAGTTGCACAAATGCTTCAAGACCACCAGCTAGGAAATGGAAGAAGTACTTTTGATCCAAGCACATTCTCTTTGTCCCTATAGGGAATATTGGCTTTTCTATTTTAAAGACCAGAATGCTCTGAGTAACTGGAAAAGCCATGTACACCGCATCTCTTTCAACTAGAATCCTGAATACCCTTTTCCTAGTTAACTATCAGCATGTTTACAATTACATACATATTTCAAATCAAACTTTGCATTGATCGTATGTGGGGTTCAAGTTGTTAAAAATCTGCAAGTCTATTGTAAAATAATTAGCATTTTCCTAATCAAATACCTCTGTTTCCCCAGGGTCGTCGTCATCTTCTTTTTCTTCATTAATAAACCACTCAAGATCCTTTTCAAAATCATCCTCATATTCTGCACTTTCTGTTGAATCACCAGCCTCTCTTAAGTCATTAGTGTCTTTCTTGTCACTCATTTTGGCTTTGTGTTACAGCAATGCTACAAGAGGGGAAAATATCCTTATTTTCATAAGATTTTTATTGACACACAACAATATACTGTTGATACCTGTGGCATATAGGTAAAGTGGTGGACAATACCACCACCTAGCTACTGTATTTCTATAGCACCTTACAAGAGAGGCTCCCAATGGGGTTTCCATTGTGAATGGATTTAGCCTTTCAACCCGTGAAGTAGGGAGATATTTTCATTCCCACCTGTAAAATGGGGATCTGAGGCACTGAGAAGTAAGCTGACTCATCCACAGTCTTAAAGAACGTCATTGGCAGAGGTAGGAAAAGAACCCATGATCTCCTAACTTCTAGTCCCTATTCTTTAGCCATTAGGCCAATTTTGCATGTATACCTACAGTGCTGGTACCAGATAACATCTCTCCTACTGCTTCCATTCCAGTTTTTATCTGTTGTTCTCTCTCTCAATAGCTATAAAAACAGCAGTGGAGAGGTTTCATTTATTATAACAATACATACTGGGGAGGGCAATCCTGCCTGTGGCAGTAGCAATATATTTATTCCCTTAACATGTTACCAGCATAGGCACCACTAGTTCATTCAAAGAAGGTACTGAAACAATTCTCACAGGTTAAAGCCAACACAGCAACAAACTGGGGCGCACAATGTCCTAGAAGAGACCTTTCATAGCTTCCCATAGAGCAGAGTATTCAAAACAAGAAGAGCCTGATGCATCAGACACTTGACTGGAGCCAGTGAGAGTCCTAAATCCAAAGCAGTTGTAGAATCAAACTCTAAATAACTGGTTCCCATTTAAAATATGTATTTAAAAATGCCTCCATTTCCAGCTTAAACAACAGGATTTAGGTGTGGGGGTAAAAACATGTCTTTCAAAGAGTTGAGCATGAGGTAATTTTAAAATTGATTACCAAACTATCAAAATTGATAATCGAGACACACAATTGGATGGAATTATTAACTAATTGTTTCTCATCTGAGTAGTTCAGGGAATACAAAAGCCAAAAATAGAGTTATTGATAGCTATTAATTTGTCCCACATTCTACCACCAAGAACTCTTTTCTCATGCATTAAAAAATGCCAACCAACCAAAGAAACAACTTTAAAATAAATGAAAAGTTTTTATTAAAATTAGTAATGGAAGTAAAAATAAAAGAAATTACTACTATTCAAAAATAATGAGCAGGTAAGGATTACATAAAAAGTAAATAAATGAGTGATACAATATGTTAACTACACAAAAGAAACCATATTAAAATAGAGTATACATTCTAGAACTACATAAAAAAATCAAAGCATCAATACCACAAAGCAAGTATAAGTTGAACAAATAACCACAATTAAACATCTGTGTCATTCCATTAGTCATTTAGGATACAATACCACTTTGAAAAATCAACTAAAAGAGTACAGCATGACTGAAAAAGGCAGCACTACAAACCCTTAATATAACTCAAAATCATATTAAAGAAACAGTACTTTATGGGTACATACAGATTTGAGTGAGGCAACTGAATCACAAAATAAATGCAGACAAATCCACTTCACACCACCAGGTTTCTATGAACTAACATACTTGAGCTATATCACAATCTTTAAACTGAATTAGGAATTGAATAAAACAAGGCAATACAATTTTAGCATTTTAAACTAAACAAGCTTTAGTAAAGCCAAGTAGTAACTTCTTTTGAATACTCTCAGGAAAATGCTTTAAAAACTGACTGGGAGAGTCAAAAGAATAACTTCAAATGATATGACCACTGTAAGCACAATATTACTATTTAGTGTACGCACATGCATAATTACTGTTACAATTTTCACAAAACATTTAAATAGCAAAACAGAATAGTTACAATAGCATAAGGATTAAGCTGAGTTAATTAGGAGATGATGAAAGGCATGAAAGGTATAGTTACCATGAAATGCAGCAGTGTAAAGTTAAGACTTAAGTCAAGAATGGTGACTGAAGTAAGGTGTCTTTAAGAGGCAATGTTGGATGCAACAATGCAGTCCCAGTTAATTTATCTAGAGGAAGAGGATGTTTTGTGAAAATGTTTAAGTCTAGAGTGAATGCTGGAAATTTAAGACACAAAAGGAATATCAAAATTCAACTTGCTCTCAGAGCTTCAGTTAGACAAAGAAATTTCATTCACAGTCTGAGGTTTCTCTCAAACTAAAATGAAGACAGCAATTAGTAGGTTTTCATATTTTTAGAATGAATTCTGACAGGGCCATTTTTTAACAGGATAAGTATAGACAAACTACAGTTTGTCCAGACTACACTACAGTTTAAATGAAATGGAGAGTATGAAAAGTTATTCTCTCTCTCTCTCTGCACACACAGCAGCATGAACAGCAGATTTTGAAGCTGGAGGGTGAAACAGAAATTACCTGTCACTTGCTCACTCACACAGACACAGGCAAGAGCAGTGCCTGTTAGTTTGGCAAAATAGGCATGAAAGGGAAATAGACATAAAGGCAGTCAGAGTAGGGGTTTAAGTAGTTAAGCCTTTAAAGCAGTTCAAACTGGAATAAGAGGCAGCAGACTAGTAACGCTAACGCCAAAAGGTACAACAACGCAGCAAAGGCTGAGTTTAAAGCATATAGCATATAACCAAATGCTTATAATTTCACCTTGGCTACTCTTTAAAGATGTTAACAACATATTTTTAATAAGCATGGGCAATGATTAAATCAGCCTTAAAAGAATAAGAATACAACCGTATCTGTGCATTAATACAGTGCTAGTTAAAACAGTGCTTTAGGTGCTATAGCAAAGCTTATCTCTCACAATTCTAAGAACCTAGTTTTTGGTTGTTAGCATGGAAAGGAATTTAGGTTTCTATTATGCTGACCGCAGTAAGCTTCTTGTTCTTTGGATTCATTCACAATCTGTCTTTCAGTTATTGGAACAGAATAGTTTGGCAATATTCCAATGGAAGTTTTAAACCTGGAATTATGCAACACCGGAATTTGATCCAATTGGTTGATTATATAGGAAAGCAACATAGTTCTTTCCCCAAGGAACTTCTGGTCTTCCTTCAGAGTTCACCTATGGGTTTGCTAATGGGAAAACAGTGATTACCCCAGTCTCTATACTGAAGCAGGATTGTTTTATCTCACCATTCAGTGTGGAGACTGACAGCTCTTGAGCAAGATGGATTTTTGTGATGTCTATTTCTTAAGGAAGGCAACCTCCTTCCTAAGGTTGGTTTCTGGTAGAAATGTATGCCTGGGACCGAATATTCCTCAAGGATGTTATCCATGAAAGACTCAATTAAAAAGAGTACCTCTCTCTCAGGAGATGAAATGTTAGACTTACCCTAAGGTGACTCACTTCAGCTAGAAGTGACAACAGTTCATGGGACCAGGCAGATTCTTTATAGTAGGAGCACTGATCTTTGGTAGGCAGATGGTACCCTTGCTGATACAGTTACAGCTACCCTTGGCTGGCATAGGTCCAATTATTTTATAGGTATTGTTTCCCATTGAAATATATGGATGCAGGGGATTCCTATCCAAAAATGGTCAGATCTGATAGTTCACCTTCCCGCTAAATAGTTGCACATTTGGGGGGAGCAACGTGCTGATCACGTTGCTGGAAATCTGTCTTTTCAATGACAGGTCAGGAAGAGCTGCCCTATTTGTGTTTGCCCAGGAGAGGGCGTTCTGGTCTGGCAAAAGTCTATCTTTCAGTCCTTTCTCAAGTCATTGACTCATCAACAGAATCAATTTAAAGTATTTTTAGTAACTGTGTTGTTTTTTCTTCTCATAAAGTTATATATAGTTATAATAGTCCTTTCGCATTCTGTGATATGTTGGTGCAGCTTTCTTAAAGTTTTAATTCTGGAGTTCAATATTCATTGTTTACTCAAAAATTTTTCCAAAAAGGAATTTATCTATTTCTGCTTTAAATATTGGAATATTATCACACAAATTTTGATTATATACTTAATAGACTTCACTAATTCATTATTAAGTTCAACTTTCTATTCCTAATAATCAGAAATACTGCTTTACTACTATATATTTTATTCTGGGTAATTTTACATTTACTAGGTAAGTACAACCAAAGTAATAATATTCAACTATAAGTTAATTCTTAGTCATAGTCTCATATTGAAGAACAGCTATACTGGATCAGACCAAAGGTCCATCTAGCCCAATATCCTGTCTTCTGACAGTTGCCAATGCCAGTGCCCCAGAGGGAATGAACAGAACAGGTAATCATTAAGTGATCCATTCCCTTATTGCCAGCTTCTGGCAAACAGAGGTTAGGGACACCATCCCTGCCCATCCTGGGTTTACCATTAAACTTCTAACCCAATATTTCATGTTAACATCTTATTACAAATTGCATATTCATGAGTTATGGACCCCAACATAGGATAGAAGTACTTTGTAAACTAGCTGGTACACATGAAAAGAGCATGGGTTAGTAGAACTAGGATATCAGAGACAGGATGGGAAGGAACTCTGAGAGCTAAGCGGTCCCAAATTACGTATGGTGCTTTATTATACTTGGACAAAAACTGCTTGAGAAATTAAGAAACAAAACAAATAAAAACAGTGCACTACTCATTCAATATGTTCTATTCTTCTCCACCACGTGATGTAAATCGGCATAGCTCCACTGACTTTCACTAGAGTTAGGCTGACTTACACCAGCTAAGGATCTCTCCCTCAAGTGCAGTTAGCTAGCACCTTGTCCTTGCACAGGAGTGAACTGGATTATCTAGTGAGACTTCTCTGTCTCTATTGTACTGTAATCCTCAATCAGCATAGTAAAGTAAATAAAACTGTTTTTATTTTGTTGGATAATAATCATTAAAATAACAAAAAAGTTACACACAGACCACCATATTCAGCTGTAAAAGCTCTCCACTTAGGCCAGGTCTATATTTAAAAGTTTTGCTGGCTTAGTTATGCCTGTTACAGGTGTGATTTTTTTTTATGACTCAGCTATAGAAGCAAAAGCGTGCTTTTGCCAGTATAACTTATTCTTCTCACCAATATAGACATACTGGCAAAAGTTTTGTGAATAGACGAGGCTTTAGATGGTAAGGTCTTCAGATTACTGGCTGTCTTCGTTATACGTCTGTACACTGCTTAACACCGTAATCCAATTAAGAAATAAAAATAAAATCATGGCAGGGACTTGACATGCACAAAAAGAAAGAAATTCAACATTTATAAAGTTGCAAAGTTCTAAGCACGACCTAAACTCTATCACATTGCACACAGAGTACACAAAACAAAAAAGTTATGGTCTTAACAAAAAAATTACTCTGTATGAACAAAAGGGTGTAGAGGGAAGACTAATCATTACCATAATTTTGCATTAAGTTCATGAGACTAACCCTTTGGTAGACTTTGCTAACTTATTTGCCTCATTAATACAAAGCAGTTGTAAAATCTGTAATGCTCTGGACAGAACATTTCCAGTCTGCCTCTCAGACATTTTTTTCTAGCTCCTAGAAATAAAATCACAGGACACTATGTTTATAACACCTTCCTCCCAAACTATTGCAACGTGCAACAAATTCATTAACAAATTAAGAGCAAGTATCCCCCCTGCGAAGTAGAGTAATACTACTAACTCCATTTTACCTATGTGGGGAAACTGAGGCACGGAGCGCTGACAGGGGCTTGCCCAGCGCATGAGTAGCAATGCAAAGCCAAGCAGCGACCTCAGTCACCACCAGCAGACTCCAGCCCTGTGCTGGGAGCCCCCGCGGGGCTGTCCAACGTACCTTTCTCCACCGTATGAATGTTCACGCTGCAAAGGAGCCAGTCACCACCTCCCCCGCGTCGGAGATAAGCCGCCTAGTTCTGCTCCGCGGCTAAGCGCATTAGGGGCCACCGCAAGGGCCCATCCCAAGGGCTGGACCGCGCGGCCGGGTCGCGGCGCGGGCCTGGAGCTAAGCCGCCCTGCATCGCCAGGGCGCCCGCTCGCGGGCCCAGCAGCAGCTCGCAGGGGCCGGAGGCGGCAGGTTCCCCGATCTCACCTTTGGGGTCGGGCTGGCTCCAGACAGCTCGGGGGGCGGCTCTGCTCCGCGCAATAGGAGCCAGGACTCCAGGGTTCTGCGCCCGGCTCCGGCTCCGGCACCCGCCGGCAGCCCGCCTCATCACCGCCCCGTGCCTCCGGCGCCACACCCTGCGCCCCGCCCCCGCCCCTCGGCCCCTCTCTCGCCTGCGCACGGTGCCGGGAGCCCGCGGCGACTCGCGTTGCCATGGTAGCAGCGACCAGCCGCAGTTTCCCTCACTCACCCGTAGAGCCCAGCGCTGAAGACGGCGGGTCAAAAGGGCCAAACTTCTCTCTCTGTTCCGTTGCCTAAGCAACAAAGAGAGGGCGGGCTGAAGTCTCGTGAGAAAATAGACGAGAATTCTGCGTGTCCCGGTTTCCATGGAGACCTAGATCACGCCTAAGCTGGGGCGAGGCTGGAGTGCCGCCATCTTGCATGGTAGCCAAGGCCACCCAGAGCAGGTGTGTTAGCCCTAGAGCTAGCACGGGGTGCACCCACTGCCCGTGTTCCCACATCCAAGCCCACTTTCCTAGGGAAACCCCGCGTCCAGCCAGACTCGCAGCTCCAGGCTGCCGCATCACATCACACCACACCTATATGCCGCGCTTGAGGTATTTGCCTCCAGGCCCAAGCTCACCGAGCATCCCAGCCCCCTGGCCCGTTTGTAGACAGGGCCTAGCCTAGCCCACAGCCCCTGTTCACTAATCAAGAGTCAGGGCTGAGAAATCATGAGATTTAAAGTATAATAAACACTGGGATCCCCCACCAGGTTCCTGAGCTGTTCTCAGGTCAAGCCTCTCTACAACCGGGGGGCACAGAAAATTACTTTTTCAAAGGGGGGGAGGGGAGAGAAGCAGCAAGTCATCTCCCATAGTTACATGGTTGCAAGACTGGTTATAAAATCCTGCAAGTTGGTAACTAGCCTAGCAGCCTTCCCTCTATTTCTCCTTTGCTAAGCCCCAGGGCACACAGCAATTTAGTTGACCTGAAGAAGAGCTCTGTGGGCCTCCAAAGCTTGCCTCTTTCACCAGCAGAAGTTGGTCTAATAAAAGCTATTACCTCATCCACCTTGCCTCTCTCATATCCTTGGACCCAGATAGCAATAACACCGCAAACAGCAGTTTAATTTAATATACATACATACAAACATGGGATGGAACTTAAGCGAGGAGGACAACAATGCAGAAGGTTCCATTAAATATTTCTACGACCTACACTATCACTTCGTTATTTATAAGTCAAATCACTTCATAGTTGTCTACACAGAGTTAATTCCACAGCAAGTGTTTAAAATGACACTTTTTGGTAGCATGCTTCACAGCTCAATGGTTCTGAACATTGTGGTTTATGCAATTCAGTCACTCAGACAATGGCCCAGAATCCCACAATCTGTTGGGGGTTATATGAAGAAACAACTAAAGGTTTCTGGGTACTGCAGGTGGCTAGGACTTCTGATGGAAGTGCTTCTCCTTTCATTACCTTGCCCACACAGCCCTCAGCTCTGGATTGGATCACTCCAAAAGGTGGTGAGGTTATCTCCACAGGCCCTGATGTGCCACTTACATTGCCCTGAATCTGATACTTGGCATGTGGGAAAAAAAGAGGTTCAAAGATCTGCAGTAGGATTGACAGAAGAGCTGTAGAGACTGCACAAACAGAAGGAAGGGGAGCTATTCCTTCCCTCCCTTGCCCAGGTTCTTTCTGGGCCCTAGTAACTAAAAGGTTTTTCTTCTCTCTCATCAACTGGGATGTATTCCACTAACCACCCTCTTTCAGTCTACTTCTAGGTCACATTCCAGCCCTTGAGAAGTACTAATCTAAAGAATTGCATGTGCCTTTGGGAATCTGGAGTTCCTGAGTTCTAACCCTGGCACTGACACCAACTCACGCTGTTACCTTGGGCAAGTTCCTTCCCCTCTCTTTCCCCAGCTGTAAAATAGGGGATCTCTGCAGCTTAGCTGCCTCAGGAAGTGTGTGTGTAGGGCATCTCACTATTTGCAAAGGCTGTTGAGATCATCACATGTAAGGTGCTCAAGCAGGACACAAAAAGTACACTGAAGATGCTTAAATGGAGGAAAACACTCTCCCATTCACAGATCTAAACAAATTACCAAAAAATATATTTTATAATGACTCAAAAAATTCACCTTTTACTACTACACCTACTACTAAACATGGAACTTCAGCCCATAAGGCATTTTATGCAAAAACTTGAAAAACAGTAGCTTATAGTGAGTGCCTCTCTATTATTGGCAATACTGTAATGATCTTTAAACTGCCAATGCAATTTAATAGTTCTCAAACTATGAATATTAATTATCTAAAGTAGGGTTTGAAAGTTAGTTGGCAAGGATGCTATTCACATTTCTGTCACTGTCTTCCTGCTGTGTGACTTTGGAAACAAAGTCTCATTTGGAAAAAACACTGTATAAATGCTAAGTATTCTTAAAAGGGAGGTACTTATTTACCCACCTTTTAAACACGGATATCTAGGATCTTATCTTTCACTGCTTTAGTCATTTTAAACCATTGCAACATGGATTTGCACACATGTAAATTGCTACAAATGCAGGGCAGTGAAAAATCAGGTAGAGATGAGTGCTAAGTATAAGTCTTCCAACCCAACCAACTGGGTTAACATGAAGTGACAGTTTTTGATGTCCATTTCTAAATTGCACTACCAAAAAGTCCTGGGTTAAGATTCTGAGAAACTTTAGAAATCACTTCCTTCTTCATGCACAATATTCCAATAATTATGTTCATAAGTAGAAATAAGCCAACTGAAATATGTTCTTGGTTATATAGTTAATTTTTTATGAGACATACCTTAATAGATCTCTGACAGGCCAAAAGAATTTCAGTGTACTAAGTTTTGTTATAACTATATGACTTACTGTGGAAGTACACATTTTAAGAGAAGACCATTAGTGTATAAATTCAAATAGTTTTAAGAAATAGTATTAAACGATTTGTGGTTGCATCAGTGTTTGAGGTTATATAGGTTAAATTTGTCAGATTGTATATTAAAGATATGTTTTGTTTGGTAATGAACAGTGATCAAATTCAAATAAAGTTAGGAGTAGAATGTTGAAATTTGTGCTTGTAACAAGAAACCAGCTCGATAGTTAACTATAGAAGGACTAGTGCCCTCTAATTACATATCACCTTTACAACTTTTTGAAATTAACACAAATCAATACCTTCCAAAAATTTCAAGGAAGTATGACTAGGATTAGAAAGGAAAGGATTCAAAGAGATCCTCAAGTATAAAAACATAACATCCTGGGTTGTCTGACATTTGTAGAGTGTAAAACAAATAATACCTGTAGATTGTAGCACAGTGTATCGCCATGCTTAGCAGGCTCTGGTAGCTGTTGCATGGCAATGAAACCAGTCATAACATATATAAATAGGAACAGGTCATTTTGAACTAGAAACCCTTTTGTTTGAAATTGTGGCTATCAGCAGCATTCTTAGGTGACTGGGAGTGTGTCACTGTTGCTAAGCACCTGTCAACACCTTGCAAATAATGTAGGGCTCCACTACTAATTCTGACAAATGTTACAGTAACATTATTTAATTAGCCAATTTAACTTGCTGTATTACTTTTCCTGAAAGTCTCCTAGCACTTATGATAAACAGGCCATTGGTTTTCAAAACACAGTTTTAATGGGCAAGTGATGACAGCACAGAGAACCATTGGTTAGACGTCACCTTTAGCTAGACTGAAATAGATGCTTATTGACCAGAACACTTAAGACAGACTCGGTTTTCACGACAACTCACATTACAAACTCTGCATCAAGCCTGCTCTAATTTCCACAGGCAATACTAGACCTACCAAAAAAGAAAAGAGATGTGTGCGACTATAAAGCTTTAGCAAAGAATCCATAGCAAGTAACAGGTGGCATAGCTGGTGCAGGGAAGTTCACGTTGTACCTCCAGTTTTACTTCAAGCGAGGAGTTTCCACTCCAACCCCTTGCCCAGTAGGGTTGTTCCATGGAAGATGTTAGTTTTAAGTTCTGCTGGGGACTTCTAGGAATGCCCTCACTGGCTGCTGACTCACTGCAATCCTAGCCACATCCATGCACTTTTGGAGCTTCACTATCTCCAGGGCTCTCTACACATGGATAGTTATGCCTGCAATTATGACTTCTTGCCTGGCAAACTGCCTTCCACTGGGAGTCTTGTGTCAAGTGGAGATACATCATTTAGTGAATCTCACCCAATGCTTTATAATTCACCATCACAGCTGAATCTAGCCTTAAGCATCAGGTTTTAATCCCCTGGATTGCCTGGAAACCCAGATGAGTCAACTCATCCAGGTAAGGCAGAAGGGTGAACTATTGTCATCAATTTTCAGATTAAAGATAAGGAATTAAGTTCTGCCACTGGCCTGCTGGGTGATCCTGCACATCACTTCATCTCTGAACCTGAGTTTTCCCCTTTGGAAAATGGGAGTAACAATACTGACCTCCTTTGTAAAGTAATTTAAGATCTCAGATGAGAAGCATTTTATAGAAGTGAAGTACACCTCTACCCCGGTATAATGCGACCCGATAGAACACGAATTTGGATAGAACGTGGTAAAACAACACTCCGTGGGGGAGGGAGGGGGGGGCAGGGCTGCACGCTCCGCTGGATCAAAGCAAGTTCAATACAACATGGTTTCACCTATAACACGAGGACAGCATTATATCTGGGTAGAAGTGTACTAGAAAATGTGTTTCTATGTTTCCCTTATTATTGGCCCAAACTTGTATATACTTGCTACCAAGCACAGTGCGCACTCCATGTGTATTCCGAAAGCAATGTGTTCCAAGATCAGTTCTTTTGTACTTTGTAGGTGTTGTCTGGTGTTTCAGTCATTTGGTTGGTGCCCTAGGTGGCACTAGGATACAACAAATCAATGCAGTCCCAGACCAAAGCAACCCATTTCCAAATTAGAGGGACACCACCAATTTGGGGCAAAACATCCACACGATTTAAAAAAGCATACTACTCTACATGACATTATTTAGAGTTCTTGCTTTCAATGACACTGTGTGCGTGCTGTCAGTCTCCCCCTTTTTGCTTGTACAGTGAAAGTGTGCCTCGTTTGTTTAGCTCTTCCATATATTAAATATGAGAGAGAGGAGACTTTTTGAAATGAGATAGCATCTGTAAAGCCAGAAGACTTGGCAGGGGAAGGTGTAGTACATAAAACTAACTAAAAATAGTCTAGATTCCAAGGCAATTATCTTTAAGAGTTGGTGATAGAGAAGACACACCGTGGTAGCATTACTCCTTTTTGCTTGCTGGTGGATATAGTGGTGGACACCAGCACCACTATTTTTGTCTCCCCAACCCTCTAACCTAGTTTTCAGATGTGGACCCAACAAACCTATTTTAAATATTTCCCCTTCATGGCTGGCCTCTACTTCTTACCTGGGATATTTGCTGCTTGATGCTCAGGCCTGTGGCTCATGTCTTCAGTACTTGCTGTCACATCTATGCCAGAGTCCTTCATGTGGCCACTATGTCACAATGGTCACACAGAGCAACAGCTACTCTTCGAGCTCCTACATTCTTCCTCAAATTCACTTTGCTGGATCAGGTTTTGCAAAAGCCAAGCCACCCCCACGCTTAGACTGGAACTGAAGCACAACCCCTCTATGGGAGGTTATTTTGTAGAGTTCATGGGCTGGGGTAGTGGCAGCTCTCTGTGTGGGGGTTCCTGGTCACAAGCATCCATTCAGTGGCTCTTCCCTCAACCTGCCTCTCTGGAACCTGCTTTCCAGTGATCTCTCCCATCCCATGCAGCGGATGTGTCTGTGGCTCCTTGACTGATGTTCCCTCCCACAGTACCCTTTTAGTGGGCCCTCCACCTACAAATGAAATTCACCCTTGCTGAATAAATGTTTACTAAAACTAGATTACTAAGCAGTCCAAAGAGGTCAGAGTAGCGATCTTGTCTCAGGACACAAGATTTTCCCTGTACTGACATCTACAAAGCTGTAAATAGTTAATTGCCATCCACCAAGATTTGTTTTAGCTGTGGTTCCTTTTTAATTTATCCCCCCCACACCCCATTTCCTGTTACATAAGAACTATTAGAAAGACCCATGTCCATTGCAGTAGCAATGCTCAAGATGAGCAAGGTGATGAAATACAGATAAGATCATTTTAGGAAATATGTTGTAAAATACTTTATTTGATAAAACTTGCTGTAATATCAGAACAAAAACCAAATAAAAAGGTCTTATGCATGATGTCTTGTTTGCAATATTTCATATGTATGTACCTTTGCTTCTACAAACATTACTCCCTCCACAACAAAATAGTCTCCTCCATCTAGATTCTTATAGTACTCCATCACTGCAGCATTCAGATACCACAGTAATAATCATAAGAACCTGAAACGGACTTCCAGGCTTAAGATACTTACATTCATTGGCCTAAATAAATATAGCATAAAGTGACCATATATTTAAAACAGACATGGCGATAACTTTTGTACAACAGACATTTTGATCTTGCCACAATCCATTAGTAACATCACTCTAGAACAGAGGTCCTGAACCTGTGGGGCAAATGCTCGGGGAGAAGGCGCGATAGGACCCAGGCCAGCTCCCACAGGGGTGGGGAGGGAGCACCACCCAGCCCCTCCACTCCCAGCATTGCTCCAGCCCCATCCCCAGCTTCGGCCCCCTTATCCCTGACCACGTCTCCTCTCCCATCTCCCAACCTGGGAGCCACAGCTAGAGGTTCAGCTTCCTTTTTTGGTTATTCATCCCCATGCTCCTGTATCATCTGCAAACAGGCTGAGATTATATCACAAGGGGCTGCATGTGAAATGGCCATCTGTTTTCCAAGAACAGTTATCAAATTATGTTTATTCACAATTTCTCCTTGCCTAAAACCTACCCTTTAACACTGCTTGAGAAGTTTCCTTAAAAAACAAAAACAAAAAAACAACTTTTAAATGTTCCTTTCGAGTTTCTTTTTCAGGATAAGGCAGCTAAGTTACATACAAATAGAGGTCAGCAAAAATGGTCCCAGGAAACATTAAGAAACCAGATTTCAAAATCAGGAAGTTTGGGGAAGTCCAGATCCTGGGATTTTGACTCAGGTCCAACTATACTTGTTGGGCTCCGTAAGCCATCTCAGGTTTGAGTTGGATCAGGTCCTGGACAGTAGGAGAATAATGAGCATACACACTCGATTCTGTGGCTCACTTTGTAAGAAAAGCATTCTCTTGTGGAACTCTCTCTCCTCCCAACACCCCCCTATGGACCAATTCTCAGTTCTCAGCAGAAAAAAAAATTCTCCCACCCAAGGATACCTGTGAAACCTCAGTTGTGTTTTAAAAAAAAAAAAAAGTAGTGAGTAAACATGGAAGACACAACTTGATAAGAAGCATACAGCATAGCAACTGGCCCTCCCCAAAGAGCCATTTTAGATACAAAAAATTGCACTGCTGTGTGCTTCCTTTTCCAAATTACTCAGGCGAGTCCCAAGTTGTCCAGACTGCAAAACAAAGGCAGGTTTTAGGATGCATTGAGTTTTCCTGTTCAGTTAGAAAGGGGGAAGGGTTTACGAAAGGACAGATCTGATCAAAATAGGATGTCACCAAATGTTTAAAAAAAAAAAAATGCCAAAGAAATGAGTATTTAGATGAAAAAAACTGCAGTAATGCAGTCAGTCAACTTCATTCCCAGTACTAGTGTAGCCTACTACACAAACCCACACTGGAGCATTCAGGGTCAGTGGCCTTTGCATCACAGGAGTCAAGAGTCCTAAATGACATCCATGATCCCACAGACCAGTATTCTGGACAAATAGATAGCCTATTTGGTTCTCTCCAGCATTACAGTCCTTTTGACGCAAGCAGCAGCATGGACTTTCCCAAAACAAGATGTATTTGCCAACAGCCAACTCACCGGTGTCAGAAGGCTAATCCAGAACACATTTTAGCTTTCAAGGGAGAGAACCAAGGAAAGCTATGTCTGATACTCTGACAGATGGGATGGTAGACCACATAGAAATAGTACAAGTGATATGAAGAAATGTGCAGACATACAAACCTCAAATTTAAAATATATTCAGTACTCAGATGTGTGCGTCTAACAGCATGGGTAAGGCACAATGCCAGATACAACACAGCTCCACCAATGCACCTCAATTCTGACTTATAGCATGGCCCCTGCTATTCCAGCCCTGGATCCCACACACAGCTCTGCTAACGAACCTCACAACTGACCTGCAGCAGGCTTTTCGTGCTCAAACACTGACAGGTGGATGGAGGGAGCATTTATACACCCAAAGCCTTATTTGCACTGATGATCTTGAGAGCCCCAGGTTTCACTAGCCTTTCACCTCTTGAGCAAACTTGTGATACCCCAGTGCACCTCCATACACATGAAACTGAACAATAAAAAAGGCATTTGAGAAGGAATGGCCATTCTTACTTATGTAAGATCTAATAAAATAATTTTCCCTCTGATGTGTGCTACTAACATAGTATAAATTACACTTCAGATGGCTGCCTTGGAAAACAAGTGGCAAAGACACTAATAAATCCTTCATTTTCACACATCACAGCTGAATATGTCCTCATTCGCTGCACTAAGGAGTGCTTGCAGTAGATCTGCTTGGCATCTCTTCCTGTCTTCTGTAATTCTTCATAACACTGTGTATGCCACTCACCAAGAACACCAGCGATATGGCTGCAAAGTAACTAGCGTAGATCATGAACTGCAGAGTGGGAGAGAAAACTGGTAAGTTAAAGGCTAGCAAACCCACTCCTCTCCATCCTATATGAAAGGTAAAATATTCCTTTTTTTTTTTAAATTAGGATTGGTGAATGAAGCATGCTGCACCTAATTCAGTATCTGGAGTTATCATTACTTTCATCAGAACTGGGGAAAGACTCCAGACAAATGGAGTTTAGTCTCTAAGGCTGCTTACCTAAAAGGGACCAATGCCACAGCGTGCGCACAGGAAAACCTCTCACCGAACTAACCAGGAGCTTCACTTGCACAGGGCTACAGGAACATATCTAACGAATAGTGGCAGCCCAGTTCTCCCATACACCTGTGCCTCAAACCCTGTTCCAGTGGGGTGAGATGGGAGCTCAGCCTCCAACCTTGACTACTCAGAGAAAATTAACAAGGTAGTCAGCTGGTGCTAAGTGTGGTTGTGGTTTTGTAACATGGACAGCAACAGAACTGACACACTTTCTTTTTCTTACACTCTCTGAACAGCAATAACCTAGACCAGAATCACAAACAGATGACAGAGGCAGGAGAGAGGCTCCACATCCTGATTTACATCCCTTCCTTCTTCCCCAGTTAGTAAAGATAAAGCAGTGATCTTACCTGTGTGAATATGTTTAGCCCAAGACCACTGGAGTCAACAACAATCAAGGTAAGCAAAGTCTGCAGAGCCAAGGCAATGAAAGTATTGATACCAAACACCAGAGCATACCGCTCCATGCTTAGATTAGTAGCAATTTGGAACCTAAGCAGAAAGACAAAGGGAGAAATGTGAATACAGGAGGAAAAGGGAAGAAGGAATCTTTCAGGGTAAAACAATATTTAGATAAGCAGGCTATGTAGGTTGAAAAGTTAATTCATAAACTGGCTATATATTTCCATCATCTGGCAGTGTGATCTTATCACATCTCACAAGCTAAGCAGGGTCACAGTGGGCTAACACTGGGGAAACTGTCACAGGGAAACCCCAACTGCTGCAGAAAAGAGTTTCAGAAGTTCAGTAAGTTGCACTCTTTATCTGAGTCAGTACTGAAATACCCTCTCCTGGTACCTGCATGGCACTGTGCCATTGGAAGGGGCCATCTTTCAAAAGAGATGCAAAAGACCCATTAACATGGGGTGTATGTACTCCACGCTGGCCCAGCAACTTAAGGGTTAATACAGGCACTGCCAACCACTGCTGACTGGCAGTCTCACAGCAGCTGTGGGGGGATACAAGGGCTGGGAAGCAGGGGCTATCAGAGGAGTAAGCAGGCTGGAGAAAAGAGCTCCCGTCAGCAAACGTCTAAAGAGCTGCCCAGGGATGAAAGGACCAACCCCCTGTGGTACCTGAGAACAAAGAGGGTATTCAGATTCCTGGGCACCAGAAAGACTGACAGCCCCACTGAGCTGGGCCCATGCCATGCTAGGCCAGAAGGGGGCACCTTTGCGCTGACTCACACCCTCCTCCTTTAAGGAGGAGACTTGTTATTGGTTGTCTTGGCTAGATTCCAATTTGTCCTACTGAGGAAAACTCCCTCTGCAGTTTACAGTGGGACCGAGAGACTTTTTCCATTGGACCATATGAACCGGAACCATAAACTCACTGAACATTAAATCTCACCAAATGAGGGTAAATCCATCCTCATATCCACTCGTACTCCACACCTGAACATAGCCATTATATGAACAACATACCCTCATATCTCAATGTCTGTACTTTGACCCGCTAACCTATTACCCCCAGTTGGGGATATTGCAGGTTATGTATTCCTTACACCATCTGATCCAAACCGAACTTCACACCCCTTGATAATCTGTACATTATTCCCTGATAACCAGAAATTTCTACGCTTAAACTCCGTACTGTTTTCTTTTTATTTTATCATCTTAATAAAATTCTTAAATTTTTCCTTCGCTTCCTAGCTAACCTGTGCTGTAGCATTTGATTAAAAAGTTTCTGCATTCCACTCCACAGGTGACATTATCTCCTCTCATTTTCCTTCTTGTATGTTTAAACTTTGACCATGTATTACTACTTGCCCCTCTTACCCTCCCTGTGGCTTCACTCAAACAATGTTTATGGAAAGACATTTCACTGACAGGCAGCACTACCCAGTATTTATAAACAATGACTTTAGTATCACAAAACCTCTGTTCTAACCCCAAGGTCTGCCACTGAACTGCAGGCAAATTGTCAAAGCTCAAGTGTAAAGAACTTCAAGATCCTTGCGCAAAAGGCACGGCCTATATGCAAAGCATTAAGCCAGTTTTGAGACAGACAGCTATAGTCTTGTCAAGTTTTTTTTTTTTTTTTTTTTAAATTAAAATACCTACGTTGCTATCGTGATGAGCAGCATATAGACAATTCTGAAGATTACATATGAGACGTAACACACCCAGATGTTACGAACAGTGTCCATAACATATACAGCAGCAGCAATGATGAGGGAGAACAGGGCCAATGCCACCTCACCCCAGATAGCCCAGGATACTTTTACGTAACCCACAGCAAATACAGCAACAGCTCCTATAAGTAGAAAGGAAAACAAAATACAACTTAATAGTTGCTCAGACATTCAGCTTAAGCCTTCTGTGTTTTAGATTAAGAGAAACCAATGTCTAAATATATGAGATGTGCATGAGGGGAGCTCCACTACTGTGCACATATTAAAAAAAATAAAATAAAAAATCAGAAATTGTAGGGCTGTAAAGAACCTCGAGAGGCCATCAAGTCTAACCCCCTGCCTGAGGCATCCCTGACAGGTGTTTGTCTAAACAGTTCCTAAAAACTTCCAATGATGGGGATTCCACAACCTCCCTTGGAAGCCTATTCCAGAGCTTAACTACCCTTGGAGTTAGAAAGTTTTTCCTAATATCTAACCTAAATCTCCCTGGCTGCAGACTAGGCCTATTACTTCTTGTCCTATCTTCAATGGACATGGAGAACAACTGATCGTTGTCCTCTTTATAACAGCTCCTAATATATTTGAAGTCTTACAGGCTCCCCGTCAGCTTCTCAAGACTAAATGTGCCTAGTTTGTTTAACCTTTCCTCATAGATCAGGTTTTCTAAACCTTCTATCATTTTTTGTTGCTCTTCTCTTGACTCTTTCTAGTTTGTCCACATCTATCCTGAAGTATGGTGCCTAGAACCAAATGCAGTATCTCAGCTGAGGCCTCACCAGTGTTGAGTAGAGCCGGACAATTACCTTCCATGTCTTACATTCAACACTCCTGTTAATACACCACAGAATATTAAGGATTTTTTTCACAATTGCATCACATAATTGACTCATATTCCATTTGTGATCCACTATCACCTCCAGAATCTTTTCAGCAGTATGACCACTTGGTCAGTAATCCTTAATTTTGTAGTTGTGCATTTGAGATTTTTCCTTCCTAAGTGAAGTATTTGTCTTTACTAAATTTCATCTTGTTGATTTCAGACCAGTTCCCCAATTTGTCAAGGTCATTTTGAATTCTAATCCTGTCCCCCGGAGTGCTAGCAATCTCTCTGTTTGGTGCCATCTGCAAATTTTATAAGCACACTCTCCAAGTCATTAATGAAAATATTGACTAGTACCAAAACACAGGACTGGCCCCCCTGGGATATCCTCTCAGTTTGGCAGTGAACCATTGATAATTACTTTGAGTATGGTCTTTCAACCAGCTGTACACCCACCCTACAACAATTTCATCTAGACCACATTTTCCCTAGTTTGCTTATGAAAATGTCATGTGGGACTGTGTCAAAACTCATATTAAAATCAAGAGAGTAGGATTCTCAACAGTACTCATCATTGGACTAACTCATCTCTACCTGAAGTCTGTGGTAAACTCCTACTAGACTTCAATGGGAATAAAAGTCAAGCCAGTACCAAGTGCTTTAGAAAATCCCACCCTAGCTCTGCAAGAAAGCAACCCTGGTGCCCCAGACTGTAGCTGATTCACTCGTTCTCATACAAAGAAAAGGAGTACTTGTGGCACCTTAGAGACTAACCAATTTATTTGAGCATGAGCTTTCGTGAGCTACAGCTCACTTCATCGGATGCATACCGTGGAAACTGCAGCAGACTTTATATATACACAGAGAATATGAAACAATACCTCCTCCCACCCCACTGTCCTGCTGGTAATAGCTTATCTAAAGTGATCATCAGGTTAGGTCCAGCACAAATCCAGGTTTTCTCACCCTCCACCCCCCCCCCCACAAATTCACTCTCTGCTGGTGATAGCCCATTTCCTCTTGTTTTTTCCTACCCCCCCCCCCCCCCCCATGTTCTGATTTAACTTGGATTTAAACTTGGAGAGTGGTCAGTTTGGATGAGCTATTACCAGCAGGAGAGTGAGTTTGTGTGTGTATGGGGGTGGGTTTTTGGAGGGGGGTGAGGGAGTGAGAGAACCTGGATTTGTGCAGGAAATGGCCCAACTTGATTATTATGCACATTGTGTAAAGAGTTGTCACTTTGGATGGGCTATCACCAGCAGGAGAGTGAATTTGTGTGGGGGGGGGTGGAGGGTGAGAAAACCTGGATTTGTGCTGGAAATGGCCTAACCTGATGATCACTTTAGATAAGCTATTACCAGCAGGACAGTGGGGTGGGAGGAGGTATTGTTTCATATTATCTGTGTATATATAAAGTCTGCTGCAGTTTCCACGGTATGCATCCGATGAAGTGAGCTGTAGCTCACGAAAGCTCATGCTCAAATAAATTGGTTAGTCTCTAAGGTGCCACAAGTACTCCTTTTCTTTTTGCGAATACAGACTAACACGGCTGTTACTCTGAAACCTGTCGTTCTCATACAGTCTTCCGGCTCAGACCTGAGTGAGCTATTCTGATCCCATCATCAGGAGGTATTGTACTCTAGCAGTCAGGTTTGTTCTGTTACTTATTTAAACTTGGCCGAGCACTATGGAGGCAGGTGGTCAAATGGTCAAAGGCAGAGAGGTGGGAATTAACCTGCTGGGTTCTGTGCCTAGAAAGTGATGATCTGTACGGGGTCAAGCCTCTCATGATCTAGGGGGGAGGGATAGCTCAATGGTTTGAGCATTGCTCTGCTAAACCCAGGGTTGTGAGTTCAATCCTCGAGGGGGCCATTTTGGGAGGGGGTTGGACTAGATGACCTCCTGAGGTCCCTTCCAACCCTGATATTCTATGATTCTAGTCCTCAGAGGTGCTGAACAACCTGTTCCCACTGAACCTCAGGCAAGTGCTCAGCACCTCTGGGGAAGGGAAGGAATACAAACTCATTAATATTCATTGCCTCAGTTTCCCCAACTAGGCTAGGAGGGTGATACACAGCTATGGAGCCTAATGCAGTATCATTTAGTGCTCCTCTGAGTGAACACATTAGAGCAGTATTAAAAGTATCCCCACAGCTGTGACAAATGTCCAGTAGACTTCTATTACACAAAAGAATTTTCACTTATGCCTTACCTGACCCTTTCAGTCAAGCAAGGCCTTTGGCAACTGAGGTTACAAGGCAGACTACTTTGAGGCTCACAGGTTTCTTCCAATACTTCCAACTAAAAACGGTGGTAGCTCAGTCAGTTTGAGCAATAAAGTCATAGATCCTCAACTGCATTTAAACTGGCAGTCATGTTAACACCTAACTATACATAGGGAGTCTGTCATACATCTGGAGAGTTTTGTTAAGCATTCCAGAGCTGCAACTGCTTTGGGAGGGTCCTGTAACACCGCACATCACAGGTAGAAAGACCAGGTATTTCCACATTTCAATACCTACCTCCTGGATTACAAAATCAGCGCAGTGCAGCTGAGTCACCCTTAGACATTACACATGAAACTCACCCAATGAAAATTTGATTCAGTGTCATTCTCTCACCTGTACATGCTAGGAAGCAATGCAACATCAGACCTGTTTTGGCAATACTGAGTTTGAAGGACATAACGTGCTAGTTCTGTGGTTTGGTATAGTGTTTAGATGCCTTGTGACATGCACCCATTGAAACTGGAGTTTAGTAGGTAGCTTACCTAGTAACGTAGAAACTGCCTCCACGCCACCATTATAGATCTCGAAGCTCTGAGAAGGCAGCACCATTTCCCACAAGCCTTGCGTGTAGTTTATTACCTGGAAGTAGCCACAAGTTGAGAATGCCCACCACACAGACCAGCAGAGCATAGGCCGGGAGGAATAGCAGTGCAGGAAGTCCCGCCATAGCTCTTTGAGCACCTTTGAGATATCCACTTTCTGCTCCTGCACAGATTTAAAAAAAAATAAAAAATCATCCCATTTCCGAATGATTCACCTTACTCCACAGATGCACTTACCACTGGCAGGAAGTTGCAGAGCAATAGCCCTGGATATACCACAACTCAGTCTGTCACAGAGTAGGCAACAAAGTATCCCCACCAGGCTGTCCCCACCAGCGACACGTTTTCCCACCCTAACCCTGCACGGGTGAAAAAATAGTTCATTCTCCATGGTCTATGTAAACCTTGGCCTCTGTGCTCTAAGGGCCAATTTACTGCTAGTTGTAGTGGAGGAGAGACTGATTTTCCGCTCCCTACCCTATTCGTTAGGAACTGGACAGAGGCCACCAACTTATTTCACACAGGCCACAGAGCCATCAAATAACAGCTTCCAGTCATTGCCAATCTGACCTGGATTTGAGCCAGAGACCAAGTAGTAAGAGTTTGAGAGCAACCACGGAAGTTTTCCCAAGCAGGTATTTGGAAGTTTCCCACAAAACCAGTTTTCAGAGATTACAATTATTCAAATTAGTGGTCCTATTACATAGCTTCATACCCCATTTATCAAGAGATGCAATATAATTACATAGGTCAAAAGGCTCAGACAATCAGAGATATGTTGTCTGGAGGAGATCTGAACAGTGATGGAGAGTCTATGGAGCAAAGATAGAAGAAGGTTGTTTCAACAAACACAGGAGCTGCAGAGCAGAAGTTTTTTGCAACCACAATTGCTGGACTGCGTGAAGAAAAAGAAACTTACAGTCTCTTCTCATACAGCTCACCTGGAATAAGGTTGGATAGAGAAGTTCCAGGGAGAGATTTTTGGAAGTGTTTACCTTGGGTGGAAAGAGCAGAAGTTAATTATCCATCAGAGAGGCTGGTTACTTTAGTATCTAATGTGGAATTATATTCCCTACTGCTTTATGTGAACAGCACCAGAGAAAATTAGTACTAGCTTGCTTTGTAATAGAGATGCTAGATTTCAGACTACTTGGTTCAGTAGCAGATCTAGTAACTCCTCATGCCAAATGAAATTAACAGTATGCAGGAGTTGTACAGAGTAATTCATCTTGTACCAAGACACTGCAGGGTTCTTCCCAAAACCATTAAGGGTCATATCAGCAGCATTAGGATTTCTCCTCCCCAAACCCCCTACAATGGACACCAGCAGCCCCTTATGCATGGAATGCCCTTTCTGAACTAGTTTGTGAAGCTCCTGTCCCGTCCTTCAAATCAGTCCTCAAAACCCAGTTCTACTGTGATTCCTATTAGCAACTGGAGGCTTTATATCAAGTTACATTTATTAAAAAAAATGTTGAGAATGTTAAGGTTGAGAAGTCAAGCCCCTGAAAGTTAGGAGATACCATTTTTCTGGCGGTCTGTGCAATCTTAATTTTACCCTCTTATACAACCATTCTGTACACTGAATGAAGCAGGGGTCCTGTGGGGCGGGGGGGGGGGGGGAGAGAACCAGTATATGATCATGCAATTAGACATGATCATAATGCACACAAGAGGGCCAAATTAAGGTTGCCCAGGCAATCATAAAACTGGCATTTCCCTACTTTTGAGTGCTAGACTCTGCAACCTAAATAAATAATGTTATTTTCATGTAATTTATATGTAATTTGAGCTGGGGGTTGGTTTTTGTTTTTTTTAAAGATAACCAAATTCTACTGTGGACAACCCTCCTCCCTGAATCATGGTATGCTGAATGTGAATGAGACTAGGTGTAGAAGGGGGATGTTAGCTTTCCTGATGCAAAAAATACCTCACCGATGCCAGCTTAATGTTTACTGTATAAGGAGAAAGTAGCTGCTCAGTAATGACCAGCTTCTCTCATCTTTCAGGAATGACCAGGCCAGGGTTCTCAGATTCACATGAATCAGAGCCACTGAAGAAAAGAGAATTACAGGTTTCAGAGTAGCAGCCGTGTTAGTCTGTATTTGCAAACAGAAAAGGAGTACTTGTGGCACCTTAGAGACTAATACATTTATTTGAGCATAAGCTTTTGTGAGCTACAGCTCACTTCATCAGATGCATTCAGATTTATACACAGCTGAATTGGAATTAAGTTGCAAACTGGATACAATTAACTTAGGCTTGAATAGAGACTGGGAGTGGATGGGTCATTACACAAAGTAAAACTATTTCCCCATGTTTATTCCCCCCCGCCCCCCTTCCTCAGACGTTCTTGTCAACTGCTGGAAATGGCCCACCTTGATTATCACTACAAAAGGGTCCCATCCCCCCCTCACCCCCCTGCTCTCCTGCTGGTAATAGCTCACTTTAAGTGATCACTCTGGTTACAGTGTGTATGGTTTCAGAGTAACAGCCGTGTTAGTCTGTATTCGCAGAAAGAAAAGGAGTACTTGTGGCACCTTAGAGACTAACGAATTTATTTGAGCATGAGCTTTCGTGAGCTACAGCTCACTTCATCAGATGCATACCGTGGAAACTGCAGCAGACTCTATATATACACAGAGAATATGAAACAATACCTCCTCCCACCCCACTGTCCTGCTGGTAATAGCTTATCTAAAAGCCATTTCCAGCACAAATCCAGGTTTTCTCACCCTCCACCCCCCCACACAAATTCACTCTCCTGCTGGTGATAGCCCATCCAAAGTGACAACTCTTTACACAATGTGCATGATAATGAAGTTAGGCCATTTCCTGCACAAATCCAGGTTCTCTCACTCCCTCACCCCCCTCCAAAAACCCACCCCCATACACACACAAACTCACTCTCCTGCTGGTAATAGCTCATCCAAACTGGCCACTCTCCAAGTTTAAATCCAAGTTAAACCAGAACATCGGGGGGGGGGGTAGGAAAAAACAAGAGGAAATAGGCTACCTTGCATAATGACTTAGCCACTCCCAGTCTCTATTTAAGCCTAAATTAATAGTATCCAATTTGCAAATGAATTCCAATTCAGCGAGAAACTGCTGAATTGGAATTCATTTGCAAATTGGATACTATTAATTTAGGCTTAAATAGAGACTGGGAGTGGCTAAGTCATTATGCAAGGTAGCCTATTTCCTCTTGTTTTTTCCTACCCCCCCCCCCCCCCGATGTTCTGGTTTAACTTGGATTTAAACTTGGAGAGTGGCCAGTTTGGATGAGCTATTACCAGCAGGAGAGTGAGTTTGTGTGTGTATGGGGGTGGGTTTTTGGAGGGGGGTGAGGGAGTGAGAGAACCTGGATTTGTGCAGGAAATGGCCTAACTTCATTATCATGCACATTGTGTAAAGAGTTGTCACTTTGGATGGGCTATCACCAGCAGGAGAGTGAATTTGTGTGGGGGGGGTGGAGGGTGAGAAAACCTGGATTTGTGCTGGAAATGGCTTTTAGATAAGCTATTACCAGCAGGACAGTGGGGTGGGAGGAGGTATTGTTTCATATTCTCTGTGTATATATAGAGTCTGCTGCAGTTTCCACGGTATGCATCTGATGAAGTGAGCTGTAGCTCACGAAAGCTCATGCTCAAATAAATTCGTTAGTCTCTAAGGTGCCACAAGTACTCCTTTTCTTAGTGTGTATGGTAACACCCATTGTTTCATGTTCTCTATGTATATAAAACTCCCCACTGTATTTTCCACTGAATGCATCCGATGAAGTGAGCTGTAGCTCACGAAAGCTTATGCTCAAATAAATTTGTTAGTCTCTAAGAGACTTACAGACTACCAGCCCTTCCAGCCACTCTCCTGATCCTCCAGTACTACAATGTGAGTGGCAACTGGCATGCTTGGTTTCATTCATGCAATAATAGGACAGTAAATAACACCTGTCACCCAAGGATCACAGAGCATTTACAAGTGGACATTATGATTAGGTTAAGTGGTGGAGAACTGAGCCACACAGAAATAAAGTGACTTGCCCATAGTTCATTCATAGCTAGGGCCCTACTAAATTCAAGGCTGTGAAAAACGTGTCACAAACCATTAAATCAGATCTCCACTGTGAAATCTACCTATTGTAGGGGAGAAGGAGGGGCAGGGCTCCGACTGTGCATCAGGGTCCAGCTGCTAGCCCCAGCAGGGCTGAGCAGGAACAGCACTTCCTCTTCCCTTGCATGACAGCTCTCAAAGGGAGATTAGACCCATCACTGGGCACCTCCTGAAGCTGCAGAAAGCTCCATGGCTATGCTGCCTTCAGAGCTGGGAGAGGTTCCCAGAGATGGGTCTGATTTCCTCTGTGCTGCTAGCAGAGCCCCAGCCGGGCTGGGGAGGGAAGGGACTTCCTCTTCTCCTGCACAGACACTCTCGGGGGCGGAACATGGAACCGCAGCCAGTGGGACCTGCAGGGGCAGTGCCTGTGGACAGGGGTTGTGTGTGGAGCCACCTACCCCCCCCACCCGGCACCAGGAGCTGCTGCCGGACATGCCAGCCGCTTCCAGGAGCGGCACGGGGCCAGGGCAGGCGGGGAGTCTGCCTTAGTCCCACTGTGCCACCGCCCAGGAGCTGCCTGAGGTAAGCAGCACCCAGCCAGAGCCTGCACCCCAACCCCCGGCCTTGAGACCCCTCTGCACCCCATCCCAGAGTCTGCACCCCAAACCTCTGCCCCAGCCCCCTCCCAGAGCCTCCACCTTGCACCCCAACCTGCTGCCAGAGCCCTGAGCCCCCTCCCAGAGCCAGCACCCCACATCCCCTCCTGCACCCCAATCTCCTGCCACAGCCAAGAGCCCTCCTGCACCCAAACTCCCTCCAAGAGCCTGCACCCTGAACCCGCTTCTGCAACCCAACCTAAGCCTGGAGCCCCTCCCACATTCTAAACCCGTCGGCCCCAGCCCAGAGCCCGCACGCCCTGCCAACCCCCTGTCCCAGCCTGGTGAAAGTGAGGGAAGGTGGGGGAGAGTGAGCAACGGAGGTGGGGCGTGGAGTGAGTGGGGCGGGACTTCAGAGAAGGAGCAGGACAAGGGTGTTTGGGTGTGTGTGATTACTGTTATTTCTACATTTTCTTTGAGGTAGATCCTGGGTTGCACTTAAATTCAAAAAATGATCTTGTGCTTAAAAAGGTTGGAGACCACTGCTCTAGTTTTTTCTCAGCTCTAGTAGCTATCAGACACTACCCTGTGGAATCATTTGTTGGTGCTCTGCCAGTTGCAGTGAGTTCAACTGCCTAGATCCTTGTTCTCTGGGTGGGTACAAACAAATGCAATTTTCTGATAACAAAATACAACCAGTTTGAGGACACATAGCACAAAACAGTGAATGCTGTTTCTATTCTTGATCTGAGCAGAGGATTTCAGGTAGAGCATGGATTTAGGTGTAGGAAGCAGCCACTAATTCTTCAGGTCCATAGTGGTAGATATTGGATGCTTCAGAAGGCAGGATCCCCTAAACTTTTTTTTTAATTGTGCAATGCTGCACGTGGAGAGAGAAAATTCTTCCCATCAAGTTATGCGCGTGAGGTTCAACAGTCATTATCTTAACATGCAAAATTATTATAGAGCAATGTGATTCAGCTCTACGTTGGTTTTAAAAAATAATAATAATGGAGCCTCAGTATTTAAGCCTGGTGTAATTTAACTCCATAGATGGCTGTAGTTGATCTCAGAAAGCATTCCCTTTATTTTAGATTCTCCATCAAGGCCTCCTTGGTCTTGTATTATAGGACATAGTAATAAAAACATGTCATTCTGTTTCATTTATGATTTAGGGGTTTACTGAAAAAGAGATCAGGTTTGTTTGTTTTGTTTTTAAACTAAGTGCTTTCGGCCTATGGAGTATGCTGCAATGGAAGACAGGATCCTTGCCTCATGTAGCTCACGATCGACTGCCTCAACATATCCTTTCCTCCCAAGTAGAAGAATTCTGAAGGTGTTTACAGCTATTACTAGATGAAATGGTCAGTGAAACTGACAAAGATTGCTGATGCCACTGTGGACAAATAGTCCAGATACCGGTGGGAGTGACTGAACAAATCCTCAGGCTGAAGGTCAGAGAGGAGGAAGCCTTTTGATTAAGATCACTTGTTCAACAGTCCATTACATATACCTGAGTGATCATGGAACTCCCCCAACCCATCCCACTAAAAGCAGCAAAATAAAAGAAAGACTTCCCTTCATCTATGCTCAGCGGTTCCTTTAGTTCTGTCAGTAAAGGGGCCTTGCAAAACTGTTAGATTGGGTAAGATTAATTCCCTGGAATGTTAATAGGTTTAATTCTCAGCAGTAGCCTATGAAAGGATAAACCCTTCTGGCTAAAATGAAGCCCAACATTGTTGCCCTCCTTCCACTCATTGCTCGGGATAATATTTGAAAAGAAGCCTGACTGGGGAGACTGACACATTATATAGCCATATTGGCTCTAGCTCTGCTGAAATTCTCATGCAGGATTTTATCTTACCTTGCAACTCCCTATTGCAGGCACTTCTCATGTCTCAGCTTTCCAGCATATGCAAGAGTGATACAGTCCAAATTTTCGTGTGTGCTTGTAGTTCTTTGAATTTTGCCCCAACCTTAACTTCACTGACTCTCCGTTCACTTCAGGATCCAGCTAGAGATTGATTTATTTTTATTAAAACTCTCCATGGACTTACGCTAACCCATCTTATGGGCCTGGTCTCTCCATACTCCCCTCAAATTCAGCATCAGCCTCCTCCTGATAAAGATAAAAGTTTTGACCAAACAGACCCTTGTATTCACACTACACACTAGTGTAATAATTTTTGTACAAAATATGCCTTTTGAGGTATCACTTGAAAACTAAAAACTCACTGATCAATAATATCATGGTAAAGTGTACGTAGCAACATTATATGTAAAGTTACGAATTCCCCGTATGATGTTGGTAGCACATGTTCAAACCCATGCAGTCCCAACTAGAAAGCAGTGGCTAAACAGGTCTGTTCTAAACGGAATGTGTTTACCTCCATTTACATATACACAGAGACAGAGACAGTGCAAATCTGCATTTCAGCATACACAAGGGAGAAGAAAGAGGACGGGGGCACTTTCACCCCCAGACTCCACATAGCCGTATTTACTGTTTGAATAAACTTTACTTTGAGGGTTAATCCTCAGAAGAATCTACTTCAAAGGGGGACTGGACTATAAAAGTGAGAGGCAAATACACACTCGGGGATCTCTCTTTTTTTTACCTAAGACAACAAAGGAACTTGGACTTTTGGGAGGGATTCTGACCTGAGAATTTGGTTAGCCCTGTTGCTGGCAACAGGCAATAAGGATTTTACCTTGAGCCAAGTCTAGCTAGTTAAGTTTTCGTTCCCAAAAAGCATTTTATCTTTATGTCTCTTGTAACCATTTCTGACTTCAATGCCTAATATTTGTACTCAAAATCACTTTTAAATTAAAGAATAGAACATTTAAGTACAACTAATCTAGGATTGTGTTTAAACTGAATTGTTTGGTAACCCCAAGTAGCAAACTGTTGTACATTAACCCCTTACATGGGCAACAGACCTATAATATCTGGAGTGTCCAAGAGAGAGCTGGGCAGTGAAGAACATATTTTGGGGGGAAATTTGGGACTGGGAGCGTGTTGGGGTCAACCTGCAAGTAACAATGAAGGCTGCTGGAAGCAAGCGTGTGACTGCAGTGTTGCAGACAGGCTCCTGGGGTCAGAAGTGCTGAACCAGGGTAGTGACTATATAGAAAGAAAAGGAGTACTTGTGGCACCTTAGAGACTAACCATTTTATTTGAGCATAAGCTTTCGTGAGCTACAGCTCACTTCACTCAGGGTGCGATCTGCATGCTGGCAGGCTGATTGTGAGCGACCCAAGATTGAAGAGCAAGCGGTAAGCGACCCAAGATTGAATCCCCTCACTGGTCTGGATTGTCCCTCGGAATGTGATACAAATATCACCAACAACAATGCAAGAGCTTTCTCCTCTGTAGCTCCTAACATCTTTTCATCAAGCTGACTCTCCATCTCATTTCAAGTCCCTCCTGAAGGACTTTTTTAATCCATGAGTCCTTTGTCACTTACTGATCTTATACCTGCACCACAGTGTATACACACAAGTGTCTGCTGTGATTTACTGTCACTCATTATAAAGAATTTCAGCTGAGTTAGTACAAAAGGTACTCTAAGATAGTCCTATTTTTTGATCCTGGAAGTAAGTTTGTTGCAGTCCAGTTACAGCAACCACATATGCCAAGTGGTAATAAGTTAATTATAGAACTGGGCAACTGGACAAATTTAAAATACTCCCACAGGCTTGCATCAGAACTTAGTGCACACAACCCTGAATTCTTGTACTGATTCAGTATCTTCCTGGCCAGATTAAATGATTAGCAAGTTCACCTGCAATAAAACTCTGTAGTTCCTCAGTTTTTTTCTCACCCGGTTATTGAGGTGGCAGAGGCAAGCTGCATATTGTGATGCCATGGGGTGTATTAACTGCACTTTGGGCACCCATAAGGTTCTCACTACCTCCCCCCAAAAGTGTTTCATTTCTTAAATAACTGAATGGGAATTTATGAATTTCCTCTTTCATAATATAAAGCACTAGAGAATTTTAAATAAAGTGACCAGGTACCTGCAGGAATAATGCACGACATGTGTTTTTCAATGTTCGGGTCGCAACCCAGTACTGGGTCACAGCATATAAGGCACTGGGTCACCTTGCTCAGCACCCAGAGACCATAGCAGCTCCGGTCAGCACTGCCAACTGGGACATTAAAAGTCCCGTTGGTGATGCTGCCTAGCTAAGGCAAGCTAGTGCCTATCTGCTCCAACACCATCCTGCACCCCAGAAGCGGGTCCAGCTTCTAGGCCGGGGGGGGGGGGGGGCGGCATGGGGCTCTGCGCGCTGCCCCCACCCCAGGCACTGGCTCCACACTCCCATTGGCCAGGAGCCAGTCAATGGGAGCTGTGGGGGCAGTGCCTGCAGGCAAGAGCTGCTTGTATGTCTCCGCCTAGGAGCCAGACCTGCTGATGTCTGCTTCTGGGGTGCAGCACACTCCATGGTGCCTCCCACACTCCAACCCCCTGCCCCAGCCCAGATCCCGCTCCCACATCCTGAACCCCTCATTCCTGGCCTCACCCCTGCACCCCAACCCTCTGCCCCAGCCCTGAGCCCCTCCCACACCCATCATCCCCAGCTCCACTGGGTAACAGGCATCAATTTTCTTCATTTGGGTCCCCAGAAAAAAAAGTTTGAAAACCACTGCACTACAATACTGTGTGATCAAAAGGAAGACAGGAAAGCACTTTTCTGTGCCACTCGTAGGTGAGGGGGTGGAGAGGGATACCTTTTGCTGTCAGGTAATTGAGACACACAGTTCACTACATATACAAGGTGGCCATGATAGTGACATGTTCCAAGGAAGTGGAAGACAACAGCATAGCTTACCTGTGGCTCTGCAGAATGCTCTTCTACATTTAAGGGAACTTTCGATTCAATGTCTTCCCACCCAGGGACCCTTTTTAAGGCAGCATCATCTTGGATGACAGCTCCATTTTTACAATCTAGAACTTTCATCTCCCTACTGACCTGGCTTCTCAAGACGAGGTGAAAGAAAAGACTTTTCTGTGGCATTGGCAGAAACCAGGCTGTGGCAAAAGCCACAGACACAGAGGTCAGGGAGATGACGTTCAAGCTGAACAGGGACCAACTGGCAACCGATACCAGAACCTGTCCACAGATGGAACCCACAGTGTAACCCACCAGGGTGGCACTTCGACAGTAGCTGGTGACTTTCTGGTACAAGTTCAAGTCCACAATGCTATAGATGTAAGAATAATAGGCAATCTCCGTAGCAGTCACCAATCCATAGAAGAACTCGAGAAACTGAATAGCTAGCAATCCTTGGGCGTAGAGCAGCATGAACCATGTCACTATAAGGCTCAGTCCCTGGAGAAGGATTACAGGTTTGTACCTGAGATAGTCTGTTGCAAGGAATACAGGAAACAGCAACACCAAATATGAGTAGGTCCATACTGGATAAATTTCATTGAAAACCTGTATGAAGAAAAGCAAGCCATTAACCAATCACCTGGGAAAGTAAACTTTGTGTATTTGAAAGTTCAAAGAAAAAAGGATTACTAAACACAGACATTTAAGAAACAGCTAGTAAAACCGTTTCCCAGCAATGCCAACAAAATACTGAACAAAATGCAACATCCCTCCCTTCTACCTCTAGTTAGTGCTGTACAGGGAGCTAGAGGTAACAGTAGACTTGAGTTTGGATACTTAAAATAAAAATCTTAAATTTATACATGTCATTCCATCCCCAGAATTCACAGAGTGCTTTACAAATACAATAATTTTCTTCCACTAGTGAAATGCAACAGCTGTTTACCAGAACACCAGACTACTATATAGATGCTTAACTACTTGCATAAGGCTTTCCAGGTGTAGATCACACAGTACTTTACAAAAGTGGGTAAGTTACTTTGTAATGTATTTGCAAAAAGAAAAGGAGTACTAGTGGCACCTCAGAGATTAACCAATTTATTTGAGCATAAGCTTTCGTGAGCTACAGCTCACTTCATCGGATGCATAGGAAGTGAGCTGTAGCTCACGAAAGCTTATGCTCAAATAAATTGGTTAGTCTCTAAGGTGCCACAAGTACTCCTTTTCTTTTTGCGAATACAGACTAACACGGCTGCTACTCTGAAATTTGTAACGTATTTATAAATCATTATACATTTTACATCCGAGGAAACTGACTTGTCCAAAGTCACATAACAGATCGGTGACAGAACCAGGAACAGAACCCAGGAGGTCAGGATGCCAGAATACAGTCCAGTATCCTAGCCACTAATTAAGTTAAGGGCAAGTTTAGATCTGAACCTGCAACTAGTACATTTGTTCATTCCTCCAATGAAGAGGAACATTACTATTAATGTAATTAACCAAAAAGTGATCATGCTTTGCCACTCATTTGTTAGTGAAAAAACAGTAGTAGCTGTTGCTTCTCTACTTTGTTTCTCTTACTACTTTGCCATGTCACCATCTGACATTTACTTTAAATCAGTAGCAAATTCATTACCCGTTATAGTGGACACTATCAACATGAAACAGTTGACATGTACTTTTTTTTTTTTTTAAATCCAGATTCCGGATCAGTGCATCAGCTAAAAAGCCTGCCCTGAAGTTAACCTTTACAAAATTCCTTTTAAGATTATTTGTATGGGGTTTTTCTGGTTCCCTGTTGGGAATATCTTTATAAACACCAACAAAGGAAATTGACTATACACCAAGTGCTGTCAAACACTCAAACTATATTGTGTTATACATTATGACATTCTCCTAAGCAAACCAGGGAAATGTGGTCTAGATGAAATTACTATAAGGTGCATGCATAACTGGTTAAAAGACTGTACTAAAAGAGTAGTTATCAATGGTTCACAGTCTAACTGGGAAGGATTTATCTAGTGGAGTCCCACCGGAGGCTCTCCGGGGTCCATTACTATTCAACATTTTAATTAAGGAGTTAGATAATGGAGTGGAGTGTATCCTTATAAAATTTGCAGATGACACCAAGCCAGGAAGGGTTGCAAACACTTTGGAGCCCAGGTTTAGAATCCAAAACAACCTTGACAAATTAGAGAACTGGTCTGAAATCAACAAAATGAAATTCAATGAAGACACATACTACACTTAGGAAGGAAAAAATCAGTTGCAAACACAAAATGGAGAATAACTAACTAAGCAGTAGAACTGCAGGAAAGGATCTGGGGGATATAGCAGATCACAAATAAGGGTCACTGACCTCGAATAGATTACCAACAAAGTTGTGGAATCCCTGTCACTGGAGGTTTTTAAGAACAGGTTAAAGAGGGATGAACTAGGAATACTTGTTTCTGCCCAAGCGTAGGGCAGGGGTAGCTAATAGGCAGACTGTGTGCCAAATTCAGATCGCCAGAAGCTTTTGAATGGACTGCAAACATCTTATTTATTTATCGTTATTATTTTTGTATTATTTTCTCTAGAGTCTGTACATCGACTATATTTTGACCAAGAAATTTGGACCTTGACAAAAAATTACCACCTTTGGCATAGGGGGATGAACTACTAGATTACCTCTCCAGGTTCCTTCCTGCCCTACATTGCAATGTTTCCCTGTAAAAATTTATAGCAATCTTAAGTGTAATTTAGAATGATAGTGCATACGTTTTCAGACAGAAGTGTGACTTATGTGACAGTGACCCTTTAAACGTTTAATTTTTAGGCCATGGACATTAAGATTTTGGGAGAGCAGGTCCTCCTGTGAAGATTTTCTTCCCAATAACAGCTATTCTCAGTTTGTACTCTGGCACTGCCAATCCTGGGGCATGGACCAAGATTAGATAAAACAGAGGTGGCCAAACTACGAGCCTGCGGGACCCTCCTGCCCAGCCCCTGAGCGCCTGGCCCGGGAGGCTAGTCGCCGGCCCTTCCCCTGCTGTTCCCCGTCCTGGGCAGCCTCAGCTCACTGCGCCGCCGGCACAATGCTCTGGGCGGCACGGCTGCAGAGCCTGACCTGACCCAGTGCTCTGTGCTGCGCAGTGGCATAGCTGGCTCCAGCGCTGCCAGCCACTAGTGCTCCAGGCAGCGCAGTAAGGGGCCAGCTGCAGGGGGGTTGGATAGAGGGCAGGGGAGTTGGGGGGGGAGGCGCGTGGGCAGGGGTCAGGGGTGTGGATTGGGGTCGGAGCGGTCAGAGGGCGAGGAACAGGGGGGTTGAATGGGGGCAGAGGTCCCGGGGGAGGGGGAAGTCAGGAAGGAGAGGGGGGGTTGGATGGGGTGGCAGGGGGCAGTCAAGGGATAGGGAGAAGGGGCAGTTGGATGGGGCAGTCAGGGTGGGGGGTCAGATGGGGCAGCGGGGTTAGTCAGGGGCAGGGGTTCACGGGATGGGGGTGTATGTGGATGGGGCAGGGGTCCCTGGGGGGTGTCAGGGGGAAGGACATGCCTGCCTGTTTGGGGAGGCACAGCCTCCCCTAACCAGCCCTCCATAGAATTTCCAGAACCCGATGCGGCCCTCAGTCCAAAAAGTTTGCCCGCCCCGAGAGAAAACTAAAATCCACCAGGAGTACAGGCACTTCCTACAAATCAGAGATGGCAGAATTTTTTTGAGGCGTGTGGAGGAGGGAGAGAAGTGTCTTCAGTAACCTTGGATAGACCTTATTATTTCACCCTGATCCTCCTCCAAAACTTCCCATTAACTCCACAGACTTCTCAATCAGCTCTTCCAGCCAGACTTCTTCGTTGTCCTTCCTCCCTACCTCAAGCAAATAGCCTTGGCCACCTTTTAACAGGCCAGCCGTTGAGTTCTCTCACAAGTGGAGCACCTTCACTCTTTTGTATACAATTCATTGCTGCATACGCGCTCCCCTCTGAACTGCAGAGCTCAGATCCCAAGGATGCTCTAAGGCGATGTCTACACGACACAGCTTTTAGCTGTGTCGCTAAAAGTCGGGCAGTGTAGCTGCTGTTTGTCGGCAAAAATACTTCCACCCCCAACGAGCAGTGTTCGCATTGTCGACAGGAGAGTGCTCCTGCTGACAATGCGGTGTTCACACTGACACTTGCGACAGCAAAACTTGTGTCTTTCGAGGGGGGGACGGGGGGGACAATACCTCTGAGCGATAAAACTTTTATCAGTTAATTGCCAGTGTAGGCATAATCTTAATCTGGATGCTGTCTGCATTACAGGGGCCAAATATTGCCTCTTTGGCATTTCCATCGTCTTGTAGGCACGCAGGCAGCAACGTCCAAGGCCATGCCAATCAACATCTGCTGCCCCTAAACCGGGGGTCGCGAGGTTATTACATGGGGGGTCACGAGCTGTCAACCTCCACCCCAAACCCCACTTTGCCTTCAGCATTTATAATGGTGTTAAATATATTAATAAAGAGTTTTTAATTTATGGGAGGGTCTGCTCTCAGAGGCTTTCTATGTGAAAGGGGTCACCAGTAAAAAAGTTTGAGAGCCACTGCCACTAAACCATGTACAAATCTATTCCAAACAGAAATTTGATGTTCTTGTTGCTTTGTTTTTTAAAGTAAAAAATATTAATCTGGAGTCTAGCTTGTTTTTGCAGAGCTAAATAAGAGTGATCAGTAAGCATTTAGTGCTATTTGATGGTATTTCTCAAGAAGGGGAATTGTTTCAGATACACAGAAAACTGCATTCTCAACACATGACAAAATTATTTTTAAATTCCCTGGTATTTCCCAGACATTTACACGCGAGGAACACCAGAAAACTAGTTATCAATGGGAAGGAAGAGAGCGTGTAAACAAACCAACATTTTTGCTCCAAATCACCAGTCTGAATTCAATCAGCTGCGATCAAGAGTCATTGTACTGAAATCTACTTGACAAGAAGATCCCCAATATTTCAGATTTTTTTTTTATGTTTAAATGCCCCCATACGCTCTTCCTTTGTCAGACAAGCCAAGAGCAGGTCAGAGACTTAGCCTATATCTAGTACTGAGAGGGTAGTTATGCTTACAACTGACAAAAACAAAAAAACATTTTACAGCAAGACAGCTAACGTGTGTGAGTTATATTGCTATAAAAATCCTACTGGAGACAAGGCACAAGTAGTTTTTAACAAAATGTAGCTAGAAGGAGGAGGAGAACACTATACCCCACACCTGGGTTTGATCTTACCTCGGCTACATCAGGGTAAAAACGACATGTGCCTTCTCTCCACTAGGATTTACAGTAAGATAGCTAACATGACTTAGCAATCTCACTGCTTACAAAACACACTGGGGGGGGGGGGGGGGGGAAGAGGCGGCGGCAAAGACCTAGCCATACTCTCTCCAGCTTCAAGTTGAGGTATGTTAGAAAGGTAACATAGGGCAAGCTTACACCACTAACCCCTGCCTCTCCTGTCCTGAAGAACAAGGATACATTGAGTGTATACAGTGCTCTTAACAGGATGATCTCAAGCACCTTACAAAACCTATTACCCCAATTTACAGAAAGGGAAGAGGGAGCATAAATTTAAGCGATTTTTCCAAGTTCACACAATCAGTGGCAGAGCTTAAGTCCTGACTCATGCTGCCCCAAGCTAATAGGTAGGCACCACTGCCTCCCTGAAGCCTAGCTCAAAAAACAAACAAAAAAAAAAACCCACACCTTAACAAGGAGTCACATTTCAGCAAGGGGTGCAGTGGGCAAACTCCACCGGGATGATGCCATTTTGTCTCCCTACAATCCCAGACAATTCCGCCTGCCATCAGACAGTCGCCGTGGGGTGGGGCTGCTGTGCACCGCTCCCCTCTCTCCCCCCGGAGGGGGCGCTCTGCGGGGGAGAGAGGGAAGGGGGATGCAGATACAATTCCGGGAGTTCTGCGTTAATCCGCAGTTGGGGGGGACGGGGACGGGACACCCCTAGATGGGGCGAAGAGTGTCGCACACCACCGCCGCTCCCCCCAGCACCCCGCGCCGCCGGCGGGCCGGTACCTGGGTCTCGGTGAGGTTCTTGTCCGGCCCCAGCAGGTAGCGGGTGAGGAAGGGCTCCGAGGGCCGCAGGCTGGCGAAGAAGCCGTAGAGGCAGAGCAGCGCGGTGGGCAGCACCCAGCAGCTGCCCCGGGGAGCCCGCCCGGAAGCAGGCGGCGCCCGGAGCCCGGCCCGCGCTTCCATCCGCGGGGGCCGGCTCGCGACTCAGCGCGGGGCCCCCAAGGGACTCACGCGCCGCGGACTCGCCATCCGCCCGCACGCGCTGCCAAAGGCACCTCTAGCCCGGCGCCGCCGCTCAAACCTACCCCCGCTAGCCAGCCAGCCAGGAGAAGAGCGGCCTCGCAAGCGGCCTTCCCATTGGACAGGGCGTCCCGCCCCCCGGGGATCAGCCAATGACAGCGGGCAGAATGCTGTGACGCGAAACGTAAGGTGCGGGGGAGGAGGAAAGGGAAGGGGACCGAGAGTGTACTGCATGTGGGGACGGGATCGGCACGTGGCTGGGCTCTTCTAAGGGCAGCACGGGACTGTCACAGTGGGCTCGCATCCCGCCATTGGCTACCCAGCGTCTGGCTCTACAGACATGTGCCCAGCTCCGCGCTTGGTGTACTACTCCTTATTGCCAGGTGCAGAGGCAAGGTGGGTGAAGTAATAGGTGTGATGGGCCCCATTTGTGTTGGTGAGAGGCACAAGTGTTTGAGCCACACACACACAGAGCTCTTCTTCAGGTCTGGGAAAGGTCCTCAGAGCGTCACAGCTGAATACAAGGTGAACAGATTGTTTAGCATAAGTAGTTAACATTCAGGAGTCAGGCCCTGAGAAAACTTGAGCCTAACTTAAAAGTCCTAGGATCCTAAACATAATAAATACTGTTGTTGTTTTTATTTGTCCTCTGTGGTTTGAGCCTCAAGAAGGTCATATTTTCCATTTTTTCCCCCTCCATAGCCACAAGTGCTAGAAACATGCTGTTTTTAAATAGCACACGCTGAACTTCTCACATAGTCAAATGACTTCAAAGCTGGGGCTTTGAGAAGAGTCACATATTTACAATAAAATCACAAGAGCTGGCAATGTTGCGTACCTTCCATCTGACCCATTACCCCATGACGTATCCCATGCACATTACCAACAGCAGCTTGTAACATATCCTGTGTACACCAGCCTGTACTATATCACACACCCAGCAAGGTCACTGGCCTCTAACATAAGTTGCAGTACATCTTGTGCCTACCATAGAGTAGCTGTTCACATGTTCCCAGAATACCAGACATTTCAGCACTTTTGGTAACAGCATGAGCCCACCTCTGCCTACATGATGCTCCCCTCCCCCCGCCACATGACCTTGTAATAGTAATCCTTCAGGATTGTCCTGGAGTCTCCAGGAATTAAAGATTAATCTTTAATTAAAGAATATGTCATGTGATGAAACCTCCAAGAATACATCCAACCAAAATTGGCAACCCTACCTTGTATGCAGGGTGCGTGCAAGGTCATGCCGCGTGGGGGATGCCATTTTCAAGAGCATGCCTCCATGCCCCTGCCAGTGTGACCTCATATGTACCATCAGGGCAAGGTCGTGCCAGCAGGGCCAGAGCAGAGCGCTGTTCAGAATGGTATTCCCGGGGGTGAAGGTAACTTAAAGGATTTACCGGTACTCCGGAGTCCTGAGCATTGGGTGTAGCCTCATCCAGAAGAGGCGGGGCCTTTAAAGGGCCCAGGGTTCCCCGCAACAGCCAGAGCCCTGGGCCCTGTAAAGTGCTGCTAGAGCCCTGCCGCCGCTACCCCAGTGTGTAGAGACCACTGCCTGTCACGCTGACCAACGTTCTCTCATTGTTTCCTTGTATGCTCATACCTGTGTATATCCATCTGCTGTCTCTTTTCTTTTACCTAGATTCTAAGCTCCCTGGGGCTGGGACTGTCTTTTTGTTCTGTGTTTGTACAGCACCTAGCACAATGGGGTCCTGGTCCATGACTGGGGCTCTTAGGTGCTAACGTATTATAAATTATCATCATTATTATTATTAAATAATTAATAACCAATCAGTGATGAAAGATTAATAAACACATGGCTTGTAGGAGACGACCTCGAAAGAGAGACAGAGAGCCTCATTATGAATGAAGAAAATTAGTCAAACTTAATGTTTGAAACAAAATTGACCAAGAGAACTACTTCCTGAACTGCAGAATTGTTCCAAAAAGGAAGAGATGGTGCAGCATGTGCTGATCACCTGCATGAGCCTGGTTGGGAGAGAATATATGGACAGACACAGTGAGGTTGCCAAGAGTCTGCAGTGGAGACTGTGGCAAGTACAGATTTACATGCACCCTGCAATATTGTGACCAGCAAATTGCAAGTGCTCTAGAGAATGAAGAGGCTAAGATTTTATGGATCTGGCAGTTGTCACAGGCAAAGGTGTGAGGAAACCGGCCAGACATAGGTGTTGTATAAAAGAAGACAAATAAGGTCATGTTAATTCATATTGCCATGCAGCAGACAAAAACATAAGAGAGAAGACAGCATTCAGGCTCTGTGAGAATTTTAAGGAAAGCTAAAGGAAAACAAGTGTATTTGAGCACTTAAAATTCACAAAGTCTGCAGAGGGTTTATAAAAACTCCTGACTATGGAGTCGGTTTGTGCTCAGGATTTTTTGGTGATTCATAGGTAAATTTTAGACAGTAGCTGTCCCCGCTTTATGTTTAAAGATCTTGTATGTTGTGAAAAACATACAAATACAAAAAACCACACCCCTAGGATGTAGTAATTTCCAAATTTATCCCCTGGCCCATGAAATATAATTTAAAATGGAATAGAATTAAATTAATTTGGCATCCCTATGCTTATGCCCCAGGAAAACACAATACTATATACCAAATATACAGTCATTGCTCATCTCACATTATGAGTCACCTTCAGGAGTTCCCCCACTCCCTCTCTTTCCTTAACACTAGGGCTTGTTAACACTATAGGTTATGTCCGTATAATTTGTCACTCAGGGTATGTCTACACTACGAAATTAGGTCAAATTTATAGAAGTCGGTTTTTTAGAAATCGGTTTTATATATTCGAGTGTGTGTGTGTCCCCACAGAAAATGCTCTAAGTGCATTAACTCGGCGGAGTGCTTCCGCAGTACCACGGCTAGAGTCGACTTCCGGAGCATTGCACTGAGGGTAGCTATCCCACAGTTCCCGCAGTCTCCGCTGCCCATTGGAATTCTGGGTTGAGATCCCAATGCCTGATGGGGCTAAAACATTGTTGCGGGTGGTTCTGGGTACATATCGTCAGGCCCCCGTTCCCTCCCTCCCTCCGTGAAAGCAAGGGCAGACAATCATTTTGCGCCTTTTTTCCTGAGTTACCTGTGCAGACGCCATACCATGGCAAGCATGGAGCCCGCTCAGCTCACTGTCACAGTATGTCTCCTGGGTGCTGGCAGACGTGGTACTGCATTGCTAAACAGTAGCAGCAACCCATTGCCTTGTGGCAGCAGACAGTGCAATAGGACTGGTAGCCGTCCTCGTCATGTCCGAGGTGCTCCTGGCCACGTCAGCCAGGAGCGCCTGGGCAGACATGGGCGCAGGGACTAAATTTGGAGTGACTTGATCAAGTCATTCTCTTTAGTCCTGCAGTCAGTCCTATTGAACCATCTTATGGTGAGCAGGCAGGCAATATGGATTGCTAGCAGTCGTATTGTACCATCTTCTGCCAGGCAGGCAAGAGATGAGGATGGCATGCAGTCCTTCTGCACCGTCTGCTGCCAGCCAAAGATGTAAAAGATAGATGGAGTGTATCAAAACAAGAAATAGACCAGATTTGTTTTGTACTCATTTGCTTCCCCCCGTCCCCCGTCTAGGGGACTCGTTCCTCTAGGTCACACTGCAGTCACTCACAGAGAAGGTGCAGCGAGGTAAATCTAGCCATGTATCAATCAGAGGCCAGGCTAACCTCCTTGTTCCAATAAGAACAATAACTTAGGTGCACCATTTCTTATTGGAACCCTCCGTGAAGTCCTGCCTGAAATACTCCTTGATGTAAAGCCACCCCCTTTGTTGATTTTAGCTCCCTGAAGCCAACCCTGTAAGCTGTGTCGTCAGTCGCCCCTCCCTCCATCAGAGCAACGGCAGACAATCGTTCTGTGCCTTTTTTCTGTGCGGACGCCATACCAAGGCAAGCATGGAGGCCGCTCAGCTCACTTTGGCAATTAGGAGCACATTAAACACCACACGCATTATCCAGCAGTATATGCAGCACCAGAACCTGGCAGAGCGATACCGGGCGAGTAGGCGACGTCAGCGCGGTCGCATGAGTGATCAGGACATGGACACAGATTTCTCTGAAAGCATGGGCCCTGGCAATGCATGCATCATGGTGCTAATGGGGCAGGTTCATGCTGTGGAACGCCGATTCTGGGCTCGGGAAACAAGCACAGACTGGTGGGACCGCATAGTGTTGCAGGTCTGGGATGATTCCCAGTGGCTGTGAAACTTTCGCATGCGTAAGGGCACTTTCATGGAACTTTGACTTGCTTTCCCCTGCCCTGAAGCGCATGAATACCAAGATGAGAGCAGCCCTCACAGTTGAGAAGCGAGTGGCGATAGCCCTGTGGAAGCTTGCAATGCCAAACAGCTACCGGTCAGTTGGGAATCAATTTGGAGTGGGCAAATCTACTGTGGGGGCTGCTATGATGCAAGTAGCCCACGCAATCAAAGTGATCAGGAACAGTCAGCATGGATTCACCAAGGGAAGGTCATGCCTGACTAATCTAATCACCTTCTATGATGAGATTACTGGTTCTGTGGATGAAGGGAAAGCAGTGGATGTATTGTATCTTGACTTTAGCAAAGCTTTTGACACTGTCTCCCACAGTATTCTTGTCAGCAAGTTAAAGAAGTACGGGCTGGATGAATGCACTATAAGGTGGGTAGAAAGTTGGCTAGATTGTCGGGCTCAACGGGTAGTGATCAATGGTTCCATGTCTAGTTGGCAGCCGGTGTCAAGTGGAGTGCCCCAGGGGTCGGTCCTGGGGCCGGTTTTGTTCAATATCTTCATAAATGATCTGGGAGGATGGTGTGGATTGCACTCTCAGCAAATTTGTGGATGATACTAAACTGGGAGGAGTGGTAGATACGCTGGAGGGCAGGGATAGGATACAGAGGGACCTAGACAAATTGGAGGATTGGGCCAAAAGAAATCTGAGGTTCAATAAGGATAAGTGCAGGGTCCTGCACTTAGGACAGAAGAACCCAATGCACAGCTACAGACTAGGGACCGAATGGCTAGGCAGCAGTTCTGCGGAAAAGGACCTAGGGGTGACAGTGGACGAGAAGCTGGATATGAGTCAGCAGTGTGCCCTTGTTGCCAAGAAGGCCAATGGCATTTTGGGATGTATAAGTAGGGGCATAGCCAGCAGATCGAGGGACGTGATCGTCCCCCTCTATTCGACATTGGTGAGGCCTCATCTGGAGTACTGTGTCCAGTTTTGGGCCCCACACTACAAGAAGGATGTGGATAAATTGGAAAGAGTCCAGCGAAGGGCAACAAAAATGATTAGGGGTCTGGAACACATGACTTATGAGGAGAGGCTGAGGGAACTGGGATTGTTTAGTCTGCAGAAGAGAAGAATGAGGGGGGATTTGATAGCTGCTTTCAACTACCTGAGAGGTGGTTCCAGAGAGGATGGTTCTAGACTATTCTCAGTGGTGGAAGAGGACAGGACAAGGAGTAATGGTCTCAAGTTGCAGTGGGGGAGGTTTAGGTTGGATATTAGGAAAAACTTTTTCACTAGGAGGGTGGTGAAACACTGGAATGCGTTGCCTAGGGAGGTGGTGGAATCTCCTTCCTTAGAAGTTTTTAAGGTCAGGCTTGACAAAGCCCTGGCTGGGATGATTTAATTGGGGATGGGTCCTGCTTTAGAGCAGGGGGTTGGACTAGATGACCTCCTGAGGTCCCTTCCAACCCTGATATTCTATGATTCTATGATCTGCTGATATCAAGGGTAGTGACCCTGGGAAATGTGCAGGTCATAGTGGATGGCTTTGCTGCAATGGGATTCCCTGACTGTGGTGGGGCCATAGACGGAATCCATATCCCTATCTTGGCACCGGAGCACCAAGCCTGCGAGTACATAAACCGCAAGGGGTACTTTTCAATTGTGCTGCAAGCTCTGGTGGATCACAAGGGACGTTTCACCAACATCAACGTGGGGTGGCCGGGAAAGGTACATGACGCTCGCATCTTCAGGAACTCTGATCTGTTTCAAAAGCTGCAGGAAGGGACTTTATTCCCAGACCAGAAAATAACTGTTGGGGATGTTGAAATGCCTATAGGTTTCAGAGTAACAGCCGTGTTAGTCTGTATTCGCAAAAAGAAAAGGAGTACTTGTGGCACCTTAGAGACTAACCAATTTATTTGAGCATAAGCTTTCGTGAGCTACAGCTCACTTCAGCTCACGAAAGCTTATGCTCAAATAAATTGGTTAGTCTCTAAGGTGCCACAAGTACTCCTTTTCTTTTTTGCAAAATGCCTATAGGGGACCCAGCCTACCCCTTGCTCCCATGGCTCATGAAGCCGTACACAGGCAGCCTGGACAGTAGTCAGGAGCTGTTCAACTACAGGCTGAGCAAGTGCAGAATGGTGGTAGAATGTGCATTTGGACATTTAAAGGCACGCTGGCGCAGTTTACTGACTCGCTTAGATCTCAGCGAAACCAATATTCCCACTGTTATTACTGCTTGCTGTGTGCTCCACAGTATCTGTGAGAGTAAGGGGGAGACGTTTATGGTGGGGTGGGAGGTTGAGGCAAATCGCCTGTCTGCTGGTTACGCGCAGCCAGACACCAGGGCAGTTAGGAGAGCACAGGAGGGCGCGGTACGCATCAGAGAAGCTTTGAAAACCAGTTTCATGACTGGCCAGCTACGGTGTGAAAGTTCTCTTTGTTTCTCCTTGATGAAACCCCCCGCCCCTTGGTTCACTCTACTTCCCTGTAATCTAACCACCCTCCCCTCCTCCCTTCAATCACCGCTTGCAGAGGCAATAAAGTCATTGTTGCTTCACATTCATGCATTCTTTATTCATTCATCACACAAATAGGGGGATGACTACCAAGGTAGCCCAGGAGGGGTGGTGGAGGCGGGAAGGAAAATGCCACACAGCACTTTAAAAGTTTACAACTTTAAAATTTATTGAATGCCAGCCTTCTTTTTTTTTTGGGCAATCCTCTGTGGCGGAGTGGCTGGTTGGCCGGAGGCCCCCCCACCGCGTTCTTGGGCGTCTGGATGTGGAGGCTATGGAACTTGGGGAGGAGGGCAGTTGGTTACACAGGGGCTGTAGTGGCAGTCTGTGCTCCAGCTGCCTTTGCTGCAGCTCAACCATACACTGGAGCATACTGGTTTGATCCTCCAGCAGCCTCAGCATTGAATCCTGCCTCCTCTCATCACGCTCCGGCACATTTGAGTTTCAGCCCTGTCTTAAGCCTGCCACTTACTCTCTTCAGCCTGCCACCTCTCCTCCCGGTCATTTTGTGCTTTCCTGCACTCTGACATTATTTGCCTCCACGCATTCATCTGTGCTCTGTCAGTGTGGGAGGACAGCATGAGCTCAGAGAACATTTCATCTCGAGTGCGTTTTTTTTTCTTTCTAATCTTCACTAGCCTCTGGGAAGGAGAAGATCCTGTGATCATTGAAACACATGCAGCTGGTGGAGGAAAAAAAAGGGACAGCGGTATTTAAAAAGACACATTTTATAAAACAGTGGCTACGCTCTTTCACGGTAAACCTTGCTGTTAACATTACATACATAGCACATGTGCTTTCGTTACCAGGTCGCATTTGCCTCCCCCCGCCGCGTGGCTACCCCCTCAACCCTCCCCTCTCCCTGTGGCTAACAGCGGGGAACATTTCTGTTCAGCCACAGGCAAACAGCCCAGCAGGAACAGGCTCCTCTGAATGTCCCCTGAAGAAAAGCACCCTATTTCAACCGGATGACCATGAATGATATCTCACTCTCCTGAGGATAACACAGAGAGATAAAGAACGGATGTTGTTTGAACGCCAACAAACATACACTGCAATGCTTTGTTGTACAATGATTCCCGAGTACGTGTTACTGGCCTGGAGTGGTAAAGTGTCCTACCATGAAGGACGCAATAAGGCTGCCCTCCCCAGAAACCTTTTGCAAAGGCTTTGGGAGTACATCCAGGAGAGCCGCAAATGCCAGGCAAATTAATCCTTTCACATGCTTGCTTTTAAACCATGTATAGTATTTTAACAGGTACACTCACCGGAGGTCCCTTCTCCGCCTGCCGGGTCCAGGAGGCAGCCTTGGGTGGGTTCGGGGGGTACTGGCTCCAGGTCAAGGGTGAGAAACAGTTCCTGGCTGTCGGGAAAACCGGTTTCTCCGCTTGCTGTCTGTGAGCTATCTACAACCTCATCATCATCATCTTCCTCGTCCCCAAAACCTGCTTCCGTGTTGCTTCCATCTCCATTGAAGGAGTCAAAGCACACGGCTGGGGTAGTGGTGGCTGAACCCCCTAAAATGGCATGCAGCTCATCATAGAAGTGGCATGTTTGGGGCTCTGACCCGGAGCGGCCGTTCGCCTCTCTGGTTTTCTGGTAGGCTTGCCTCAGCTCCTTAAGTTTCATGCGGCACTGCTTCGGGTCCCTGTTATGGCCTCTGTCCTTCATGCCCTGGGAAATTTTGACAAAGGTTTTGGCATTTCGAAAACTGGAACGGAGTTCTGATAGCACGGATTCCTCTCCCCATACAGCGATCAGATCCCATACCTCCCATTTGGTCCATGCTGGAGCTCTTTTGCGATTCTGGGACTCCATCATGGTCACCTCTGCTGATGAGCTCTGCATGGTCACCTGCAGCTTGCCACTCTGGCGAAACAGGAAATGAGATTCAAAAGTTCGCGGTTCTTTTCCTGTCTACCTGGCCAGTGCATTTGAGTTGAGAGTGCTGTCCAGAGCGGTCACAATGGCGCACTCTGGGATAGCTCCTGGAGGCCAATACCATCGAATTGTGTCCACAGTACTCCAAATTCGACCCGGCAAGGCCGATTTAAGCACTAATCCACTTGTCAGGGGTGGAGTAAGGAAATCCATTTTAAGAGCCCTTTAAGTTGAAATAAAGGGCTTCATCGTGTGGATGGGTGCAGGTTACATAGATTTAAGGCTGCTAAATTCGACCTAAAGTCCTAGTGTAGACCAGGGCTCAGGGGTGTGACTCAGCCACGGCCAAGTGACGTAAGTTATACCGACCTAAGAGCCAGTGTGATAGCTACTGCCTCTCGTAGAGGTGATTTTAATATGCTGATGAGAGAGCTCTCTCCCGGTCTCCCATCAGCATAGAACATCTTCACCAATTGCACCATAGCAGCCAGTTTGAGCTTCTACTGTAGACCTGCCCTGAATCACAAGGCTTCCCTGATGCACATTCAACAAAGGGATCTTTTATCTTCCATTGTGTCCCGATTCTTTTCCAGCAGGGCACAACCTGAACTTCAAAGGGTGAGTTCCAGTACTTTTTTCCCCCCAGGCAAGATCAGAGCTGGCAGCATTCCTCAAATTCAGTAAAAATAGCTCCTCACTATCTTACTAGAACAAGAACGTATTATGCAGAGAATGAGATAATGATCACATGAAATAATATTTTAGAGAGAGAAGAAAGGAGGAAAGAGAACAATTCATTCTAAGCTCTGATTGGAGCTATTCTAAAAAATATACACATATTTCCTAGATAATTTGCTATTCTCTGCTCTCGGTTCAGATCCATCCTGCAGCATTGCAGGAACTCCCTGTTTTTCCATCTCCCCTTGTGCTCTGCTTCCTAGCTCACACCTGCATTGCTGCAGCTCCTATGCTTTGTTTTCTTTCACCCACGCTTTGCTCCACAAAGAGGGAGCTGCAATACAATAGGATGACTTAATAGGATTTACCAGACTGGATCATACCATTCATTCGTGCAATCAAGTATCCTGCTTCTAACTAGGGCTAATACCTGAGGCATGAAAGGGAAGTAGCAGAATAAACCTCCATAATGCACCTATCTTGATGACTCCTGTAATAAGTTATTTTCTTATACCTAGAACCATGGGTTTTTCTCACCCTCTCCATCATTATATCTTAACTTGCATAGCTGCAAAAGTTACTAGTGTCATAATATTAGCCAGCTCTTTATAGCACCCAGCCAAACATTTTGTCACCATCCACATCTTCCTATGGCAGTGATTTTTGCAGGCTGTCTGTCCTCTGTGTGCAGCAAAAATTCTTTTTCAGTGGCTCTTATGCTACTGCCCCTCGATATCATTGCATCCTCTTGTTCTTGTGTATGGGACATGGGAACAAGGAGGGAGCGATCCCCATTCTTTAATTTGGAATAATTCACTCAAGCCCCAAATAGATGGAATGAGCTCCCTGGTCCATTAAAATAGGCACTTATCCCCTCTGTTTTTAAGAAACCTTTGGTCTCTTAAGCCTCATCAGCGTGAAAGAAACTGAAATTGTGACTGAAGCATGAGCTGTAATATGAGAAATAAACAAAAATGTGTCCTTACTGTCAAAAAGCCATAAATACCCTCTCTGCACCCTGTACACAGGGTCTGAGTAGTAGGTGGCATAGAGGCCCGGCCTGCTGGAATGAGGAAGGGTTGAGGATCAAGATGCTGGCTGGGATCATATCCTCACACAGAAGTCAGCAGACTGGAGGTAGGAGTTTGAACTTTGTGAGTCTTACATCCTTTGGATGCACGTGCGGCCCAGTGAGTAATTTTTGTTTTTACTGCTGCCTTGTGCCAGGCCGCGTTACCATGAGCTTGCCGCTGAACCCCAAGCCCTTCCTGAATGGGCTGACAGGGAAGCCGGTGATGGTGAAGCTGAAGTGGGGGATGGAGTACAAGGGCTACCTGGTGTCTGTCGATGGCTACATGAACATGCAGCTTGTAAGCACAGAAGAATACATAGATGGTGCATTGTCAGGACACCTTGGTGAAGTTTTGATAAGCTGTAAGAATGTCCTGTACATCAGAGGAGTAGAAGAAGAAGATGGAGAAATGAGAGAAAAAGATTGTATATTTCTGGAAAATAAAGATCAGTTTTTCACAAAAGAGAATAGCAATTCTATCAGAGATCCCACAGGAGGCGAACCTGTGCCACCGCTGATAGCCGCTGCTGCTCTCCACAGCTCCTTCACTGGATTACTTCATTGAAGTCAGGCTGCAAGGGATCCACTCAGCTGCTGTTCCCCAGTGCTTCCCTTTAGGGGGTTTAACTAGAGTGTAGGGACCCGTTGAAGAGTTAATTAAGCCTCATGCTACATCATCTGGCTTCCAGTTTTTCTGCAGGGTTTTAGAGGGGACTATATGCATCTCCCTCTTTTCCGCCCCCCCCAGACTGCCCCTCTAGAGCTATGGATCCCTCACCCTCTGAAATGGCCTTTGGGAGGTCCAAGGTGGGAGGGAATAGTGCAACAGACACAGCTGAGACCCTCTATGCTAGGAGGAGGTGGATCCAGAAGGAGACCCTCTGAGACCCTAACACTAGGCAGGCATTTGGCCTAGTACATTCCCCTCTCAAACTAGCCACAGGAAGGTAATGCTCCTCTGAGCAGCACTGACATTTCCTGTACACAATTCAGGTGGTTTTATTAGACGTGAGAGATGAATTCAGAAGAGTAATTGAAGCTGCATGAGGAGGCTGGTGAGAAGGTGAATTCCCATTCTGTCTGGGTCTACAAAAACTCCACCTACCAAACCACTCTAGTTTGGTTACAGGTTTATCTATCAGGTTAGAAACATTACATCATCAGTTTTCTGGATTTTTGTTCCCACTGTATTTTTCTCCCTTTTAAATTTGTTTCCTTCTTTCTCATGAAAAAAGGAGGGTAAAGGTTAAGAAGTGTCTGAAAGTAGGGAAAACATAATATGCTCACTTTTTTCCAACCCTTTTTTCCAGTTGGAAAATAGTAAATAAATGTGAAAAGTAGGGGCTTCCCTCCATTGTCACAAGATTTTGTTTCTAATTTTCCAGTCAGAAATTTGACTGCTCTATCGGTTGATCCTATTACGAGCACTGAACACTATTACTTCTGTGGATGTAGTAGCTCTGCACAAATGAACCCTATAATAAATGAAGTGGGGAGGTAGCTCCTTTTTATAGACACCCAGCCAGCCAGTTAGCTACAAAATCCCTGTTAGTAGCTGTTCTCTACTTGCTTTACCTGTAAATCGTTAAAAAAGCCCATAGGTAAAAGGAAGGGAGTGGGCACCTGATCAAAAGAACCAATGGGAGGGTTAGAACTTTTAAAAATTGGGGAAAAACTTTCCCTTTGTCTGGCTGTTGTTGTTCTCCAGAGAGAGAAGACACAGAGCAGCAATGCTGTAAGAAGCTTTAAACCAGCTATAAAAATTCATCAAATCATACCTAGGAATTACTTATCTGAAACCCCAGATATGTAAGTAGATCAGGGAATGTCTAGGAAGACACAATTAGGTTTATATCTTTTATTTCTGTAAGGCTTGTGGACTCCTCTGTGCTAACCCCCAAATGCTTTTGTTTTGCTTGTAACTATTAAGCTGGACTTCAAGAAAACCATTCTTGATGCTTCTTATTATATTTGCTCTTTTTAAATCTAGCAATAGCCTACGTTCCAAATGTATTTTCTTTTTTTGTTTTTAATAAAATGTACCTTTTTAATACCAGGATTGGGTTTTTGTGTCCTAAGAGGTTTGTGCATATGTTGTTTAATTAGCTTGTGGCAACAGCTGATTTCCTTTGTTTTCTTTCTCAGCTGTTCCCCGGAGCAGGGTTGAAAGGGCTTGAGGGTACCCCAAGTATGCCTTCCTGGGTCCAAAGGGGATTTTTTTTTGCATTTCAGTGGTGGTAGCATCTACCCATCCAAGGTCAGAGAGAAGCTGTAACCTTGGGAGTTTAATACAAGCCTGGAGTAGCCAGTATTAAGTTTTAGAATCCTTGTGGGCCCCCACCTTCTGCACGCGAAGTGCCAGAGTGGGGAATCAGTCTATACAGACCCTTTCAAAGTTGTAACATATAGCATGAAGCTTACCAGGGAAACTGTTTCTACACTATGTCATATGAATCCTGGCTGTCGCACCAAGCCATCATAATGAATGTGTGATGCTATCTGTTGGGATCCACCCAAAATTTATGCATGTAATCTCCTGAGCATATCCTTGTGAGTAATATTTTATATAAACAAATACATCATGCAACATAAAGAGGATATGAAAGGATTCATCACCTGGTTCAACATGAAAATGGGAGGAAAGTTGCCAAGTGTAAATGGATGTGATTTTGAAGATAAGAACTTCAGAACAGGTGGAAATCCAAGGGTATTCTGTACCCTGGCCGTAACCCTTTAAGAGTGTAGGGCTCAGTTGTGATCTCAATTACACCCATGGAGTTCACACTGAAGTCATGGGGAGTTGAGTGGACATACTGGAAAGCACAACCAGGTCCTTGAATTTCAAATGTGAAATTCACTTCACCCACATATAGTGCAAATAATTGGGTGGGGAAGGTCATGGACTTAGGGAGGCAAAATCTACCTGAAGCCTGGTGAATGCAGTGTAGCACTCCCCCACTTGCTTCTATGCCAGGCACTCTCAAGTGGATCCACATAGATGTTGGATCCCATGGCCCCATCCCTAGCTCACGTCTGTGCTGGGCTATGTGGCTGCACAGAGGAACCTCCCCCTCCCCCCAGAGCACAGGGGCTGCCAAAACTTCCCCATGCCACTTCACCAGCACCTTGACATAGGGCTTCAGTGCTGCAGAAGGCCTTCTGGTGGCCCTGCACACCAGGGTGAATTTCATCTTAAGTGTTTGCTGTGTGAGATGTTGAATTAGGTCAGGCCAGAACTTGGCGGAGCTTGTTCAGCAATCACATGGTTTTAAACAATTCTCAGAAATTGCTGCAGGCATATTGGAAGGCAAAATCACATCAACCCATCCTGGTTCCGCCTTGTCTAGTGCTCTTAGTAACAAAGCGGCATTTCTTGCCTGACATCTAGGGCGCAGTGACCCTTAGGCAATGTTCTTAGTCAGCATGAAACCTGAATAAATCATATGAAAGCACAACGCAGCCAGAGGGACAAAAACAACAACAGTTGTAGCTTACATCTTACCCAGTTCATGAACTGCTGGGTTCATTGAGAAGTAAATTAAAGGGGAGGCTGTCAAGTTTAGATCTGTGGTTCCGGGCAAGGGTTTACAAAATAATCTCACATGTGCAGAAATGTTCTTCTGAAATGTCTCTGTGTAAATTGGCACTACAAAGCATTTTTGTATTTAAAGCAGTCTGTGCACTGTTGTGAACCAGTACACAAAAAAACTCAGCTAGAAAAATGAAACAGACTATAAACAGAAAGACAAGGTGGGTGAGGTAATAGCTCTTTATTGGATCAACTTCTGCTGGTGAAAGGTACAAGCTTGTGAGTTACACAGAGCTCCTTGTCAGCTCAGGGGAAGGAAACAGAGGGTCTGAGCTAAATACAAGTTGGAACAGATTGTTAAGCAGAAGGGTAACATACTGGAGGTGGTCACTTGAAAAGAATGAGCGGTTAGGGGCTAGATTGTTATGCATAAAGGGTTTGAAATGAGCAATTAAGGATAGCAGGCAGTAAGGTGTGTCACAAATTGTTGCAATGAGCCATAAAACCAGTGTCCCTGTTAAGCTCAGGGTTTTGAATTTGAAGGTATTGTGCAACTTTCCATTAAGGACAAGTATTGAAAGATCAGATATGGAGTGATTGCTTTGTGACAAGTGTTCACCACAGGTGATGTGATGTTTGTGTCTTTTATCATTGTTCTGTGTGAGTTCATTTGAGAGCATAGTGAGTGTCTGGTTTCACCCACATAGTTGTTCCTGGGGCATTTGATGCACTGTATGAGGTGTACCACGTGTTTTGAAAAGCATGTGTAGGACCCCTCTATCTTGAAATGTTTGTTGTGGGGGTGCTAATCATTGTAGCAGTGGATATACATATAAAGGTTTTACATCTGTTGTGCAGGCAGGGCCTGGTGCCCCTTTGAGTTGGTGTATCCTAGTCTGTGGGGAATTTGCTTCTGATGATGAGCTTGGCAAGGTTAGGGAGTTGTTTGAAGCATAGGCGCCAACTCTGTAGGTGCTCCATTCCTGGACGACCCACGGGGAAAAATTAGTGGGTGCTCTGCACCCACCAGCAGCCAAGCTCCCATCCCCACCCCGTGCCCCACCTCACCTCCGCCTCCTCCCCCTCCCCTGACCACACCACGTCCCCATTCCTCCACCTACCTCGGAATAGGGGCAGGGAGGGGGCTGAGTTGGGGTGGGGACTTTGGGGAAGGGGTTGGAACGGGGGCAGGGCAGGGGCCGAGCACCCACCAGCGCCAGTAGAAGTCAGCGCCTATGGTTTGAAGGCCAGGAGAGAGGGTTCAAAAAAAGTTTTTTCAGGATATCAAAATATTTAATAATCTGTCTCAACTTGTATTTAGTTCACTCTGCTTCCTGGCCTGGTGTCCTGGCCAAATTTACCTAATTATGTTCTGCCCATCCAAAATTCCCCCTGCAGTTTCAGCTGATGCTGGCATTCCTCACTTCTGCAGTGCCGTGTTGCTTAAGGTTATGTCATGTGAAGTGCCCCATGGCTTTCTCAGTTTTGTTTCTATTTAATGTGCATATGAGGAGGCTTCTGGGAGGGTTAGTAAGGAGACATAGTCTACATTGTCTCCAATACACTGGTGATACCCAACTCTATGTCTCCATAACATTCCGCTCTGCCAGCGGCATGGCATGAATGATGCACTGCCTGTGTGGGACCGAGGCCTGCATGAGGGCAAGCAGACTAAGATTCAATCCAGATAACACTGAAATACTGTTGGTAGGTTGGGGGAAAGCCAACAGAAGTACTGGCAAAGACTGTACCAGCAATTCTGATTGGAGGCATGCATCCACTGTTTGGGTAGAAATAAATGGTCAGTTTTCGAATGGAGAGAGGTAAATAGTGGTGTCCCCCAAGGGTCTGTACTGGGATCAGAACTATTCAACATATTCATAAATGATCTGGAAAAAGGGGTAAACAGTGAGGTGGCAAAATTTGCAGCTGAGACTTAACTACTCAAGATAGTTAAGTCCAAAGCAGACTGCAAAGAGCTACAAAAGGATTTCACAAAACTGGGTGACTGGGCAACAAAATGGCAGATGAAATTCAATGTTGATAAATATACAGTAATGCACATTGGAAAACATAATCGCAACTATACATAAAAAATGATGTGGTCTAAATTAGCTGTTACCACTCAAGAAGGATCTTGGAGTCATTGTGGATAGTTCTGTGAAAACATCACAAAACTGCAGCCGCAGTCAAAAAACCTAACAACGTTAGGAAACATTAAGAAACGGATAGATAAGACAGAAAATATCAAGTTGCCTCTATATAAATCCATGGTACGTATGCCCACATTATGCAGATGTGGTCGCCCCTCTCTAAAAAGATATATTGGAATTGGAAAAGGTTCAGAAAAGGACAACAAAAATTATTAGTTTTGTGATTTTGTTCCAGGCCATTTTCTGTTGCAAACATTTCATTTTTGGTGATGGTTTTGTCAAGCAGGCAAAGTTGCCTTTCAAAATATGGAAAATCAGAAACGTTAACATTTTGCTCTTCACTCCAGAAATTCAGCTGTACTTTCAAGTGGAAAACGGTGACAGTATGAAATATTTTAAAAAGGCAGAATAAAATGTGAAAAAAATATTGATTGAGGTTTTAAAATTTTATTTCACTTTTTTATACATCTTTACTTGGAAACACATACATTTTTTGATATAAGAACTCTAATTCTCTTGAAACAGCTTGAGACAATACTTTATAAGGTTAGAGACCAAAACATGGCCCTGGGTTCTTGATGATATTCTGCCCCAGGCCATGAAGGACCCAGGTGAGCAGAGGGAGTCCTCTGCTGACAAGACTGGAGCCTAGGACAGTACTAAAAGCTTAGCTAAAACTCTGCTAAAAAGATATATTCAGGGATAGCAAATATATTCTCACTGAGCGCATCCATCCAGAGAAAATCTATAAATGTTTTCTGCACCACAGCAGTGCCACCAGCAATAATGTTGGCAAATGCTGTAGCGTAGACAAGGTGTAGGTGTCTTTACCGTAGTGTTATCGAATCCTATTTTATTGCCATCACGTTTCTCATCAACAGCCAAGAAGGCTTGTTTCTTCCAGTAGGGATAACAAAACAGCATTGCCTAGCTTCTAGTGGTTAGAGCATGGGACTGGAAGCCACGAATCCTGTTTCTGGTTCTACCACTGACCTGCCATGATCTTGGGCAAATCACTGTCTCTCTCTATGACAGGTTTCAGAGTAACAGCCGTGTTAGTCTGTATTCGCAAAAAGAAAAGGAGTCCTTGTGGCACCTTAGAGACTAACCAATTTATTTGAGCATGAGCTTTCGTGAGCTACAGCTCACTTCATCAGATGCATACCATGGAAACTGCAGCAGACTTTATATATACACAGAGAATATGAAACAATACCTCCTCCCACCCCACTGTCCTGCTGTCTCTCTCTATGCTTCTTTCCTGCCACCTATAAAGATACCGTTTATCCCCACCCAGGGGTGCTTAGAAGGTTAATGGTTATTTAGGATATATAGAGTCAGAGGCATGCGTGGTGTTTAAAAAAGCAAATATAAAGATGAGGGCCCTAGATTCTCAGAGAAGGGGTTGCAGATCCTTGATCTTGAGGCCACTTCTATGTCAGCCCCAGCAGAGATCAGAGCAGAGTGGAGGCTTCTCTTGTCTACACTGGCTGGCTATGACCCTCCAAGGGACCACCTACCAGCCAGGGATAGCTGGAGTGCAGCATCACACCCGCTTCCCAGCCCCAACACCAACGGCTACTGGATGGTGGTATAGACAGTGGTTTTATGTGTACTGGGGACTCCCCCTTCAAGGGGAATGCCTAGGGAGGGACATCTGATAGCTTTCAGCAGTGAGGGGGCTACAGAGAGAGCAAATCTGGGCTCAGGATTAAGCCCAAGGTCCCTGCCCTCAGGAGATTTAGTGTAAAATTAGGTCAGGACCAGGACAAAAGGAGAACGTGTGTGACTGGGGGAAGATGACAGTGGTAGAGAAATGGAGGGAATGTGTTTGGGTGCCCAGATTCCCATGGAAAGGAGCATGTCAATCTTGCATGCTTTGTGGATTTGATGTTTGTTACTTTCTCTTTTTAAGGGTGGGTCTACACTGCAGCTCGGACGGTGCAGGTAAAGAGACGCGTGTTAGCTCTGCTCCAGCTTGGGTGCTAAAAATAGCAGTACGGCCATGGCGGCACGGGCTAGCCACCTGAGAACAATCCCACCTGGCCTCTGCGTCCATACGCGGTTGGCCAGCCTGAGCTGCCGCCCATGCCGCTGCTCGAGCACGCAAGCTCAAGTGGAGCAAGCACGTGTCTATCCACCCGCTCTGGGAAGCTCCCTCCCAGCTGCTGTGCAGTTCTATCCTTAATGTACATTTATATGAATGAAATATCTGCCAATGAAATCTCTCTTTTAATTCACATTGGCAAAACACTAAGATCCTTGGAGGAAAGGCACTTCAGAAGGACTAAATCTGACTACTCTAAGAGTTTAAAAAATGTAGTTCTGCACAGTGATTGCTGAAAAGTGTCAGGCTCCCAGACTTGGCCGTTCGTGTGTACTCTGTGTGTCCAGCATTTAGGAAGGATCACAGCCAAAGAGTTCTACCCGGAGAGCAATGCTTTGATTCCAGGTTTTTGGAACAATGCGGATGAACCTGGAAAATATGGGTGGATTTAAGAAATGCTTGACCTGTCCGCTGCTGTTCTCATTCCCCCTAAATACCTGAAAGTAAACAAAACAAGGAATTAGTTTGGGAAAAAATTATTAAAAAAAAGCGGATGCCTTTGTAAGGTATCTAAATACTTCAGAGTTGCTGCGTTCGGGAACCGGGAGATGGACTGGATCACACCAGTGGTGTATATACAGCCTTCCTCCTCTAGGTCACTGGTTCAAATCCAGTCAAATCCAAACTGTGGTCTCTGTTTCTGTCTACATCACAAAAACTATCACCACAATTGGTGCTAACTGGCCCCTGTGTTGGCTGGGGACTGACAAATCTCCCCTCTCTTATCCCTAGATGTGGTCCCTGCAGGTTGGGATTGAAGCACTTCCGTCAAGGTGGCTTGGGGGATTTTGTAAGTGCTGTACCTGCTGTGTGGATGTATGGAGGTCTCAGCTCTGTCAATCTGGGACCTTTCACCAGCACTAAATTCAATTAAAAAAATTAAAGCAAAAAATATTTTGCAGTGAAGTTTGGCAGAGGCTTCCGCATACACATTCTGTGCATTCCTTTGAAATGTCCCTCTTTAAAAGGCACACCACTGATTTCATCCCAGGTTCAACAGCATTCCACTCACATGTAGCATCTCCTCCCTTTTACTGGTGTAAATTATTTACATCAGAAATGAAGAGCCACAAAAGGGAAGTTCGAGAGTTCTCTAAAATAGAAGAACAACTCCGCCAGCATTTTAAATTCAACTGCAGGAACAATTTTTTGTGCCCCTCATTCTGGGGCTGTCCCTCATTTGGGCCTTGAGAAGTATGACAAAGTGCTCGGGATTCAGAAAAAGGGACAGAATTCTCCGAGTTTAAAATGGTACCTTTCCCACTGAAGTGGTGTTATCCATATAAGGTTTCCATTCTGTGCCTTCATCACTGAAAAGGATGGCGTAGGTTTTCACAAACAGCTCCACAGACATGGACTTGCAACCCTGGGTTGTGATAGCGGTTATCTTCTTCGCTTTGAGGAGATCAATCTGCAACCACTGCTGGTTGTTGTTTGACTACAATCAATACAAAGAGTAATGTGTGAGCAAATGTATGTTTGTGTCAATATTAGCACAACCAGAAACGTTGCTCAATGACAGTTAAAGTGGTATGAAGACATCCACCCACCCAGAACTTCAAACCTATGCAAACCAAGTTAAGGGAAGTGCTACCAGCATTCTCTGCTGGCCACACATCAGTTTAATCACTGCAGATGATACACGCTGACCCTCCATCCAGCATTCACTTCCATCGCCAACGCAGAATGAAAAGCAATAAATATTCATCCCTGGTGAATTAACGTAGCTCTTATAAAGCACTTCTCATCAATAGATCTCAAAGCGCTTTACAAAGTGTCATCATCATCCCCATTTTACAAATAGGGAAACTGAGACATGCAGGGAACTGACTTGCTCAAGGTCACCCAGCAAGCCAGTGACAGAGCTGGTTATAGAACCCAGGCCTCCTGAGTCTCACTCCAATGCTCTAGTCACTAGGCAGTACTGCCGATCAACAGTAAAGCCAACAGGATTACACCAGATGAATTTGGCTCACAGGCCACCAACCTTCAGCGCTTACTCATCCACTGAGTCCAAAGAGACCACTCCCATGAGTAAGGGCTGCTGGGCCTGCTTCCAGTCTCCACACAGTTTCATTGCTTTCCACGTCACATTATGAAATCAGTATATGTTCTTTTTTTTAAAAAAAAGAACACCACCACCTCTCTCCCTTAAAGGAGCTGGGCATGTCCCAAACCTCCCGCTGGAAGGGAACTAAACAGGCTTTTCCCAGGAGGACTGAAAAGAAGAAGCCAGAGCACAGCATGGAGGGGACACAGGCACACACCAGAGCAGCAGCACATTCGCTAACAGCAGCAGCTTTGACTGAGCAGTTTTTTCTTCTGTTTGCTTGTTACCTTTGCTTGCCAGGCATTCAACCTCCCTTGCTGATTGAGACGCGCGAGGGAAGGCTCCCATGCGTTATACCAGGATACCTTATAGGAAGAAGCTGTAATCTGAGCTTTTTTGATCTCCCCATTTTCCATTCCCAGCGGCAGAGAGCAACCTGTTAAGAGAATAGCAGTAGGTCTCCATTTAATCTCTTGAGCAGCAGTGGACCAGAGGAATAAGCAACAGGCTAGGAACGCCTGAGTTGTCATCCCGTCTCTGCCACTGACTTGCTGTGTGGCCTTGCTCAAGTCATGGTAACCGCCCTTGTGCCTCAGTGTCCCCATCTTTAAAAGGGAGGTGATGCAGAGCTGGTAATGTGAGCATTCATTAGTTAAAATGTGTAGAGCACTTTGAAGTTGTGAAGTGCTATCTAAATTCTAAATGCTCAGGACGTGGGAGAAGAGAATACATTTGCAGTCAGGGAGTGGAGCTCTCTTTGCTCAGTCATCATTAAAACGAAGCCCAGCAGATCTGTGAAATAAAAGGTTTGTTTATCTCTGCCTGTTATGGGTGAGACTGTGAAAAGCACCCAGAGTTAGACCAATTCTGACTGAGCGCTTTTGAAAGTCCCACTCTGTATTCTTATTTTGCAATTCAAGGATTTCACAAGCATCTTGTGATGTTTGGATGCCCAACTTGAGAAACCCAGTTTTCAGAGGGTGGGCAGGGCTCAGTCTGAAAATCAGGCCTCTTTGAGGGTTCTCATGTTAGGCACCAAAGATCATGAATTGCTTTTGAAAATAAGAATGGGGGATTTCAATTATCCCCATATTGACTGGGTACATGTCACCTCAGGACGGGATGCAGAGATAACGTTTCTTGACACCTTAAATGATTGCTTCTTGGAGTCCTGGTCCTGGAACCCACCAGAGGAGAGGCAATTCTTGATTTAGTCCTAAGTGGAGCACAGGATCTAGTCCAAGAGGTGAATATAGCTGGACCACTTGATAATAGTGAGCATAATATAATTAAATTTAATATCCCTGTGGCAGGAAAAACACCACAGCGGCCCAACACTGTAGCATTTAAATTTCAGAAAGGGGAACTACACAAAAATGAGGAGGTTAGTTAAACAGAAATTAAAGGGTACAGTGCCAACAGTGAAATCTCTGCAAGCTGCGTGGAAATTTTTTAAAGACACCGTAACAGAGGCTCAACTTAAATGTATACCCCAAATTAAAAAACCTAGTAAGAGAATCAAAAAAGAGCCATCCTGGCTAAACAGCAAAATAAAAAAACAGTGAGAGGCTGTCATAAATATAAAGGGAAGGGTAACCACCTTTCTGTATACAGTGCTATAAAATCCCTCCTGGCCAGAGGCAACATCCTGTTACCTGTAAAGGGTTAAGAAACTCAGCTAACCTGGCTGGCACCTGACCCAAAGGACCAATAAGGGAACAAGTCAAATCTTAGGGGGGTGGGGGAAGGCTTTTGTTTGTGCTCTTTGTTTATGTGGTTGTTCTCTCTTGGGACTGAGAGAGGCCAGACAGAAATCCGTCTTCTCCAACCCATCCTAATCCAAGTCTCCAATATTGCAACCAGTATAAGTAAGCCAGGCAAGGCGGATTAGTTTATCTTTTGTTTTTCTTGTGAATTTTCCCTGTGTTAAGAGGGAGGTTTATTCCTGTTTTTGTAATTTTAAGGTTTTGCCCAGAGGGGGATCCTCTGTGTTTTGAATCTGATTACCCTGTAAAGTATTTTCCATCCTGATTTTAGAGAGGTGATTCTTTTACCTTTTCTTTAATTAAAATTCTTCTTTTAAGAACCTGATTGATTTTCCATTTGTCTTAAGATCCAAGGGTTTGGGTCTGTGTTCACCTGTACAAATTGGTGAGGATTATTATCAAGCCTTCCCCAGGAAAGGGGGCGTAGGGCTTGGGGGGATATTTTGGGGGAAGACGTCTCCAAGTGGTCTCTTTCCCTCTTCTTTGTTTAAAACGCTTGGTGGTGGCAGCATACTGTTCAAGGCCAAGGCAAAGTTTGTACCTTGGGGAAGTTTTTAACCTAAGCTGGTAAGAATAGGCTTAGGGGGTCTTTCATGCAGGTCCCCACATCTGTACCCTAGAGTTAAGAGTGCCTGACAGAGGCAAAAAGGCATCCTTTAAAAAGTGGAAGTTAAATCTTAGTGAGGAAAATAGAAAGAAGCATAAACACTGGCAAATGAAGTGTAAAAATACAATTAGGAAGGCCAAAAAGGAATCTGAGAAACAGTTAACCAAAGACTCAAAAAGTAATAGCAATTTTTTTTTAAAGTACATCAGAAGCAGAAAGCCTGCTAAACAACCAGTGGGGCCACTGGATGATGGAGGTGCTAAAGGAGCACTCAAGGACAATAAGGTCATTGCGGAGAAACTAAATGAATTCTTTGCATCGGTCTTCATGGCTGAGGATGTGAGGGATATTCCCCAACCTGAGCCATTCTTTTTAGGTGACAGATCGGAGAAACTGTCCCAGATTGAGGTATCATTAGAGGAGCTTTTGGAACAAATTATAAATTAAACAGCATTAAGTCACCAGGACAAGATGGTATTCAGCCAAGAGTTCTGAAGGAACTCAAATGTGAAATTGCAGAACTACTAACTGTAGTCTGTAACCTATCATTTAAAATCAGCTTCTGTACCAGATGACTGGAGGATAGCTAAAGTGACACCAATTTTTAAAAAGGGATCCAGAGGTGATCCTGGCAATTACAGGCCTGTAAACCTGACTTCAGTACCGGGCAAACTGGTTGAAACTATAATAAAGAACAATATTGTCAAACATATAGATGAACATAATTTGTTGAGGAAGAGACAACATGATTTTAGTAAAGGGAAATCATGCCTCACCAATCTATTAGAATCCTTTGAGGGGGGTCAACAAGCATGTGGACCAAGGGGATCCAGTGGATATAGTATACTTCGATTTTCAGAAAGCCTTTGACAAGGTCCCTCACCAAAGGCTCTTATGCAAAGTAAGCTGCCACAGGATAAGAGGGAAGGTGCTCTCATAGATTGCTAACTGTTTAAAAGATAGGAAACAAAGGGTAGGAATAAATGGTCAGTTTTCAGAATGGAGAGAGGTAAATAGTGGTGTCCCCCCAAGGGTCTGTTCTGGGACCAGTCCTATTCAACGTATTCATAAATGATCTGGATAAATGGGTAAATGGTGAGGTGGCAAAATTTGCAGATGATACAAAACTACTCAAGATAGTTAAGACCCAGGCAGACTATGAAGAGCTACAAAAGGATCCCTCAAAACTGGGTGACTGGGCAACAAAATGGCAGATGAAATTTAATGTTGATACATGCAAAGTAATGCACATTGGAAAACATAATCCCAACTGTACATATAAAATGATGGGGTCTAAATTAGTGTTAACACTCAAGAAAGAGATCTTGGAGTCCTTGTTGATAGTTCCCTGAAAACATCCGCTCAATGTGCAGCGGCAGTCAAAAAAGCGAACAGAATGCTGGGAATAATTAAGAAAGGGATCGAAAATAGGACAGAAAATATCAAGTTGCCTCTATATAAATCCATGGTACGCCCACATCTTGAATACTGCATGCAGATGTGGTCGCCCCATCTCAAAAAAAAGATACTGGAATTGAAAAAGGTTCAGAAAAGGGCAACGAAAATTATTAGGGGTATGGAGCAGTTTCTGTATGAGGAGAGATTAATAAGACTGGGACTTTTCATCTTGGAAAAGAGACAATTAAGGGCGGGGGGATATGATAGAATTCTATAAAACCATGACTGGTGTGGAGAAAGTAAATAAGGAAGTATTATTAACTCCTCATAGCACAAGAACTAGGGGTCACCAAATGAAATTAATAGGCAGCAGATTTGAAATAAACAAAAGGAAGGATTTCTTCACACAATGCACAGTCAACCTTTAGAACTCCTTGCCAGAGGATGTAGTGAAGGCCAAGAACATAAGAGGGTTCAAAAAAGAACTAAATAAGTTCATGGAGGATAGGTCCATCGATGACTATTAGCTAGGATGGGCAGGAATGATGTCCCTAGCCTCTGTTTGCCAGAAGTTGGGAATGAGTGACAGGGGATGGATGATTACCTGTTCTTTCCCTCTGGGGCACCTGGCACTGGTCACTGTCAGAAGACAGGGTACTGGGCGAGATGGACCTTTGGTCTGACCCAGTAGGGCCATTGTTATGTTCTTAAATCTTGGCCCATAAAAATAAAAAGTGGAACCTATTTTTCTAAGGTGTAGAGGGGAACGAAGTACCCGGGAGATCTCATTGCTCACCTTCGACTTCGCAGCCCAGGAGTTCCATCCGAAGAGTAGGCCTGTTGTAGGAGTCAGTTGGATAGACCCTGATATACCTCGCAATGATAGGTGGATCAATATGGTTGTCTTTTATCCCATGGGCATCTGAATTACCTTCAAACAACTAGTAAAACAGAAAAAAGCAATTAAGAATTCACAAAAGATAATGATATTAATTTAAAGCAATTGCAAGCTTGGTCCTGCAAACCCTATGTCATGTGATTAAGTCTTTACTTATGCAATTTCAATGGGGCTACTCACATTATAGCAAAACCTAAAAATACATCATCCTTATCTTTGCCTTACTATAGCATCCAGAGGCTAAATCAGGGACCCAGTGTGTTAGGCGCAGTACAGACCCCTATTAGGATATTAATAGGCAGACAACTAAGACCAGTAAAGACCTAACGTGTATTAACGCCTATCATTCAAACACCACGGTACTGTGGGTATGGCTACACTACTGCAGCTGCAGGTGCAGCGGGGTGCTGGAGCTGTGCCACTGTAGTGCCAGAGCGTTCCCCCTTCCTTTGTCACTGGAAGGGGTTTTCCATCAGTGTAGTTAATTCTCCCCTTCAAGAGGTCGATGGAAGAATTCTGCATCTACAGTGGGGCGTAGGCTGACCTAACTACATTGCACAGGGTGTGATATTTTTCAGAGCCCTGAGCAACGTAGCTAGGGCAATTTGATTTTTAGGTGGAAACCAGGCCGCAGAGTTGAGCTCCAGCAGGTAGGGGACGGATGTTTGGGCATAGCTAGGAGACCCCTGGAAGGGCAGGTGCGATATGGACACCTGGGTTGCACATGCGTTAGGTAGCTACTGCTAATATTGCTTTGCTAACTATTGTGACAGGGTGCAAGGGCTGGTCCGCACTGAACAGGGGCAGGAGTTCAGCCCAGCGTCCCACTCTCCTTGCACACGTGCTCAGGGGAAGGACTGTGAGACAGAAGTGAGGCCTGTGCAGAAGTGGGGCTGCACAACCAGGGTTACAGGGCTAGGTTGAAGCCCAGGCTCGGGAGATTCCTTATCTCTTATTACGATCCTGTATTCTCCTTTGTTATACACACCAGGCCAGACTAGTAAAGGGATCTAGGGGCCTCACGATGCAGATAGGCATCTAGTGCTGTTTTCAAAACGCCCTTTAGGTCCTTTGGAATTAGTGGGATTTTCCAATCTGCATCTTCATGCGCCTAAATACCTTTAAAAATATGACCCCTTATTCCTTGTGAAAAGCCCCTGGTGGCTGCCTGTTACTTTCTGCTGAGCTGCATAAAGTCAAGGAGGCTGTAGTGATTAACGAGCAGGCAGACCTTCTGTCCCCCAGTGCTGTTTCCTATGAAGGTGATCCACTTCCGTTTGTCCTTGCTGTAAGTCATAAAGAACTCTTTGACATACAAGGACTTCATCCAATGCTTGGCTCCCTGCGTCTGTATCCCTGTGATCAGAACTTCCCTTTGCAGGTCCACCTGTAGAAGACCAAGATACACAAACTGTAAGAAAAGCTGCACCGTGAACCCGATTTCATCCTCTGGCACCTAGGGCGTGGTGCCCAGGCCTGCATTTAGGCACTCAGAATGGCACTGCCATGCCCGAGATGGGTAACGGGGTGTCTAAGCGCTGTCGCAAGAGTCCAAATGAGGAGTTGTGTCCTAACCTATTTTATTGATGCATGTATTTATTTGTAGGCATTTTTGGGGTGCCCACCACCACAGTATCTGGGCAGCTGACAAACATTAATGAATCCATCCTCGCAGCGTCTCTGGGCGAAGCAGTGGAGTGTTACTATTTCCATTGTACAGAGAGTGAGGCACAGAATGGGTAAGGCATAATTTCAGAAGCAGCCTCTGGTTTTGAGCATCCAGCCTGAGATAACCAGGGCTTGTTTTTGGGGGATGATGAGCCCCCACAACTCCAGCTGAAGCCATCAGGGGCCAGGAGTGCTCAGCACCTCTGAAAAATTAGAACCTGGTGTCTCAAGCTGGGCACAGAAGCACCCTCCAAAAAAATCAAGCAACATTTGAAAGTTTTTGCACAAGGTCACACAGTGATTGTGTAGCAGAGCCAAGGTCTCCTGATTCCCGGGAGTGAGTGCCTTCACCAGAAGACCCTTCCTGCCCCCTTAGGTCTTCTGATGCTGACAATGAAAAGGTCAGTGATGTTGTTTACTAGCGAAGCTGTGCAGGGAAAGAAAGATGCTCTTTCTGGAGCAGATCAGAAGGAAAAAACCCCACAATTAGTTTAAAGGGAGTTTTCAGCCCCACTTCATCAAGCACAAACAGATTATTTCTCTCTCCAAGTTTTCTGCCCTTACAAAAGAAAAGCAATTCTTTTCATGGATTTCAGGGGGATTTGGAAGGCATCTGTAACCACAGACCCTGGTTTCCACTGAGCAAGTCACATGAGAGCCATTAACTCCTTCACAGCTGCTAGACTGTTCTTGTGTATTTTTAATAAATAATTATGTTGACTATAATCACTTCCAACGTGTTGGGGGGAAGAAAGAAGAGAGGAAAGGTGTTGGGCTGATAGCTGGGGGAGAGTGAAGTCTTCCTTTTATCCACCCAACATGGGGAGTGACAGTGCAACCTTCCCCCACGCTAGCCCACCAACAGGCCTCCGCCCAGAGCTGCAGGTGCCATCCCCAGGGGTCAGAGGGGTGTTCAGTCTCCACAGCCCATCCAGTCCTTGGTCTCTCTTCTGAGACTCTCAGCAAGGGGGCCAGTTAGCACCAGTTTTGGTGGGAGAAGGGGTGGGTTTGTGATGTGCACTGAGAACATCAGCTCATTATACACAGGTCTCTGATCAAGGCTCATACTGCTGTGATTTTCTGGCTCCAGCAAAACCAGGCTGGATTCAGACAAGCGAGGTCGCAGAGAAAGCCTGCACATCCTGTTATCTATCTCGTGAGCTGTCCAAGTTCCTCCTTAGCAGCAGTTTTAATTGAAAATCCATAATAACCTGCAGCTGCTTATTGAAAGTTTCTCTTTGATCCAGTAAGATGAGCAAAGAGGCAATTTTTAGAGGAGATAGCACAGCTCTGACTGGGTAAGCAAGGCATCTGGGAGGCTCCCATTTGCCACACCTGGTAAAGCAGCTGCCTAGGGATCACTCATGTCCCATTTAAGAGCATGAGCTGCAGTGACATGCAGGACATACCGTCTGTCAAGCTACAGAGAGCAGATACCACAACAAACAGGCAATTTCTGCAAAATCTTCTAGTGCTCCAGCCAGTTCTAAGGAAATACTCAATGTGCGCCTGATTTTCAAAACAGCTCAGCTACCTGTTAGGCACTGAAATGAAGTGACCAGATACTCAGAAGTACTCCGCATCCAGGAGTCTCCACTCTTGAACATCTGGCCAAATCTTTAGGGGCCTAACAGGTCGCTGAGCTTCTCCAAGAACCTGGCCACTTGTTCTGGGGTTTCTGGACAGCCACTAGAATCGGAACAGGAAGAGCTTAAAGTACAAAACAACTTGTAATTCATTAACCGCCCCCCGCCCTCCACACACACACCCGCCATGTAACAGTTTGTGTCCTGAAGTAGAAACCAGATATCTAACCCATGACTAGACTGGAGGATTAGCTGGTCACTCAGCAAGGGCTGAATACATATACACATTGAGAGAAGGGGACAGCAAAAGGACAGACTGTTTATCTACAGTATGATTGCCCTGCCGCTGCCCAGGGTATAAACTTCCCTGCAGTTCCCTCCGACAACAGGTCACAACCCTGACACAATACTGGGTCAGTGACTCAGCACTCACTTGAAGAGGACCATGCGTCCTACTGAATCACCAGTACCACTTCCTGCAACACCTGAGTTTTCCTCGGCAGCCTCTTTGGGAAGTCTAGTTATAGTTTGACCTTGTTTAACACACACGACACCTAAAATAAACCCAGCATGTGTGTGGTGGTGTAGCTGCAGGCATCAGCTAACCTGTCTGGACCTTACAGTGGGCAAGTATGTATGATACCAACCATACCTGGATCCATGGAAATTCACCTTGCTCCATGTCAGTGCTCCAAGCATTATATTTTCCAGCATTGTTTAATCTTGCTAATTTAGGTTCCCAGTAGTCTAGGTGGAAAAAAGGAACAAGGATAAAAGGTAAAAATCAAGGAAAACTAGAAAGCCACTGCGTGCATATTTCAGTTCTTCTTTGGTTTGTCCTGAAGGAAGAGACTCCAGTACAAATACCTGATAAGCTGTAAAGCTGACAAAAGCTTCAGAGACATTGGATGTTATCAGCAAATAAAAATTGATTGTATCTTTGAAAACATTATAGTCAGAAAAGTGGCTTTAAAAGTAATATAATACCTAGATCTTATCTAACACTCTTCATCAGCAGCTCTCAAAGCACTTTATAAAAGGGATCAGTATCATTATCCCCATTTTACAGATGAGGAAAACAGAGGCACAGAGCAGTGAAGTAATTTCTGCAACATCACCCAGCAGACCAGTGGCAGAACTAGAAATAAAACGCAGGTCTCTTGAGCCCCCAGTCCCGTGCTCCAACCATTAGGCAACACTGCCTCCCGTGGCAGAACTAGAAATAAAACGCAGGTCTCTTGAGCCCCCAGTCCCGTGCTCCAACCATTAGGCAACACTGCCTCCCATGTCACCCTTTTATTTAACATACTACTTCCTTTGGCTTTGTCAGCATGAGGAGTTGGAGTCAAGTTAAAACATGCAGCAGCCAGAGCTAAACAGAGTTTGGTTACTAGCGGTGCAGGCAGAGTAAAACCATGTTCTACGTCCAACATTGCTTGGAATGTCATTTTGCAGCGTTTTACTCCCTTATAATATTCATACACTGCACTTCTACATCTCATTCCCCTTAAAAAATAGCAATGAATTCTCAATGCCATTTTACAGCTGGAGAAACTGAGGCACTGGGGGGAGAAGTGACTTGTCCAAGGCCACCCGGCAGGCCAGTGGCAGAGACAGGAATAGAACCCATGTCTCCTGACAACCCTGCCCTGTACATTAACCAGCAAATAGAACAGGAGGAGCAGAAAAGCCTGCCTCACTGTCAGAAGACTACAGTGATATGGGCCGGGTCTATACACTTAAGTTTTGTCAGCATAGTCCTGCTGGTGAGAAACGGGTTGGCAGGGGGAAATCACACCTCCTAGCTGACATAGTTATGCTGGCAACCTCCTCCCCCCCGATCTTCTGGGGGTATAGCTAATGCTGTTCAGGGAGGCAGTGTAGCTGTCGCATCAGAACTCCTTCTGCCAGCCTAGGATGCATCTCCACTAGGGTGCTCTGCTGGCATAGCTATGCAGCCAAGCTCTGCAGTGTACACATGGCCTTGGGCTGCTCAGTCCTGCTCCGACTCTGGGCCAACAGAACCAGAGAGCTTTCTGGAGTCTGACATCCTGTTAATTCCTGAAATGATGCCAGAAGACAGTAGCATACGTGAAACACAGAGCTGCAGAGAAAATCTACAATTGCACTGCCTGATGCCAAGTCATAGTACTGAAGACCATGTCTGACCTTCTCAAATAATGTGTTTCAACTCACTTATGTGATGAGAAGCACTGATCTGTGAATCAAGTATAAGTCCATTCATTAGGCCCATTGGTAACTTGCACTCTAGAGAGAACACAAACATGTTTGATTACTGATGAGCTGCATTTCATAACTTATCAGGAAAAAGAGGGTCATTCAGAGTCATGTTTGAGGAGCTGGCTGGGCCTTTCTCAGGAGGTCACCCCTTGTGCCTGTCATAAAGATACAACTAAGGGTAGCCTAGAATTCCTCCTTACCTGTAAGGGGTTAAGAAGCTCAAATAGCCTGGTTGGCGCCTGACCAACAGGACCAATTGGGAAAGAAGGTACTTTCAAATCTTGGGAGGGGGGAAGGTTTTGTTTGTGCTCTTTGTTTTGTGTGGGGGTTCTCTCTTGGGACGGAGAGGGGCCAGACAGAAATCCATCTTTTCCAACCCATCCCAATTCAAGTCTCCAATATTGCAACCACTGTAGCTAAGCTAGGCAAGGCGGATTAGTTTATCTTTTGTTTTTCTTGTGAATTTTCCCTGTGCTAAGAGGGAGGTTTATTCCTGTTTTCTGTAACTTTAAGATTTTTCCCAGAGGGGAATTCTCTGTGTTTTGAATCCAAATACCCTGTAAGTATTTTCCATCCTGATTTTACCGAGATGATTTTTACCTTTCTTTTTTTTAAAAAATAAAATCCTTTTTTAAGAACCTGACTGGTTTTTCCATTGTTCCAAGACCCAGGGGTTTGGGTCTTTGATCATTTTGTAACTAACTGGTTAGGATATTATTCTCAAGCCTCCCCAGGAAAGGGGGTTTAACGGCTTGGGGGGATTGCTGGGAGAAGATGTCCTTTTCCCTGGTTCTTTGTTAAATCACTTGGTGGTAGCAGCGTTACTGAAACTCAAGGTACAAGAGAGAATTTGTACCTGGGGAGTTTTTAACCTAAACTAGTAGAAATAAGCTTAGGGGGTCTTTCATGCAGGTCCCCAGATCTGTACCATAGAGTTTAGAGTGGGGATGGAACCCTGACAGTGCCAACTCCCAATAGGGCACATCTGGGACTTCATCACTGAAAAAAAGAAAGAAAAGAAAGAAAGAAGAGAGCTCTATATGCCCACAGGATCAAAACCATCTCTGCATTCAATTCCCTCAATTAAGGATTCATAGGTGATTTTAGGGAATCAACAAATGTAAAGTTAGTGCTCTGAATGCGACACAACACTTCTTTTAAATTCAATTTACTATAATCACTCCATGAGCTCCCCCTTTTTAATCTAGCCATTTCCCCAGCTCAGATGCTATTCAGTCATTACTGTCCCATGCCCTGAAAGGGAGAGAGAACTTTAGAACTAGAATCCTGTATCTTAGAATGATCATGATTAGATTCAGTACCTTGCTCTACAACGATAAAGGAGGCCTGCATTCCAGCTTGCTGATATTCCCCCACTTCGGTGTCTAAAAGCCACATGCCAGCTTTTGGTGGTGTCATTTCAATAGTTCGAAATGAGCCTTTAAAAGAGAGAGGAGAGAAACAAATCACAGCTCATCTATTGAAAGGTTAGCAGGAGATTGGCTGACACAGAACAGTGAGGCTGGATAAACCAGGGCCTATCGATCCTGCCCATTTCTGGTGGCTTGACAAAGTGAGAGTCCAATATCCTGCACCTATTGGAAAGCGTAGCAGATCCACGAACATCATTCTCCTTTTAATAAACAGGTTCTAATTGGAGACATGCGGGAATCAAAAGTTCAGATCTCAATCCAAGCTTCACCGCTTTAAAATTTACTTTTTCACATAACCTTGGATGCAGGCACATATTTTGTATAATACTGCATACACAGTGTGTGCTGTGTGATCATGTAGTGAATGACCTAACCTTTTACACTGATTCATGCTGTGGTAACAGTAACTCTGAGGGGCTGATACTGGCCCCTGCTCCAGCCATGGCTCTGGCAGTGTGTCAGGGTTGTAAAGGAGCCACAACAGACCATGCACTTGAGGGGAATTCTCCCCGAGTCACAGCCGTATGCTGCTCCCACCATCCCGACACGTTCTTAAAAACCTCCAGTGATGGGATTCCACAAACTCGCTTGGAAGCCTATTTCAGAGCTCAACTACCCTTAGAGTTAGAAAGTTCTTCCTATTGTCTAACCTAAATCTCCCTGGCTGCAGATTAGGCCCATTACTTCTTGTAGGCCCTTCAATAGAGAACAACTGGTCACCTTCCTCTTTATAACAGCTCTTAACATACTGGAAGACTGTTAGCAGGTCACCCCTTCAGGTTTCTCTTCTCAAGACTAAACATGTCCAGTTTATTTAACCATTCTTCATAGATCAGGTTTGCTAACCCTTTTATCATTTTTGTTGGTCTCTTTCAGACCGTCTCCATTTTGTCCACATCTTTCCTAAAGTGTGTGCCCAGCACAGGGGCCGGCTTCTAATTTCCCCCGGGGGTGCTCAACCCCTGCTCGGCCCCAGGCCACGCCTTCATCCCCGCCCTCCCTCTTCCAACCCTCACTCCACCCCCGCCTCTTTCTGACCCCTCCCCTGAGCACGCCCCATTCCTGCTCCTCCCCCTCCCAGTGCCTCCTGCACAGCTGTTCCGCAGCAGACAGGAGGCACTGGGAGGGAGGAGTAGGAGTTGATCGGCGAGGGCCAGCGGCAGGCGGGAGTGGAGCTTAGCTGCCGGTGTGTGCTAAGCACCCGCTAAATTTTCTCCATGGATGGTCTGGCCCTGGAGCACCCACACACTCTGCACCTATGGTGCCCAGAGTTGGACACAGTACTCCAGCTGAGGCCTCACCAGTGCCGTGTAGAGCAGGACAATTACTTCCCGGGTCTTACATACAACACTCCTGTCAATAGACCCCAGAATGATATTAAGCCTTTTTCACAACTGCATCACATTGTTGACTCATTTTAAAGTTGTGATCCACTATAACCCACAGATCCTTTTCAGCAGTACTACCGCCTCGCCAGTTAGTCCCCATTTTGTGTTTGTGCATTTCATTTTTCCTTCCGAAGTGAAGTACTTTGCACTTGTCTTTATTGAATTTCATCCTATTAATTTCAGACCAATTCTCCAATTTGTTAAAGTTGTTTTGAATTCTAATCCTGTCCTGCACCCCTCCCATCTTGGTACCACCTGCAAATTTTACAAGCACTCCGTTATCCATGTCATTAATGAAAATATTGATGAGTTCTGGACCCAGGAGTGACCCCGGATGGACCCCACTGGATAAGCCCTCCCAGTTTGACAGTGAACCATTGATAACTACTCTTTGAGTACCGGTTTCAGAGTAACAGCGTGTTAGTCTGTATTCGCAAAAAGAAAAGGAGTACTTGTGGCACCTTAGAGACTAACCAATTTATTTGAGCATGAGCTTTCGTGAGCTACAGCTCACTTCATCGGATGCATGAAGAGTACCATCTTTCAATCTCTTGTGCAACCACCTTATAGTAATTTCCCTAGTTTGGTTATGGCAGTGTCATGTGGGATTGTATGAAAAGCATTTTGATGGCAACAAAAAAGAGCTCTATTGAGATTATTAACTAGTTATTCATGGGCTCTTTCTTTTCAGTATGAATACTAAGGTCTCTAGCCACAAGTCTCCAAGCACTTTACAAAAGGCAATCAGCACTATTGTCCTCATTTTGCAAATGGGGGAAACTGAGGGACAGAGAAGGAACTTACCCATGTTCACACAACAGGTCAGCGGCAGACTGCCTCCCACCTCTATCTCCCCTATACAAACCTGCTATGCCTGATCAGGACATTAGTCCGTGCACTCCATACCCCATCTCCAACCTTGCCCAGTAACTTACATTTCAGAGGAGGGCAGCCTCCGCTCCAGTCCCACCTCCCCAACTCAATGAGGTAGATGATGCTGGGGTTGGGGAAGTCCTTTCCGACCTCACAGGAAATGAACAGCTAGCACCTTGAAACACAAGACTTGACCATCACTATCTTAATGTGCCCAAGCCAATTTCTGCTTCTGCTGATCTAATGACACTGAATTTTAGTAGAGTCACTCCAACATTACCAAGTGTAGGGTTTAGCCTCATAATTATGAGTCGAAATGACAAGACACTGAGCTGATATGTACCTGGAAGGAGAGGGTAGACACCAAGCTGATGCCCAGGGACTTCTGTGAAGGTCTGACCATGAAAGTGAACCACGTGAATATCTTTTGATCCGCCCATATTCAACAAGTGCCATCGGACCAGTTCATCTTTATACATCCTCAGTCCTTGCAAGTGATATATGATCCCATTAATGGCTGAAAAGGAAAATATTACAAGAGATAAAAGAAACACACTCCAGCTGAGAGATAATAAAGATGTCAGATAGAGTTTGACCAGAGGATACAGATTGGATCTAGATCCAAATGACCCCAAAGCCTATAGCGTTTCAGATGTGGTGTCCTGGTCCATGCCAATCTCTAGTGTCAACATATAATAATGACCGTCTCAGTTTATGAATTAAGTGTCATTGCAAGTGTAGTTTCTGGTCATTCAAAGAAGCGGGAATGCTTTCTACCTCCCTGGTAGAAACAAAATTAACAAAAGCCCCAGAAACTCTTGAACAGTTAAAGTAAGATAGTGTTGAAATTTATCTCTTTGAATGAGTCAAACATGAGGCCAGCTTGATTCATATTACGTTTGTGAGCCAAACTAACTCCATAAAGCCTATATTAGGGGCCCTAAATTAAGTTGTTTCCTCTTAAAGGGTCATTATCAAGTGGGTGTTGCAGCTCTGAAAATTTCAAGGGAAAAGCCCCCAGGGTCCCTGCTGGTAGTGGAAAAAAAAGGTCTAGAAAATATGAATCAAGTGTTAAGCAATATCCAAATGTCTCCCTCAGATTAAAGACAGCCTAAAGCAATAGCTTTGAGAGGTGTGAACTATCCACTTCATCTGAATCGTGCATTGATTCTGAAATGTAAAGGTGATGATTTAAATGTCAGCTTTGGTAACTATTTCACTACTGATCATTTTAGTGGAAACATCCAGCAAATGTGCTTAATCCAATCTCAAACTGCCTCTCATCTCCTCAATTGGGGGATTTAATATTAAAATAAACTAACAGAGGTTACTGTGTGGATGGCAATATTCATTATAATATTACATTCAGAAAAACTCCATTTTTCAAATTTAAATGCAAGTGCCACAGAATTCACTGCCTGCTGCACCTGAATGCCAGAGAATGCAGAGACCAGGCCACAGGATTTAAGCACAGCTTGCTGTAGAGTACAGGGGGCTTGACTATAATGAGACACACTCTATTAATGTCAATAGATCTGACTTATGCCTGACTTTAAGGACCATGTTTTAAAAACGTGGTTTCCATTTTTGCATACTGTCACTTATTCACATGAATAATAGTACTTACTGGCCAAGTTTCCAAAAGTGATCAGATTTTCAAAAGTGTGCAGCACCCAACACCTCTCATTGTTGTGAATGCGGGGAGCTGCTGGGTCCTGAGCTCTTTGGAATAACTGGACACTTCTTTTGGTACCTAAGTGGGAACTGAACTCTTCTGAAGAGCCAGATTCTGTTGTGGATGCCAAGCACGTCTGAATATCCACCCGCTATGCACAAAGCCCCATCTGTGCCAATTAGAGCTGGCTGAAACCAGTATATTCTGTTTCATGAGGAAGTTCATAATTTTTCTGAAACACAAAAATATATTTTTGTGGGAAATGTAATTAAAACTGACGCAATTTTACACCATTTTTTGGTGTAATCAGATCAGCATTTTCAATTACATTGAAAACTGTTTCAGTTGAAATTTTCCTACGAGCTCTCCTGCCCAAAAAGAGCAGGTGGGGCCTGTGCTAGGCCTGGCTGAAAATTCTCTTGAAACTGCTTTTTAATGGAAAATTGATTTTTTTTAAATGAAATTCTCACAGAAAGGTTCTGTTTTCCATGGAAAACTTCAACTTGTGTTGAAAAACTGAAGAACCAGGGAGTTTACGGTTTTCAGCCTACAACAGAAAACTTCCTGTCCAAAACCTGAAAACTTCAATTTTTTGGCAAAAAGTCAAAATTTTCTGTGGAAAATGTTAACAAAAACATTTTTTCTGTTTTTGTCAAAATTTTCCAACCAGCTCTAGTCTATATGCATATTCTATTTTTATATGCACAAGGAATAGTGCAAAAAAAATTAAATACGTGCATGCAAATGATGTGTGCGTGCAAAGTTGAAGTGCACCAAGAGAAGCTGGGTTGAGGTCTTCTTAATTCCTCCCTCTTCCCTCCCAACATGGATAACTGACAAAGGGAAACATTAGTACCATGGAATTTGTGGTATTTTTGCACTTCTGAGGTCTTCTCAGTGTAAGTCCCTTTGGAATGCTTATCAAAGTACCAGCTTTTCTCTTCATCAAAGACCATAAAAAGCAGGACAAACTCTTGGGTATCTACTGGCCTGTTACTTGTACTGACGGTTCCCTTTCGACAGATCAAGATTGGACCAATCAAGCCTGAGTGAATATCTTTCTCCTGGAAGACAATAAATACAAATTACAAGTAAAAGTTAGGGTTTCCCAAAATACTTCATTAATAACAATTTGCACATTCACAGGGGCTTTCATTTGAGGATTTTCCCTTACAAGTGTTAACATCTGTCATAAATATAAAGGGAAGGGTAAACCCCTTTGAAATCCCTCCTGGCCAGGGGAAAGCTCCTCTCACCTGTAAAGGGTTAAGAAGCTAAAGGTAACCTCGCTGGCACCTGACCAAAATGACCAATGAGGAGACAAGATACTTTCAAAAGCTGGGAGGAGGGAGAGAAACAAAGGGTCTGTGTGTCTGTCTATAGTCTGTCTTGGCCGGGGATAGACCAGGAATGGAGTCTTAGAACTTTTAGTAAGTAATCTAGCTAGGTACGTGTTAGATTATGATTTCTTTAAATGGCTGAGAAAAGAACTGTGCTGAATAGAATAACTATTTCTCTCTGTGTATCTTTTTTGTAACTTAAGGTTTTGCCTAGAGGGGTTCTCTATGTTTTGAATCTAATTACCCTGTAAGGTATCTACCATCCTGATTTTACAGGGGGAATTTCTTTATTTCTATTTACTTCTATTTTTATTAAAAGTCTTCTTGTAAGAAAACTGAATGATTTTTCATTGTTCTCAGATCCAAGGGTTTGGGTCTGTGGTCACCTATGCAAATTGGTGAGGCTTTTTATCCAACATTTCCCAGGAAAGGGGGGGTGCAAGTGTTGGGAGGATTGTTCATTGTTCTTAAGATCCAAGGGTCTGGGTCTGTAGTCACCTAGGCAAATTGGTGAGGCTTTTTACCAAACCTTGTCCAGGAAGTGGGGTGCAAGGTTTTGGGAAGTATTTTGGGGGGAAAGACGCGTCCAAACAGCTCTTCCCCAGTAACCAGTATTAGTTTGGTGGTGGTAGCGGCTAATCCAAGGACAACGGGTGGAATATTTTGTACCTTGGGGAAGTTTTGACCTAAGCTGGTAAAGATAAGCTTAGGAGGTTTTTCATGCAGGTCCCCACATCTGTACCCTAGCGTTCAGAGTGGGGGAGGAACCTTGACAACATCGGCACACAGGAATTGCTAGACTGGATCAGACGTCAGGGCCGTCCAATTCAGCATCCTGCCTCCAACCGTGGCCAGTGCCACATTTTTTTCATGTTTTTTAAATGCCCCTAAACTTATGGTGCCAGTCTCTGATCCCTGTCTAGTTCTGCAATATCCTTTTTGACATGGGTGGCCAGTTCCAGAGGAGGCTGTACCACTGATTATAAAATGACATTATAATCGTTTCTGTGTTGTTCCCCATCCTATTCTGTATGCATTATAACATTTTGTTTGCTTTTTCAACTACAAGCTGCACACTGAGCAGAGGTTTTCATCGATCTGTCTGCAGTGACGCTCAGCTGATCCTGATCATATCCTGAGTTGATATGGTTAATTTAGAACCACATAAGGTGCAAGTAGTTTCACATTTTCTGTCCAATACGGATTATTTGTACACATCAATACTGAATTGAATCTACCATCATGTTGCCCATTCAACTAGCTTGGTTAAGTCTTCACAGTCTTCTCTGGACTTGGCTAACCTAAATTAATTGGATCATCAATGGATATTGCTACCTCACTATTCACCTCCCCCTTTCCAGGTCATTAAAAAAATGTATTGAACAACACTGGTGCTAATACAGAACCTTGTGGCCCCTTGCTGTAGCCTTTTGCCATCATGAAAATTGTCCATTTAATCTTACTGTTTATTCACTCTTTTAACCAGCATTTGATCCATGACTATACTCAGCCTTGCATTCTATGATTACTTATTTTCTTCTTTTCTTTAGCTTCCTGTGCGTGACCTTGTCAAGGGCCTTTTGGAAGTGTACATAAAATATGCCATATGATTCTACTTTATCCACTATTTTACTGACACAGTCAAAGGATTCCAAGAGATTAGCGACACAACTTTCCTTTACAGAAACCATGCTGGATAGACCCTATCATGCCATGATCTTCCAGATCTTTTATTATTCTATTTGAATGATTACTTCAACCAATTTATCAGGTACAGAAGTAAGACTTAATTAATGAATAAAGGTTGGGTAAAGGTCTCATTTTACAGATGAGGAACCCAGATCCAAGATGTATTTGCACATCACATTGCAAACATGGGGGCTGGGAGAATCTCTCAGCTACGCTATATTCCTAACTAAGGGCCTGATCCAAAAGTCTACTGAACTCAACAGAAAGACTTTGGCTCAGGCCCTACATTTGGGATAGAGGGCCTGATTCCCCATTGCCTTGTGTAGTTACTGAACTCTATGCAAAGCGGCTATGAAATGCTATCAAATCAGAATTCTCCATCCACTCATGCCAGTGGCAGCAATTTATATTCACTTTGCATAGGCATAAATGATTAGATGAGGAATAAGAGAGTGGTGAATCAGGCCCAAAAGAATAGGAAGCAATGCAAAGTGCTGTGAAGCCAGTATTTCAGCAACAAGACATAGTAGCTGTTATCCAACAGACTCCAGCACCGTTCTGCTTAGATTTCCTTACCGGGTTTACACCGGAGTAATAGGCCCAGGACCTACAGGCTGCTCCAGGTTGCATAGGTCCAGACCGCTTGGTTGCAAACCATACATAGGTATAGGTGTCATTTGGCTGAACTGCATCATCCTTTTTGAACCAGTCTGGAGACTCATCTTCATAACTGCTTCCCTCAGAGGATTTCTCATACAAAAGCCCATGGGAATGGAGGGAATATGGTCTGGATGCCAGATTTTTAAAATGAACCTAGACAATAAATACAAGCAGATTCTTGATTAGCAGATTTGGGCCTAAACCAAGATCCCAGGCATAAAACACCCATGAACTGTGTAAAGTACAAATTCAGGATTCAGATTCGTCTACTGATTATGGGCTGTTAGGATATAGCTATTCAGGCCTGTCTGTAAAGGCCTGTACTTTAAGAATTTAGGGGTATTCTTATCACTTGGCTAGTTCTAGAGGTATAAAAGAAAGAATCAAAATCACTGTCTGCTGGTGTAAGGGCCTTCTCTTACTGTGACAGTCTGAGGCCCTCTTCTTAGGCTCAGGCCTTTGGCTAAGCAGCAGAGGCAGCCATAAGCTAGGAAGCGACCGGTCACATCCTCACATTCCAAACTAGTCACATTGAAATAAGGTGCTATTGGGCTGTCAGGCACTATCAGGACAGGATTGTATTCCTATCACCTCCAGAGAAAGGGAAGTGCCTAGAAAATGTAAAAGGAAACTTAGTTTGATAGCATCCTGTCTGGCAAGAACTCACTTATCAATAGCTGGGATGTGAAATCCTCACTTCTGTATTGTCTTGTCATTATAGTTCCCACTTTGCTATTGTTTGTCTGTATAATCTCTGTCTGGTTCTGTGATTGTTCCTGTCTGCTGTATAATTAATTTTGCTGGGTGTAAACTAATTAAGGTGGTGGGATATAATTGGGTACATAATCATGTTACAATATGTTAGGATTGGTTAGTTACATTTCAGGAACATGATTGGTTAAGGTATAGCAAATCAGAACTCAAGTTTTACTATATAGTCTGCAGTCAGTCAGGAAGTAGGTGGGTGTGAGTGGGTGTGTGAGATGGGAACAGGGAATGGGGGTAAGGAAATTGCAATAATGTTTTGCTAAAGGGGGAAATGGGAACAGGGAATGGGGGTAAGAAAATTGGAATCATGTTTTGCTAAAGGGGGAAATGGGAACAGGGAATGGGGGTAAGAAAATTGGATTCATGTTTTGCTAAAGGGGGAAATGGGAACAGGGAATGGGGGTAAGAAAATTGGAATCATGTTTTGCTAAAGGGGGAAATGGGAACAGGGGAATGGGGGTAAGGAAGTTGGAATCATGTTTGGCTAAGGGTAGGAATGGGAACAGGGACACAGGTGTAAGGATCTGTGGTGTCAGAGCTGGGAAGGAGGATACAAAGGAAGGAAACTGGAATCATGCTTGCTGGAAGTTCACCCCAATAAACATCGAATTGTTTGCACCTTTGGACTTCGGGTATTGTTGCTCTCTGTTCATGCGAGAAGGACCAGGGAAGTAAGTGGGTGAAGGAATAAGCCCCCTAACATGGGCTAGATTGTGCCTGGTTGGAGGTGGGAAGTGTAACTCGTGACGCATCTTTACAGGGTGCAGCAGACTCCACTATGCACAGCTAGTAGTATGTGGGGAGCAGGGTAATGGCTCCGCCTACTCCCTGCCCCCTTTCCAGCATTGTTCCCAAGAGGGAGCAAGTTGGGAGCAGCCCCTGCATTCCTGGGAGAACCCCAGTTCCAGGCAGGCGTACAATGGGTTGCACAAGGGGGACAGGGAGTCTTTATTCTTTCCTACACCCCTGGCTGGCTGTGTTAGATGGGGCACAAGCTAGTTCTACAGTAATACTAGATCCCAGTGTATGTAATTCCCACTGATGTCAATGGGAGTTTCTCTAGTATGCATCTCCCCAGAGGTGGACTGCCAGGGCCAGGAGCTTGTCTTTTCTCCCTCACTCTGAGGATGGAGTTCCAAGATTAGGGTTGGCTTTTGTCTCCCCTTTTTCTTGCTCCTGATTTTTATGTAACTCATCTGTTCCCTTTATGTACCAGAGAGCCTGGTCAAAGAAATTAGAGAAAATGAGCAGGTGGCTAAGGGTTCGAATGGTGGTCCGGTGAGGCATTTCAGTACCAGGTTGAGGTCCCATGTTGGTGTAGGTCATCGCACGTCTGGGTAAACATTTTGGAGACCCTTGAGGGAGCATTTTGTAGTTGGGGGTGTGAACGTCGAAGTTCCATCGATCTCTCGGTGGAATGCTGAAATGGCAGCAAGATGGACTCTGATCGAGCTCATCATTAAGCCAGTGCTTTTCAGCTCCAGTAGGTATTCTAATATTAATGGTGGTGCAGCTGAATCGGTCATCAAGCGTCTTCCTTGACACCAGGCGGAGAACCTCTTCCATTTTTGAAGGTACGTGTTTCTCGTAGTCAGTTTCCTGCTGTTTAATAACACCTTTGACTTGTTCCGAGCACTTTATTTCGTCATGGTGAAACCATTCTGGAGTCACGCCTCTAGGTGGAGTATCTTCAGATTTGGGTGGAGAGTGCGACTGTTGTGTTGAGACAGCAGATCTAACTGGTGAGGGAGAGCTCGCGGGGTGCATATTGCCATGCATAACAGGTAAGGATACCATGCCTGCCTGGGCCATGTCAGGACTGTAAGGATAACTTTGGCCCTGTCTGCTCGGATCTTGTGTATCATGTGTGATATCATTGGTATCAGTGGAAACACACACATGGAGTTGTGCCTCCCATCTGATGAGGAAGGCATCCCCTAATGACCGTAGTCCCAGTCCTGCTCTTGAGGACAGAACATTGCAGAACATTGCACTTTTGCGATTCATTGGGGATGCAAACAGATCAATGGTGGGAGTGCCCCACCATCTGAAGATTGAACTCAGGACCTCTCCATTCATCTCCCATTCGTGATCCTGGGAAAAGTAGCTGCTGAGCGTGTCTGCTGTTGCATTCTGACAGCCTGGCAGGTAACACGCTGAGATGTTTACGTTGTGTTGTATGCACCAATTCCAAAGTCTCATGGCTTCTGTGCATAGAGAATATGAGCGAGCTCTTCCTTGTCTGTTGATGTAGAACATGCAGGCGATATTGTTGGTCATAATTCGAATGGATTTGTTCCGTATATGAGGTAGGAAGTGTCTGCAGGTGTTGCTGACTGCTCGTAGCTCTAGCAAATTGATGTGCAGTGGGAGTCTCTCCCGGAGACCATTTGCCTTGTATTGTGTGTTGACTCATGTGAGCACCCAGGCCTATCAGTGAGGCATCTGTGGTGATCACTGTTGTCAGGGGTTTCTGTTGAAAAGGGATACCCATTCAGATATTTTGTGGCCTTGTCCAGCATTGTAATGAGTTGAGGACATTTGGTGGAACTGTGAGCCGTTTGTGTAGGTTGTGCTTGCTTGGTATGTATACCATGCTTAGCCAACCTTGTAGACTTCGCATATGCAGTCTTGCATGCCATACCATGAACATCGTGGCTGCCATGTGTCCTAGTAATTGTAGGACAGTGTGAGCCTGAGCTTGAGGACTGCCTTGTATCTCTTAGATGAGGTTTGTGAATCTGGTAAGGGGTAATGACGCCTTGGCTTCTATGGCGTCGAGGTGTGCCCCGATAAAGTCTAGTTGTTCGACTGGGTTTATGGTTATTTCTGTTCGTTTATTTGTAGACCCAGCTCCCAGAATAGTGTGATAGTGGACCGGACTGCATCCATTGTGTCTTGTAGAGTTGGGCCTTTGATAAGGCAATTGTCCAGGTAGGGGAAAATCATAATCCTCTGTTTGCGCAGATGAGTCGCTACCCCGCTAGAGTTTTTGAGAAGACTCTTGGTGTCGTGGATAGGCCGAACAGTCGTACTCCACTTTGGAAGTGTTCTCGTCTTCCGTGAATTGCAGACATTTCCTGTGGGCAGGATGAATGGTCATATGGAAATAAGCATCTTGGAAGGTTGAGGGCTGAAAACCAGTCCCCCTGTTGCAGCGCTGGGAGTATCATACCCAATGTGACCACCTTGAATTTTTGGGATTTGAAAAACTTGCTGAGCTTCTGTAGATCCAGGATGGGTCTCCATCCCCCGCTCTTCTTCTGGGTCAGGAAGTAACAGGAGTAGAATTCCTTCCCTCTGAATTGTAGTGGTACTTGTTCCACGGCACCTAGTTGTAGAAGATGATTGACTTTTTGTTGTAGTAGGTGCTCGTGAGAAGGGTCCCTGAAAAGGGACAGGGAAGAGGGTAGGGTAGGTGGGCAGGAGGTAAAGGGAATAGTGTATCCTGACTTGATAACTTCCAACACCCATTGGTCTGATGTTATGGTGGCCCAGATGTGATAAAAGAGCGCTGTTTCATGAGGGAGGTCGTTCAGACCCTTGACCAACTTTTCAAAATTGCGGTTTTGGAGGTGCTGCCTGAGAAGTCGGCGCCAGAGACTGAAGTTGTCGCCGGCATTGTGATCATTGATGCTGGTATTATTGCCTGTTTGAGGAGTCTCTAGGTCTCTGAGATGGTTGGTATCTCCTTCTCTTTGCAGGGGGGCTGTAAATCCCCGAAGTGCGGAGCGTTGCCCAAGAATCCTTCATTGAATAAAGGACCTTGTCTGTCTTCTGAGAGAAGAGTTGTTCCTGGTCAAAAGAGAAGTCCTCTGCTTTTGTCTGGAGTTCTTTTCGTATCCCTGAGGATGGAAGCCATGAGGCTCGGTGCATTAGAGTGGCTGTGTCCACCGTTCTGGCTGCCGTGTCTGCTGTGTGCAATGCTGCCTGAAGGGCTGTTTTGCATCTGAGCTGGCCCTCGGTGATGATGGCCTGGAATTGTGTGTTTTTATTCTGGTAGCTCAGAGGTGAGCTGGGCAAGTTTCCCATAGTTGTTGTAACTGTATTTGGCCAGTAGTGCAGAATAATTGGCCACCTGAAACTGAAGGGCGCCGGAGGAATATACCTTGCGTCCGAAGAAGTCAAGTCTTTTGTGTTCTTTGTCATGGGGTGTAACCTTGAATTGTGGCTGTTTGATATGGTGATTTACTGCCTAGACAACTACGGAGTTAGGAGGCGGGTGCACAAACAGAAAGTCTTCCCCCTAGGATGGTACATAATATTGTCTATCCACTCTCTTGCAGGTGGGTGGAATAGAGGCAGGTGTCTGCCAGCCTGTCTCCGCAGGATCCAAGAGGGCCTTGTTGATGGGAAGGGCAATCTTGGAGGTAGATGCAGGTTGCAGTATTTGTACCAGCTTGTGCTCGTTTATCTTTATCTCCTCTAGCGGGATGTCTTGGCTTTGCGCCACTCTCTCAGACTGCTCTTGAAACTGTTTAAAGTCATCCGCTGAGGTTGGCGGTGGGGGCATAATCACCTCATCTGTGGAGAAAGATGAACTGCGCACAGGAGATGTACCATGGTCTGTGCCCGGCTCTGTGTCCTCTTCCCCTTCCTGTGTCTCCAAGGGTTGTGGTGTGGGAGATGCTGGGTTAGAGCACAGTTCACATCTGTGTGCTGTGGACGGTCTAGAACGCTGACCCCTATATGCACTCCAGGGTTCCCAATGCGCCCACTGCACTGGGAAAGCCATAGGACAGTACATCCATGGAGGTCAGCACCAACTGATTTGTCAGTGCAGGCGTGTTGCCTGAGACACTCGGTGCGAAGTCCTGTTCCAGTGAGCTCGGTGCTATGGAGGAGGCATGTTTTTGTCGATGTCTCAACTCTGTTTCTCTCGCTCAGACCTCGGCAGTGCCAGGGATGCCTGGAGCATTATAGGTGCTAACCCGAGAGGAAGATGGCATCGGAGGCAGCATCCTGGCAGGAGACCGCCTCTGTTTTCACAGACCTCTCTGTGACGTCTGAGCCCATTTTTTTGGTTTTTCAGAGGGTCGGTCTCCTTTTGCATCCTGAGGAGCTCCTGAAGAGACTGTTTGCTTGTCCTCCTCAGGCTGGAGGGACTTCTCCATCAAGATCATTTTAAGCCGGAGATCCCTGTCCTGCTGGGCTCTGGCTTTCAGGTTGCTGCAGTGGGAGTACTTCTAGGGAATATGCCCCTCACGCAGGCAGCGTACGCATAAAGAGTGTCCATCTGGAAAGGGCATGGCATCATGGCAGGAATTGCATCGTTTGAAGCCTGGAGACCCCAGCATTTTAACTAGTATCGGTCCCTTAAGGGGGGTGGTGTTGGGGAAGATTATTCCACCACCTCAAAGATCTCATTTACAGGAAGTGTGCCCTTTTGTAATATTCCCGTTACTACTAACTATAATCCCTTGTATTGTATTTATTATTTTTATTGCTTCCCTGTCATCCTTAGCATTTATGTGATGGCCGGCATCTTGGCCACCATGCTGGGATTGACGTGAGGGCCTTCAGAACTGAAAGCATGAGCGGCTGCCATAGCTGGCTGAGAGTGTGGGGGGACTGTGAAAACTCCAATCCTCTGAGAATTGGCTCAGAGGGGGGACCTGTAACACATACTGACCAGTGAGTTCCATTTACACTAGAACTGCTCAACATTTTTACATCAAAATATTTTTAAGACAAAAAATGACTTTTCAGACAAATGTAAACATTTTCCTTTTTGTTTCAGGTTTTTCATTGAAAATTTTTTTTTCAGTAAAAAATTCATGTTTTACTTGAGTTTTGGGGAAAATTCAGTTTTCAAAGAGCAATTTTTTTGTAGAACTAAAAGCAGTTTTTGAAAAATCTCCCCGCCCCCATTTTTGGATTTGTGTTAAAAAACAAAGCTTTTTTGCGTGGGAAGTTGAGAGAAAAATAAATTTTACAAGATGTTCCACCAAAAATGACTGATAGTTTTCAACCAGTTCTCGCTCAGCCCCTTCAGATCCTTGTAAGAAACCTTCATGCACCAAATACCTGAAGCCTTGACTTACTTGGATGACATCATCCACCTCAGCCCTGATAACAGGACCCAGGATACCCAGGTGTTCTTCATATTCCCCTTCAGGCTCCCGAGTTGTAAAGGTACTATCCACATAGCTTCGGAAAATCACTTTTTTGTATATGGTGTTGCCCCTATCACGGCTGGTTCTGTCATTCCTCACTGTGCTGAGGGGAGCATTATGGAATTAGAAAAATTATGGAATTAGAACATAATGGAACAAAACATCATGGAATTAGAAAAACTGACATCTTATGAAGAAAATTAGAGACATACACATAAAAACCCCTCAAGATGTAGTCTGAGAAACAGTTACACTTACCGTTGGAATGCTTTGGAGGAAAATGAATCAGCACAAATGTCAGTGATTCACCCTGAAAATGTATGATCCAGGGTATTAAAGTGACTACAAAATGATATCACTACATTCCATTTTTCTCCTCAGTGATTCCACACCAGATTTGCTCAGTCTGTAAATCCTAAAATTCTAACCACCAGTGATGAAAATTTTCTCTAATATCTGAAAATCCATCTGGGCTATTAATATATCTTTCACTATCATCCATAAGAAACTGAATCAGCACTTAAGACTTTTGGTGAGGCAATAAGAATCCAGCTCCCTCTCCCACAGATATATCAGCTCTGGAGAGCTAATGGGAATAAAGGATGTAATTGGTTATCAGCCACGATTCAGAGCTGCATGAGAAAGTAATGCTGACAGCTCCGTGAGAAGGTGTCACCTTTGCATATTTGTCATCTGATCACAACCATATTTAAAAATGCAACTGCTCTGTGAAGAAATAGGAGTTTAGTCCCTCAGAGTCACCTAGGTACATTTACACAGCCCACGGCAGACTCGGGCTTGCACTACCGAACTAAAAACAGCTGTGTCGACGTGGCTCAGGCTTTCAAGTCTAGGGATGGGGGTGGCAGTCAGAGACCAAGTGCCAGCCTGTGCTTCAATTTCAAAGAACTGTCTACACAGCTATTGTTATAGTGTTAGCACAAGGCCAAGTATGTTGACCTGCACTTGGAAGGCTTGCTGCTGCAGACTGTGTAGATGTACCCTTAGTGGAAAGAGCACTACTCCTCTAGTGCCTAGAGCAAAGGCCTGGGGATCATCTCTTTCTCATGCGGCTCTGAATTACTGCTGATAACCAATTACATCCTATATTTCCATTAGCTCTCCAGAGCCGATACATCTGTGGGGGAGGGAGCTTGATTCTTATTGTCTCACCAAAACTCTAAGTGCTGATTCAGTTTCTTATGGTTGTAGGTTCTATTCTCAACTCTTCCAAAGACTCAGGGACAGATCCTCAGCTGAGGGAAGTTGTCACAGCACCATTGATTTCAGTGGTGCTGTCCTCATTTATATCAGCAGCTGAGTATCTGCCCTATACAGGGCAAATCATTTCAGTATTTGAGCTTCAGGATTTTTACACATGGAGAACTCAGAGACCTCTGGGCACTCTTGCAAATACAAATAATGAAGGTGGAGCTTAACCGGGGTCCTACATGGGGAAAGTTGGGAAGGGGGAAATAGACAAGTTTCTCAAGTAGTCTGAAGATACAATTTGAAAAATACACAATTCGGAGACTGAATTTGCTGTAGTGAAACTATTTCCGCTCCTGTCCTAAATCACGCAACAATGAAAATTCAGGCTGTGCAAATATTTTTGTGGGTAGCAATTTAGGGGAAAAAAGGCAGATTTTGCACAGAAATATGCAATGACTGGTAATTTTGCATGATTTGATTTGAAATTTCAAATTTCTAAGAGGTTGAATTTCTCTCAGAAAAACCGGATTACAAATTCCTGTTGGAAAATAAAGCCACTTTTTCCAAATCAAAACAAAATGCGAACATCTCAAATCTGGGGTTCTTGTGCAATGGTCCAATCAGTTCTTGATCTCTGCTAAGACTAGCAACAGGGGGTTAATTAGATTCATCTGTAGTGGTGGTGGTTTGCATGATGTGGATACTTATCTGCTGGGAATTGGACTGAGAGCCAAACTACTCATTTTGTACTGGAGACTGAATAAAACTTCAGATGGTGAGAACTATAAGGTCTGAATTTTCGGTGGGGCCTAAGGGTGTAAGGCACCCAGCTCCATTGAGATTCCCTTAGTTACTTTGAAAAATCTCCACCGAAGTCTGTACCTACCCAAGATGAATTCAAACTGGCAACTTATAGGCTCTCTCTTGACTGAGTCCCAAACCATTCCAGCCACACATACTTAGATACCAAGCTGAGGTATTGATGTGGGCCTCATTACTGTAGTATCTGTGCACCTCCCAATCTTTAATGCATTTATCCCAACAAAAGCACCTGTGAGGTAGGAAAGGACTTTATCTCCATTTTACAGACAGGGAACTGAGGCACAGAGAGACTAAGTGACTTGCCCAAGGTCACACAGGAAGTCTCTGGCAGAGCTGGGAGTTAAACCCAGGTCTCCTGAATTCCAGGCTAGTGCCCTAAAGCACTGGTCCTTCCTTCCTCTTCACCTACTGCATTACAGACTGTTAAATGGAACAGCACTTGTGTGATTAAGAAATCCCCTAATCCCTCAGCAACAGTAGCTTTGTTGTGGGACAGCTATCTGAATCAGTGGCCTGGTATTCAGCAACAGGGTATGAGGCAACAGAGAGGAAGAATTAGGTCCAACCTTTTCTTTAATCCTCCATAGTCCCAGAAGACCTCTTCGGCTGCAATGTAGTATCTCCTCGTGGTCCCTCTGCTGCGGAGATAATGCACAGCAATCTCATCAGGGTTACGGACATTATTAAGGTTGAATCTGGGGTCCGTTGTATATGGGTCATCGAATTCTACGTATGCATATGAATATGAGTAATCTTCAATTTCCTCACTGTCAGAGCCTCCTGGAACATACTCCTTGTAGTCCCCATTCCCACTGGGAAGCCCTATGATGATGGGCTTAAATTGTCTTGGGGTCAGCGTGTAGTTAGCTCTGCTTGGCAAAACCGTGTGGTTGGCCTCGCTGGGCAATTCTGTATTGTTGGCCTCACAAAGGGACACTGTGTGGTTGGCCTCCCTGGACAATAATGTGCAGTTTTGCTCTCCAAGTACCTTTGGGGGTCTCACACCTCTGGGTGTCAATGAGAGATTACTATACTTTTGATTATGCTTTTTCCTCCTTCGGGTCTTGATGAGAGTCCCAGAGGTACTCAGCGTGCCATTCACATTTCTCTTTTCCCCTTTCAGAGTTGGATGCTTGCTCCTTACTTTCCCATGACCCTTTATAAATGGTGAGTAGCCTTTGAATTTCCCTTGCTTCTTCTTATTCAGGGATACACTCTCTCTTGTAGGCATTGTAGCATTTCTGGAGCAATTCTGTAATTTATCAGTTGCCTGAGCTGAATTTGTCTCCATCCCGTAACTCTCCTTCCCAGAGGCCAAATTCCATTTCTCATTCATAATTTTAGATGGAGACTTAATACCCCTTGGCGACAGCTTTCCCAGCATGTTCTTTCCCACCACTGGGCTACGAGTAGGAATTAAGATATCTGATGCATAATCTAGAGTAAAATTTCTTTCTTGTTTATCTTTGGGTAGTTCTAAATCAGAGAGATTGAACATGTTTAACTCATTGTTTTCCACCCTGTGTCCCACAGCAAAAGTCAAGTTATCTGCATGTTTGGGAAATTCAGCATTTTCTTTCTTGGTTTCCTCCTCCTCTTCCTCCTCCACATCCTTGTCTTCAACGTATTCATTTGGAAGTTGGTCAGTCCCTAACATATCTGAACTGGAGATATTCTTTGCATGGTGAGCAGAAAGAGGTGCTCTGTCTGAACTGGTGTTGCCAAGAGAAGAAAGACTTTTGTTTTGCTGTATACGATCTAAGAGGGCTAGCATCTTTTTAATGGCGTAAAACGTAGTCTCCAGCTGGTCTCGCCTTTCCCTCTTTCTACTGAAATTGTATTCTCCTCCTGAACTTTTCTCTTGCGGTTCCTCTGAATAGAGTGTTGCAGAGGAGGACGTCATGCTGTCCCCTCTGTCAGGTAACAGTTCTGCTGCATCTTTTGTTTGGGCTTCTTCCCTGGTCCTCAGTAGTTCACCTGCAAGTGTTTTCTCATAATTTCCTGACATCTGACTGTGATTTGCTTCATAGTCACTTTGGTTTCCAGCTTTAGATGCCAAGTCAGGACTTACTGCTGTTGTGGTGACTGGAGGTGAGTGTTCTTCTGCTGCCACCGTGTAATTTGTATGGACGGACCCAGCCTCGGTTGGGAGAGGAGCAGTGCTTTGAGTTTCTAAGAGCTCATCAGTGTTCAAGGTATCACTGTTCTCCATGAATGGTGGATCTGAGCCAGGAGCCACATCAGCCCTCAGAGTGCTGGTGCCAAAGTTCTCATCTATGGCCAGAGCAGTAAGATTCTGCATTTCTTCCTGGACCATTGATTTCTTCCGAAATGTCCGAAGTCCCAAACTTGAGGCCAGAAAATCTTGATAATCATAATCATCAGAAGATTGCTGTTTTTTTCCTTCTGTTTCTCCTTCAGTTTGGGGTGAGGTTACAGGCACATTTTTAAGAGTCTTCTCATATGAAAAAACTATGATTTCATACAGGTCATCCTCAGAATAATAATCTATATCTTTTTCACATTTGGCATCTCTAAACCTCAGCGTCATGCCATGACTCATCTCAGGGGAACCCCAGGATGCAAAAAGCCATGTACCTGCAATTGGAAAAAAAAAAGTTTACTACATATTACTTGTAGAGCTTAGTATGTACAGCACCCCACAATATTGCTCTGGTCCTTGTTTGGGATTCCTAGGCATAACCGTAGCAATAAATCATGAATGCTGAATACAATTGACCCATAAAGTTCACAGACAGATCTGGATCTCAACTTCCCTAAAATTTAGGGTTATTTGGTTTCAGGTTTTTGGTACATCCCATGATAGAAAGGGACATAAGAGATGAAAACTAGATGGAAACAAGAGGTTTAGATAAGGATCCAAACTTTGGGAGTTTGGGTTCTGTGTATAAACGTATGGATGAGAGAATACTGATCATAATAAAAATGCTCACAGGCATTTTAAACCATTTCAAAATCAGATATGTTACAATATTTTAAAACCCTCTGGAGGGGGGAAGGTCTTTAATAGGACAGTGAAATTCCACATTTGGACCTCTAGGTTGGTCTACATGAGAATAAATGGGCACACTGCACCAATTGACTCCAGGCTCTTTGCATTTCATGGCATGTCCCACAACAAAACATGGGAGAGATGGACAAAAAATGGCTTTTACCTCAAAAAGATGCCAGGTGTAATCTTCTACCTCCTCTATATTTTAAGTGACAGAATTGCATTGCTTTCCTTACATTATTTCCAAAGTCAGCAAAAATGAGCACATTTTACAAGAACTGGAAAAGAAGGTCTAGGGAGGGAAGGAGGTGATCACATACTAAAACCAAACAATAATGATGGAGAAGTACAAAAGTACAACTTTGGAGATTTCTGTAAAGTCTGATGGAGGTTTCCAGCTTCAAGTAAACATTTCTCCTTTTAAAAAAAAAAAAACCATAATACATAATTAGCCCGTGGAACTCACTGCCAGAAGGTACCGCTAGAGCCAAGAAGTTAGTAGGATCCAGAGAACTAGCCATTTACATGGACAAGGAGAACATTCACAGGTACTTTAAACAGGATAAAAAATTAAGGGATCTAAACCCTTCTTCAAGGTATCAACCAACCACTGGGATTAGGAAGCATCTTCCATTATAGTCAGGCTATTCCAAAATTGTCCACACCGTAGGATTTCTTCCACCTTTATGTGAAGCATCTGATAGTGGTTACTCTCAGAGACAGGATACTAGAACTAGATGGACCACTGGTTTGATCCAGTCTGATCGTTCCAACATTCCTTCCCTCCTAAATGACTGGTGGGCCAGATCCTGACATGTGATGCAGCCATTTTTCTCAGTAACACCAGTATAATTTGGCCATAAGCCCATTTTAACCAGCCTAGGGTGGTTAACACCAGTGGAAAGCTACATATCCTACAGTAGAATAGAGCAGACGCAGGGGTCCCTACACCATGTGTTTCCTCTGCTGCCAGAGTAAGAGGGAAAAGCCGCTCTTGCTCTGGAAAAGGGACACTGTCAGGACGTTCTTTTCTGAATGCAGAAGGGTGAACAGGGCCCCAATGTATGGCTTTTAGGATTTGGCCTGCTGGTTTAGATGGGGACATTTTTCCGTTTCTATAGATTTTGACAGAGAACTTCAATACTGTGCCTCAAATGACAGATATACAACTAGTGCCACAGTAAGGACTTTTTTGGGGAGTGCTCAAAAGCAAAACAGAATCATCAGTAAGTATAGCATATGCAACAGCACTGCTGTGTCATGTGCTGCCAGCATACACATACCCCACGTGTATCAACCACTCTTGCTGTAACCTAGGGAAAGATGTAGATGGGCTGAAATTTTGTATGCACTTTATACAAAGCTTTTCTATTTTTATGAGTCCTTATGGACTCTAGATACAAAATCTCTTAGCAGATCATTAAACAAGCACAGCAGTTCTGCCACTTACCAGCGTTGTCCATTTCTACAGTGACCGATTCTCCACTCATGGGGAAAAGATTCAGTACATCTTCATACTTCCCTCGAGACAAAAAAGTGTGACCAGAAAGGCGTACGGACACTACCTCATCCTGGGTGCCAATACTGGAGACATGCCACTGCACAATTTCGTCATGGCAAAATCCCAGGATTTCAGTGCTGTCAGACATGTAGCCATTTATTGCTAAAACAAAGCATAAGATATGCTGTTACAGCACCATAAAGCCTCACCAGCATGCAAGACGGTAAGCCAAATTCATGCTTTCAATGGAGTGACATCAGGGATGGAACTGACACATCTTTGTATCCAGACAGAAAGGTTATTGGCACTCTGATGAAACTGGGCTGCAATCCAGACACCTTCATCTGAAGGGACACCATTAGGTTAAAAAAATCACATATTAAAATAAAATGTCCTTACCTCTGTTCCTAGTCACCCTATATTGGATTCAGGGTGAAAGAATTCAAATATATAATTGGAGGAAACCCAAGAGGCTAGTGTTGCATCAGCAGTTTCTCTGGCTGCGCTGCTATCCTGTGTGTTACTGGACCACATGCTCTCTCCTGATTCCCTTGTGCTGTGGCCCTGAGGAGGCAGCTTCTAGGAACTACATGCACTGAGGGCCCCCACACGGCTGTGCGGCTGTGCCCCCCTCCCCACTGTCGAATTAACAGACTCATTAACACTTACAAATTGCTTAGTGCCATGCTAATAGCTGCAGCTTGCTCCAAACCCAAAAGCATGCAGTACGAGGCATGCAGCTGCTTGGCTGACTTCTGGAGTCTTCCCAACATCCTTCCCTTTACTTCCCTCCTGATTCCTTCCCCCATCCACCCCAGGGCAAACAGGTGCAGCATCACAGATTGTTCCTGGTCACCACCCCAGGAACCCTGCCAGCCCCTGCCCACTCTAACCCCTCACCCCCAGTATCCATTCCCCTCTGCGAGGCTCTACACAAACATTTACCAGGCCCCCACTCCCCCCCACCCAGGTACTCTACCTCTCTCTATCTCCCACAGTCACTGATACCTCCACCCCCCACCTCCGGGTGCTGCCTCAGTGGACTGCAGTTGGTGGCCCAGAAGCCCATGCAGGGCTGCTGAGACCACTGACACTTCCCCTTCTCGGTTTACATTTGCCCGGCTCATGATGAGCTTGTCTGTGCCTAAGTTGCCCGAACCATGCCCTATGAAATTCTGGAAATAGCAGATTCTTGAAGCCAGAACCAGAACTCTGCTCATTCGTGCTTTCAGCACACATTCATCCTTCAGCACACAATCTCAGGGGCCAGTTTCTGCCACTTGGGAAGTCCCCATGCCTGCCTTGCACCTCAGAATAAGCACCCATCTGGGTACTTGCGCTCACACAAGCTTTTGCAAACTTGGGCCTAGTTTCCCACTCACTGTGCATCACGTTAGACCTGTAGAACTTGGGATCATCCCTTTTAACGCTGGAGGGGTTGTTGCAGTACTCCTTGATGTTATCCTTTAAGTACCAACTCTTGTTTTCATCAAACACGGCAAACACGGCCTGCTGCTCTGCATCCGCCTTGTTCTGAAAGACAGCAGACATGGCAGGGTAAGTTTTGCAAGCAGCTAACGGATGCATAGTGGGGTATATTAAGGGCCTAATCTCGCCATCCCTCCAGAGGCAACATTTCCATTCAAGTGAACAGAAGCACAGTCCAGTGGTTAGAGAAAGGGACTAGGGTTCCGGACTCCTGCGTTCCATTCCTACCTCTGCAATTGACTCACTGGGTGACACTGGACCAGCTACTTAGCATGGCTGCTATGAGCTGGGCTCCCCCTAGTGGCCCACTTGTTGCTGTATGTGCAGGGGCTGAAGTCACTGCTTCTATTCACTTCTGCGTGGTGTCTGAGCCACTGTCAAAGTAGATTCCTTCCTTTGGCCCCATGGAGGGGAAGTGGAAGAAGAACTCTCCCAGCAACCCCCTTGCAATGCTTCTGGATCCCCAACGTTTGGGGTTGCCAGACCTAGGTTAAACCTATGATAGACTGGGGTCAGAAGCTATCAGAGACTGGGGTCAGAACTTCCTCCCTTTCTCCCTGCATACCATCAAACTTTGGGGAAGTTTAGGGTGGTGTCTAGAATCAGGATTTTGCAATTTCTTGTCTTGGCAAACAAAGCACAATGAAAGAAATCACTAGCAGCCTGATCTTTCTAACTGAAAGTCCCAGCGAGCACTCTAAATCTGGGGCCACATATGCCAGCATGCAGCTAAAAATTATCACTGCAAGCAGCCCTTATAGAAAAGTCCTATAGAATTTAATACAAAACTATCCCCTTATTTTAGGTTGTCTGACTCACCCTATAGAATTTAATGTCCCAACTAGTGAGTTCTGTACGGTGATTCAAAGAACTTATCCAAAGGATCTCATACCTCATTACATTCTACAGGTTTTTCGACTGACTTCTACAGAAGCCTAGTGATCCGATCCCAGTTCAGTTCCAGAGGCCTTTTCTCTAAGGGAACAATCAATGAAACCAAATTCCCCTGTAGTTCAAACAACACACATGGACAGGCGCCTCTCTCTCTCTCTCTGTCTCTCAGAGGTTGCAGAACATGATCATACCTGCACACCCCTCTTGTCCAGTGCTTCACCTTTACAAATCAGAAGTGGGCCAATCAGTCCAGAGGCTATATCCCTGGTTACATCTACAGCACTGTGATATAATCTCGTTAGACACTGGGCATCCTGTGCGGTGGGCTGATCGGTGTCCACGACGCTCCATTTATACGTGTAGGTTTCCCCAGGTTGAACTGCTTTACTCAGGGTGCTGTTGTCTGAAGGAGAAATAAAATAGGAGTTACAAACTTAGAGCCAGATTCCTGGCTGGTGTAAATTGGCATAGCTCCGATGAAGTCAGTGCACCTTCAGGCACTTGAAGTCCAATATGTACTTTGGGCAGGTCTACACTTCAAAAACAACTGAGTACAGGGACCTAGATATAGCATGGTTGTCCCATGTGGCTTACAACAGAGTTCCTGTTTACAGTGCAGAAAGGAGCTTAACTATGCTCCGTTATTAAGTTACAGCCTTGGACCGTCCAAAGCTCTAGCACAGCCTGGAGACATGCTCTGTGTCCACTGCAGAACGCAAAACGTGTTGTCACTGTGTTTTCTGTCTGCGAAGGTCCCATGTGCTATACGGGAATTATACCACTTACGTTAGAGACTTGTCATGCTTAATGAATGATGGGTGTAAATCGCTTTTGAGATCCATGGATGAAAGGCACAACAGAAGGACAAAAAAATTATTCAACAAGGACTGTTCATATCTGAGGCAGAAAATTCTACATTTTAATTGTAACAGTGACCTGCACAGTGGTGGGAAGGCAGATTCAGAAGGAATTGCCTTGGCTCTAGCCTACGTCGTGGCTAAAACCAGCTCCATTCTATTTCTATAACAAGCCTGCTACTCACTACATTCTTCCTTTACCAAACAATCACCCATAAAACAGCATCTAATCAGTTGAAGTTAATGCTGCAGAAATAGAATCAAAGGACTGGAAAGGATCTTGAGAGGTCCCTGCACTCATGGCCGGACTAAGAAATATCTAGACCATCCCGGACAGGTGTTTATCTAACCTGCTCTTAAAAATCTCCAATTAAGGAGATTCCTCAACCTCCCTAGGCAATTTATTCCAGTGCTTAACCACCCTGACAGTTCGGAAGTTTTTCCTAATGTCCAACCTAAACCTCCCTTGCTGCAATTTAAGCCCATTACTTCTTGTCTTAGCCTCAGGGGTTAAGGAGAACAAATTACCTCCCTCCTCCTTGTAACAACCTTTTATGTACTTAAAACTTACGTTCCCCCTCAGTCTTCTCTTCTGCAGACTAAAACCCAATTTTTTCAATCTTCTCTCAGAGCTCATATTTTCTAGACCTTTAATCGTTTTTTTTTTTTTCGCTCTTCTCTGAACTTTCTCCAGTTTGTCCACATTTTTTCTGAAATGTGGTGCCCAGAACTGGACACAATACTCCAGTTGAGGCCAAATCAGTGCAGAGTAGAGCAGAATTACTTCTTGAGTTTTGCTTACAACACTCTTGCTAATACATGCCAGAATGATGTTTGCTTTCTTTTGCAACAGTGTTACAATGTTGACTCATATTTAGCTTTAATCTGGGGTCACAGTGTATCACCTTTGCACCGTACTCCTTCCTAAGCAGTCATTTCCCATTTTGTATGTGTTCAAGTGATTGTTCCATTCTAAGTGGAGTACTTTGCATTTGTCCTTATTGAATTTCATCCTAATTACTTCAGACCATTTCTCCAGTTTGTCCAGACCATTTTGAATTTTAATCCTATCCTCTAAAGCACTTGCAACCCCTCCCAGCTTCGTATCATCCACAAACTTTATAAATTTACTCTCTCTGCCGTTTTCTAAATCACTGATGAAGACATTGAACAGAACCAGACCCCACTTGATACGCCCTTCCAGCTTGACTGCAAACCACTGGGAATGCTGCTTGCTGTCTGACTCATATAACGATGTGCAGTCACATCTCTCTGGTCCTTGAACAAATCCACTGACTCCCCCATTCCTTACAGGAATCAGGAAATAAAGTGTCCCCTCTTCCTTCTTTAAAGCCTTCCATGGGCTGGCTACAGATTATTTCATAGCCCTTAACTTCTGTGTAGTCTCTCATTTGCTTGCCCAGCACTAGCAACCTCACTATCCAAGATTGCGGATACACAGTCTTACCACTGTTGATGACTTTTCCTGCTGCTCTTTCTGTATCTCTCAGCCTCATTTCATTTCAGATCACAGCAGAAAACATTTCTCTCTCTTTTTCCCTTAGCTATGCCTCTTAATATTTCCTAATATTTCTTCTCCTCCATTACTATTTAGCCATGCAAAGACTATGAGGATATAGTACTTGGACTTTCAGAAAGTCTCTGACAAATCCCTAACCAAAGGCAAAGTAAGCAGTCATGGGATAAGAGGGAAGGTCCTCTCCTAGATCCATAACTAATTAAAAGATAGGAAATACAGGGTAGGAATAGAGGGTCAGTTTTCACAGCAGAGAAAGGTAAATAGCAGGTTCCCGCACGGATCTGTATTGGGAAATGTGTTGTTCAACTTATTCATAAATGATCTGGAAAAGAGGGTGAACAGAGAGGTGGCAAAATTTGCAGCTATACAAAAGTACTGAAGACAGTTAAATACAAAACTGACTGTGAATCGTCATTAAGGGATCTCACTAAACTGGGTGACTGGGCACCAAAATGGCAGATGAAATTCAGTGTTGATAAATACAAAATAACGCACATTGGAAAAAAATAATCCCAACTATATATACAAAATGATGGGGTCTAAATGAGCTGTTTCCACAACAGAAAGATCTAGGAGTCAACATGGATAGTTCTCTGAAAATATCTGCTCCATGTGCAGCAACAGTCAAAAAAGCAAACAGAATGTTAGGACCCATTAGGAAAGGGATAGATATTAAAACAGAAAATATCATACTGCCACTATATAAATCCATGATACGCCCACACATTGAACAGTGCAGTTCTGGTCACCTTGTCTCAAAAAAGATATCTCAGAATTGGAAAAGGTGCAGAGAAGGGCAACAAAAATGATCAGGGGAATGGAACAGCTTCCGTACGAGCCAAGATTAAAAAGACGGGGAGTGCTCAGCTTAGAAAAGGGACAACTAAGTGGCGGGTGGAATATGACAGAGATATGATAAAACCATGACTGGTGGGGAAAAAGTGAATTGGGACCTGTTAGTTATCCCTTCACATAACACAAGAACTAACGGTCACCCGATGAAATTAATAGGCGGCAGGTTTAAAACAAAAGTAAGGAAGTACTTCTTTGCCCAACCCACAGTCAACCTGTGGAACCCATTGTCAGGGGATGTTGCGAGAGCAGAAGTAGAACTGGGTTCAAAAAATAATTAGATAAGAATATGGAGGACAGGTCCATCAATGGCGATTAGCCAAAATGGTCAGGGACCCAACCCCATGCTCCAACTACCAGAAGCTGGGACTGTATGACAGGGGATGGATCACTGGAAATTGCCCTATTCTGTTCATTCCCTCTGAAGCATCTGGTACCGGCCATTGTCAGACAGGATATGAAGCCAGATGGACCTTTGGTCTGACCCAGTATGGCCGTTCTTATGTTACGTCAGCGAGACCCTTGGCTGGTGTACACTGACATGAGCTCATTGAAGTTGAGGACCACGTCCACGCAGGCATTTTTTAAATAATAGTGCTGCTTAGCATATTTACATTTGATTTTTCATCTGTAGATCTCAAAGCACTTTACAAAAGTGGGCACTTATCATAATCCCCATTTTACAGATGGGGAAAACTGAGGCACGGAGAAGAGACGCAACTTTCCCAAAATCACACAGCACATCAGCACAGAGCTGGGAACAGAACCCAGGACTCCCACTCCTGTGTCCTAATCAGTTACATGACCTCCTAAAGGCAAAGAGAGACTCTACACAAAGTAAGACTTTCAATATTGTGCAAATGTGAACAGTTTCTGACCTGTGGAATCCAGGGGGTCAGTGGCTCCTTCTGCATCTTTTGAAAGCGTCACTCCATGAAGGTAAATGCTGTAGGGTCGACTGGCCATATTTCTGAACACAATCTACGTAGATATGGAGATGCAGAAAGTTTGAGTTCAGCATTCAGTGAATCCTGGTCTGGGTAAATCCCAGGGAGAGCGAAACTTGCATGATTTCAGCACTGAAAGTGCTCAGGGGAAGAAACGCTCCTTAAAAGAAAAATCTGGGGATATTAAACCAGAAGCTCTACTGCAACATGAACATTTGTGGACCGCACTGATTGGGATTCCTCTTGTGCTGCCTGGTCTCAGGCGGCTGATGAGAATGCCATCCTCAGGAGCACTTCCCACATGGCCAGGCACACGAAGCCATGGAGAGTGCTAGCCATGGACTGGAATCATGGGGATTCCGTAAAAACAATGAGGAGTCTCTGTGGCACCTTAGAGACTAACCAATTTATTTGGGCATAAGCTTTTGTGGGATAAACCCCACTTCATCAGATGCATGGAGTGGAAAATACAGTAAGCAGGTATAAATATACAGCACATGAAAAGATGAGAGTTGCCTTACCAAGTGCGGGGTAAGGCAACTCCCATCTTTTCATGTGCTGTATATTTTCCACTCCATGTGTCTGATGAAGAGGGTTATATCCCATGAAAGCTTATACCCAAATAAGTTGGTTAGTCTCTAAGGTGCCACACAGACTCCTCGTTGTTTTTACTGATACAGACTTTCCTAGCTTTTACTGATACAGACTTTCCCATCCCTTTCCCAGCTTCTAGGAGCCAAGGAGGACGGAGAGGGAAGAGAAATGCTCGAGGATGGAGCCAGATGGAGAGAAGAAACATTGCACTGAATTCAATTCCAGAGCCACAAAATCATCATGGCATTTAAGGATTGTGCGGCTTTGGGATGTATCAATCTGCGATGGCGGCAAGTCCAGGGGACACGCCATTATTATACAGCATAACATCTCAACATCATGCTGTCAGCACCGTGTAGCTCTCTAGCTTCATTTGATGACTTCAATCAAAGTGGCTCTTCAGCTTTCAAGGGTGAGTACCCCTGTCTGAGACAGCTAAACAGTAAGAGGTAGAGATTATGGGTTCCTAAAGTTCAGACACAGATCCGAACTTCCCCAAAGTTCAGGTGTGTTTGGAGTTGAGGGTTTGGACCAACTATTCTAAATATTCTTTACAAAAAGCAAGTGTCAATGCAAAGTTTAGATTGATAAACCCAGCACTCAAAGTCAGGGATGGCAGAGATAAGATTGCAAACTTAATCTTAACTCTGTCCCCTTGTGCTCATACCTTCAAATATGGCCATTCTTTGTATCATTACAGCTTATTTGACAAAGAATACAACACAAGCTCTTTCTTGTTTACAGTAAGTTATTTTGCATTTACAGTAAGTTACACCACAGTACATACAGTCTTTGTATTTGGCCCTTGCCACTTACCTTGATTGTGTCTCTAACCTGAGCTCTGATAACAGGGCCCAGAATTCCCATTTCCTTGGGCCGGGGAGTCTCCAGACGCTTATTGAAGTTGGCATCTTCATACTGCCTGAAAACGGCCTTTTTATACTTCTTCCCAATGAGATTTGAGAAGTTGTCCAAGTACTGAGCTTTATATTGCCTTAAAAAAAAAAGCAAAAAGTATCAATAACATCTTCTTAATGATGAGATCCACTAGATCGTAGAATACTCTTCCACGGGAAATGGCAGAAGCCCCTTGCAAGGTTTCAAAGACAGTGGAATTCCCAATGATGGCTAAGAATAGGTAGGGTTCATGAAGTAAGGTGAGAAGTTGTGTTTTAGCCATGAGCTGTGGCTGTTTAGTACCTGAACCCTTTTGAGAAAGGCTGTGGAAGCGTGATAACAGTAAAGGTCAGATTTATTCCCCTCACTCTCTTCCTTTCCTTCTCCCCTCAATCCTCCCTCTCCCCTGCTGCATCCTGGGAATTGTAATTCCTGAACTCAAAGCTACAGGAGCCAGCTAGTAAGAAATTTAGAAACACACACTGGGATAGCTATCTGCATCTAACTAGATGCAACACACCTTTCCCCTTTAGAATAACCATTGTAAAACTTCAGTCACTTCCAGACCATCACTTGAGTCCAGTAACAAAAAGTCTTCCAATCTTTCAGGCAGTCTCCTTTGTCTCACACTTCTCCTAATATCCAGAGAGGCAGGAACAAGACCGGGTAGTGGAGCAATTCCTACTACTATAAATTGTCCATCATTATTATTGGTGTCATCAGCATTCTCTGGTCCAAGGTGGAAATCAGCATTCTCTTCTTCAGCTGCTGGCTGATGAACTGCGGACAGTCTTGAAGTGTTCTATTTCTTTTGATTTATTAATCCAGCAGAATCTTCTCATATTTCTATTATCTGCAAAGGAAAGGAATATCCTGAACGTTCTTTTTTGTCTTTGTATGACAGCTTCACACAAATAAGAGCTCCAATTTCAAATTTGTGAGGTTTAGCACCTTACAATACACACACTGCTTATATTTCTCCTGTTTGTTCTTAACACATTCACAAATTGTTTCATCAGAAGGTTTGGTTGAAAAAAGGAGAACATGTAAGCCCCTGACAGGTAGTAAGTCATTTACCAGCCTTGTGTCCTCTTAAAAGTTCAAAGGGTAATGCTCCTGGTGTTGAATGTGGAGTGGTCCCATAAGCAAACAGTGTTTCATGTAAAGCTTCTTTCCCTGGTCTCACTTGAAAACTAGTAAGTTGCAAACTTTCTTTCACCAGTCTGTTCATTCTCTCAAGTAGACCACTAGCTCTTGGATGGTATAAAGAAAATGTTTTGTGTTTGATACCATTGTAAATGAGGTAGTGTTGCATTTCAGCAGAAGTTATTTGCATTCCATTGTCAGTTACCAATTCCTTGGGAAATCCTTCTTGGGCAAAAACTCATGACGTTAACTTATTTACTATTTCAGCTGTAACCTTTCCAGTGAATGTAATTTCTGGCCAATCTGAATGATAGTTTACCATACTAGGACAAACCTCTGTGTAACAGGCTGACCTTCAAATGCTCCCCATTAGGTCAGGAGCCGGTTTCTCTCATGGACAATTGGGATAATGAACTGGTGTGAGAAGGAGGATGAAGGTTTTCTGTGACTTATCACTTCTAGCACAAGCCGTGCAAGTCTTGATTATTTCCTCAACTTGCTTGTCCATCCCTGGCCACCAGAAGTCTTATCGCAGTTGTCTTTTGGTTAGACTCATCCCCATATGTCCTCTATCTGCCAGGTCAATTAATCGTTGTCTCACAAGTGTAGGCACAACAAGATGATCAATTCTCAAAACCCATTCATTTACAAAGGACAGCTCACGTGATACATGTCTGTATGGCTCCAAGTGTTCTGGTGTCATTGTCATGTAAGACCATCCATTGACTATGTAAGTCTTTAGGTCCTTGTGATGGGGTGTGCTCCCCACACTGAAACTGCAAGAGTTGCATTAGGTCAGGTGGGCCCAATCAGCTAATTAGGTTCAAAAGGGGAGCTTTGGGTTGGAGGCAGCTAACATAGAGAAGCTCACTTGTGAGAGAGAGGCAAGGCTTCTACAGAAGACAGGGAATTAGCAGGGAGATATTGCAGTCACTTCTGCAAGAAGAGAGATGTGGCTGGGGCTACAGAGGCAGGTAGCCTCGGGTTACTCCCTGGGAGGAGGGAGTGAAGAGACTGGCAAACCCAGAGGATGCGGGCAGGCCAGGAGGTATGGAAGCGGCTCAGGGAAAGGCAGCAAGGTGCAGGGAACTGATCTTGCCTGTTGTGTAGAGGGTCCCTGAGCCAGAACCTGAAGTAAAGGATGGGCCCAGGTTCCCCCACTGCAGGAGTGGCACCGTGAGCTAATGAAGCAGAAGACTGCTGGAGAGCAGGAACATTGATACACTCCAGCGCCTAGAAGGGGAAACCACAGTAGTCATCTAGCCAGAGGGCTGAGTCACAAAGAGGATGCTGCAGCTCCTGGAAGTGAGAGGGGGGCTGCAGAGGAGAAACGGACAGGGTGTAATTGCTGGGAGGGGCATCGGCCTGACTGAGCTAATCTCCAGGACAGCCACAAAATGGCGCCATCCGGCAGTGAGTACAGCAACCCCATCACAGTCCTGAACTACCTTGTCTTCTCTCATGGCTGTTACCCACTCTGAGATTGAGTAGTAGCAGAGATTTGTGCAAGGACAATCTCTTCATCATCTTTCTCTATTGCACCCTCATGGTAAGATATGAGCAGGCGAGACAGAATCTGCAGTGGTGTTTTTGACTCCTGGAAGATACACTGTCAGCAAATCAAAGTCCTTTAGTTTGGTGACCCATTTGGCAATTCTTGGAGTTGCTTTTCCAGAACCTCATGTGATGAATAAAGGTGAGAGAGGTTTATGATCAGATCTTAAGATAAATCTCCCACCACCCCATAAGTAAGTTCTGAAGTGTCTTACTGCCCAGAAACATGCCAGAACTTCTTTCGCAGAGACAGAATCAGATTTTTCAGAATCAGTCAGGGCTCTGGAGGCAAATGCAATAGTGACTCCTGTCCATTTTTTAGCTGAGTCAAGACAGCACCAAGACCTTACTCACAAGCTTCTCTTGTGACAATTGTTTGTTTCACAGAATCAAAAGGTCTTAAAACCGGGATGGTGGACAGTGCATATTTGATCTTGTTAAAGCTGTTCTTGTACACGTCAACCCATTCAAACCTTACATGTCCTTTTTTAGGAGATGACTCAGCAGAACTACTTTCAGAGCAAACTTCTTTACAATCTTTGAATGGTATTTGCATAATCCAAAGGAGGACTGAAGTTTGTGCTTTTTGTCAGGCTGTGGTGCATCACAAATGGTTTTCACTAGGTCTGGTTTTGGTTGTATGCCGTTCTGAGAGATTCTATGCCCTAGACATGTCACTGAGTTGGTATGGAGTTGACATTTCTTCTTGCTAATGGTAAATCTGTATCCAAGTTTTTCTAGAACCGTTTTTAGCATGCCATGTTCAGATTCATCTTTGCCATTCACTAGAATGTCATTTTGAAAGTAAGTAACACGCATTCTCTCGCCAAAGATTGCAGGCATCATTCTCTGGAATACTGGTGCTACAGAGGCCTTTTGAATTGGAAAAAACATTCTGCAGTGATGAAAGCTGTGTACATGTGGGATTTTTCCATTAAGGGGATCTGGTGGTAAGCCGAGCATAAATCAAGAGTCATAAAGACTCTTGCCTCCTTTAAGGTGAGCAGCATTTCACTGATGTTGGATAGAGGATGACAATACACAACTATGTTGGAATTTAGATCTGTCAAGTCCACATACATGTGGATAGCACCATCAGACTTCCTGGTGAGAATGATAGGAGAAACCCATTCTGATGAATCAACTGGTTCAATTATATCTGCTTTGCGTCACTTCAGCATCTCCTCCTTGAGTGGTTGTCTCACTGCAACTGGTATGTTTTGCATTTTATGTTGTACAGGAACCACATTATATTGTAGCTGGCACTTGTGCTTGAACCTTTTTGCAACCCCTGCAGTGTCTGTGAAAACTTCTGGAAAGTCAGATTCCCATGACCCAAGTGATCTGCTTGTAGATATCTAAGTTTCTACAGATGGATCGGAGCTGTTCTTGATCAGCCTCTTCTCCCCACGATCCAGGAAATCTAATACCTCCTGTGTCGTACAGGCAGGAGTGTGTCTGCAACATGTAGCCAGCATGGTCAGCTAGGCAGTTGCTAGGTGAGCTCTCCAAGCTGGGCAACCAGGAAATGGAATTCCAAAAATTCATGGGGCTTTTAAGGGGAGGGGCAGCTTCCTGCATACCTGCAGCAGAGTTCAAAGCAGAGAGAGATCAAAGGAGGGACATTGTGGGACACCTCCCGGAGGCCACTAAGTTGATGTAAGTAACGCAGTGTCTACACTGACACTGCATCAACCTAACTACATCAATCCTGATTCTACGCTGCACATGGAGGTGGAGTTTAGTTGGCAGAGTGGGGCAGTTATGTCGGCGGGATTGGAATTTAAGGGTTGACACTTCCATAGTTAGGTCACCGTAAGATGCTTTGCATTGACCTAACTCTGTAATGTAGACCAGGCCTAACTTGACGCTCTGGCACTGAGAGTGAAATATCTGTGCCTTGGGGTCATCTGACCTGGGCCCTGTCAGGGATAGGTTGTGTGAATTTGTCAATTTAACAGATGAAATGATCAGAGATCAAATTGTCATGAAGACAACAAGTTCCCCCAAGATTTGTGAACAACTCCTCATGATAAAAGGCCTTACCTTGGAGAAAACCATAGAAGCTGCCTGATGAGTGAAAAGCACCATCCACTGTGTTAAGTTGCTTTCTGCAACACCAGATGTCTTCCAGCCAGCAGGTTAAGACAGTCTGATACAAGACTGCAACCTGCAAAACTCCTAAATCTACATCCTTTATTCCCAACCAACTCTACGCTGTGCTATTTGCCAACTCCCAACCTGAATTACATGCTTCAGACATCCACCATAGCCTCTGGGGTGTCTCCCACCCCCATCAGTGACTATTTTACAGCTACCATAGAGTACAAAAGCTGTAAACCCAAGGGGGAAAAAAAAATCTATGTAGCTCAAAAGAGAGTTTCTATTTTAGGATGGAATTATCAAAGGGGGCTTCAAATGATATTAGATCTGAACAGTACAGAACATATTCTGCAAACTGAGGAAAAAAGGACTACAACAGGGACCTGCAGCAGTGCTGCGTGAAAGCCAAGGAGCTGCAGCAGGCGTACCAGAAGGCAAGGGAGGCCAACAATTGCTCTGGTGTGGAGCTGCAGACCTGCCACTTTTACAAAGAGCTGCATGCTATCCTCGATGGAGAACCTACCACCACCTCTCCCAAGAGCCTTGTGGATTCTTTGGAGGAACCTGAGTCTCAGGCCCTCTGCTGTGAACAGCGAGGAGGAGGAGGAGGAGGAGGAGTATGGGGACAGGCGACCAAGATATCTAGTGGTGCAGCAAGTCAGGACATATTTTTGAGTCCTGCGCAGTCCAACTAGTCCCTACAGTCCAAAATAAGTGAGCCTGATGCAGGGGAAGGAATTTCTCGTAAGTATGCAGTTTGCTTTGAAATTGCAGGGATGGAAGGCCCAAAGTTGCAGGACACATCTGTTGATTTACTCTTTTTTTACTGATGCTAGGTAAGGTAGTGAAACAACCAACAGAGGTAGAGTTGCTATCTGCTTTTCATCCCCCTCTAGAGTTAGGCAGAGGGTCCCTGCAGTTTGTGCTCTCCAGGATGTCCTATGCATCCTCCATAGAGATCATGAGGAAACTTCTCTGGATGTAGTGTGCAGTTCTCAGCCAAAGGTTTCTGGGGAGGGCTTCCTTATTTCTTCTGCTGTGGTAGGACACTTTCCTACACCACTAAGCCCTGGTCTACACTACTAGTTAAGGTCGAATTTAGCAGCGTTACGTCAATTTAACCCTGCACCCGTCCACACGACCAAGCCTGTTTTGTCGACTTAATGGGCTTTTAAAATCGATTTCTGTACTCCTCCCCAGCGAGGGGTTTAGTGCTAAAATCGACCTTGCTGGGTCGAATTTGGGGTAGTGTGGACACAATTTGACAGTACTGGCCCCCGGGAGCTATCCCAGAGTGCTCCATTGTGACCGCTGTGGACAGCACTCTCAACTCAGATGCACTGGCCAGGTAGACAGGAAAAGCCCTGGGAACTTTTGAATTTAATTTCCTATTTGGCCAGCATGGCGAGCTCATCAGCACAGGTGACCATGGAGTCCCAGAATCGCAAAAGAGCTCCAGCATGGACCAAATGGGAGGTACTGGATCTGATCACTGTATGGGGAGAAGAATCCGTGCTATCAGAACTACGTTCCAAAAGACGAAATGCCGATATATTTGCCAAAATCTCCAAGGGCATGATGGACAGAGGCTATAACAGGGACACACAGCAGTGTCACATGAAAGTTAAGGAGCTGAGCAAGCCTACCAAAAAACAAAGGATGCAAATAGTCGCTCCAGGTCAGAGCCCCATACATGTTGCTTCTATGATGAGTTGCATGCAATTCTAGTGGGGGCCCCTACCACTACCCCAAGGGGGGAGTCTCACGCAACAGGGATGAGGATTTTGTGGATGAGGAAGATGATGATGAGGAGGAGGTTGAGGATAACGCACAGCAGCCAAGCGAAGACTCCCTTCTCCCTGGCAGCCAGGAACTGTTCGTCACCCTGGAGCCAATACCCTCCCAACACTCCAAAGGCAGGCTCCCGGACCATGAAGCCAGAGAAGGCACCTCTGGTGAGTGTACCTTTGTAAATATAATACAGGGTTTAAAAGCAAGTGTGTTTAATGATTAATTTGCCCTGAAACTTGGGATGCATTTGCGCCCAGTATAGCTACTGGAAAAGTCTGTTAACGTGTCTGGGGATGGAGCGGAAATCCTCCAGGGACATCTCCATGAAGCTCTCCTGGAGGTACTCTAAAAGCCTTTGCCACGCTGTGGGGGGAGGCCTGTTCATGCTGAGCTGTCCGTGTTTGGCTGAGAGGGATCTTCCCTGATGTAAGCCACGCGGTAGGGTGTGTGTGTGTGAAGCACATGTGCTATGTAATGTGAATCACTTGATTCAGTGTGAAATAGTCTTCCCTTTGTTCTCTAAAATGTATTTCTTTTCCTCCTGCAGCTGCAAATGTTTCTACGCTCCGCCTATCATCTCCACCCCAGAGGCTAGTGCAGGTTAGAAGGCGAAAGAAACGCACTCGCCATGACATGTTCTCAGAGTTCATATAGTCCTCCCGCACTGAAAGAGCCCAGCAGAATGCGTGAAGGCAGACAATGGCAGAGTCCAGGAAAGCGTTAAATGAATGTGATGACAGGAGGCAGGATGCAACGCTGAGCCTAATGGGGGAGCAAACTGACATGCTCAGGTATCTGGTGGAGCTTCAGGAAAGGCAGCAGGAGCACAGACCACTGCTGCAACCCTTGTATAACCACCTGCCCTCCTCCCCAAGTTCCATATCCTCTTCACCCAGATGCCAAGAACGCGGGGGGTGGGGGGGGGCTACGGGCACCCAGCCACTCCACCCCAGAGGATTGCCCAAGCAACAGAAGGCTGGCATTCAATAAGTTTTGAACTGTAGTGTGGCCTTGTCCTTCCTGCCTCCCCTCATCCACCACCCCACCCAGCGCTTCCCTCCTCACCCACCCCTCCTGGGCTACCTTGCGAGTTTTCCCCCTGTTTGTACGATGAATTAATAAAGAATGCATGATTTTGAAACAATAATGACTTTATTGCCTCTGAAAGCAGTGATTGAAGGGGGGAGGTCGGTTGGCTTACAGGGAAGTAGAGTCAACCAAGGGGGTGGGTTTTCATTAAGGAGAAACAAACAGAACTGTCACACCGTAGCCTGGCCAGGTTTTCAAAGCTTCTCTGATGCACAGCGTGCCTAGCTGTGCTCTTCTAATCGCCCTAGTGTCTGGCTGTGCATAATCGGCCACCGGACAATTTGCCTCAACCTCCCACCCCGCCATAAACGTCTCCCCCTTACTCTCTCAGGTATTATGGAGCACACAGCAAGCAGCAACAACAATAGGAACGTTGGTTGTGCTGAGGTATAACCTAGTCAGCAAACAGCACCAGCGAGCTTTTAAACATCCAAAGGCACATTCTACCACCATTCTGCACTTGCTCAGCCTATAGTTGAACTGCTCCTTACTACTGTCCAGGCTGCCTGTGTACGGCTTCATGAGCCATGGGAGCAAGGGGTAGGCTGGGTCCCCAAGGATAACTATTGGCATTTCAACATCTGCAACGATAATTTTCTGGTCTGGGAAGTAAGTCCCTTCTTGCAACTGCTCGAACAGCCCTGAGTTCCTGAAGATGCAAGCGTCATGCACCTTTCCTGGCCATCCCACGTTGATGTCAGTGAAACATCTCTTGTGATCCATCAGCGCTTGCAGCACCATTGAGAAGTACCCCTTGCGGCTTACATACTGGTGGGCATGGTGGGCCAGTGTCAAGATAGGGATATGCGTTCCATCTATCGCCCCAGCAGAGTTAGGGAACCCCATTGCAGCAAAGCCATCCACTATGACCTGCACATTTCCCAGAGTCACTTCCCTTGATAGCAGAACATCAGTGATTGCATTGGCTACGTGGATCTCAGCAACCCCCACAGTAGATTTACCCACTCCAAATTAATTCCCTACTGACCGGTAGCAGTCAGGCATTACAAGCTTCCACAGGGCTATTGCCACTCACTTCTCAACTGTCAGGGCAGCTCTCATCTTGGTATTCCTGTGCTTCAGGGCGGGGGAAAGCAACTCACAAAGTCCAAGGAAAGTGGCCTTACATGTGCGAAAGTTTCGCAGCCACTGTGAATCATCCCATACTTGCAACACTATGCGGTCCCACCAGTCTGTGCTTGTTTCCTAGGCCCAGAATCGGCGTTCCATGGCAGGAACTTGCCACATTACCACCATGATGTCCAAATTGCCAGGGACCATGCTTTGAGAGAAGTCTGTGTCCATGTCCTCATCACTCTCATCACCGTGCTGCCATCGCCTCCTCGCCTGCTTTTGCAGGTTCTGCACATACTGCAGGATAACATGCGAGGTGTTTACAATGCTCACAACAGCAGTGGTGAGCTGAGCGGGCTCCAGGCTTGCCGTGGTATGGCGTCTGCAGAAGAGCAGAGTTGCAGCGGAAGTGGTGGATGAGGACTGATGCCACAAGAATAGATATTTATACAGAACGATGAGACGACCTGCAAGGTGGATTCATGGCACCAGGAGAGCAGAGTTGCAGCGGAAGCAGTGGATGATGACGACAGTTAGCAGTCCTACTGCACCGTCTGCTGACAGCAGTATGTCGTCTGCATGGAAAAAAGGTGCGAAACGATTGTCTGCCATTGCTTTCACGGAGGGAGGGGCGACTGACGACATGTACCCAAAACCACCCGCGACAATGTTTTTGCCCTATCAGGCATTGGGAGCTCAACCAAGAATTCCAATGGGCAGCGGAGACTGCGGGAACTGTGGGATAGCTACCCACAGTGCAACACTCCGAAAGTACACTACGGTACTGTGGACGCACTCCGCCAACTTAATGCGCTTACTGGAGACACACACAATCGACTGTATAAAATCGCTTCCTAAAAATCGACTTCTATACATTTGACCTAATTTTGTAATGTAGACATACCCTCAGCGATTACTTCAACCAGAACCATTGCAGCACACGGACAGGCAGCATACGTCCCTGGTTTGCAGCCAGATACCTGTTCCCTTCCAGCCTCCATTACCCTCAGGAGTAAGATATCAGCTAAAATCACCACCGCCCGTGGAAAACAGTGCCAGTATTCTATTCAATTGCCCTAGATGCACACACTCATGCCCGTGAGCTATCCCCATCTTGCCCCCCCAACCCTTCCCTTCATGGTTGTACTCATGATGACTGGACTGCAGCCAGTATCGATCACAAGGAGAAATGAGAATCTAGTGCTTGCAACTTGTGTGGATGAAGGGGAGTGAGTTCAGTTTACCAAGTTTCCATTTATCTTGTGAATACACTCACAGTAGTACCTCTGTGCATTGTACCCTTTGCAGTTGGAAATGTGGCCTTGCGGGGGGGGGTGTCTCTCCATCCACACTAGTAGAGCGGCTCAGCCAGATAAGGAGGAGAAGGAAGAAGAGGGATGGCATGTTCCAAGAGATCCTGCAAGCCTCTGCTGCTTTGGATACCAAGCACAGGGCTTGGATGTTCACCCTTGTGGACAGCAGGCCAGGGATACAGCGGAGAGGAGAAAGGTGCAGGAAAAGGACAGAGATGTGCAGCAGGAGATGCTAGCACTTCTCAAGCAGCAAACAGACATGCTGCAGACTCTTGTTGAGCTTCAGGTTCAACCATCTTGTGCTCGCCTCCTTCTGCAGCCCAAAGAGAACTGCATTCTGGGACCTCTGGGGCCACTGCACTATCCCTACCACACCACCCTGGACAATCACAGCTGCAAATACACTGACCTGTGTATGTGGAAACTTGTTGGATTTCCCAACTCCAAACTGAGTCCCAACTGATCAGTAGCAGTCGGGCATTGCAAGTTTCCACAGTGCAATTACCACTCACTTCTCCACTCTCAGTGCAGATCTCATTTTGGTGTTGCTGCGCAGGAGGGCTGGGGTGAGTTCAGCACATAGATCCAAGAACATCCGAAAATTCTGCAGCCACTGCTCATCTTCCCAAACCTGACGTGATCCCACCCGTCAGTGCTTCTTTCTCCGGCCCGGCTCCAGCTCCATCATGAATGCCGTCAACAACTTTGAATTGTTTCTTTCTATGTCCCAGAGCAAATCTAGCCTCCGAGAAATTGTCACGTTCCCTGCAGCAAATCTGGCGGCTCTGCAAATACTGCAGGACCAGGCATGCCATTCTCACAACACTCATCACATCAGTGCAGAGCTGTGCAGGATCCATGCTTCTGACACAGATAATGGACAGCCAGGAGGGATGCACAGGTTTGTGGGGATTTTGAGAAGAGGCGTGGAACGTTATGGGATGCAGATGAAATTATGGGATGGAGAACACTGCATTATGGGACGTTGAAATCATGTTCCTAGTCACCCCTGCGCGACTCGTTTTGCATCGATACAAGTGCTGCTAGTGAGAATGCGCACCGCCGACAAAAACAGTGCAGTGTGGACACGCAAAACTGATGTAATTACTGCAGTGGCTGTATGCTGATGTAACTTAGGTCGACATCATTTTGTCGCATAGACATGGCCTTCGTCTGCACAACAGCACCACTCGCCTAGGAAACCTCCTGCTGCCTTGCAGTGTCAGACTCCCTAGGCTTCCAGGATCTGCAACACTATGCGGTTCCACCAGTCTGTGCTTGTTTGCTGGGCCCAGAATCGGCATTCCACTGTATCAACCAGCCCCACTGCCACCATGATGTCCCAATTGCCACAGCCCATGCTTTCAGGAATGTCTGTGTCCATGTCCTCATCACAATCATCCTCGTGCTGGTGTCTCTTAGCCTGGTTCTGTACATACTCCAAGATAATGCGCGAGGTGTTTACAATGCTCACAACAGCAGCGGTGAGCTGAGTGGGCTCCATGTTTGCCGTGGTATGGCATCAGCATGGGTAACCCAGGAAAAAAGGGGCAAAACGATTGTCTGCCGTTGCTTTCAAGGAGGGAGGGGGGGCGACTGACGACATGTACCCAAAACCACCCTTGACAATGTTTTAGCCCCATCAGGCACTGGGAGCTTAACCCAGAATTCCAATGGGCAGCAGAGACTGTGGGAACTGTGGAATAGGTACCCACAGTTCACTGCTCCGTAAGTCGATCCTAGTCACGGTATTGAGGATGCACTCCACCGACTTAGTACACTTGGTGGGGACATACACAATCGACTGTATAAAATTGATTTCTAAAAATCGACTTCTATAAAATTGACCTAATTTTGTAGTGTAGACATACCCTAGGACTTCTACATAGTGCATTCCATAAATACCATGCAACCCTGCCTCTAATATTCCTCCTCTTCTACAAGATTGAGTTTCTGTGAAAAATATGCAGAAGGAGTTCTTAAGGGCTAGGACTTTACATTATATAGCGCATTTCCTAAGCCGCCTAAAGTTAACATTCATCAGCACAGTATAGTTCACCATTTTACCTATCAATGGTCTCTGGAATTTCTGGAGCATAATCCCAGGTGACTTCTTCCGCAGCAATGAAATATTCCCAGTCCTTAATCATACGCAATTCCTTAAAGGATAATTTCTTCTTGAACACGTCTTTCCCCGCACATTCTGTTATGTTGAGGTAACCGTGCATTCCAGCTGGTTGAAGAGAGACACAGTACAATGGTTACTGTTAGTCCTATAACACAGCATTCCTACAGCCCATCAGCTCAGGATGCATGAAAACATTCACTCATTGACCTGAGTCTATTCAGGTTGAAAAAAAAGAAGAGTTCAGGCATTAAGGGTGGTATTTTCAAAGGGGCTTGTGGGAGTCACTGAGAGCTCAGCAACTAACTCGCATAGCCTCCCTTGAAAATACCAGCCTAACTGACAGCAAGAACTGCCCCTTTTCTGTTAAATGAGCCCTCCAACCTTTCACAAGAGGGAATCCACTGATCCATTACAACAGAGAACTGTTCACTCCAGGGGGAAACCAACATCCACTGTTAAAGATGAGCAGAAAAGATTTTTTGCCTACTGAACTGCAAAAGTTCTCTGTTTCTCCTGAAAAAGCTGGTCAATCTCCAGGATTTTTTTATAATGAGGCTCATCTGAGCACTTTCCAGAGAGTTAAAAACTAAGTTATATTCATTGTTGCCCTCTAGCCCCTTTGCAGAAGTCATCCTAATGAGCCCCATCTTGCAACCCTAATTTAAACAAAATGCCCTGTTTCCACTGATTTCCTAGGATGATCCCAAATGCGTTAGCCACCACATTTGACAAACTTAGCAGCACTTTAGGAGATAAGGAGGAAGAGACAAGAATGACACTCTAACTGTATAACTGCCACCTGAACAGATGTTCCCTTGCCTTGCAGATGCTTCTGGACAAGAGAAGATATCAGCCACCTTCCTTTCTGGCTCACGGTCATGTTTGCTGTGGTCGATGCACCTCCCACAAGGCTGATGGTCGAGACCTTGCGACGATTTTGTTCCAGGACTTGCCCATTGAAATGGATGGAGAAAATCTCTGGTTTGGAGCTCATTCCTATCAAATGCCAGCTAATGTTATCGTATGTGCAAGCTCCTAGGTCTGAAACAAAACAGCAGGGTTCAGAACACAGGTGAATCATCCCAGAATCACAGAATGGTTCATTAATTCCCACTGGTAGGTGAAAAGTGAATACCCACTCTGCACTTTTAATAAAGTCTCTCTGATATCTCAATGGCCATGTCTAGGATGGATACTGTATAGGCCATGGGTGGGATTTTCAAAAGTACTTAAGTGGATTAGGAGTCTAAATCCCATTGAAGCCAATGGGAGTTGAGTGCCTAACTCACGGAGGTGCTTTTGAAAAACCTCACTCCTTATCCAGTGGGTGGCAGGAAGAGATTTAATTGTCTCTCTGCACAAACAGCCACGCCCTTGGAAGCCATGTGCTCTTGGCACCAAGGGCAGACTGCAGGGGAAAGCGGTGGTGGTTGGGAGCGCACACATGCTCCCTTGTGGAACCAGATGCTCAACGTAAGGTTATACACGAGTCTGTGCCACTCTACTCCTTCTGTTTGCTTTCTACAGCCTTCTAGTGTATGCTGCAGTGAGGAGTAATACACAGTTTGTGGACTCTGGCTGGACACCACGAGTACGTACGGTACCTGGCAACGTCCCATTAGCGTAACCATTAATCGTGTACAAGAGAGAGGTTGATTTTTGCCAGCTTTTGCTTTCATCGAACACAGCAAACATCAACACATATTCTTTGTCAAACAGCTTCTGTGTCCCATCTTTCTTCAGGCTTCCTGTGGGAAGAAACAAGAGGTATCAGATAAAGGCAAAAATAAAAGCAGCTCACATCAACTAAAAGGCATCCAGATCTATTCCGTGAGCTTTCCGCACGTGCCAGCTGCACCTGGGCACGTAGGACGTCTTTTCAAAATGTGCTTGAGGTGAATTTAGTTCTGGGGAAAGGTGCTGGATTGGCAGCTTTGGAGACTGAAAGCCTCTAGCATCAACAGAACAGGTTCAGCAGAGGGAGCATTTTTAATATGGGCAAAACAAAATGTTTCTTCCTAGCCTCCTTCTCAGAAACAGTTGAACAGTTTTCGGTACAACTTTCCAAAATTATTCCATCTGAGGCAGACACCTGAAATGGTAAATTCCAGCCTGAACAGTTAAAGTTTCACAAAGTTATAAGCAACTGAAGTTGGGGGTCTCAAAATGGGAAATGTCAGGCAACTTTAATATAAAGCGATGTTACCAGCCCTGCCTACAATTAGAATTATTCCAGAAACTAGTGTGCATTACAGCTAGTCCAGAACACTGTAACCTTGAGCCCTAAAATAAAGACAGAGGAAACAAAATCAGTTTCCTCTAAACTGCCTGCCCAGAAACATGAGAAGGGAAGAGGGAAATGAAATGCCTTCTCACATTATGATACAATCTTCAAGCTTGATTTTTATGTTTTTTGTTTTTATCATTATCATAATAGAAAGCAACACTATCAGAATGTGCTAGGCCACTGAAACAGTAGACCAGCCGACATTTTATAGCTTTTGTCTACCCACAGCATTTTGGTTACCTTTTTTACATATAAGCAATGCTCCAACCAGACCAGAGTTAAAGTCCACCACCATGTTCTCATGTGAGTAATAGATATAGGTGAGACAGGGAGGGTCGGCTTCTTTAGGCCCAATTTCTGCAGTGATCTCCCATGTGTATTTATACACCAGGCCTGGAGGCACAGCATCGTCCAGTTTTTCAAAAGAAGATGTTCGGTCAGCATACAGGGAACCTGCATAGGTAGAAGTCGAGAGAGGGAGGTAGAGGTGGCATTGAGGGAGGGAGGGACTGATGAACGTGTGAACAGGGTTTTTACTACCATTGCCACCCATACACAGAGAGCTTGATTCTTCTCTCACCTGCACCAGCTTTACAATGGTGTAACTCCATTCACTTCAGCAGAGTTACTCCCGATTCTCACTGGTGTCCCTGAGAGCAGAATCAAGACCAGTAGTCGGTTTCATTTACCCAGGCTGATGTGGTGGGAGAGCATAGTACAACTGCTCAGCCTCTCCATGGTTGGAGTCAGGAGTGATTGAGAAGGTACTAGCTGCCCAATTCACCAGCTCTCCACTGATCCTGGTCCAGCCTCCCTCCATAACACTGGCCCTGTAGGAGCTACTGCAGCCTTCCGACTTTTGTGCATTACAAATCTGAATGGTGATAACATTGCATTTATGTATTTAATTTGTTTGCATTGTCTACAGCCAATAAATATGTTCACTTAACAAGAAGGCTTCCTGGAGGTTATCAAAATTCTAGCTGCAAATAAGATGAGAAATCAGTGAAATATCAACCTGAACCATCATCAAACAGAATCGGAGATTTTCAGTGACATGTGATCGTTCCTCAACACAGAGCTTGACTCTGCTCCCACTCAGCTGAGAGCAAAACTCCTCTTGGGCTCACCATACGAACAAGGCATTAAAGAAAACCTCAGAGAGCTCTCCCGACAAACTGATTAATAGCAAGGAACAAGATCATCTAGAACTGGGGGGTGGGGTGGAGGAGGGGTGGGCTGGGAAATCTTGGACGTTTTTGCAAAAAATGTATTCACAGTTTGAAATTTCAACATCTGAAAAAAATCCCAACCCCCTCGAGAGTTGCTGAAAAGGGAGAACATTTTTCCAGATATTGTTTCGAGATTCAAAACATTTCAACCACCTATGACATCATCAACCCTAATGCAATTAAATATTTGCAAGCTGACAGCCCACGTGCAGTCACTGAAACCAGTGCAAAGGGAGTGTAAAATGCTACCATTCTGACATGGAAGTGCTTTACATTCACTTTGCACTGGTGAAAATGAGACACGAAGTGCAAATTGGGCGCATATTCAGTAATAACGAACCCATTACCAATGGTGGCAAATACCTTGAACTCTAAAGCCTTGGAACTGAAAGAATATAAATACATTTTCTTTAACACACACATTTAAACATTTACTGTATGGAAGGATAGTTCCCAATCTTTACTGTATGGGAGGATAGTTCCCAATCTTTAGGGTAAGGTTCTTTCTGAAAACTGTAGCTGTTTGGAGTAAACAGCGTGTGAGGAGGCAGGACAATGTTGTGCAGTTCATTTAGTGCATAAACAGCCACAGACTAGATTCAAAGGTCACAGGTCATCAGTCTTTTGGGGATTTTCTGAGCATTTCCTCTCTCACCACTCTATTTTCTACCCCCTTGTTGCACTTGCAGCTCTATGCAATCTAGCTGATTGAGCGCCAGTTAGAAGAAGTTAACATCAAATTGGATTCCATCCTTAATTTTATTAATGGATGTTGGTAAATCATTTGGCAGGATAGAGTGGCACTGTTTTAAACTGATAGCTTTACTCAAGTTTGATTTGGTCTCTATGGCATTCTAGACAACCAGCAGGATTAGTACCATGCCTCTAACAACTGACAGCCAAAGGCCAGATCTTGCAAGAAGCTGAGCTCCTCCTGGGAGATACCAAGTACCCTTTGTCATAGTCCCTGGGTAGGCCACCCCTTCTGAGACCCTGTTCCAGTCCCCCGACTGCATCCCTTTCAAGTGGCAGGGCTGTGCCTCCACTTCTTTTTGGGGTGAGATCCCCTGATCCAACCACTCCCTGACTTGGTCTCTGGGTCACACCTCCCTGGTTGCCAACCATGATATTGAGCAGGCCCAACAGCTTGGCACCTGCAAGAGGTTCTCCTGGGGAGCCTGTGGTCAGTGGTAGTACGCAGTGACACAGAAGCAGCCTCTTCAAAACAAAAGTATGATTTGTTTGCCAAAAGGCACACAGCACTCAGAGAGATGGATTGAAAATAAGAGACCTATACACAGACTGTCTTACCTACACTAGGCATTCCCCTCAAGTCCCTAGGTAGCCTTGGAGCCCATGTTTTCTTGGGGACCAAATTACATCCTGCTTGCTGCCCAAATTACGACCTGACATCAAAGGTCGATGGTGTCCATACCCTGGACTTGGTTTTCGGCCCTTCTCTATCTAAGATTATATAGTCTTGAGTAGAAAAAAAGAATAGATGGCATTTTACAGCACATACCTTCTGATAGTTTGTTGTAAGCTATGCCTTGTGGGTGAATGCTCAGTGGTTTGTTGGCCATGTTCTTAAAGTGAACTACTAAAGTGTCTCCCACTTCAGCATGCAGAGTTGGTCCCAGAAGTCCTGCAGAAATTCAGCATAAAAAAGAAAAAGAGATAATGAGTATCAAATGGTGCATCTTAGTGAAAGGGAGAGAGGTACCTTCTCCTGAGTGGGAAAGTGAACTCCTGTTAAAGGACAAGTTGCACAAAATAAAGGCAGAGGATTTAATGCCAGTGCAATGAGGATTGAGGCTATCCAGTGATTTAGCTGTGAAATATCTAAATGGTGGAAAGGCACACAAGGATCTAACACAGGGGTGGGCAAACTACGGCCCGCGGGCCGGATCCGGCCCCTCAGGGCTTTGGATCTGGCCAGCAGGATTGCCCCCTGTGGTGGCGCAGATCCTGCGTCGCTCTCAGAAGCAGCCAGCACCACATCCCTGAGGCCTGGGGGGGGCAGCCAGAGAGCTCCGTGCATTGCCCTTTTCTCCAGGCACTGCCCCCCGCAGCTCTCATTGGCTGGGAACGGGGAACCGTGACCAATGGGAGCTTCGGGGGAGGTTCCTGAAGGCACGGCAAGGGCAGCCCTGTGGAGCCCTGTGCTCCCCCCTCCTCCCAGGGGCCGTGCAGGGACCTGGTGCTGGCCGCTTCCTGGAGCGGTGCGGAATGGGGCTAGGGCAGGCAGGCAGGGAGCCTGCCCTGGCCCCTGTGCGCGCTGCTGCCACCCTGAAGCCACTTTAGGTAAGCGGCACTGGGCCAGAGCCTGAACCCCTCCCTCCAACTCCCTGCCTGCACCTCGCACCCCTCCCGCACCCCAACTCCCTGCCCTGAGCTCCCTGCTGCACCCCTGTGCATACCAACTCCCTGCCCTGAGCCCCTTGTCGCACCCCGCACCGCTCCTGCACACCAACCCCCTGTCCTGAGCTCCCTCCTGCAGTCCGCACCCCTCCTGCACCCCTGCCTTGAGCCCAATCCTGCACCCCAACCCCCTGCCCTGAGCTCCCTCCCACAGTCCGTGCCCCTCCTGCACCCCTGCCATGAGCACTCTCCTGCACTCTGCACACCTCCTGCACTGCAATCTCCTTCCTTGAGCCCCCTCATACACCCTGCACCTCTCTTCTGCCCCAACCCCTTGCCCTGAGCCGATTCCTGCACACTACACCCCCTCCCGCATCCCACACTCCCTCCCGCACCCCAACCCCCTGCCCCAGCCCTGCATACAATTTCCCCACACAGATGTGGCCCTCAGCCCAAAAAGTTTGCCCACCCCTGCTCTAACAGATGTGGCCCAATGTAAATGAGGTTGTGAATTATATATTCAGCAAAGGACACTGAAAATCATCGGAAAATTCTGCACATGAACAGAGAAGGCTGTTTCCTGGAGATGGAAAGTTTAGTGAACAGACAGCTTAAAAGTTGGGGAGAGGATTTCTCCCTTTACGAATTAGTCACCGGTACTACCAGAGTTTTAGGAAAGCAGACAGAAATCTTAGGGAGTGTTTAATGCAACATCCAGAGCAACAGCCTCCACAACACAAAGTATGCCTCCACTTCAGTGGGACATGCAGTTGCTAGCATGGGAATGCCTTGCCAAGCGGCTTTAATCTAGATAGCACGGCTAAGAGTAGCAGAAAAGACGCAATAGCGCAGACCCAGGTGCAGGCTAACAATGTCAGTACATACCTAGGAGGAGCCCACACTGAAGCCCATGCTCCTGCATCTTCTTTGCTACTTTTAGCCACATTGCGCTTAGGATGGTTCTTGTGTTCTATATGATCTGTATTGTCTTGTGCTTTATGTGATTAAGTAAAAGAGCAATTGTGTTAGGCTCTGTGCAGAGCGTGAGAGTGTGTTATCTGCTTCACAATTATCACATGCCTCCTGTTCAACTAAACCTTGGAGTGGAGTGTAGGGAGAGGGTGGGTTTGAGTACAGGAGTGGTGGAATCCATCATGGGGAGTACTAAGGGGAGAGCCTCTGCAGCTGTGCACTGATCCAGCATGAGCCCAGGCAGAGGATGGCAAATGGTGTCAAACAGAGCCTGGGGTTGGAGGATTGAGTGTGATCAGTGTGACTGTTTTGCACAGCGCTACATGTGTGGGAAGCAGTGGAAAGGAGCAACATAGCAGTGGAAGGGAGCAACACCCACATTTTTCAAGTTCTGGAAATACACAAACCGGCCTCCAGAAATGGGTGCCCACATATTCTGCAAATGCTGCAGTAGTGTACGCCGGTATGGCCAGCAACGGCACCGCATACAGACCCATCACACAGATGACGTTCCAGGAGCACGAATGATCCCACAGAAGGGATCATTCTGCAACAGTATGATCATAGCAATATATTAGAAACATGCAATAGGCAAGACAGTCAAAATCTCCTGGTTATGAAGCTGAAAACAGTCAATGACTTACATTTTCAAAGGTGGCTAGTGATTTTGGGTGCCCAGTTTGAAATACTGTAAAGTGGCTTGATTTGCAAAAAGTGCTGAGCCCACCTGACTCAGAAAATCAGCCCCTCTTAAGGCATCTCAAAATCAGTGACCCAAAAATGGGAACTCCAATTACTAGTCACTTTTGATTCATAAATTCCAAGGCCAGGAGGAACCATTGTCATCAGCTAGTCCAGGGGTCCTCAAACTTCATTGCACTGAAACCACCTTCTGACAACAAAAATTGCTACATGACCCCAGGAGCGGGGACCGGAGTCTGAGCCCACCTGAATCCGGCTGCCCCGTGCAGGGCGAGGTTGGGGGAGTGCAAAGCCAGACCCCCACTGCTCTTGGTGGGGAGGCCAAAGCTGAATCCCAAGAGCTTCAGCCCGAGGTGGGGGGGCCTGTTACCTGAGGGCCTCCCACACACTCAGGACTGAAGCCCTTGGGCTTCGGTCCTGGGCCCCAGCAAGGCTAATGACAGCCCATGACGACTCCATTAAAATGGAGTCATGATCATTTTTCCCTCTAAGCTGTGCGCATGTGCGCGCGAACACAGATCCTAAACCCTCTGCACATGGCGAAACACGGCATGCACAAAAATTTGCACAGAAGTGATTTTTTGCACACACATGGCCTGTCAAAAATTAGAGGGAACATTGTCATGACCCACTTTGTGGTCCCAAGCCACAGTTTGAGAACCTCTGATCCAGGCTGACCTCTTGTATAAGAGGCCATAGAACGTCTCCAGAACAATTCCTAGAGCAGATCTTTTAGAAAAGCTCTGAATCTTGATTTAAAAATAGCCAGTGATGGAGAATCCAGCACAACCCTTGGTAAATTGTTCCAATGGTTGCTTACTCTCACTGTCAAAAATTTACACCTGATTTCTAGTCTGAATTTGTCTAGCTGCAACTTCCAGCCACTGGATCCTGTTATACCTTTCTCTGCTAGATTGAAGAGCCCATTATTAAATATTTGCACCCCACGTAGATACTTATAAACTGTAATCAAGTCACCCCTTAGCCTTCTCTTTGTTACGCTAAATAGATAGACTCTGAGAACTCAGTCACTATACAGCATGTTGTCTAACCCTGTAGTCATTCTTGTGGCTCTTCTTTGAACCCTCTTCAGTTTAATCAATACTGACAACAGAGGCCAACATTTTTAAGGGATTGGGCTTTTGGCTCCTGGGCTATAGAGAAGAGCCACCTAAATTCTCTATATATTTGCTTGGCTTGCAGTATATGCTAGCCGTGAGTATACAAATACAGGTACGTTTTCCTGCCCATGGAAGACATTGGCTTTGAAAGTTATTTTCTGCTTACCTGAGAAAGTATCTGTTGGTTTTGCTTTCTTAAAATCTGCTTCATACTCTCTATAGGCAATTTTCTTAAACACAGGCTCTGAATTTTCTAATCTGCAATAGGAAGTATTAAAAAAAATAAATTAAAGGTAAAGCTCCTTAGCTATTCAGTGTGGTCCAGTGGAGTGGGCAGGAGACCGGGCCACTGGAGACCTGGCTTCGATTCTTGGCTCTGTCACTTGGGTAAATCATTTCATTTGTTTCCCCTCCCATTGTGTCCATTTAGAGTGTAAGCTCTTGGGGACAGGGAGTCTCTTAGTACATGTTCATTCAGCACTTAGCACAATGGAGCCCCAGTCGCAGGTGGGGCTTCTGGACACTATTGTGATAGAGTTTAATAACGTAACAAACCACCTTTTGCTATGCTGTGGCTCCTTTCGGCTCTACTGTGAGGTTGGTATTAGTTTCCTTATTTCACAGTTGGGGGAATAGGAATCCAGAGGGCTGAAGTGACCTGGCCAAGGTCACAAAGGAAGTGTACTGTAGAGATGGGAGCAGAACCTGGATCCCCCATCCCTGTGCTTCATTTTCAACATCACCTGCAATGATCTCAGCACAATCATTCAGTGTGGCAATTATCTGTAACTGCTGTGACTTTTAGGTAAAAAAGAAAATGTGATTCATTCCCCTTTGAAAGAGCAAACTGGCCTCTTATAAGGCAGCCCAGGGATCAAAGCCATTCAGGAAATTGCTTCTTGGGAAATGTGGCAACTGTCTTTACCTTTTGATGCATAAAAGTATACGCACAAATGGATCCCATGCCCTGTGCTGTAGAAGGAACCCAAGCGGGCAAGAGGAAGAGCGCACATGGCTCTTGGATGATGGGTGTTGAGCTGAAATGAAGGTTGGAGGGGCAGAGCCGCTACATTTTGTGTCATGCATCCCTAGCTGATTGGTAGATTTCTTGGTAACTACTGCAGGGGGCGTTCAGCAACAACTCCCTCTCAAAGTCTCCTACCTTCCTTTCAGGAATGTAAGGCACAGGCTTCGTAGGGGGAAGTTGATGACAGTACACAGACAGGGAGACAGGGCAGGTGGATGAAGGGGAGGTCAGCCCATGGTGATGGCTCAGGATCCAGCCTCTGAGTTCAGAGCAGATCTGCTGCCTTGCAAGGCTGTGGATTACCCTAAATCACTCTCCCGCAAGGAAAGAATCGGGCAGAAACGCCATAGGTGTCTACTCCATGGGGAGCAGAACTGGGGACCCTATGAGTTAACAGGGATTTTGTCATTGACTTCAGCAAGAGAAGGCTCTGCTCTATAGAGCTCACTGCTGAGTTTTTCCCTGCAAGAGTTTGTCCTCACAAAGGTGATATGTGACCTCATGTTATGATGTTTGATGGAACTTGCCTGACCGACCCTGGGGCGTAGGAAGAAGGAAGTTATGACAAAAGGAAGAGAATCATTAGAAAAACCTGACATTTTTTCATGAAAATCTTGAATTGAAATTTCAAAAATCTGAAACGTTTCTGCCAGGATTAGCAATAACGTACAGCCAGAAATAATCTTTGACCAGCCAGTGTGCGTAAACAGAGCCAAACCTCTAGCCAGCTTGGTTTCTATACACAGCGATGAGTGGGAGACATACACGTAGCACAAAAGAAACCAAAGAGCAGCTTGGAAACGTCATGGACGTATGAAGGCAAGCCCAAACGGTGTATGTTTGGAGGGCAGGGTGCACTGAAAAATTACACCTGGTCATATCATATACAGCACTGCCAGCCTCAAATGTTCAAAACCATGAGATTTTGTTTGTAAAAAATTGCCCAAAATAGAGCAGTCCTATTGAGACCTGAGTTGTTTTTAGTGTTGGTGTAGCTGTGTTGGTCCCAGGATATGAGCAAGACAAGGTGGTGAGGTAACATCTTTTACTGGACCAACTTCTTTCTGAGTTAGCAGCCAATAAAAGAATAGGTAATCACTTTAGAGATCAATTAAATGCATTCAGAGAAGTTTTGGGCCCCCTTTCGAGACACACTTGAATAAAAAACATTCAAACGGATCAAAGAATGTCCGACTTCCATGCCACCTAACCCCTCCACCTTTTCCCTCCTGGGTCCTTCCCTCCTCTCCCTATTCATGTAGGTCTCCTATATTATTACTGGTTTCAGAGTAGCAGCCGTGTTAGGCTGTATCCGCAAAAAAGAACAGGACGACTTGTGGCACCTTAGAGACTAACCAATTTATTAGAGCATAAGCCCATGAAATTTGTTAGTCTCTAAGGTGCCACAAGTACTCCTGTTCTTTATATTATTACTGTAACCTCTACCCTACTGTGTTACACCTATATAGTACTGTCTGGTTTTGTATGGTCTGTTCTTGCAGCTTTGAAGAGTTGTAAAATTGCATAATTCTGTTGGAGATCCCATGAAGCCTGCAGTATTCAGCAGCGTATATCAGCTGTAAGTCATTTACCTTTTGGTACTTATTGGGGGGGGTTTTAACCACAAAAAAAAATACTAATCCCAAAAAATTTGTCAGTGTTGCCATGGGAACCTGAAAGTGAAACTGAGCAGAAAGCATGAACATGGTGAAACTGACTGTTGTGTATTCATCACCTCAGCTGAAGAAATGTACTTAGTAAGCAACCATAAAGAAAATAAACTAGATTATTCATTTACATTTTTAAAAATCTATGGTGCTTTTTGTAAGGATCTTTTCTTATTTAAAAATAGATGTAATTTTGCCAACTCTGGTGATTTTTTTGGTTAGTTCTGCGACATTTGATGTTTTTTCTTAAAGCCCCAGTCACTTGAATCAAAAGTTTGCATGAGAATCTCAGTTTTTTAAAAAAATAAAAAATAATTAACCCCCCCAAAACAGTACATTTTTAGTGGTTGCAGAGAAAACTTGGAAAATGTGACGTGTGACCAAAAAGCAAATAAAAAGAACTTCAAATTTCCCCCCAAATGATGAGATTTTAAACAGATAATAATGTTGAGAGTTTTTTTATTTGCCTTGTGGCTTTTGAGCTTTTTTACACAACTGTGAGGGCCAGAAACTTTTTTTTACTGTTGAAATGAAAACTGAGATTCTGATGTTTTCACCTAGCTGCAGAATCTCCCGAGACTCATGCAAAAATTCTCAATGTAGGATTGACCCCAGTGACAGTTTGGGGGGCACAGAGGACATGGGACTGAGTCCAAGTTTGCCTTTGTCAAAATGGCATCAATAATAACGGCTCCAAAAAAAATCACATGGTGTGAATAAAACAGCTGATAGCATTGAACTGAATTAAGGGCTTCATCCAACGGGAATCAATGCAAAGACTCTTATTGACTTCCATAGGCTGGATCAGGCCCTAAGCCCAGCTCTGCACAAACTCCTCAGGAGACTCAAGTCCCTTTCAGCCCAGGAGGGAGCTGGTTGCCTCCACATCTTCCTACTCTTACCTGGACTGTTCTTTGGACTGGGGTCTGTAGCTCCAGCTGGTGGTCTCTGCGGCTATGTAATGCTCCCGGACCCGAGCTGCTCCCACCCGATGCCACGCCAAACCTGGCCACCACAAACCAAGCAGCATCAAGAGAAGGAGGTGCGTGCAGGAGAGCCCCATGGTGCAAGCTCCTGCTGATGTCACACTGGGAGCCACATGAGGCAGTGGCTGCTGCTTTTGCTGCTACTGCTGGGGAAATGCTTTCACTGTGGTTCGTGATGCAAGAAGGGGGGGTGGTGTTAGTGACACCCAGGTCATTGCTCTTCACCTCCTCCGGCTGCTGACAGGAATCAGAGGGGAGATAAACAGCTGCTCAGGCTGCCTTTCCCTCCCTCCCCCACATCTTCCCTGCTGTGTGCCAAGCACAGAGGACAAGCAGCCTCAACCACATAAGGCAGAGTTGGTTGGCTGGGTCGTTGCCTACTAGGGCAGTAGGGTATTAGGGGCAGCGGCCCAAATAAAAACTGTTTATGTGGCTGAGTTGCAGGGTGATGAAGCATAGGGGCAGTGCTGGCACTGGGGGCAGGGACCTGGCTAGAGATGCCACATATCCGATGAAGTGAGCTGTAGCTCACGAAAGCTCATGCTCAGATAAATTGGTTAGTCTCTAAGGTGCCACAAGTCCTCCTGTTCTTTTTGCAAATACAGACTAACACGGCTGCTACTCTGAAACCTGTCACATATCCTTGGATTTCAGGGATTATTCCAATTTTGAGGGGGAAGGATCCTGCATCCTGAAAACCTGGCATGCTGGGTGATAAAGAGCAAGAAATAATTCAGGGCCTGGGGACTGACAGGCTCCAGAAACTTGTACCAGTTCAAATCCAGTCCAGGTTAGCAAGAACTGACAGCTGCTACCTCAGGACAGCTCTCTGGGGGCCTGTGAGAATCCCGGAGCTCCTAGTTGAGAAGCCTCCACATAATCAGATAATTGACTTTAAATGCTCCCCTTATTAGCAGGCAAAATGCCAAACCCAAAGGAGCCAGGGAGACTTGACTCCTCTTTTGTCCAGAGTGAGAGTCCCTCTAGCTCAGCTTTGAGTAGAGCTGGCTGAAATTTTTTGAACATTTTCTTGTAAAAAAAAAAAGAGTCTCTAAAATGATTTTCTTGTCGACATTGTTCAAATTTGACATCAACATTTTCATGCCTTTTTGGATATTTTTGGTTGATTTTTTTTACACATAAAAAACAAATCAGAAGCATTATCAAAATGGTTATTGACTTTTTTTGGTTTTCTCCCAATGTCAGGTTTTTTTGGTAAAAGAAAAATAGTTGATTTAGGTTTTTGGGAAATGCAAAGTTCCAGTGATCTTTTTGACAGTGTCTCTACTAAAAATTTAAACAAACAAACAAACAAACAAAAATCACAAAAAGTAAAAACAAAGAAAACTAGGTTCAATTTAAAACACTTTGAACCAAAAACATGTTGGCAATTTCACCCAATTAATTTTGGATGTAACCAACCCCCAACTCTAGCTCTGGGATACATTTACAGGGCACTTGTCCATGCTGTACTGTTCTAGTCTCTGGCTCTCACAGATGCATAGATTTTAAAGTCAGAAGGCACCATTATCATTATCCAGTCTGACTGCCTTTTCAGACACAGGCCATAGGACTTGCCTGAATTAACTCCTGCTTCAAGTCTAATAACTGTGATTGAATGAGAGCACATCTTTTAGAAAAACATGCAATCCTGATTTAAAGATTTCCAGTGACAGAGAATCCACCACATCTCTAGTAAATTGTTCCTATGGTTAATTACCTTCACTTAAAATGTGCATCTTGTTTTCAGTCTAAAAATGTCTAGCTTCAACTTCCAGCCATTGGATTTTGTAATGCCTTTTTTCTGGTAGATTAAAGAGCAGTCTATGTTCAGAAATCTCTTCTCCGTGTAGGTACCTGTAGCATTTGTTATACCTTTGTCTGTTAGACTGAAGAATACTCTTATCAAATTTTTGTTCCCTGCATAGTTTCTTCCAGGTCATTGACAAAAATGTTAAACAACATAGAAGAATCGATCGCTGTGGGATTCCACCAGAAACACACCCACTGGATGATGATTCCTCAACTCTCAAAATGAAATTGTAAATGTATCAGTTAGCTATGTTTTTATCCATGTAATGTGTGGCATGTTCATTTTGTGTCATTCTAATTTCTTGACAAATTAAAATACCATGTCAAGTGCCCTACAGAAGTCTAAGTATGTTACATTGACACTATTTTAGCTAAACTTGTAATCTCATCCAAAAAGATATCCAGTTAGAAAACAGATTTTGTCACCCTATAAACCCATGTTGATTGTCATTAATTACATTATCCCTCATTAAGTCAAGTCCCACATCAGCCGTTCTATTATTTTGCTCGGGATCCACCTCAGACGGACAGGCCTATAATAACTTGGTCCTCCCATTTTTTTTTTTTTAAGTACTGGCATAACATTAATTTTCTTCCAGTCTTCTGGAACTTCCCCAGTATTCCAAGACTTATTCAAAATCAATAGCAGGGGCCAGAGAGCCCCCCAGCCAGCTCTGAAGACTCTTGGATGAAAATTATCCAGACCTGCTGATTTAAAAATGTCTAACTTTAGTAGCTGTTGTTTAACATCCTCCTTAGTTACTGTTGGAATGGAAAGTATTTCATCATAATCATATGAGATGAAACTACTGTCTTGCTTTTTCCTCCAAACATAGAACAGAAATATTTATCAAACACACATCTGCCTTTTCTGTGTTATTATTGACAATTCCACTATTTCCTCTAGTAATGGACCAGTTACCATTGTAGGATTCCTTTTGTTCCTAAGGTATTTAAAAATTTCTATGGCAAGCAGAAATAAGGACAAGAAAATTTCTCTTTGTGTCCTTTTGCTTCTTTTCTTAAGTTTCTACTGTTACTATCTTATGATTTATGTTAATTTCTATTAACTTCTCCTTTTTCCCATTTTTCATTAGAACAAATGGAAAAAAGGGGAAGTTGATAGCAACTAATATAATTTATATATAAAATTTGCTGCTGCTTTTACTTCTCTCAGAGCCAGGTTGCTTTCTAACCAGTGTAGTCTTGCACCTAAACAAACATTGGCGGATTTAGAGTTGGTGGGGCCCTGTGCGCAGCTTCATTTTTGGGGCCCCCACCTTGGTAGTGGCAGCTGGGAGCCTCGAGCCCTTCTAAATTCGCCAGGCCCCAAGGCAACTGCCCCTTTGGCCCCACCGCCAGCTCTGGGTGCGGGGGGTGCTGCAGTACCCCCACATTTTATGTGGGGCTCCGTTGCCACCCTGGACCACTTAGGTTAAAACATATTGTTAGGAGCACAGAACTGCAGGGGCTGCCAAAACTTCCCCATGCCACTCCACCAGCACCTTGACATATGTTAAGAATCATTAAGAAAGGGATAGACAAGACAGAACATATCATATTGCATCTATATAAATTCATGGTACATACGCCCATGTTTTGAATATTGCGTGCAGATCTGGTCGCCCCTCTCTAAAAAGATGTATTGGAATTGGAAAAGGTTCAGAAAAGGGCAACAAAAATGATTAGGGGTATGGAATGGCTTCTGTATGAGGAGAGATTAATAAGACTGGGACTTTTCAGCTTGGAAAAGAGGTGACTAAGAGGGAATATGATAGAGGTCTATAAAATCATGACTGGTGTGGAAAAAGTAAATAAGGAAATGTTATTCACTACTCATAACACAAGAATTAGGGGTCACCAAATTAAATAGGCAACAGGTTTAAAGCAAACAAAAGGAAGTATTTCTTCACACAATGCACAGTCAACCTATGGAACTCTTTGCTAGAGGATGTTGTGAAGGCCAAGACCATAAGAGGGTTCAAAAGAGAAAGAGAGAAGTTCATGGAGGGTAGGTCCATCAGTGGCTATGAGGCAGGATGGGCAGGGATGGTGTCCCTAGCCTCTGTTTTCCAGAAGCTGGGAATGGGTGACAGGGGATGGATCACTTGATGATTACCTGTTCCATTCATTCCCTCTGGGGTGCGTGGCATTGGCCACTATCAGAAGACGGGATACTCGCTAGCTCCTCTAATCACTTAGAAGCGGGCTTTTTAAAACCCTGGTCTCCCTGAGTAACCCCGCCCCCTGGTTAAGGGTTGATGGGTGCTAAAAGGCTTAGGGATCACAGCTTTGTTAAGACGCTCTTAGCCTTGCCAAGCAGGCCTCTTGGCTCAGCAAACACACGATCCCCCAAACAGTTAAATAATATTTCTTCACACAACACACAGTCAACCTGTGGAACTCTTTGCCAGAGGATGTTGTGAAGCCCAAGACCATAAGAGGGTTCAAAAGAGAAATAGATAAGTTCATGGAAGATAGGTCCATCAATGGCTATTAGCCAGGATGGGCAGGAATGGTGTCCCTAGCCTCTGGTTGCCAGAAGCTGGGAATGAGCGACAGGGGATGGATCATTTGATGATTACCTGTTCTGTTCATTCCCTCTGGGCACCTGGCACTGGCGGAAGACAGGATACTGGGCTAGATGGACCTTTAGTCTGACCCAGTATGGCCGTTCTTATGTTCTTGAGACAGGTTCATCATGTAGCAGCCTTGTTAAATCTAAGGCCACTTCTGGATACTCAGGTAGAAGCTGTGTGGCCAGAAGTGCTATTTCCCCCCACCAGTGTCTGGCAATAAAGTGTGGCCCTTGCTACACAGTGATCCATGCCATCATCACCTTGGGCTCTACAAAATGTGACAATAGGTGATCACCCTGAATCTGGAGCTGGTATAAAGCATAGCTGCTCAATTATGAAGTATTTTCATGACAAGAGCATGTAACATGGGTGCTCTGACTTATCAACAGACAACAGAAGTGGAGCACCCTCCAGATTTCCATGGAAAGAGGTTACTGACAGGGAGGCAAAGATCCCTCGGCTCTGGAACCGATTTTCCCCATTTCCCACATGAATTTAGATCTGTTAATCCTCAGGACATGCCTGCAAAATCTACCTCTTTTCTTGGGAATGGTTTGAGACACGTAGGGTGATGTCCTGGCCCTACTGAAGTCAGAGTTTGCCAATGATGTCACTGGAGCTAGGACTTCACTCCAGAACTTTTGTTTGTTTAAACAAAAATATTTGTGTCTGGGAAGTCAGGGCTGGGTTGAACATAAAACACTTTATAACGGCTTATACGGTTGTAACAACTGATCACTTAGAAATATGCAGTTATTAAAACTGTTTCACAGTATGAAAGGATCTCAGTACTTAGGAAATTTTAGCTGCAATCAACCTGAAAACTTTCACATGAACCGTTTGGTGATTTTGCTCCAGGCCATTTTCTGTTGCAAACATTTCATTTTTGGTGATGGTTTTGTCAAGCTGACAAAGTTGCCTTTCAAAATATGGAAAATCAGAAACGTTAACATTTTGTTCTTCACTCCAGAAATTCAGCTGTACTTTCAAGTGGAAAACAGTGACAGTATGAAATATTTTAAAAAGGCAGAATAAAATGTGAAAAAAATATTGATTGAGGTTTTAAAATTTTATTTCACTTTTTTATACATCTTTACTTGGAAACACATACATTTTTTGATATAAGAACTCTAATTCTCTTGAAACAGCTTGAGACAATACTTTATAAGGTTAGAGACCAAAACATGGCCCTGGGTTCTTGATGATATTCTGCCCCAGGCCATGAAGGACCCAGGTGAGCAGAGGGAGTCCTCTGCTGACAAGACTGGAGCCTAGGACAGTACTAAAAGCTTAGCTAAAACTCTGCTAAAAAGATATATTCAGGGATAGCAAATATATTCTCACTGAGCGCATCCATCCAGAGAAAATCTATAAATGTTTTCTGCACCACAGCAGTGCCACCAGCAATAATGTTGGCAAATGCTGTAGCATAGACAAGGTGTAGGTGTCTTTACCGTAGTGTTATCGAATCCTATTTTATTGCCATCACATTTCCCATCAACAGCCAAGAAGGCTTGTTTCTTCCAGTAGGGATAACAAAACAGCATTGCCTAGCTTCTAGTGGTTAGAGCATGGGACTGGAAGCCACGAATCCTGTTTCTGGTTCTACCACTGACCTGCCATGATCTTGGGCAAATCACTGTCTCTCTCTGTGCTTCTTTCCTGCCACCTATAAGGATACTGTTGATCCCCACCCAGGGGTGCTGAGAAGATTAATGGTTATTTAGGATATATAGAGTCAGAGGCATGCGTGGTGTTTAAAAAAGCAAATATAAAGATGAGGGCCCTAGATTCTCAGAGAAGGGGTTGCAGATCCTTGATCTTGAGGCCACTTCTATGTCAGCCCCAGCAGAGATCAGAGCAGAGTGGAGGCTTCTCTTGTCTACACTGACTGGCTATGACCCTCCAAGGGACCACCTACCAGCCAGGAATAGCTGGAGTGCAGCATCACACCCGCTTCCCAGCCCCAACACCAATGGCTACTGGATAGTGGTATAGACAGTGGTTTTATGTGCACTGGGGACTCCCCCTTCAAGGGGAATGCCTAGGGAGGGACATCTGATAGCTTTCAGCAGTGAGGGGGCTACAGAGAGAGCAAATCTGGGCTCAGGATTAAGCCCAAGGTCCCTGCCCTCAGGAGATTTAGTGTAAAATTAGGTCAGGACCAGGACAAAAGGAGAACGTGTGTGACTGGGGGAAGATGACAGTGGTAGAGAAATGGAGGGAATGTGTTTGGGTGCCCAGATTCCCATGGAAAGGGGCATGTCAATCTTGCATGCTTTGTGGATTTGATGTTTGTTACTTTCTCTTTTTAAGGGTGGGTCTACACTGCAGCTCGGACGGTGCAGGTAAAGAGACACGTGTTAGCTCTGCTCAAGCTTGGGTGCTAAAAATAGCAGTACGGCCATGGCGGCACGGGCTAGCCACCTGAGAACAATCCCACCTGGCCTCTGCGTCCATACGCGGTTGGCCAGCCTGAGCTGCTGCCCATGCCACTGCTCGAGCACGCAAGCTCAAGTGAAGCAAGCACGTGTCTACCCACCCGCTCTCGGAAGCTCCTTCCCAGCTGCTGTGCAGTTCTATCCTTAATGTACATTTATATGAATGAAATATCTGCCAATGAAATCTCTCTTTTAATTCACGCTGGCAAAACACTAAGATCCTTGGAGGAAAGGCACTTCAGAAGGACTAAATCTGACTACTCTAAGAGTTTAAAAAATGTAGTTCTGCACAGTGATTGCTGAAAAGTGTCAGGCTCCCAGACTTGGCCGTTCGTGTGTACTCTGTGTGTCCAGCATTTAGGAAGGATCACAGCCAAAGAGTTCTACCCGGAGAGCAATGCTTCGATTCCAGGTTTTAGGAACAATGCGGATGAACCTGGAAAATATGGGTGGATTTAAGAAATGCTTCACCTGTCCGCTGCTGTTCTCATTCCCCCTAAATACCTGAAAGTAAACAAAACAAGGAATTAGTTTGGGAAAATAATATTAAAAAAAGCGGATGCATTTGTAAGGTATCTAAATACTTCAGAGTTGCTGCGTTCGGGAACCGGGAGATGGACTGGATCACACCAGTGGTGTATATACAGCCTTCCTCCTCTAGGTCACTGGTTCAAATCCAGTCAAATCCAAACTGTGGTTTCTGTTTCTGTCTATATCACAAAAACTATCACCACAATTGGTGCTAACTGGCCCCTGTGTTGGCTGGGGACTGACAAATCTTCCCTCTCTTATCCCTAGATGTGGTCCCTGCAGGTTGGGATTGAAGCACTTCCGTCAAGGTGGCTTGGGGGATTTTGTAAGTGCTGTACCTGCTGTGTGGATGTATGGAGGTCTCAGCTCTGTCAATCTGGGACCTTTCACCAGCACTAAATTCAATTAAAAAAATTAAAGCAAAAAATATTTTGCAGTGAAGTTTGGCAGAGGCTTCCGCATACACATTCTGTGCATTCCTTTGAAATGTCCCTCTTTAAAAGGCACGCCACTGATTTCATCCCAGGTTCAACAGCATTCCACTCACATGTAGAATCTCCTCCCTTTTATTGATGAAAATTATTTACATCAGAAATGAAGAGCCACAAAAGGGAAGTTCGAGAGTCCTCTAAAATAGAAGAACAACTCCGCCAGCATTTTAAATTCAACTACAGGAACAATGTTTTGTGCCCCTCATTCTGGGGCTGTCCCTTGTTTGGGCCTTGAGAAGTATGACAAAGTGCTCGGGATTCAGAAAAAAGGACAGAATTCTCCGAGTTTAAAATGGTACCTTTCCCACTGAAGTGGTGTTATCCATATAAGGTTTCCATTCTGTGCCTTCATCACTGAAAAGGATGGCATAGGTTTTCACAAACAGCTCCACAGACATGGACTTGCAACCCTGGGTTGTGATAGCGGTTATCTTCTTCGCTTTGAGGAGATCAATCTGCAACCACTGCTGGTTGTTGTTTGACTACAATCAATACAAAGAGTAATGTGTGAGCAAATGTATGTTTGTGTCAATATTAGCACAACAAGAAACGTTGCTCAATGACAGTTAAAGTGGTATGAAGACATCCACCCACCCAGAACTTCAAACCTATGCAAACCAAGTTAAGGGAAGTGCTACCAGCATTCTCTGCTGGCCACACATCAGTTTAATCACTGCAGATGATACACGCTGACCCTCCATCCAGCATTCACTTCCATCGCCAATGCAGAATGAAAAGCAATAAAAATTCATCCCTGGTGAATTAACGTAGCTCTTATAAAGCACTTCTCATCAATAGATCTCAAAGTGCTTTACAAAGTGTCATCATCATCCCCATTTTACAAATAGGGAAACTGAGACATGCAGGGAACTGACTTGCTCAAGGTCACCCAGCAAGCCAGTGACAGAGCTGGTTATAGAACCCAGGCCTCCTGAGTCTCACTCCAATGCTCTAGTCACTAGGCAGTACTGCCGATCAACAGTAAAGCCAACAGGATTACACCAGATGAATTTGGCTCACAGGCCACCAACCTTCAGCGCTTACTCATCCACTGAGTCCAAAGAGACCACTCCCATGAGTAAGGGCTGCTGGGCCTGCTTCCAGTCTCCACACAGTTTCATTGCTTTCCACGTCACATTATGAAATCAGTATATGTTCTTTTTTTAAAAAAAAAGAACACCACCACCTCTCTCCCTTAAAGGAGCTGGGCATGTCCAAACCTCCCGCTGGAAGGGAACTAAACAGGCTTTTCCCAGGAGGACTGAAAAGAAGAAGCCAGAGCACAGCATGGAGGGGACACAGGCACACACCAGAGCAGCAGCACATTCGCTAACAGCAGCAGCTTTGACTGAGCAGTTTTTTCTTCTGTTTGCTTGTTACCTTTGCTTGCCAGGCATTCAACCTCCCTTGCTGATTGAGACGCGCGAGGGAAGGCTCCCATGCGTTATACCAGGATATCTTATAGGAAGAAGCTGTAATCTGAGCTTTTCTGATCTCCCCATTTTCCATTCCCAGCGGCAGAGAGCAACCTGTTAAGAGAATAGCAGTAGGTCTCCATTTAATCTCTTGAGCAGCAGTGGACCAGAGGAATAAGCAACAGGCTAGGAACGCCTGAGTTGTCATCCCGTCTCTGCCACTGACTTGCTGTGTGGCCTTGCTCAAGTCATGGTAACCGCCCTTGTGCCTCAGTGTCCCCATCTTTAAAAGGGAGGTAATGCAGGGTTGTTGTGAGCATTCATTAGTTAAAATGTGTAGAGCACTTTGAAGTTGTGAAGTGCTATCTAAATTCTAAATGCTCAGGATGTGGGAGAAGAGAATACATTTGCAGTCAGGGAGTGGAGCTCTCTTTGCCCAGTCATCATTAAAACGAAGCCCAGCAGATCTGTGAAATAAAAGGTTTGTGCGTCTGCCTGTTATGGGTGAGACTGTGAAAAGCACCCAGAGTTAGACCAATTCTGACTGAGTGCTTTTGAAAGTCCCACTCTGTATTCTTATATTGCCATTCAAATAAACTAACAAGGGACTTGTTGTCCAGGGAACTGGAAAGGGGATCCACAGTCTCTCATTTCTAGGCTGCAGGTTTGAATCCAGCCCAGGGCAGGCACAACTGCAAATCACCCATGCAATGACTGTGCAATGGCTTGTGTGAAATGAGTTTACGGACTCAGTCCTGTTCCTGTTGGCCACAAGCTCACATCATCACTTCAGGTAGTGCTGACCATCAGCACGCTAATGTGCCCCTTTTTTGTTCTCAGAGAGGCCTATGACTGAATGAGACATGAAGAGTAAACTCTGCTCCCACTCCTGGAGGAAGTTTCCCCAGGTCTGTGTTAAGGCACATACATAAGGCAGCGTGCAGGAAGCTGGCACTGCATCTGACCATGCCTTGTCTGTTCTGTGCATAAGCAGAGAAAAGCTGTCTCCAGAGCTGTCAATCCAAATACAAACACCAGTACTAAGGGTGGGCTTTTCCAAAGCACTGAACGGGGAAAGACCCCTAACATCCAGTGGCTTTGAATGGGAGTTGGGTACCTAGATGCTTTTAAAAATCGCACCCTACATTCATTAAGGCCAGGGATTTCAGAAGCATCTTGTGATGTTTGGTTGCCCAACTTGAGAAACCCAATTTTCAAAGGGCGGGCAGGGCTCAGTCTGAAAATTAGGCCCTTTGAGGTGTCTCATGTGAGGCACCGAAAATCATGAGCTGCTTTTGAAAATCTCGGTCCATTAAAAAAAATAAATAAATAAAAAGTGGAACCTATTTTTCTAAGGTGTAGAGGTGAACAAAGTACCCGGGAGTTCTCATTGCTCACCTTCGACTTCGCAGCCCAGGAGTTCCATCCGAAGAGTAGGCCTGTTGTAGGAGTCAGTTGGATAGACCCTGATATACCTCGCAATGATAGGTGGATCAATATGGTTGTCTTTTATCCCATGGGCATCTGAATTACCTTCAAACAACTAGTAAAACAGAAAAAAGCAATTAAGAATTCACAAAAGATAATGATATTAATTTAAAGCAATTGCAAGCTTGGTCCTGCAAACCCTATGTCATGCGATTAAGTCTTTACTTATGCAATTTCAATGGGGCTACTCACATTATAGCAAAACCTAAAAATACATCATCCTTATCTTTGCCTTACTATAGCATCCAGAGGCTAAATCAGGGACCCAGTGTGTTAGGCGCAGTACAGACCCCTATTAGGATATTAATAGGCAGACAACTAAGACCAGTAAAGACCTAACGTGTATTAACACCTATCATTCAAACACCACGGTACTGTGGGTATGGCTACACTACTGCAGCTGCAGGTGCAGCGGGGTGCTGGAGCTGTACCACTGTAGTGCCAGAGCGTTCCCCCTTCCTTTGTCACTGGAAGGGGTTTTCCATCAGTGTAGTTAATTCTCCTCTTCAAGAGGTCGATGGAAGAATTCTGCATCTACAGTGGGGCGTAGGCTGACCTAACTACATTGCACAGGGTGTGATATTTTTCAGAGCCCTGAGCAACGTAGCTAGGGCAATTTGATTTTTAGGTGGAAACCAGGCCGCAGAGTTGAGCTCCAGCAGGTAGGGGACGGATGTTTGGGCATAGCTAGGAGACCCCTGGAAGGGCAGGTGCGATATGGACACCTGGGTTGCACATGCGTTAGGTAGCTACTGCTAATATTGCTTTGCTAACTATTGTGACAGGGTGCAAGGGCTGGTCTGCACTGAACAGGGGCAGGAGTTCAGCCCAGCGTCCCACTCTCCTTGCACATGTGCTCAGGGGAAGGACTGTGAGACAGAAGTGAGGCCTGTGCAGAAGTGGGGCTGCACAACCAGGGTTACAGGGCTGGGTTGAAGCCCAGGCTCGGGAGATTCCTTATCTCTTATTACGATCCTGTATTCTCCTTTGTTATACACACCAGGCCAGACTAGTAAAGGGATCTAGGTGCCTCATGATGCAGATAGGCATCTAGTGTTGTTTTCAAAACGCCCTTTAGGTCCTTTGGAATTAGTGGGATTTTCCAATCTGCATCTTCATGCGCCTAGATACCTTTAAAAATCTGACCCCTTATTCCTTGAGAAAAGCCCCTGGTGGCTGCCTGTTACTTTCTGCTGAGCTGCGTAAAGCCGGGGAGGCTGTGGTGATTAACGAGCAGGCAGACCTTCTGTCCCCCAGTGCTGTTTCCTATGAAGGTGATCCACTTCCGTTTGTCCTTGCTGTAAGTCATAAAGAACTCTTTGACATAAAAGGACTTCATCAACTGTTTGGCTCCCTGTGTCTGTATCCCTGTGATCAGAACTTCCCTTTGCAGGTCCACCTGTAGAAGACCAAGATACACAAACTGTAAGAAAAGCTGCACCGTGAACCCGATTTCATCCTCTGGCAACTAGGGCATGGTGCCCAGGCCTGCATTTAGGCACTCAGAATGGCACTGTCATGCCCGAGATGGGTAACGGGGTGTCTAAGCGCTGGCGCAAGAGTCCAAATGAGGAGTTGTGTCCTAACCTATTTTATTGATGCATGTATTTATTTGTAGGCATTTTTGGGGTGCCCACCACCACAGTATCTGGGCACCTGACAAACATTAATGAATCCATCCTCGCAGCGTCTCTGGGTGAAGCAGTGGAGTGTTACTATTTCCATTGTACAGAGAGTGAGGCACAGAATGGGTAAGGCATAATTTCAAAAGCAGCCTCTGGTTTTGAGCATCCAGCCTGAGATAACCAGGGCTTGTTTTTGGGGGATGTTGAGCCCCCCACCCCAACTCTAGCTGAAGCCACCAGGGGCCATGAGAGCTCAGCACCTCTGAAAAATTAGAATCTGGTGTCTCAAGCTGGGCACAGAAGCACCCTCAGAAGAGAAGTGGGGGGAAGAAAGAAGAGAGGAAAGGTGTTGGGCTGATAGCTGGGGGAGAGTGAAGTCTTTCTTTTATCCACCCAACATGGGGAGTGACAGTGCAAGCTTCCCCCACGCTAGCCCACCAACAGGCCTCCGCCCAGAGCTGCAGGTGCCATCCCCAGGGGTCAGAGGGGTGTTCAGTCTCCACGGCCCATCCAGTCCTTGGTCTCTCTTCTGAGACTCTCAGCAAGGGGGCCAGTTAGCACCAGTTTTGGTGGGAGAAGGGGTGGGTTTGTGATGTGGACTGAGAACATCAGCTCATTATACACAGGTCTCTGATCAAGGCTCATACTGCTGTGATTTTCTGGCTCCAGCAAAACCAGGCTGGATTCAGACAAGTGAGGTCGCAGAGAAAGCCTGCACATCCTGTTATCTATCTCGTGAGCTGTCCAAGTTCCTCCTTAGCAGCAGTTTTAATTGAAAATCCATAATAACCTGCAGCTGCTTATTGAAAGTTTCTCTTTGATCCAGTAAGATGAGCAAAGAGGCAATTTTTAGAGGAGATAGGCTTTTAGGTAGGAGATAGCACAGCTCTGACTGGGTAAGCAAGGCGTCTGGGAGGCTCCCATTTGCCACACCTGGTAAAGCAGCTGCCTAGGGATCACTCATGTCCCATTTAAGAGCATGAGCTGCAGTGACATGCAGGACATACCGTCTGTCAAGCTACAGAGAGCAGATACCACAACAAACAGGCAATTTCTGCAAAATCTTCTAGTGCTCCAGCCAGTTCTAAGGAAATACTCAATGTGCGCCTGATTTTCAAAACAGCTCAGCTACCTGTTAGGCACCGAAATGAAGTGACCAGATACTCAGAAGTACTCCGCATCCAGGAGTCTCCACTCTTGAACATCTGGCCAAATCTTTAGGGGCCTAACAGGTTGCTGAGCTTCTCCAAGAACCTGGCCACTTGTTCTGGGGTTTCTGGACAGCCACTAGAATCGGAACAGGAAGAGCTTAAAGTACAAAACAATTTGTAATTCATTAACCGCCCCCCGCCCTCCACACACACACGCCATGTAACAGTTTGTGTCCTGAAGTAGAAACCAGATGTCTAACCCATGACTAGACTGGAGGATTAGCTGGTCACTCAGCAAGGGCTGAATACATATACACATTGAGAGAAGGGGACAGCAAAAGGACAGACTGTTTATCTACAGTATGATTATACCCTGGGCAGTGGCAGAGCAAACTTCCCCGCAATTCCCTCCAACAACAGGTCACGACCCTGACACAATGCTGGGGCAGTGGCTCAGCACTCACTTGAAGAGGACCATGCGTCCTACTGAATCACCAGTACCACTTCCTGCAACACCTGAGTTTTCCTTGGCAGCTTCTTTGGGAAGTCTAGTTATAGTTTGACCTTGTTTAACACACACGACACCTAAAATAAACCCAGCATGTGTGTGGTGGTGTAGCTGCAGGCAACAGTTAACCTGTCTGGACCTTACAGTGGGCAAGTATGTATGATACCAACCATACCTGGATCCATGGAAATTCACCTTGCTCCATGTCCGTGCTCCAAGCATTATATTTTCCAGCATTGTTTAATCTTGCTAATTTAGGTTCCCAGTTGTCTAGGTGGAAAAAAGGAACAAGGATAAAAGGTAAAAATCAAGGAAAACTAGAAAGCCACTGCGTGCATATTTCAGTTCTTCTTTGGTTTGTCCCGAAGGAAGAGACTCCAGTACAAATACCTGATAAGCTGTAAAGCTGACAAAAGCTTCAGAGACATTGGATGTTATCAGCAAATAAAAATTGATTGTAAATTTGAAAACATTATAGTCAGAAAAGTGGCTTTAAAAATAACAATACCTAGCTCTTATCTAGCACTTTTCACCAGCAGCTCTCAAAGCACTTTATAAAAGGGATCGGTATCATTATCCCCATTTTACAGATGAGGAAAACGGAGGCACAGAGCAGTGAAGTGATTTCCCCAACGTCACCTAGCAGACCAGTGGCAGAACTAGAAAAAAAACTCAGGTCTCTTGAGCCCTCAGTCCCATGCTCCAACCATTAGGCAACATTGCCTCCCGTGGCACAAATGTATGTGACTTGATTACTTCTAAAGCAAATGCCTTCAGAGGCATCAACATCTGCCTCCACCGCTAGTAACCAAACGCTGTTTAGCTCTAGCTGCTGCATGTTTCAACTTGACTCCAACTCCTAATGCTGACAAAGCCTTTTATTTAACATACCACTTCCTTTGGCTTTGTCAGCATTAGGAGTTGGAGTCAAGTTGAAACATGCAGCAGCTAGAGCTAAACAGCGTTTGGTTACTAGCGGTGGAGGCAGAGTCAAGCCATGTTCTACATCCACTGTGGAAAGCAACCCCTTGTGAAGGGCACTGTGTTAAAAATCAATTGTTTCTCTTGTCTGACAGATAATTTTCAAATGTATGTGACTTGATTACTTCTAAAGCAAATGCCTTCAGAGGCATCCGTCCCTCATAGAGGGCTAAATCCACAGGAAGTTTGAAGTCTCCAAAATAAGCCATTTGTTTATAATGGCAGGGAGGAAATAGCATCTGAAAATAGTACCCACCCATGGGTATATGGAATGTTACCAAACTCTTCATCAAAAGCTCACCTTCGGGATGGGAATAAGCGTGAGAAATCAAAGACCCCAACATTGCTTGGAATGTCATTTTGCAGCGTTTTACTCCCTTATAATATTCATACACTGCACTTCTACATCTCATTCCCCTTAAAAATAGCAATGAATTCTCAATACCATTTTACAGCTGGAGAAACTGAGGCACTGGGGGGAGAAGTGACTTGTCCAAGGCCACCCAGCAGGCCAGTGGCAGAGACAGGAATAGAACCTATGTCTCCTGACAACCCTGCCCTGTACATTAGCCAGCAAGTAGAACAGGAGGAGCAGAAAAGCCTGCCTCACTGTCAGAAGACTATAGTGATATGGGCCTGGTCTGTACACTTAAGTTTTGTCATCATAGCTGCTGGTGAGAAGCAGGTTGGCAGGGGGAATCACACCTCCTAGCTGACATAGTTATGCTGGCAACCTCCTCCCCCCCGATCTTCCGGAGGTATAGCTAATGCTGTTCAGGGAGGCAGTGTAGCTGTCGCATCAGAACTCCTTCTGCCAGCCTAGGATGCATCTCCACTAGGGTGCTCTGCTGGCATAGCTATGCAGCCAAGCTCTGCAGTGTACACATGGCCTTGGGCTGCTCAGTCCTGCTCCGACTCTGGGCCAACAGAACCAGAGAGCTTTCTGAAGTCTGACAGCCTGTTAATTCCTGAAATGATGCCAGAAGACAGTAGCATACGTGAAACACAGAGCTGCAGAGAAAATCTACAATTGCACTGCCTGGTGCCAAGTCATAGTACTGAGGACCATGTCTGACCTTCTCAAATAATGTGTTTCAACTCACTTATGTGACGAGAAGCACTGATCTGTGAATCAAGTATAAGTCCATTCATTAGGCCCATTGGTAACTTGCACTCTAGAGAGAACACAAACATGTTTGATTACTGATGAGCTGCATTCCATAACTTATCAGGAAAAGGAGGGTCATTCAGAGTCATGTTTGAGGAGCTGGCTGGGCCTTTCTGAGGAGGTCACCCTTTGTGCCAACTCCCAGTAGGGCACATTTGGGACTCTATCACTGTTTAAAAAAAAAGAAAGAAAAACAAGAAAAAAGAAAGGTCTGTATGCCCACAGGATCAAAATCATCTCTGCATTCAATTCCCTCAATTAAGGATTCATAGGTGATTTTAGGGAATCAACAAATGTAAAGTTAGTGCTCTGAATGCAATACAACACTTCTTTTAAATTCAGTTTACTATAATCATTCCATGAGCTCCCCCTTTTTAATCTAGCCATTTCCTCAATTCAGATGCTATTCAGTCATTACTGTCCCATGCCCTGAAAGGGAAAGAGAACTTTAGAACTAGAATCCTGAATCTTAGAATGATCATGATCAGATTCAGTACCTTTCTCTACAACGATAAAGGAGGCCTGCATTCCAGCTTGCTGATATTCCCCCACTTCGGTGTCTAAAAGCCACATGCCAGCTTTTGGTGGTGTCATTTCAACAGTTCGAAATGAGCCTTTAAAAGAGAGAGGAGAAAAACAAATCACAGCTCATCTATTGAAAGGTTAGCAGGAGATTGGCTGACACAGAACAGTGAGGCTGGATAAACCAGGGCCTATCGATCCTGCCCATTTCTGGTGGCTTGACAAAGTGCAAATATCCTGCACCTATTGGAAAGCATAGCAGATCCACGAACATCATTCTCCTTTTAATAAACAGGTTCTAATTGGAGACATGCGGGAATCAAAAGTTCAGATCTCAATCCAAGCTTCACCGCTTTAAAATTTACCTTTTCACATAACCTTGGATGCAGGCACATATTTTGTATAATACTGCATATACAGTGTGTGCTGTGTGATCATGTAGTGAATGACCTAACCTTTTACACTGATTCATGCTGTGGTAACAGTAACTCTGAGGGGCTGATACTGGCCCCTGCTCCAGCCATGGCTCTGGCAGTGTGTCTGGGTTGTAAAGGAGCCACAACAGACCATGCACTTGAGGGGAATTCTCCCCGAGTCACAGCCGTATGCTGCTCCCACCATCCCGACACGTTCTTAAAAACCTCCAGTGATGGGATTCCACAAACTCGCTTGGAAGCCTATTTCAGAGCTCAACTACCCTTAGAGTTAGAAAGTTCTTCCTATTGTCTAACCTAAATCTCCCTGGCTGCAGATTAGGCCCATTACTTCTTGTAGGCCCTTCAATGGAGAACAACTGGTCACCTTCCTCTTTATAACAGCTCTTAACATACTGGAAGACTGTTAGCAGGTCACCCCTTCAGGTTTCTCTTCTCAAGACTAAACATGTCCAGTTTATTTAACCATTCTTCATAGATCAGGTTTGCTAACCCTTTTATCATTTTTGTTGGTCTCCTTCAGACCGTCTCCATTTTGTCCACATCTTTCCTAAAGTGTGTGCCCAGCACAGGGGCCGGCTTCTAATTTCCCCCGGGGGTGCTCAACCCCTGCTCGGCCCCAGGCCACGCCTCCATCCCCGCCCTCCCTCTTCCAACCCCCACTCCACCCCCGCCTCTTTCTGACCCCTCCCCCAAGCGCACCCCATTCCTACTCCTCCCCCTCCTGCACAGCTGTTCCGCAGCAGACAGGAGGCACTGGGAGGGAGGGGTAGGAGTTGATTGGCGACGGCCAGCGGCAGGCGGGAGTGGAGCTTAGCTGCCGGTGTGTGCTAAGCACCCGCTAAATTTTCTCCATGGATGGTCTGACCCTGGAGCACCCACAGACTCTGCACCTATGGTGCCCAGAGTTGGACACAGTACTCCAGCTGAGGCCTCACCAGTGCCGTGTAGAGCAGGACAATTACTTCCCGGGTCTTACATACAACACTCCTGTCAATAGACCCCAGAATGATATTAAGCCTTTTTCACAACTGCATCACATTGTTGACTCATTTTAAAGTTGTGATCCACTATAACCCACAGATCCTTTTCAGCAGTACTACCGCCTCGCCAGTTAGTCCCCATTTTGTGTTTGTGCATTTCATTTTTCCTTCCGAAGTGAAGTACTTTGCACTTGTCTTTATTGAATTTCATCCTATTAATTTCAGACCAATTCTCCAATTTGTTAAAGTTGTTTTGAATTCTAATCCTGTCCTGCACCCCTCCCATCTTGGTACCACCTGCAAATTTTACAAGCACTCCGTTATCCATGTCATTAATGAAAATATTGACTAGTTCTGGACCCAGGAGTGACCCCAGATGGACCCCACTGGATAAGCCCTCCCAGTTTGACAGTGAACCACTGATAACTACTCTTTGAGTACCGTCTTTCAATCTCTTGTGTAACCACCTTATAGTAATTTCCCTAGTTTGGTTATGGCAGTGTCATGTGGGATTGTATGAAAAGCATTTTGATGGCAACAAAAAAGAGCTCTATTGAAATTATTAACTAGTTATTCATGGGCTCTTTCTTTTCAGTATGAATACTAAGGTCTCTAGCCACAAGTCTCCAAGCACTTTACAAAAGGCAATCAGCACTATTGTCCTCACTTTGCAAATGGGGGAAACCGAGGGACAGAGCAGGAAAGGAACTTGCCCATGTTCACACAACAGGTCAGCGGCAGACTGCCTCCCACCTCTATCTCCCCTATACAAACCTGCTATGCCTGATCAGGACATCAGTCCATGCACTCCATACCCCATCTCCAACCTTGCCCAATAACTTACACTGCAGAGGAGGGCAGCCTCCGCTCCAGTCCCACCTCAATGAGGTCGATCAGTGGTTCTCAAACTTTTGCACTGGTGACCCCTTTCACATAGCAAACCTCTGAGTACGACCCCCCCTTATGAATTAAAAACACTTTTTAACATATTTAACATCATTATAAATGCAGGAGGCAAAGCAGGGTTTGGGGTGGAGGCTGACAGCTCGCAATCCCCCAGGTAATAACTTCGCGACCCCCTGTGGGGTCCCGACCCCCAGTTTGAGAACCCCTGAGGTAGATGATGCTGGGGTTGGGGAAGTCCTTTCCAACCTCACAGGAAATGAACAGCTAGCATCTTGAAACACAAGGCTTGACCATCGCTATCTTAATGTGCCCAAGCCAATTTCTGCTTCTGCTGATCTAATGACGCTGAATTTTAGTAGAGTCACTCCAACATTACCAAGTGTAGGGTTTAGCCTCATAATTATGAGTCGAAATGACAAGACACTGAGCTGATATGTACCTGGAAGGAGAGGGTAGACACCAAGCTGATGCCCAGGGACTTCTGTGAAGGTCTGACCGTGAAAGTGAACCACGTGAATATCTTCTGATCCGCCCATATTCAACAAGTGCCATCGGACCAGTTCATCTTTATACATCCTCAGTCCTTGCAAGTGATATATGATCCCATTAATGGCTGAAAAGGAAAATATTACAAGAGAGATAAAAGAAACACACTCCAGCTGAGAGATAATAAAGATGTCAGATAGAGTTTGACCAGAGGATACAGATTGGATCTAGATCCAAATGACCCCAAAGCCTATAGCGTTTCAGATGTGGTGTCCTGGTCCATGCCAATCTCTAGTGTCAACATATAATAATGACCTTCTCAGTTTATGAATTAAGTGTCATTGCAAGTGAAGTTGATGGTCATTCAAATAAGCGGGAATGCTTTCTACCTCCCTGGTGGAAACAAAATTAACAAAAGCCCCAGAAACTCTTGAACAGTTAAAGTAAGATAGTGTTGAAATTTATCTCTTTGAATGAGTCAAACATGAGGCCAGCTTGATTCATATTACGTTTGTGAGCCAAACTAACTCCATAAAGCCTATATTAGGGGCCCTAAATTAAGTTGTTTCCTCTTAAAGGGTCATTATCAAGTGGGTGTTGCAGCTCTGAAGATTTCAAGGGAAAAGCCCCCAGGGTTCCTGCTGGTAGTGGAAAAAAAAGGTCTAGAAAATATGAATCAAGTGTTAAGCAATATCCAAATGTCTCCCTGAGATTGCAGACAGCCTAAAGCAATAGCTCTGAGAGGTGTGAACTATCCACTTCATCTGAATCGTGCATTGATTCTGAAATGTAAAATGTGATGATTTAAATGTCAGCTTTGGTAACTATTTCACTACTGATCATTTTAGTGGAAACATCCAGCAAATGTGCTTAATCCAATCCCAAACTGCCTCTCATCTCCTCAGTTGGGGGATTTAATATTAAAATAAACTAACAGAGGTTACTGTGTGGATGGCAATATTCATTATAATATTACATTCAGAAAAACTCCATTTTTCAAATTTAAATGCAAGTGCCACAGAATTCACCGCCTGCTGCACCTGAGTGCCAGAGAATGCAGAGACCAGGCCACAGCATTTAAGCACAGCTTGCTGTAGAGTACAGGGGGCTTGACTATAATGAGACACACTCTATTAATGTCAATAGATCTGACTTATGTCTGACATTAAGGACCATATTTTAAAAACATGGCTTCCATTTTTACATACCGTCACTTATTCACATGAATAATAGTACTTTACGGCCAAGTTTCCAAAAGAGATCTCCCATTTAGGCACCTAAATGAAGTGATCAGATTTTCAAAAGTGTGCAGCACCCAACACCTCTCATTGTTGTGAATGCGGGGAGCTGCTGGGTCCTGAGCTCTTTGGAATAATTGGACACTTCTTTTGGTACCTAAGTGGGAACTGAATTCTTCTGAAGAGCCAGATTCTGTTGTGGATGCCAAGCATGTCTGAATATCCACCCGCTATGCACAAAGCCCCATCTGTGCCAATTAGAGCTGGCTGAAACCAGTATATTCTGTTTCATGAGGAAGTTCAAAATTTTTCTGAAACACAAAAATATATTTTTGTGGGAAATGTAATTAAAACTGACGCAATTTTACACCATTTTTTGGTGTAATCAGATCAGCATTTTCAATTACATTGAAAACTGTTTCAGTTGAAATTTTCCTACCAGCTCTCCTGCCCAAATAGAGCAGGTGGGGCCTGTGCTAGGCCTGGCTGAAAATTCTCTTGAAACTGCTTCTTAATAGAAAATTCATTTTTTTTTTAAATGAAATTCTCACAGAAAGGTTCTGTTTTCCATGGAAAACTTCAACTTGTGTTGAAAAACTGAAGAACCAGGGAGTTTACGGTTTTTAGCCTACAACTGAAAACTTCCTGTCCAAAACCTGAAAACTTCAATTTTTTGGCAAAAAGTCAATTTTCTGTGGAAAATGTTAACAAAAACATTTTTTCTGTTTTTGTCAAAATTTTCCAACCAGCTCTAGTCTATATGCATATTCTATTTTTATATGCACAAGGAATAGTGCAAAAAAAAAATTAAATACGTGCATGCAAATGATGTGTGCGTGCAAAGTTGAAGTGCACCAAGAGAAGCTGGGTTGAGATCTTTTTAATTCCTCCCTCTTCCCTCCCAACATGGATAACTGACAAAGGGAAACATTAGTACCATGGAATTTGTGGTATTTTTGCACTTCTGAGGTCTTCTCAGTGTAAGTCCCTTTGGAATGCTTATCAAAGTACCAACTTTTCTCTTCATCAAAGACCATAAAAAGCAGGACAAACTCTTGGGTATCTACTGGCCTGTTACTTGTACTGACCGTTCCCTTTCGACAGATCAAGATTGGACCAATCAAGCCTGAGTGAATATCTTTCTCCTGGAAGGCAATAAATACAAATTACAAGTAAAAGTTAGGGTTTCCCATAATACTTCATTAATAACAATTTGCACATTCACAGGGGCTTTCATTTGAGGATTTTCCCTTACAAGTGTTAACATCGGTGCACAGGAATTGCCAGACTGGATCAGATGTCAGGCCCGTCCAATTCAGCATCCTGTCTCCAACCGTGGCCAGTGCCAGATTTTTTTCATGTTTTTTAAATGCCCCTAAACTTATGGTGCCAGTCTCTGATCCCTATCTAGTTCTGCAATATCCTTTTTGACATGGGTGGCCAGTTCCAGAGGAGGCTGTACCACTGATTATAAAATGGCATTATAATCGTTTCTGTATTGTTCCCCATCCTATTCCATATGCATCATAACATTTTGTTTGCTTTTTCAACTACAAGCTGCACACTGAGCAGAGGTTTTCATCGATCTGTCTGCAGTGACGCTCAGTTGATCCTGATCATATCCTGAGTTGATATGGTTAATTTAGAACCACATAAGGTGCAAGTAGTTTCACATTTTCTGTCCAATACGGATTATTTGTACACATCAATACTGAATTGAATCTACTATCATGTTGCCCATTCAACTAGCTTGGTTAAGTCTTCACAGTCTTCTCTGGACTTGGCTAACCTAAATTAATTGGATCATCAATGGATATTGCTACCTCACTATTCACCTCTCCCGCTTTCCAGGTCATTAAAAAATGTATTGAACAACACTGGTGCTAATCAGAACCGTGTGGCCCCTTGCTGTAGCCTTTTGCCATCATGAAAATTGTCCATTTAATCTTACTGTTTATTCACTCTTTTAACCAGCATTTGATCCATGACTATACTCAGCCTTGCATTCTATGATTACTTACTTTCTTCAGTAGCCTGCTGTGCGTGACCTTGTCAACGGCCTTTTGAAAGTGTACATAAAATATGCCATTTGATTCTGCTTTATCTGCTATTTTACTGACACAGTCAAAGGATTCCAAGAGATTAGCGACACAACTTTCCTTTACAGAAACCATGCTGGATAGACCCTATCATACCATGATCTTCCAGATCTTTTATTATTCTATTTGAATGATTACTTCAACCAATTTATCAGGTACAGAAGTAAGACTTAATTAATGAATAAAGGTTGGGTAAAGGTCCCATTTTACAGATGAGGAACCCAGATCCAAGATGTATTTGCACATCACATTGCAAACATGGGGGCTGGGAGAATCTCTCAGCTATGCTATATTCCTAACTAAGGGCCTGATCCAAAAGTCTACTGAACTCAACAGAAAGACTTTGGCTCAGGCCCTACATTTGGGGTAGAGGGCCTGATTCCCCATTGCCTTGTGTAGTTACTGAACTCTATGCAAAGCGGCTATGAAATGCTATCAAATCAGAATTCTCCATCCACTCATGCCAGTGGCAGCAATTTATATTCACTTTGCATAGGCATAAATGATTAGATGAGGAACAAGAGAGTGGTGAATCAGGCCCAAAAGAATAGGAAGCAATGCAAAGTGCTGTGAAGCCAGTATTTCAGCAACAAGACATAGTAGCTGTTATCCAACAGACTCCAGCACCCTTCTGCTTAGATTTCCTTACCGGGTTTACACCGGAGTAATAGGCCCAGGACCTACAGGTTGCTCCAGGTTGCATAGGTCCAGACCGCTTGGTTGCAAACCATACATAGGTATAGGTGTCATTTGGCTGAACTGCATCATCCTTTTTGAACCAGTCTGGAGACTCATCTTCATAACTGCTTCCCTCAGAGGATTTCTCATACAAAAGCCCATGGGAATGGAGGGAATATGGTCTGGATGCCAGATTTTTAAAATGAACCTAGAAAATAAATACAAGCAGATTCTTGATTAGCAGATTTGGGCCTAAACCAAGATCCCAGGCATAAAACACCCATGAACTGTGTAAAGTACAAATTCAGGATTCAGATTTGTCTACTGATTATGGGCTAGATTGTGCCTGGTTGGAGGTGGGGAGTGTAACTCGTGACACATCTTTACGGGGTGCAGCAAACTCAACTGTGCACAGCTAGTAGTATGTGGGGAGCAGGGTAATGGCTCCGCCTACTCCCTGCCCCCTTTCCAGCATTGTTCCCAAGAGGGAGCAAGTTGGGAGCAGCCCCTGCATTCCTGGGAGAACCCCAGTTCCAGGCAGGAGTACAATGGGTTGCACAAGGGGGACAGGGAGTCTTTATTCTTTCCTACACCCCTGGCTGGCTGTGTTAGATGGGGCACAAGCTAGTTCTACAGTAATACTAGATCCCAGTGTATGTAATTCCCACTGATGTCAATGGGAGTTTCTCTAGTATGTATCTCCCTCACCCCAGAGGCGGACTGCCAGGGCCAGGAGCTTGTCTTTTCTCCCTCACTCTGAGGATGGAGTTCCAAGATTAGGGTTGGCTTTTGTCTCCCCCTTTTCTTGCTCCTGATTTTTATGTAACTCATCTGTTCCCTTTATGTACCAGAGAGCCTGGTCAAAGAAGTTAGAGAAAATGAGCAGGTGGCTAAGGGTTCAAATGGCGGTCCGGTGAGGCATTGCAGTACCAGGTTGAGGTGCCATGTTGGTGTAGGTCATTGCACGTCTGAGTAAACATTTCGGAGACCCTTGAGGAAGCGTTTTGTAGTTGGGTGTGTGAACGTCGGAGTTCCATCGATCTCTCGGTGGAATGATGAAATGGCAGCAAGATGGACTCTGATCGAGCTCATCAATCATGCCCCACCATTTGAAGATTGAACTCAGGACCTCTCCATTCATCTCCCATTCGTGATCCTGGGAGAAGTAGCTGCTGAGCGTGTCTGCTGTTGCATTCTGACAGCCTGGCAGGTAACACGCTGAGATGTTTACATTGTATTGTACGCACCAATTCCAAAGTCTCATGGCTTCTGTGCATAGGGAATGTGAGCGAGCTCTTCCTTGCCTGTTGACGTAGAACATGCAGGCAATATTGTTGGTCATAATTCAAATGGATTTGTTTCGTATATGAGGTAGGAAGTGTCTGCAGGCATTGCTGACTGCTCGTAGCTCTAGCAAATTGATGTGCAGTGGGAGTCTCTCTGGGAGACCATTTGCCTTGTATATGTGTTGACTCATGTGAGCACCCAAGACTATCAGTGAGGCATCTGTGATGATTACTGTTGTCAGGGGTTTCTGTTGAAAAGGGATACCCATACAGATATTTTGTGGCCTTGTCCAGCTTTGTAATGAATTGAGGACATTTCATGGAACTTTGAGCCGTTTGTGTAGGTTGTGTTTGCTTGGTATGTATACCATGCTTAGCCAACCTTGTAGACTATGAATATGTAGTCTTGCATGTCGTACCATGAATGTCGTGGCTGGCGTGTGTTCTAATAATTGTAGGACAGTGCGAGCCTGAACTTGAGGACTGACTTGTACCTCTTGGATGAGGTTCGTGAATCTGGTAAGGGGTAATGACACCTTGGCTTCTATAGCGTCGAAGTGTGCCCCGATAAAGTCTAGTTGTTCGACTGGGTTTATGGTTATTTCCGTTCGTTTATTTGTAGACCCAGATCCCGGAATAATGTGATAGTGGACCGGACTGCATCCATTGTGACTCGTAGAGTTGGGCCTTTGATAAGGCAATCGTCCAGGCTGAGAAAAATCATTATCCCCTTTTTGTGCAGATGAGTCGCTACCCCCGCTAGAGTTTTGAGAAGACTCTTGGTGCCGTGGATAGGCCGAACAGTAGTACTCCGTATTGGAAGTGTTCTCGTCTACCATGAATCACAGACATTTTCTGTGGGCAGGATGAATGGTGATATGGAAATAAGCATCTTGGAGGTTGAGGGCTGAAAACCAGTCCCCCTGTTGCAGCGCTGGGAGTATCGTACCCAATGTGAGCATCTTGAATTTTTGGGATCTGAGAAACTTGCTGAGCTTCTGTAGATCCAGGATGGGTCTCCATCCCCTGCTCTTCTTCTGGGTCAGGAAGTAACAGGAGTAGAATCCCTTCCCTCTGAATTGTAGTGGTACTTGTTCCACGGCACCTAGTTGTAGAAGATGATTGACTTTTTGTTGTAGTAGGTGCTCGTGAGAAGGGTCCCTGAAAAGGGACAGGGAAGGGGGTAGGGTAAGTGGGCAGGAGTTAAAGGGAATAGTGTATCCTGACTTGATAACTTCCAACACCCATTGGTCTGATGTTATGGTGGCCTAGATGTGGTAAAATAGCTGGAGTCGATGGCCAAAAATTGGGGATGGGTCAGACGTGAGCACTGTTTCATGAGGGAGGTCGTTCAGACCCTCGACCAACTTTTCAAAGTTGCGGTTTTGGAGGTGTTGCCTGAGAAGTCGGCGCCAGAGATTGAGGTGGTCGCTGGTGTTGTGATCGTTGACGCTGGTGTTGTTGCCTGTTTGAGGAGTCTCTAGGTCTCTGAGATGGTTGGTATTTCCTTCTTTTTGCAGGGCGGCTGTAAATCCCCAAAGTGTGGCCCAAGAATCCTTCATTGAATAAAGGACCTTGTCTGTCTTCTGAGAGAAGAGTTGTTCCCGGTCAAAAGAGAAGTCCTCTACTTTTGTCTGGAGTTCTTTTTGTATCCCCGAGGCTGGAAGCCATGAGGCTCGGTGCATTACTGTGGCTGTGTCCGTCATTCTGGCTGCTGTGTCTGCTGTGTCCAATGCTGCCTGAAGGGCTGTTTTACCTCTGAGCTGGCCCTCGGTGATGATGGCCTGGAATTGTGTTTTTCTCTTCTGGTAGCTCAGAGGTGAGCTGGGCAAGTTTCCCATAGTTGTTGTAACTGTATTTGGCCAGTAGTGCAGAATAATTGGCCACCTGAAACTGAAGGGCGCCGGAGGAATATACCTTGTGTCCGAAGAAGTCAAGTCTTTTGTGTTCTTTGTCATGGGGTATAACCTTGAATTATGGCTGTTTGTTATGGTGTTTTACTGCCTTGACAACTACAGAGTTAGGAGGCGGGTGCACAAATAGAAAGTCTGCCCCCTAGGATGGTACATAATATTGTCTATCCACTCTTTTGCAGGTGGGTGGAATAGAGGCAGGTGTCTGCCAGCCTGTCTCCGCAGGATCCAAGAGGGCCTTGTTGATGGGAAGGGCAATCTTGGAGGTAGATGCAGGTTGCAGTATTTGTACCAGCTTGTGCTCGTTTATCTTTATCTCCTCTAGCGGGATGTCTTGGATTTGCGTGACTCTCTCCAACAGCTCTTGAAACTGTTTAAAGTAATCCGCTGAGGTTGGCAGTGGGGGCATAATCACCTCATCTGTGGAGAAAGATGAATTGCGCACAGGAGATGTACCATGGTCTGTGCCCGGCTCTGTGTCCTCTCCCCCTTCCTGTGACTCTGAGGGTTGTGGTGTGGGAGATGCTAGGTTAGAGCACAGTTCACATCTATGTGCTGTGGACGGTCTAGAACGCTGACCCCTATGCGCTCCAGGGTTCCCAATGTGCCCATTGCATTGGGAAAGCCATAGGAGGGTACATCCATGGAGGTCCACACCATGGTTGGTTCATCTGGTGTTTCGGACCCATGTCGCTCCACATTGGTCGATGGGCCTTAAGTGAGATGGGGGTATTGTCCCTGCATCTCCTCCTCTTCATCACTAAAGAACTGTGCCATGTCTTGTGGGCTGTGATCTCCTCTGGAGCCTGTGGGTGAGCCCTTGGCACTGAGTATTGGTGAATGTGGTGCCAATGAGATTTCTAAGTCTCTCTGGGGCAGGAGAGATGGTGCCAGTGCCCATTTCTGAGTAGTCGGTGCCAGGGGTGCTTTCTCTTTTGTTGATGGAGTTGGTGCCGACCAGTGTTGTTGTTTGGCCATTGCCCTCTGTGCTGACTTGGTAGTATCTTCCGGTGCCAACTGATTTGTCGGTGTCAGGGGTGGAGGCATGGTGCCTGAGACACGTGGTGCTAAGCCCCATACTGGCGAGCTCAGTGCTATGGAGGAGGCATGTTTTTGTCAGCGACTCAACTCCACTTCTCTCGCTCAGACCTCGGCAGTGCCAGAGGTGCCTGGAGTGTTATAGGTGCTCACCCGAGAGGAAGATGGCATCAGAGGCAGTGTCCTGGCAGGAGACCGCCCCTGTTTTCGCAGACCTCTCTGCAGAGATGTTTGAGCCCGCTTTTTTGGTTTTTCAGAAGGTAGGTCTCCTTTTCCATCTTGAGGAGCGCCCAGAGAGGCCGTTTGCTTGTCCTTCTCAGGCTGGAGGGACTTCTCCATCAAGATCATTTTAAGCTGGAGATCCCTGTCCTGCTGGGCTCTGGCTCTCAGGTTGCTGCAGTGGGAGTATTTCTGGGGAATATGTCCCTCACCCAGGCAGCGTATGCATAAAGAGTGTCCATCTGAAACGGGCATGGCATCACGGCAGGAGCCGCATCGTTTGAACCCTGGAGACCCCGGCATTTTAACTAATAACCGCCCCTTGGGGGGGTGCGATATTGTCTAACGAATTAACAAGAAATTTGTTTTTGTTTTACTAACACTAACTCTAACTCTCTCTCTAATAGCTTATCTAAATATTTATCTAAAAGCTATTTCTTAACCGTTTTTAGGGAGAACTGCTAAGACTGCCCCTTCGCTCCCTCTTCAGCAGAGGACGGTTGAGAAGGAACTGGAGGGCTTGGGTCGTGCGCATGCTACACACAGCACTAATGGCGCCAAGGGACGCCTACTGCGCACCCGCGACCCACACGGACCCTGCTACCATAAATCTCTGATCGAGGGATGCACCACCACTTAAAGTGGAGTACCCACAGAGACACTACTCAAAGAGCTATCATGTCCCATTCAATCTATCCCACTAGGGGTCAACACCTTCCTTACAGTAAATATTCTAAAACACTGCCCAGTTTTAAGTCCCAAGAGATGGAGACCACTTCCCTTGGGGAAGACTATTCCACCGCCTCAAAGATCTCATTCACAGGAAGTGTGCCCTTTTGTAATATTCCCCAGTTACTACTAGCTATAATCCCTTGTATTGTATTTATTATTTGTATTGCTTCCACATCATCCTTAGCATTCATGTGATGGCCGGCATCTTGGCCACCATGCTGGGATTGACGTGAGGACCTCCAGAACTAAAAGCATGAGTGGCTACAACTTGAGCTAAAGCTCCATAGCTGGCTGAGAGTGTGGGGGGACTGTGACAACTCCGATCCTCTGAGAATTCGCTCAGAGAGGGGACCTGTAACACATACTGACCAGCGAGTTCCATTTATACTAGAACTGCTCAACATTTTTACATCAAAATATTTTTAAGACAAAAGATGACTTTTCAGACAAATGTAAACATTTTCATTTTTGTCTCAAGTTTCAGGATTTTCATTGAAAAAAATTTACGTTTCAGTTGAGTTGTGGGGGAAATTTTCAGTTTTCAAACAGCAATTTTTTTGTAGAACTAAAAACAGTTTTTGAAAAATCTCCCCCCCCCCCAACTTTTTGGTTTTGTGTTAAAAAACAAAAGCTTTTTGGGGTGGGAAGTTGAGAAAAAAATAAATTTTACACGATATCCCACCAGAAATGACTGATATTTTTCAACCAGTTCTAGCTCAGCCCTTTCAGATCATTGTAAGAAACCTTCATGCACCAAACACATGAAGCCTTGACTTACGTGGATGACATCATCCACCTCAGCCCTGATAACAGGACCCAGGATACCCAGGTGTTCTTCATATTCCCCTTCAGGCTCCCGAGTTGTAAAGGTACTATCCACATAGCTTCGGAAAATCGCTTTTTTGTATATGGTGTTGCCCCCATCATGGCTGGTTCTGACATTCCTCACTGTGCTGAGGGGAACATAATGGAATTAGAAAAATTATGGAATTAGAACATAATGGAACATAAACATCATGGAATTAGAAAAACTGACATCTTATGATGAAAATTAGAGACCTACACATAAAAACCCCTCAAGATGTAGTCTGAGAAACAGGTACATTTACCGTTGGAATGCTTTGGAGGAAAATGAATCAGCACAAATGTCAGTGATTCACCCTGAAAATGTATGATCCAGGGTATTAAAGTGACTACAAAATGATATCACTACATTCCATTTTTCTCCTCAGTGATTCTACACCAGATTTGCTCAGTCTGTAAATCCTAAAATAGTTTTTCTAAGCACCAGTGATGAAAATTTTCTCTAATATCTGAAAATCCATCTGGGCTATTTATATCTCTTACACCATCATCTATAAGAAACTGAATCAGAACTTAGAGTTTTGGTGAGGCAATAAGAATCCAGCTCCCTCCCCCACAGATATATCGATTCTGGAGAGCTAGTGGAAAAAAAGGATGTAATTAGTTATCAGCTATAATTCAGAGCCGCATGAGGAAGTGATGCTGACAGCTCCGTGAGAAGGTGTCACCTTTGCATATTTGTCATCTGATCACAACCATATTTAAAAATGCAACTGCTCTGTGAAGAACTAGGAGTTTAGTCCCTCAGAGTCACCTAAGGTACATCTACACAGCCCACAGCAGACTCTGGCTTGCACTACCGAACTAAAAACAGCTGTGTCGACGTGGCTCAGGCTTTCAAGTCTAGGGATGGGGGTGGCAGTCAGAGACCAAGTGCCAGCCTGTGCTTCAATTTCAAGCACTGTCTACACAGCTATTGTTATAGTGTTAGCACAAGGCCAGGTATGTTGACCTGCACTTTGAAGGCTTGCTGCTGCAGACTGTGTAGATGTACCCTTAGTGGAAAGAGCACTGGGGATCATCTCAAGTGCCTGGGGATCCATCTCTAGATCCTCCAGTGCCTGGGGATCATCTCTTCCTCATGTAGCTCTGAATTATAGCTGATAACCAATTACATCCTTTATTTCCATTAGCTCTCCAGAGCCGATACATCTGTGGGAGAGGGAGCTTGATTCTTATTGTCTCACCAGAACTCTAAGTGCTGATTCAGTTTCTTATGGTTGTAGGTTCTATTCTCAACTCTTCCAAAGACTCAGGGACAGATCCTCAGCTGAGGGAAGTTGTCACAGCACCATTGACTTCAGTGGTGCTGTCCTCATTTATATCAGCAGCTGAGTATCTGCCCTACACAGGGCAAATCATTTCAGTATTTGAGCTTCAGGATTTTTACACATGGAGAACTCAGAGTCCTCTGGGCACTCTTGCAAATACAAATAATGAAGGTGGAGCTTAAGCAGGGGTCCTACATGGGGAAAGTTGGGAAGGGGGAAATAGACAAGTTTGTCAAGTAGTCTGAAGATACAATTTGAAAAATACACAATTCAGAGACTGAATGTGCTGTAGTGAAACTATTTCCACTCCTGTCCTAAATCACACAACAATGAAAATTCAGGCTGTGCAAATATTTTTGTGGGTAGCAATTTTAGGGGAAAAAGGCAGATTTGCACAGAAATATGAAATCACTGGCAATTTTGCATGGTTTGATTTGAAATTTCAAATTTCTAACAGGTTGAATTTCTCTCAGAAAAACTGGATACAAAATCTTGTTGGGAAATAAAGCCCCTTTTTCCAAATCAAAACAATGCGAACATCTCAAATTTGGGGTTCATGCGCGATGGTCCAATCAGTTCTTGATCTCTGCTAAGACTAGCAACAAGGGAGTTAATTAGAATTGTCTGTGGTGGTGTGGTTTGCATGATGTGATAGTCCAGTTCCCAGCAGATAAGTGGGAGCTAAACTACTCATTTTGTACTGGAGACTGAATAAAATTTCAGATGGTGGGAACTACAAGGCTTGAATTTTCAGTGGGGCCTAAGGGTGTAAGGCACCCAGCTCCATTGAGACTCCCTTAGGTCACTTTGAAAAATCTCCACCAAAGTCCCTACCTACTCAAGCTGGATTCAAACTGGCAACCTATAGGCTCTCTCTTGACTGAGTCCCAAACCATCCCAGCCACACATACTTAGATACCAACTGAAGTATTGATGTGGGCCTCATTACTGTAGTACCTGTGCACCTCCCAATCTTTAATGCATTTATCCCCACAAAAGCACCTGTGAGGTAGGAAAGGACTTTATCTCCATTTTACAGACAGGGAACTGAGGCACAGAGAGACTAAGTGACTTGCCCAAGGTCACACAGGAAGTCTCTGGCAGAGCTGGGAGTTAAACCCAGGTCTCCTGAATTCCAGGCTAGTGCCCTAAAGCACTGGTCCTTCCTTCCTCTTCACCTACTGCATTACAGACTGTTAAATGGAACAGCACTTGTGTGATTAAGAAATCCCCTAATCCCTCAGCAACAGTAGCTTTGTTGTGGGACAGCTATCTGAATCAGTGGCCTAGTATTCAGCAACAGGGTGTGAGGCAACAGAGAAGAAGAATTAGGTCCAACCTTTTCTTTAATCCTCCATAGTCCCAGAAGACCTCTTCGGCTGCAATGTAGTATCTCCTTGTGGTCCCTCTGCTGCGGAGATCATGCACAGCAATCTCATCAGGGTTACGGACATTATTAAGGTTGAATCTGGGGTCCGTTGTATATGGGTCATTGAAGATTACGTCTGCATCTACAATTTCCTCACCGTCAGAGCCTCCTGGAACATACTTCTTGTTGTCCCCATTCCCACTGGGAAGCCCTATGATGATGGGCTTAAATTGTCTTGGGGTCAGCGTGTAGTTAGGCCTGCTTCGCAAAACCGTGTGGTTGGCCTCACAAAGGGACACTGTGTGGTTGGCCTCCCTGGACAATAATGTGCAGTTTTGTTCTCCAGGTACCTTTGGGGGTCTCACACCTCTGGGTGTCAATGAGAGATTACTATACTTTTGATTATGCTTTTTCCTCTTTCGGGTCTTGATGAGAATCCCAGAGGTACTCAACGTGCCATTCACATTTCTCTCTTCCCCTTTCAGAATTGGATGCTTGCTGCTTACTTTCCAATGACCCTTTGTAAATGGTGAGTAGCCTTTGAATTTCCCTTGCTTCGTCTTATTCAGGGATACACTCTCTCTTGTAGGCATTGTAGCATTTCTGGAACAATTCTGTAATTTATCAGTAGCCTGAGCTGAATTTATCTCCATCCCATAACTCTCCTTCCCAGAGGCCAAATTTCTTTTCTCATTCATAATTTTAGATGGAGACTTAATACCCCTTGGCGACAGCTTTCCCAGCATGTCCTTTCCCACCACTGGGCTACGAGTAGGAATTAAGATATCCGATGCATAATCTAGAGTAAAATTTTTTTCTTGTTTATCTTTGGGTAGTTCTAAGTCAGGGAGATTGAACATGTTTAACTCATTGTTTTCTGCCCTGTGTCCCACAGCAAAAGTCAAGTTATCTGCATGTTTGGGAAATTCAGCATTTTCTTTCTTGGTTTCCTCCTCCTCCACATCCTGGTCCTCAGCATATTCATTTGGAAACTGATCAGTCCCTAACATATCTGAACTGGAGATATTCTCTGCATGGTGAGCAGAAAGAGGTGCTCTGTCTGAACTGGTGTTGCCAAGAGAGGAAATACTTTTATTTTGTTGAACATGATCTAAGAGGGCTCGCATCTTTTTAACAGTGTAAAACGTAGTCTCCCGCTGGTCTCGCCTTTCCCTTTTTCTACTGAAATTGAATTCCCCTCCTGAACTTTTCTCTTGTGGTTCTTCTGAATAGAGTGTTGCAAAGGAGGACGTCATGCTGTCCCCTCTGTCAGGTAACAGTTCTGCTGCATCTTTTGTTTGGGCTTCTTCCCTAGTCCTCAGTAGTTCACCTGCAAGTGTTTTCTCATAATTTCCTGACGTCTGACTGTGATATGCTTCATAGTCACTTTGGTTTCCAGCTTTAGATGCCAAGTCAGGACTTACTGCTGTTGTGGTGACTGGAAGTGAATGTTCTTTTGCTGCCACCATGTAATTTATGTGGAGGGACCCAGCCTCGGTTGGGAGAGGAGCAGTGCTTTGAGTTTCCAAGAGTTCATCAGTGTCCAAGGTACCACTGTTCTCCGTGAATGGTGGATCTGAGCCAGGAGCCACATCAGCCCTCTGAGTGCTGGTGCCAAAGTTCTCATCTATGGCCAGAGCAGTAAGATTCTGCATTTCTTCTTGGACCATTGGTTTCTTTCCAAATGTCCGAAGTCCCAAACTTGAGGCCAGCAGATCTTGATAATCATAATCATCAGAAGATTCCTGGGTTTTCTTTGATATTTCTTTTGTTTCTCCTCCAGTTTGGGGTGAGGTTACAGGCACATTTTCAAGAGTCGTCTCATATGAGAAATCTATGATTTCATATGGGTCCTCATCAGAATAATAATCTACATCTTTTTCACATTTGGCATCTCTAAACCTCAGCGTCATGCCATGACTCATCTCAGGGGAACCCCAGGATGCAAAAAGCCACGTACCTGCAATTGGAAAAAAAAAAGTGTACTACATATTACTTTGTAGAGCTTGACCCCCACCTGTCATGTCCTGTCTAGACTGTAAACTCTCTAGGTCAGGGGCTGTCTTCTGTGTTATTAGTCTGTAAAGCACCCTACAATATTGCTCTGGTCCTTGATTGGGATTCCTTGGCATAACCATAGCAATAAATCATGAATACTGAATACAACTGACCCATAAAGTTCACAGACAGATCTGGATCTCAACTTCCCTAAAATTTAGGGTTATTTGGTTTCACGTTTTTGGTACATCCCATGATAGAAAGGGAGATAAGAGATCAAAACTAGATGGAAACAAGAGGTTTAGATAGGGATCCAAATTTTGGGAGTTTGGGTTATGTGTATAAACCTATGGATGAGAGAATACTTATCATAATAAAAATCCCCACAGGCATTTAAAACCATTTAAAAATCAGATATGTTACAATATTTTAAAACCCTCTGGAGGGGGGAAGGTCTTTAATAGGACAGTGAAATTCCACATTTGGACCTCTAGATTGGCCTACATGAGAATAAATGGGCACACTGCACCAAGTGACTCCAGGCTCTTTGCATTTCATGGCATGTCCCACAATAAAACATGGGAGAGATGGACAAAAAATGGCTTTTACCTCAAAAAGATGCCAGGTGTAATCTTCTACCTCCTCTATATTTTAAGTGACAGAATTGCATTGCTTTCCTTACATTATTTCCAAAGTCAGCAATAATGAGCACATTTTACAAGAACTGGAAAAGAAAGGTCTAGGGAGGGAAGGAGGTGATCACATACTAAAACCAAACAATAATGGTGGAGAAGTACAAAAGTACAACTTTGGAGATTTCTGTTAAGTCTGATGGAGGTTTCCAGCTTCAAGTAAACATTTCTCCTTTTAAAAAAATAACCATAATGCATAATTAGCCTGTGGAACTCACTGCCAGAAGGTACCGCTAGAGCCAAAAAGTTAGTAGGATCCAGAGAACTAGCCATTTACATGGACAAGGAGAACATTCACAGGTACTTTAAACAGAATAAAAAATTAAGGGATCTAAACCCTTCTTCTTGAAGGCATCAACCAACCACTGGGATTAGGCAGGCTATTCCAAAATTGTCCAGACCGTGGGATTTCTTCCACCTTTATGTGAAGCATCTGATAGTGGTTACTCTCAGAGACAGGATACTAGAACTAGATGGACCACTGGTTTGATCCAGTCTGATCGTTCCAACATTCCTTCCCTCCTAAATGACTGGTGGGCCAGATCCTGACATGTGATGCAGCCATTTTTCTCAGTAACACCAGTATAATTTGGCCATAAGCCCATTTTAACCAGCCCAGGGTGGTTAACACCAGTGGAAAGCTACATAACCTACAGTAGAATAGAGCAGACGCAGGGGTCCCTACACCATGTGTTTCCTCTGCTGCCAGAGTAAGAGGGAAAAGCCGCTCTTGCTCTGGAAAAGGGACACTGTCAGGACGTTCTTTTCTGAATGCAGAAGGGTGAACAGGGCCCCAATGTATGGCTTTTAGGATTTGGCCTGCTGGTTTAGATGTGGACATTTTTCCATTTCTATAGATTTTGACAGAGAACTTCAATACTGTGCCTCAAATGACAGATATACAACTAGTGCCACAGTAAGGACTTTTTTGGGGAGTGCTCAAAAGCAAAACAGAATCATCAGTAAGTATAGCATATGCAACAGCACTGCTGTGTCATGTGCTGCCAGCATACACATACCCCATGTGTATCAACCACTCTTGCTGTAACCTAGGGAAAGATGTAGATGGGCTGAAATTTTGTATGCACTTTATACAAAGCTTTTCTATTTTTATAAGTCCTTATGGACTCTAGATACAAAATCTCTTAGCAGATCATTAAACAAGCACAGCAGTTCTGCCACTTACCAGCGTTGTCCATTTCTACAGTGACCGATTCTCCACTCATGGGGAAAAGATTCAGTACATCTTCATACTTCCCTCGAGACAAAAAAGTGTGACCAGAAAGGCGTACGGACACTACCTCATCCTGGGTGCCAATACTGGAGACATGCCACTGCACAATTTCGTCATGGCAAAATCCCAGGATTTCAGTGCTGTCAGACATGTAGCCATTTATTGCTAAAACAAAGCATAAGATATGCTGTTACAGCACCATAAAGCCTCACCAGCATGCAAGACGGTAAGCCAAATTCATGCTTTCAATGGAGTGACATCAGGGATGGAACTGACACATCTTTGTATCCAGACAGAAAGGTTATTGGCACTCTGATGAAATTGGGCTGCAATCCAGACACCTTCATCTGAAGGGACACCATTAGGTTAAAAAAATCACATATTAAAATAAAATGTCCTTACCTCTGTTCCTAGTCACCCTATATTGGATTCAGGGTGAAAGAATTCAAACATATATTTTTTAAATTGTTTATTTTGTACATTTCTCTCAGCTAGCTAGCCCTGAAAATAGACTCTGAGTCAATTTCACTTGTGTTTACTTTTCACTTTTGGGTTCTGCATTACTCACTGTGTAACACAGGCCTGTGGGTGACCTGGGCCGGGTACACTGGGGAGGGTGAGAAATGGGCTCCCAGTGTTTGTGCCATCACTGTCACCAGCTATTGTGGGAGGGCATATGCCTTCAGGACACATGCTCAGATTCACAAGCTAGAGTCAAACACTGGAGGAAACCCAAGAGGCTAGTGTTGCATCAGCAGTTTCTCTGGCTGCGCTGCTATCCTGTGTGTTACTGGACCACATGCTCTCTCCTGATTCCCTTGTGCTGTGGCCCTGAGGAGGCAGCTTCTAGGAACTACATGCACTGAGGGCCCCCACACGGCTGTGCGGCTGTGCCCCCCTCCCCACTGTCGAATTAACAGACTCATTAACACTTACAAATTGCTTAGTGCCATGCTAATAGCTGCAGCTTGCTCCAAACCCAAAAGCATGCAGTACGAGGCATGCAGCTGCTTGGCTGACTTCTGGAGTCTTCCCAACATCCTTCCCTTTACTTCCCTCCTGATTCCTTCCCCCATCCACCCCAGGGCAAACAGGTGCAGCATCACAGATTGTTCCTGGTCACCACCCCAGGAATCCTGCCAGCCCCTGCCCACTCTAACCACTCACCCCCAGTATCCATTCCCCTCTGCGAGGCTCTACACAAACATTTACCAGGTCCCCGCTCCCCCCCCACCCAGGTACTCTACCTCTCTCTATCTCCCACAGTCACTGATACCTCCACCCCCCACCTCCGGGTGCTGCCTCAGTGGACTGCAGTTGGTGGGCCAGAAGCCCATGCAGGGCTGCTGAGACCACTGACACTTCCCCTTCTCGGTTTACATTTGCCCGGCTCATGATGAGCTTGTTTGTGCCTAAGTTGCCCGAACCATGCCCTATGAAATTCTGGAAATAGCAGATCCTTGAAGCCAGAACCAGAACTCTGCTCATTCGTGCTTTCAGCACAATCTCAGGGGCCAGTTTCTGCCACTTGGGAAATCCCCATGCCTGTCTTGCACCTCAGAATAAGCACCCATCTGGGTACTTGCGCTCACACAAGCTTTTGCAAACTTGGGCCTAGTTTCCCACTCACTGTGCATCACGTTAGACCTGTAGAACTTGGGATCATCCCTTTTAACGCTGGAGGGGTTGTTGCAGTACTCCTTGATGTTATCCTCTAAGTACCAACTCTTGTTTTCATCAAACACGGCAAACACGGCCTGCTGCTCTGCATCCGCCTTGTTCTGAAAGACAGCAGACATGGCAGGGTAAGTTTTGCAAGCAGCTAACGGATACATAGTGGGGTATATTAAGGGCCTAATCTCGCCATCCCTCCAGAGGCAACATTTCCATTCAAGTGAACAGAAGCACAGTCCAGTGGTTAGAGAAAGGGACTAGGGTTCCGGACTCCTGCGTTCCATTCCTACCTCTGCAATTGACTCACTGGGTGACACTGGACCAGCTACTAGCATGGCTGCTATGAGCTGGGCTCCCCCTAGTGGCCCACTTGTTGCTGTATGTGCAGGGGCTGAAGTCACTGCTTCCATTCACTTCTGCGTGGTGTCTGAGCCACTGTCAAAGTAGATTCCTTCCTTTGGCCCCATGGAGGGGAAGTGGAAGAAGAACTCTCCCAGCAACCCCCTTGCAATGCTTCTGGATCCCCAAAGTTTGGGGTTGCCAGACCTAGGTTAAACCTATGATAGACTGGGGTCAGAAGCTATCAGAGACTGGGGTCAGAACTTCCTCCCTTTCTCCCTGCTTATCATCAAACTTTGGGGAAGTTTAGGGTAGTGTCTAGAATCAGGATTTTGCAATTTCTTGTCTTGGCAAACAAAGCACAATGAAAGAAATCACTAGCAGCCTGATCTTTCTAACTGAAAGTCCCAGCGAGCACTCTAAATCTGGGGCCACATATGCCAGCATGCAGCTAAAAACTATCACTGCAAGCAGCCCTTATAGAAAAGTCCTATAGAATTTAATACAAAACTATCCCCTTATTTTAGGTTGTCTGACTCACCCTATAGAATTTAATGTCCCAACTAGTGAGTTCTGTACGGTGATTCAAAGAACTTATCCAAAGGATCTCATACCTCATTACATTCTACAGGTTTTTCGACTGACTTCTACAGAAGCCTAGTGATCCGATCCCAGTTCAGTTCCAGAGGCCTTTTCTCTAAGGGAACAATCAATGAAACCAAATTCCCCTGTAGTTCAAACAACACACATGGACAGGCGCCTCTCTCTCTCTCTCTGTCTCTCAGAGGTTGCAGAACATGATCATACCTGCACACCCCTCTTGTCCAGTGCTTCACCTTTACAAATCAGAAGTGGGCCAATCAGTCCAGAGGCTATATCCCTGGTTACATCTACAGCACTGTGATATAATCTCGTTAGACACTGGGCATCCTGTGCGGTGGGCTGATCGGTGTCCACGACGCTCCATTTATACGTGTAGGTTTCCCCAGGTTGAACTGCTTTACTCAGGGTGCTGTTGTCTGAAGGAGAAATAAAAAGAGAGAAACATTAATAGGAGTTACAAACTTAGAGCCAGATTCATGGCTGGTGTAAATTGGTATAGCTCCAATGAAGTCAGTGCACCTTCAGGCACTTGAAGTCCAATATGTACTTTGGGCAGGTCTACACTTCAAAAACAACTGAGTACAGGGACCTAGATACAGCACGGTTGTCCCATGTGGCTTACGACAGAGTTCCTGTTTGCACTGCAGAAAGGAGCTTAACTATGCTCCGTTATTAAGTTACAGCCTTGGACCGTCCAAAGCTCTAGCACAGCCTGGAGACATGCTCTGTGTCCACTGCAGAATGCAAAACGTGTTGTCTCTGTGTTTTCTGACCGCGAAGGTCCCATGTGTTATATGGGAATTATACCACTTACGTCAGAGACTTGTCATAAAGCTAAATGAATGATGGGTGTAAATCACTTTGAGATCCATGGATGAAAGGCACTACAGAAGAACAAAAAAATTGTTGAACAAGGACTGTTCATATCTGGAGCAGAAAATTCTACATTTTAATTGTGACAGTGAACTGCACACTGGTGGGAAGGCAGATTCAGAAGGAATTGCCTTGGCTCTAGCCTACGTCGTGGCTAAAACCAGCTCCATTCTATTTCTACAACAAACCTGCTACTCACTACATTCTTCCTTTACCAAACAATCACCCATAAAACAGCATCTAATCAGTTGAAGTTAATGCTGCAGAAATAGAATCAAAGGACTGGAAAGGACCTCAAGAGGTCATCTAGTCCAGTCCCCTGCACTCATGGCAGGACTAAGTAATATCTAGACCACTGGTCTCCAAACTTTTTTGATCGCGCACCCCATCAGTAAAAATTTTTTGAGCACGCACCCCCAATATATGTATATTTATTTATGTATAAATTAGACATTACTACTGTACTAATATATTATGTACATTATAAAACATACACAAAAAATAGAAATTAAAAAAGGATGAGATAAAGATGAAATAAACAATATTTTTAAAATGTATTTGATTTTATTTGATTTTAATATTTTTAGTGAGAAGCAATGTGATTGAATATGCTTCATTATTTTTGAAAATCTTGGTTTAACACTTTGTGATACAGCAATTCGAACGTCTGGTTCTAAGTTCAGTTTATTTTGCACCTTGGATTTATTGGCTGTCATAGCTGAAAAAGATGCCTCACGAAGATATATAGATCCAAATGGAAGAAGTGCATCATTGGCTGCGCTTACTAAATCATGATACTCATTTTTCAATCCCATCCACCAATTATGCAAAGGTTTTTGTTGAAATTCGGCTCGTAAATTTCCATCTTCCCTGACGTCAAGCAGTTGTTCTTGCAGACTAATCGGAAGGTGTTGCATTTTTATATTTTCAACAAATGGGTTCAAAACCCACTGAAACTGTTTGTTTGGAAGATTTTTAAACAGGTTAGAAAATTCTGTTTCCAAGTTTTTTAAGTGTGCAAATATGAGAGTTTTTATAGGTGACACACTTACATCGTTTTCTGCAACAAAATCACATAACGATGGAAACATTTCCAAACATCTGTTTTCAAAATGCTCTCTCCATAGCACGAGTTTCTTTCAAAAAGCAGTTACTTTCTCACTCATTGTTAAAACGTCACCTTTACCTTGAAGGTACAGATTAAGTGTGTTTATTTTTTCGAAAATATCTGCTAGGTAGCATACTACTAACAGCCACTTGTCATCACAGAAAAGGTCAGCAAATTTGGAACACTTGTCTTTTTGTAAAAGAAAAATGCGTAACTCATCTTTAAGTTCGACAACTCTTTTAAGCACTTTGTCACAAGATAACTAGCGAACCTCTGTGTGGTACAAAAGATTTTCATGGTCAGTCCCCATCTCATTACAAAGTATTGTAAAGATTCTACTATTTAAAGGTCTTGTTTTTATAAAATTAACCACATCGATGACATCCTGTAGCTCTTCGCGCACTTCTGGCTCCAACTTCTTCACAGCAATAGCTTGCCTATGAATGATGCAGTGAATGATTTTCACATGTGGTGCTATAAGAAAAGGAGGACTCGTGGCACCTTAGAGACTAGCCAATTTATTTGAGCATAAGCTTTCGTGAGCTACAGCTCACTTCATCGGATGCTGATGCTCAAATAAATTGGTTCGTCTCTAAGGTGACACTGGTGCTATCTCTGTAACCTTACCCCGGAATCCTTTCTTTATTCCAGTCAAAGCAGCCACTCCATCAGTGGTTACACTTACACAGTTTTTCCATAAAACATTGTTTTTATTAAAGAAGTCATTTACTGTTGAGAATATATCTTCTCCGGTACTTCTTTCCTTTAGTGGCTCACAAAAAAGTAGTTCCTTGTGTATTTCATTATTGAAACCGAATCTAGCAAATACCATAAGCTGAGACATATTAGGAACATCTGTATTTTCATCGAACTATATAGCAAACCTCCCACACTGCGTAATTTGTTCTAATACTTGTTTCTTCAAATCTTCAGTAATGTTTTCTATGCGTCTTCCAACAGTATTTGCTGACAAAGGAATGCATTTTAGTTTGTTGCCATGTTGTTTTCAGTGTATTATTTCATCCATTTTTACTGCGGCAGGAAGAACAAGTGTTTCCCCAATGGTATGTGGCTTTTTGTCTTTCACTATTAAGAAAGAAACCTTAAAAGAGGCTTCTAAACATTTATCATGAAGTTTAGTGAAATTTTGTAAAGTACTGGATTGAGTATCGCATGACTTTGAACATCGCTGAAAAAATTGTAGAGGTTTGTCTTCACGTTCTGGATGCTTAGTTTTTAAATGTCTTGCTAATCGTGATGGCTTCATACTATCATTAGCTAATATCTCAAGGCAGAATACACACTTAGGGCGAGGTTCATCGTTAATGACTGTGGATGTAAATCCATATGTCAAATAGCTTTCTTGATCATTTTGAATTTTTTTGGCCGACTTCTTGTCAGATCTGATTAGATCATCATTGTTTTTACCACATAATGTGGTTGACGAAGAGCTCGTACTAAGAGTAGGAGAACTGCCAGCTCTGTCATTTTCTTGTTGTTCGCTTGTGCTTGCATTATTAGTATTATCTTCAACCCGCGGTTTCTTTCCAGGAATCTTTCTCAGCCACTTGTTCATTTTGTGAGGGTTAGTTTAGTTAAAACTAGATTATATAATCCATAAATCCACTTAACCGGGCACATGTAAACTGCAATATGTCGCAATACGCTGAAAGCGAACGAAAGCGTGAGGGCGCCACTGTCAACCCCTCCGTGTTGTGGAACTCCCACTCTTCCCTCAGGATACCTCGCAGGGCCGGTTCCAGGCACCAGCGTAGGAAGCACTTTCCTGGGGCAGCACACTATAAGGGGCAGCATTCCAGCCAATCTTAGGGCAGCACTCCTCCAGCCGCCCTTTTTTTTCCCCCCTCCGGCGGTGCTCCTCCTGCCATGCCCCCCAATGGATTGTCTTGCGCACCCCACTTTGGACACCATTCCTGACAGATGTTTGTCGAACCTGCTCTTAAAAATCTCCAATTAAGGAGATTCCACAACCTCCCTGGGCAATTTACTACAGTGCTTAACCACCCTTAAAGTTCGGAAGTTTTTCCTAATGTCCAACCTAAACCTCCCTTGCTGCAATTTAAGCCCATTGCTTCTTGTCCTAGCCTCAGAGGTTAAGAAAAACAATTTTTTCCCCTCCTCCTTGTAACAACCTTTTATGTACTTGAAAATGTATGTCCCCCCTCAGTCGTCTCTTCTCCAGACTAAACAAACCCAATTTTTTCAATCTTCCCTCAAAGGTCATGTTTTTGAGACCTTTAATCATTTTTGTTGCTCTTTTCTGGACTTTCTCTGATTTGTCCACATCTTTTCTGAAATGTGGTGCCCAGAACTGGACACAATACTCCAGTTGAGGCCGAATCAGTGCAGAGTAGAACAGAACAGAATTACTTTTTGTGTTTTGCTTACAACACTCTTGCTAATACATGCCAGAATGATGTTTGTTTTCTTTTGCAATAGAGTTACACTGTTGACTCATATTTAGCTTTAATCCGGGAGTCACAGTGGATCACCTTTCCGCAGTACTCCTTCCTAAGCAGTCATTTCCCATTTTGTATGTGTTCAAGTGATTGTTCCATTCTAGGTGGAGTACTTTGAATTTGTCCTTATTGAATTTCATCCTAATTACTTCAGACCATTTCTCCAGTTTGTCCAGACCATTTTGAATTTTAATCCTATCCTCTAAAGCACTTGCAACCCCTCCCAGCTTCGTATCATCCACAAACTTTATAAATTTATTCTCTCTGCCATTATCTAAATCACTGATGAAGACATTGAACAGAACCAGACCCCACTTGATACGCCCTTCCAGCTTGACTGCAAACCACTGGGAATGCTGCTTGCTGTCTGACTCATACAACGAAGTGCAGTCACATCTCTCCGGTCCTTGAACAAATCCACTGACTCCCCCATTCCTTACAGGAATCAGGAAATAAAGTGTCCCCTCTTCCTTCTTTAAAGCCTTCCATGGGCTGGCTACAGATTATTTCATAGCCCTTAACTTCTGTGTAGTCTCTCATTTGCTTGCCCAGCACTAGCAACCTCACTATCCAAGATTGCGGATACACAGTCTTACCACTGTTGATGACTTTTCCTGCTGCTCTTTCTGTATCTCTCAGCCCCATTTCATTTCAGATCACAGCAGAAAACATTTCTCTCTCTTTTTCCCTTAGCTATGCCTCTTAATATTTCCTAATATTTCTTCTCCTCCATTACTATTTAGCCATGCAAAAACTATGAAGATATAGTACTTGGACTTTCAGAAAGTCTTTGACAAATCCCTAACCAAAGGCAGAGTAAGCAGTCATGGGATAAAAGGGAAGGTCCTCTCCTAGATCCATAACTAATTAAAAGATAGGAAACACAGGGTAGGAATAGAGGGTCAGTTTTCACAGCAGAGAAAGGTAAATAGCAGGTTCCTGCACGGATCTGTATTGGGAAATGTGTTGTTCAACTTATTCATAAATGATCTGGAAAAGGGGGTGAACAGAGAGGTGGCAAAATTTGCAGCTATACAAAGTACTCAAGACAGTTAAATACAAAACTGACTGTGAATCGTCATAAAGGGATCTCACTAAACTAGGTGACTGGGCACCAAAATGGCAGACGAAATTCAGTGTTGATAAATACAAAATAACGCACATTGGAAAAAAATAATTCCAACTATATATACAAAATGATGGGGTCTAAATGAGCTGTTTCCACAACAGAAAGATCTTGGAGTCAACATGGATAGTTCTCTGACAAGATCCACTCAATGTGCAGCAACAGTCAAAAAAGCAAACAGAATGTTAGGAACCATTAGGAAAGGGATAGATATTAAAACAGAAAATATCATACTGCCACTATATAAATCCATGATACGCCCACACATTGAACAGTGCAGTTCTGGTCACCTTGTCTCAAAAAAGATATCTCAGAATTGGAAAAGGTGCAGAGAAGGGCAACAAAAATGATCAGGGGAATGGAACAGCTTCCGTACGAGCCAAGATTAAAAAGACGGGGAGTGCTCAGCTTAGAAAAGGGACAACTAAGCGGAGGAGGGGCGGGGGAATATGACAGAGATATGGTAAAACCATGACTGGTGAGGAGAAAGTGAATCAGGACCTGTTAGTTACCCGTTCACATAACACAAGAACTAACGGTCACCCGATGAAATTAATAGGCAGCAGGTTTAAAACAAAAGTAAGGAAGTACTTCTTTGCTCAACCCACAGTCAACCTGTGGAACCCATTGTCAGGGGACGTTGCGAGGGCAGAAGTAGAACTGGGTTCAAAAAATAATTAGGTAAGAATATGGAGGACAGGTCCATCAATGGCGATTAGCCAAAATGGTCAGGGACCCAACCCCATGCTCCAACTACCAGAAGCTGGGACTGTATGACAGGGGATGGATCACTGGAAATTGCCCTATTCTGTTCATTCCCTCTGAAGCATCTGGTACCGGCCACTGTCAGACAGGATATGAAGCCAGATGGACCTTTGGTCTGACCCAGTATGGCCGTTCTTATATTACGTCAGTGAGACCCTTGGCTGGTGTAAACTGACATGAGCTCATTGAAGTTGAGGACCACGTCCACGCAGGCATTTTTTAAATAATAGTGCTGCTTAGCATATTTACATTTGATTTTTCATCTGTAGATCTCAAAGCACTTTACAAAAGTGGGCACTTATCATAATCCCCATTTTACAGATGGGGAAAACTGAGGCACGGAGAAGAGACACAACTTTCCCAAAATCACACAGCAGGTCAGCGGCAGAGCTGGGAACAGAACCCAGGACTCCTACTCCTGTGCCCTAATCAGTTACATGACCTCCTAAAGGCAAAGAGAGACTCTACCCAAAGTAAGACTTTCGATATTGTGCAAATGTGAACAGTTTCTGACCTGTGGAATCCAGGGGGTCAGTGGCTCCTTCTGCATCTTTTGAAAGCGTCACTCCATGAAGGTAAATGCTGTAGGGTCGACTGGCCATATTTCTGAACACGATCTACGTATATATGGAGATGCAGAAAGTTTGAGTTCAGCATTCAGTGAATCCTGGTCTGGGTAAATCCCAGGGAGAGCGAAACTTGCATGATTTCAGCACTGAAAGTGCTCAGGGGAAGAAACGCTCCTTAAAAGAAAAATCTGGGGATATTAAACCAGAAGCTCTACTGCAACATGAACATTTGTGGACCGCACTGATTGGGATTCCTCTTGTGCTGCCTGGTCTCAGGCGGCTGATGAGAATGCCATCCTCAGGAGCACTTCCCACACGGCCAGGCACACGAAGCCATTGAGAGTGCTAGCCATGGACTGGAATCATGGAGATTCCATAAAAACGAGGAGTCTGTGTGGCACCTTAGAGACTAATCAATTTATTTGGGCATAAGCTTTTGTGGGATAAACCCCACTTCATCAGATGCATGGAGTTGAAAATACTGTAAGCAGGTATAAATATACAGCACATGAAAAGATGGGACTTGCCTTACCAAGTGGTACATTATACATTATCTGACAAAGACTACAACACAAGCTGTTTCTTATTTACAGTAAGTTATTTTACATTTACAGTAAGATACACCACAGTACATAACAGTCTTTGTATTTGGCCCTCGCCACTTACCGTGATTGTGTCTCTAACCTGAGCTCTGATAACAGGGCCCAGAATTCCCATTTCCTTGGGCCGGGGAGTCTCCAGAAGCTTATTGAAGTTGGCATCTTCATACTGCCTGAAAACGGCCTTTTTATACTTCTTCCCAATGAGATTTGAGAAGTTGTCCAAGGACTGAGCTTTATATTGCCTTAAAAAAAAAACAAAACCAAAAAGTATCAATAAGATCTTCTTAATGGTGAGATCCACTAGATGATAGAATACTCTCCCACGGGAACATGGCGGAAGCCCCACTGCATGGCAAAAGACAGATCTAGATTAGACACAGCTCTATAAAATAGATTATGATGATTTGTGCTACAGTAGTAGCGAGAGGCCCAACCAAGGTCAGGGGTCTCATTGTGCGAGACACTGTACAAACACATAGTATGAGATAGCTTCTGCCTCAGAAAGCTTCCAATCGAAATTTTCAAGACAAACAAAGGAGGGGAGAGAGGAAGTATTACTCCTCCCATTTTACAAATAGGAAAAGGAGGCACAGAGGGACTGAGTCACTTGCCCAAGGTGTCACAGTCTGTGGCAGAGCCAGGAATTGAACTCTGATATCCTGAATCCAAATCAAGAGACTAGACTTAATTAACATTACACCAAGGTCTCAAAGACAGTGGAATTCCCAATGATGGCTAAGAATAGGTAGGGTTCATGAAATAAAGGTGAGAAGTTGTGTTTTAGCCATGAGCTGTGGCTGTTTTGTACCTGGATCCTTTTGAGAAATGCTGTGGAAGCGTGATAACAGTAAAGGTCAGATTTATTCCCCTCACTCTCTTCCTTTCCTTCTCCTCTCAATCCTCCCTCTCCCCTGCTGCATCCTGGGAATTGTAATTCCTGAACTCAAAGCTACAGGAGCCCGCTGGGAACAAATTTGCAAACACACACTGGGATAGCTATCTGCACCACACCTTTCCCCTTTAGAATAACCATTGTAAAATTTCAGTCACTTCCAGACCATCACTTGAGTCCTGTAACAAAGTCTTCCAATCTTTTAGGCAGTCTCCTATGTCTCACACTTCTCCTAATACCTGGAGAGGCACGAACAAGACCGGGTAGTGGAGCAATTCCTACTGCTATAAATTGTCCATCATTACTATTGGTGTCATCAGCGTTCTCTGGTCCAAGATGGAAATCAGCACTCTCTTCTTCAGCTGTTGGCTGATGAACTGTGGACAGTCTTGAAGTGTTCTATTTCTTTTGCTCTAGTAATCCAGCAGAATCTTCTCAGATTTCTGTTAACTGCAAAGGAAAGGAATATCCTGAACGTTCTTTTTTGACTTTGTATGACAGCTTCACATGAAGAAGAGCTCCAATTTCAAATTTGTGAGGTTTAGCACTTTACAGTACACACACTGCCTTTATTTCTCCTGTTTGTTCTGAACACATTCATGAATAGTTTCATCAGGTTTGGTTGAAAAAGGAGAACATGTAAGTCCTTGACAGGTAGTAAGTCATTTACCAGCCTTGTGTCCTCTTAACAGTTCAAAGGGTGATAATCCTGGTGTTGAAAGTGGAGTGGTCCCAGAAGCAAACAGTGTTTCATGTAAAGCTTCTTTCCCTGGTCTCACTTGAAAACTGGTAAGTTGCAAACTTTCTTTCACCAGTATGTTCATTCTCTCAAGTAGACCACTCGCTGTGGGATTGAAGAAAGAAACCGTTTTCTGTTTGATAGCATTGTTAATGAGGTAGCGTTGCATTTCAGCACAAGTTATTTGCATTCCATGGTCAGTTACCAATTCCTTGGGAAATCCTTCTCGGGCAAAAACTAATGATTTTAGCTTATTTACTATTTCAGCTGTAACCTTTCCAGTGAATGTAATTTCTGGCCAATCTGAATGATAGTTTACCATACTAGGACAAACCTCTGTGTAACAGGCTGACCTTCAAATGCTCCCCATTAGGTCAGGAGCCGGTTTCTCTCATGAACAATTGGGTTAACGAACTGGTGTGAGAAGGAGGCTGAAGGTTTTCTGTGACTTATCACTTCTAGCACAAGCCGTGCAAGTCTTGATTATTTCCTCAACTTGCTTGTCCATCCCTGGCCACCAGAAGTCTTATTGCAGTTGTCTTTTGGTTAGACTCATCCCCATATGTCCTCCATCTGCCAGGTCAATTAATCGTTGTCTCACAAGTGTAGGCACAACAAGATGATCAATTCTCAAAACCCATTCATTTACAAAGGACATGTGATACATGTCTATATATAGCTCCGAGTGTTCTGGTGTCATTGTCATGTAAGACCATCCATTGACTATGTAAGTCTTTAGGTCCTTGTGATGGGGTCTGCTCCCCACACTGAAACTGCAAGAGTTGCATTAGGTCAGGTGGGCCCAATCAGCTAATTAGGTTCAAAAGGGGAGCTTTGGGTTGGAGGCAGCTAACAGAGAGAAGCTCACTTGTGAGAGAGAGGCAAGGCTTCTACAAAAGACAGGGAATTAGCAGGGAGATATGTGCAGTCACTTCTTGGAGAAGGGAGATGTGGCTGCGGCTACAGAGGCAGGTAGCCTCGGGTTACTCCCTGGGAGGAGGGAGTGAAGAGACTGGCAAACCCAGAGGATGGGGGCAGGCCAGGAGGTATGGAAGCGGCTCAGGGAAAGGCAGCAAGGTGCAGGGAACTGATCTTGGCTGTTGTGTAGAGTGTCCCTGAGCCGGAGCCTGAAGTAAAGGGTGGGCCCAGGTTCCCCCACTGCAGGAGTGGCACCGTGAGCTAATGAAGCGGAAGACTGCTGGAGAGCAGGAACATTGATACACTCCAGCACCTAGAAGGGGAAACCACAATAGTCACTTAGCCAGAGGGCTGAGTCACAAAGAGGACGCTGCAGCTCTTGGAAGTAAGAGGGAGGCTGCAGGGGAGAAACAGACAGGTGTAATTGCTGGGAGGGACACTGGCCTGACTGAACTAATATCCAGGACAGCCACAAAGTGGCGCCATCCGGCGGTGAGTACAGCAACCCCATCACAGTCCTGAACTACCTTGTCGTCTCTCATGGCTGTTACCCACTCTGAGATTGAGTTGTAGCAGAGATTTGTGCAAGGACAATCTCTTCATCATCTTTCTCTATTGCACCCTCATGGTAAGATATGAGCAGGCGAGACAGAATCTGCAGTGGTGTTTTTGACTCCTGGAAGATACACTGTCAGCAAATCAAAGTCCTTTAGTTTGGTGACCCATTTGGCAATTCTTGGAGTTGCTTTTCCAGAACCTCTTGTGATGAATAAAGGTGAAAAAGGTTTATGATCAGATCTTAAGATAAATCTCCCACCACCCCATAAGTAAGTTCTGATGTGTCTTACTGCCCAGAAACATGCCAAAACTTCTTTCGCAATGGCAGAATCAGATTTTGCAGAATCAGTCAGGGCTCTGGAGGCAAATGCAATAGTGACTCCTGTCCATTTTTTAGCTGAGTCAAGACAGCACCAAGACCTTACTCACAAGCTTCTCTTGTGACAATTGTTTGTTTCACAGAACCAAAAGTTCTTAAAGCCGGGATGGTGGACAGTGCATATTTGATCTTGTTAAAGCTGTTCTTGTACACATCAACCCATTCAAACCTTACATGTCCTTTTTTTAGGAGATGACTCAACAGAACTACTTTCATAACAAACTTTGAATGGTATTTGCATAATCCAAAGGAGGACTGAAGTTTGTGCTTTTTGTCAGGCTGTGGTGCATCACAAATGGTTTTCACTAGGTCTGGTTTTGGTTGTATGCCATTCTGAGAGATTCTATGCCCTAGACATGTCACTGAGATGGTACGGAGTTGACATTTCTTCTTGCTAATAGTAAATCTGTATCCAAGTTTTTCTAGAACCTTTTTTAGCATGCCATCATGTTCAGATTCATCTTTGCCATTCACTAGAATGTCATCTTGAAAGTAAGTAACACGCATTCTCTCACCAAAGATTGCAGGCATCATTCTCTGGAATACTGGTGCTACAGAGGCCTTTTGAATTGGAAAAAACATTCTGCAGTGATGAAAGCTGTGTACTTGCAGGATTTTTCCATTAAGGGGATCTGGTGGTAAGCCAAGCATAAATCAAGAGCCATAAACACTCTTGCCTCCTTCAAGGTGAGCAGCATTTCACTGATGTTGGATAGAGGATAACAATACACAACTATGCTGGAGTTTAAATCTCTCAAGTCCACATACATGTGGATAGCACCATTCGGCTTCCTGGTGAGAATGATAGGAGAAACCCATTCTGATTAATCAACTCGTTCAATCGTATCTGCTTTATGTTGTTTCGGAATCTCCTTGAGTGGTTGTCTCACTGCAACTGGTATGTTTTGCATTTTATGTTGCACAGGAACCACATTATATTGTAGCTGGCACTTGTGCTTGAACCTTTTTGCAACCCCTGCAGTATCTGTGAAAACTTCTGGAAAGTCCAATTCCCATGCCCCAAGTGATCTGCTTGTATATATTTAAGTTTCTACAGATGGATCGGAGCTGTTCCTGACCAGCCTCTTCTCCCCACAGATCCAGGAAATCTAATACCTCCTGTGTAGTACAGGCAGGAGTGTGCCTGCAACATGTAGTTAGCATGGTCAGTTGCTAGGTGAGCTCTCCAAGCTGGGCAACCAGGAAATGGAATTCCAAAAATTCATGGGGCTTTTAAGGGGAGGGGCAGCTTCCTGCATACCTCCAGTGGAGTTCAAAACGGTGAGAGGTCAAGGAGAGGCATTGTGGGACACCTCCTGGAGGCCATTAACTTGATGTAAGTTATGCAGTGTCTATACTGACACTGCATCCATCTAACTACATCAATCTTGACTCTACGCTGCTCATGGAGGTGGAGTTTAGTTGGCAGAGCGGGGTAGTTACGTCGGCGGGATTGAAATTAACGGGTAGACACCTCCATAGTTAGGTCATTGTAAGATGCCTTGCATTGACCTAACTCTTTAATGTAGACCAGGCCTAACTTGACGCTCTGGCACTGAGAGTGAAGTATCTATGCCTTGGGGTCATCTGACCTGGACCCTGCCAGGGATAGGCAGCGTGAATTTGTCAATTTAACAGATGAAATGATCAGAGATCAAATCGTCATGAAGACAACAAGTTCCCCCAAGATTTGTGAACAACTCCTCATGATAAAAGGCCTTACCCTGGAGAAAACCATAGAAGCTGCCTGACGAGTGGAAAGCACCATCCACTGTGTTAAGTCACTTTCTGCAACACCACATGTCTTCCAGCCAGCAGGTTAATACAGTCTGATACAAGACTGCAACCCGCAAAGCTCCTAAATCTACATCCTTTATTCCCAACCAACACTGCACTGTGCTATTTGCCAACTCCCAACCTGAGTTGCATGCTTCAGACATACCCCAGAGGCTATGGTGGGTCTCCCATCGGTGACTATTTTACAGCTACCATAGAGTACAAAAGCTGTAATCCCAAGGGAAAAAAAAAAAAAATCTATGTAGCCCAAATGAGAGTTTCTATTTTAGGATGGAATTATCAAAGGGGGCTTCAAATGATATTAGATCTGAACAGCACAGAACATATTCTGCAAACTGGAAAAAAGGACTACAAGAGGGACCTGCAGCAGTGCTGCGTGAAAGCCAAGGAGCTGCAGCACGCATACCAGAAGGCAAGGGAGGCCAACAATTGCTCTGGTGTGGAGCTGCAGTCTTGCCACTTTTACAAAGAGCTGCATGCTACCTCGATGGAGAACCCACCACCATCTCTCCCAAGAGTCCTCTGGATTCTTTGGAGGAACCTGAGTCTCAGGCCCTCTGCTGTGAACAGCGAGGAGGAGGAGGAGGAGTATGGCGACAGGTGACCAAGGTATCCAGTGGTGCAGCAAGCCAGGACATATTTTTGAGTCCTGCACAGTCCAGCTAGTCCCTACAGTCCAACACAGGCAAGCCTGATGCAGGGGAAGGAATTTCTCATAAGTATGCAATTTGCTTTGAAATTGCAGGGATGGAAGGCCCAAAGTTGCAGGACACATCTGTTGATTTACTCTTTTTTTACTGATGCTAGGTAAGGTAGTGAAACAACCAATAGAGGTAGAGTTGTTATCTGCTTTTCATCCCCCTCTAGAGTTAGGCAGAGGGTCCCTGCAGAACAGTTTGTGCGCTCCAGGATGTCCTGCATATCCTCCACAGAGATTGTGTGGAAACTTCTCTGGATGTAGTGTGCAATCCTCGGCCAAAGGTTTCTGGGGAGGGCTTCCTTATTTCTTCTGCTACGGTAGGACACTTTCCTACGCCACTCAGTGATTACTTCAGCCGGAACCTTTGCAGCACACAGGCTGGCTGCATATGGCCCTGGTTTGCAGCCAGACACCTGCAGGATCTGTTCCCTTCCAGCCTCCATTACCCTCAGGAGTAAGATATCAGCTAAAATCACCACCGTCTGTGGAAAACAGTGCCAGTATTCAGTTCAATTGCCCTATATGCATACACTCATGCCCATGAGCTATCCCCTTCATTCCCCCCCTCTTCCCTTCATCGTCGTACTCATCATGACTGGACTGCAGCCATATAAGGAGGAGAAGGAAGAAGAGGGATGGCATATTCCAAGAGATCCTGCAAGCCTCTGCTGCTTTGGATACCAAGCACAGGGCTTGGATGTTCACCCTTGTGGACAGCAGGCCAGGGATACAGCGGAGAGGAGAAAGGTGCAGGAAAAGGACAGAGATGTGCAGCAGGAGATGCTAGCACTTCTCAAGCAGCAAACAGACATGCTGCAGACTCTTGTTGAGCTTCAGGTTCAACCATCTTGTGCTCGCCTCCTTCTGCAGCCCAAAGAGAACTGCATTCTGGGACCTCTGGGGCCACTGCACTATCCCTACCACACCACCCTGGACAATCACAGCTGCAAATACACTGACCTGTGAAAGACAGTTTGTATATGTGTTTCTGAATTGGAAATGACTTTTCTTTCCCCTTCAAAAGTTCTTTTCCCTTTATTTAAGTTTTATTCAATTATCATTTTTTTCTATTTGCATAGGTATGGAATAAACGTCTATTTTTGGCAACTTAGTGGATTTCCCAACTCCAAACTGAGTCCCAACTGATCAGTAGCAGTTGGGCATTGCAAGTTTCCACAGTGCAATTACCACTCACTTCTCCACTCTCAGTGCAGATCTCATTTTGGTGTTGCTGCGCAGGAGGGCTGGGGTGAGTTCAGCACATAGATCCAAGAACATCCGAAAGTTCTGCAGCCACTGCTCATCTTCCCAAACCTGACGTGATCCCACCCGTCAGTGCTTCTTTCTCCGGCCCAGCTCCAGCTCCAGCTCCATCATGAATACCGTCAACAACTTTGAATTGTTTCTTTCTATGTCCCAGAGCAAATCTAGCCTCCGAGAAATTGTCACGTTCCCTGCAGCAAATCTGGCGGCTCTGCCAATACTGCAGGACCAGGCACGCCATTCTCACAACACTCATCACAACAGTGCAGAGCTGTGCAGGATCCATGCTTCTGACACAGATAATGGACAGCCAGGAGGGATGCACAGGTTTGTGGGGATTTTGAGAAGAGGCGTGGAACGTTATGGGATGCAGATGAAATTATGAGATGGAGAACACTGCATTATGGGATGTTGAAATCATGTTCCTAGTCACCCCTGCGCGACTCGTTTTGCATCGATACAAGTGCTGCTAGTGAGAATGCGCACCGCCGACAAAAACAGTGCAGTGTGGACACGCAAAACTGATGTAATTACTGCAGTGGCTGTATGCTGATGTAACTTAGGTGGACATCATTTTGTCGTGTAGACATGGCCTTCGTCTGCACAACAGCACCACTCGCCTAGGAAACCACCTGCTGCCTTGTGGTGTCAGACTCCCTAGGCTTCCAGCCTGTCCTTGATCCTGTCCCTGTTCTGGCTTCAGCCTTGCCCAGGCTTTGTTCTAGCCTGCTAGGGGTGAAAGTCAGTCAAGTGACTTACCGGTACGCTGGGGCCAGCTCTGGTCCCCGGAAGGGGCGGGGCCTAGGGTGGAAGGGGTGGGGCTGAGGGGGTCAGAGCCAGCTCCAGCCCACCCTGTAAAGGAAGTGCCCCGCCTCTCCTTCTCCTTCTCTTCCTCCTCCTCTTCCCCCCTCTCCCATCAGGGCTCCAGCAGCGGGCCTCTGGAGGCAATTTAAAGGGCCTGGGGCTCCAGCCACTGCTGGGAGCCCCAGGCCCTTTAAATTGCCCCTTAGGGAAGCCGGGCTTCTCCAGTATGGTGCACCGGCTCTTGCTGGTACGCTGTACCGGGGTGTACCGGCTTACTTTCACCTCTGAGCCTGCTCCAATCTTCTCTGTGCCCTACTCTGACTCTGCCCCAGACATGTTCCTGACCTGCTCTAATCCTGTACCCACCTCCTGAACCCCAGGCCCTTGGACTGTCTCCAACCTGGCTTCAACCTTTGGCCTGCTTCTGGTATCTGACTGTGATCCTGACTGGGCTCGTCTATGGACTCTGACCTTGGTTCTAACCCAGCGCCTGTCCCTGGACTTTAGTTTCAGCACTGCCCTGTCCCAACTCTATGTCCGGCTTCGACTACTGCTCTAACCACCAGGCTTGACCACCTAGAACCTGGAGCCTGACACATTCACTTATTCAGCCGGGTAGAGCCCTTCAGAAGCCATTTACTAGGACTTCTACATAGTGTATTCCATAAATACCATGCAACCCTGCCTCTAATATTCCTTCTCTTCTACAAGATTAAGTTCCTGTGAAAAATATGCAGAAGGAGTTCTTAAGGGCTAGGACTTTACATTATATAGCGCATTTCCTAAGCCGCCTCAAGTTAACATTCATCAGCACAGTATAGTTCACCGTTTTACCTATCAATGGTCTCTGGAATTTCTGGAGCATAATCCCAGGTGACTTCTTCCGCAGCAATGAAATATTCCCAGTCCTTAATCATACGCAATTCCTTAAAGGATAATTTCTTCTTGAACACGTCTTTCCCCGCACATTCTGTTATGTTGAGGTAACCGTGCATTCCAGCTGGTTGAAGAGAGACACAGTACAATGGTTACTGTTAGTCCTATAACACGGCATTCCTACAGCCCATCAGCTCAGGATGCATGAAAACATTCACTCATTGACCTGAGTCTATTCAGGTTGAAAAAAAAGAAGAGTTCAGGCATTAAGGGTGGTATTTTCAAAGGGGCTTGTGGGAGTCACTGAGAGCTCAGCAACTAACTCGCATAGCCTCCCTTGAAAATACCAGCCTAACTGACAGCAAGAACTGCCCCTTTTCTGTTAAATGAGCCCTCCAACCTTTCACAAGAGGGAATCCACTGATCCATTACAACAGAGATCTGTTCACTCCAGGGGGAAACCAACATCCACTGTTAAAGATGAGCAGAAAAGATTTTTTGCCTACTGAACTGCAAAAGTTCTCTGTTTCTCCTGAAAAAGCTGGTCAATCTCCAGGATTTTTTTTTATAATGAGGCTCATCTGAGCACTTTCCAGAGAGTTAAAAACTAAGTTATATTCATTGTTGCCCTCTAGCCCCTTTGCAGAAGTCATCCTAATGAGCCCCATTTTGCAACCCTAATTTAAACAAAATGCCCTGTTTCCACTGATTTCCTAGGATGATCCCAAATGCGTTAGCCACCACATTTGACAAACTTAGCAGCACTTTAGGAGATAAGGAGGAAGAGACAAGAATGACACTCTAACTGTATAACTGCCACCTGAACAGATGTTCCCTTGCCTTGCAGATGCTTCTGGACAAGAGAAGATATCAGCCACCTTCCTTTCTGGCTCACGGTCATGTTTGCTGTGGTCGATGCACCTCCCACAAGGCTGATGGTCGAGACCTTGCGACGATTTTGTTCCAGGACTTGCCCATTGAAATGGATGGAGAAAATCTCTGGTTTGGAGCTCATTCCTATCAAATGCCAGCTAATGTTATCGTATGTGCAAGCTCCTAGGTCTGAAACAAAACAGCAGGGTTCAGAACACAGGTGAATCATCCCAGAATCACAGAATGGTTCATTAATTCCCACTGGTAGGTGAAAAATGAATACCCACTCTGCACTTTTAATAAAGTCTCTCTGATATCTCAATGGCCATGTCTAGGATGGATACTGTATAGGCCATGGGTGGGATTTTCAAAAGTACTTAAGTGGATTAGGAGTCTAAATCCCATTGAAGCCAATGGGAGTTGAGTGCCTAACTCACGGAGGTGCTTTTGAAAAACCTCACTCCTTATCCAGTGGGTGGCAGGAAGAGATGTAATTGTCTCTCTGCACAAACAGCCACGCCCTTGGAAGCCATGTGCTCTTGGCACCAAGGGCAGACTGCAGGGGAAAGCGGTGGTGGTTGGGAGCGCACACATGCTCCCTTGTGGAACCAGATGCTCAACGTAAGGTTATACACGAGTCTGTGCCACTCTACTCCTTCTGTTTGCTTTCTACAGCCTTCTAGTGTATGCTGCAGTGAGGAGTAATACACAGTTTGTGGACTCTGGCTGGACACCACGAGTATGTACGGTACCTGGCAACGTCCCATTAGCGTAACCATTAATCGTGTACAGGAGAGAGGTTGATTTTTGCCAGCTTTTGCTTTCATCGAACACAGCAAACATCAACACATATTCTTTGTCAAACAGCTTCTGTGTCCCATCTTCCTTCAGGCTTCCTGTGGGAGGAAACAAGAGGTATCAGATAAAGGCAAAAATAAAAGCAGCTCACATCAACTAAGAGGCATCCAGATCTATTCCATGAGCTTTCCGCACATGCCAGCTGCACCTGGGCACATAGGACGTCTTTTCAAAATGTGCTTGAGGTGAATTTAGTTCTGGGGAAAGGTGCTGGATTGGCAGCTTTGGAGACTGAAAGCCTCTAGCATCCACAGAACAGGTTCAGCAGAGGGAGCATCAGTGCATCCTCCCTCTAAACTACTCCGGTAATGTGCCACAGAGACCATCCCTGACAGTGAGAAAGGAAATTCGTCTTGAGGTCCAATTCAGTCCTTGGCTTCTCTTCTGGGACTACCAGATTAATGCCAGGTGTAGCTGAGTTTCTTTCAATATGAACAGCTGCCCCCTTGGTACTGGACTGACACCCCCAAATCAGTTCACACAGACAAGCAAGTACCCTTCACATGGTAAGGATTTTTGGTCATTACTGCCATGGGCAGATACTGCAATGATGAGTGTAGTATAAGAACCTATACAGAAGAGAATAGGACTGGTGACTTAGAGGTGAGATGCATTTATATTGTATACACATATGTATTGCCATCCCACCCAAATCTAGTTTCATCTCACTGTTTCTTCCAATAGATTAGAAACATCAGAAATGCAAACTTGTTTTCAATATATTGCTTGTTTATTTGACTTGTATCGCCCAGGCAGTGCTAAATTTGTAATGAAAGAGGTGCTGGAGCTCAAGCAATTTTTTTACTTTCATAAGTGATGCGGAAAGACCTGAGGTGCTGGGGCTATAAACTGCTCAGTCTAGAGGTGCTGGGGCTCAGCCCTGGCAGAAATTAAGCGCTGCACCCAGGACTCAGACAGATATAAATGACTTTGGAGAAGCTTGACACAAGGAAGGAAAATAAATATTTTCAAAATATTCATATACACAGTCACATCAGCTACATCATCAGAACTTTCCAGCAAGGATCACAATAAAACACCGAAGGGGAAAGAGCTCTGATGAGAGGAGGAGACTATAATAATAGATAATTTATAATACAAGAGCATTAACTTTCCAAATTCTTGAAAGGAACATTATTGACTATGGTGTCAATCCTACAATGCAGTGTGAGTGGGCAGACCCCACACTCACATGAAGCCTCTTGAAGTCATTGTGTGCGGAGGTGAATTTGTGTGTATCACATTGTGGGCTCCGGGTTTTGTTTTGTTTTGGGAACGACTAAATGTACAAACCCATTTAATCAATGTGCTTTACCCAAGTCATTCCACACAACAAACTTTTCTCAAGGAAGGAGAGAACCAAACTAAATAACTCATATACTAGCCTTTAGCAAAGGAAAAACATATAATCCTGTGGAATGGATGGCTCGGGAGACTGACAAGGAGCTAAGGAGACTTTCCCTTAGATCACCGATTCATGTCCATCTCAGATCTGCTGCAAGTATCTAATGTCTGTTTGAGATCATATAGAATAGCAGTTACTATCAATGAGGGGATGGAGCATGCTCAGTGAAGACAGAATCTTTGGAGATTTTAGCCACTAAACTCTAGCATAACACTACTAAGCATGTGCAAACTGAAATTTTTCAAAGGCTTATAACACAGCCAAATTTTGCAGATTTTCACGTGAACAGAAAAAGCGCATCCCTAACAGAAAGGCCACTCCCCTTTGCCAAATTTCACATTCCTGCTCCAAAGCATGAGGACGCTAGAGTTTCTCAACAAAACAGTCTTAATGGTTTTTTAATATGCGCAAAACAAAGTGTTTCTTCCTAGCCTCGTTCTCGGAACAGTTGAACAGTTTTGGGTACAACTTTCCAAAATAATTCCATCTGAGGCAGACACCTGGAATGGTAAATTCCAGCCTGAACAGTTAAAGTTTCACAAAGTTATAAGCAACTGAAGTTGGGGGTCTCAAAATGTGAAATGTCAGGCAACTTTAATATAAAACGGTGTTACCAGCCCTGCCTACAATTAGAATTATTCCAGAAACTAGTGTGCATTACAGCTAGTCCAGAACACTGTAACCTTGAGCCCTAAAATAAAGACAGAGGAAATAAAAATCAATTTCCTCTAAACTGCTTGCCCAGAAACACGAGAAGGGAAGAGGGAAATGAAATGCCTTCTCACATTATGATACAATCTTCAAGCTTGATTTTTATGTTTTTTTGTTTTTATCATTACCAGAACAGAAAGCAACACTATCAGAATGTGCTAGGCCACTGAAACAGTAGACCAGCCAACATTTTATAGCTTTTGTCTACCCACAGCATTTTGGTTACCTTTTTTACACATAAGCAATGCTCCAATCAGACCGGAGTTAAAGTCCACCACCATGTTCTCATGTGAGTAATAGATATAGGTGAGACAGGGAGGGTCGGCTTCTTTAGGCCCAATTTCTGCAGTGATCTCCCATGTGTATTTATACACCAGGCCTGGAGGCACAGCATCGTCCAGTTTTTCAAAAGAAGATGTTCGGTCAGCATACAGGGAACCTGCATAGGTAGAAGTCGAGAGAGGGAGGTAGAGGTGGCATTGAGGGAGGGAGGGACTGATGAACGTGTGAACAGGGTTTTTACTACCATTGCCACCCATACACAGAGAGCTTGATTCTTCTCTCACCTGCACCAGCTTTACAATGGTGTAACTCCATTCACTTCAGCAGAGTTACTCCCAATTCTCACTGGTGTCCCTGAGAGCAGAATCAAGACCAGTAGTCGGTTTCATTTACCCAGGCTGATGTGGTGGGAGAGCATAGTACAACTGCTCAGCCTCTCCATGGTTGGAGTCAGGAGTGATTGAGAAGGTACTAGCTGCCCAATTCACCAGCTCTCCACTGATCCTGGTCCAGCCTCCCTCCATAACACTGGCCCTGTAGGAGCTACTGCAGCCTTCCGACTTTTGTGCATTACAAATCTGAATGGTGATAACATTGCATTTATGTATTTAATTTGTTTGCATTGTCTACAGCCAATAAATATGTTCGCTTAACAAGAAGGCTTCCTGGAGGTTATCAAAATTCTAGCTGCAAATAAGATGAGAAATCAGTGAAATATCAACCTGAACCATCATCAAACAGAATCGGAGATTTTCAGTGACATGTGATCGTTCCTCAACACAGAGCTCGACTCTGCTCCCACTCAGCTGAGAGCAAAACTCCTCTTGGGCTCACCATACGAACAAGGCATTAAAGAAAACCTCAGAGAGCTCTCCCGACAAACTGATTAATAGCAAGGAACAAGATCATCTAGAACTGGGGGGTGGGGTGGAGGAGGGGTGGGCTGGGAAATCTTGGACGTTTTTGCAAAAAATGTATTCACACAGTTTGAAATTTCAACATCTGAAAAAAATCCCAACCCCCTCGAGAGTTGCTGAAAAGGGAGAACATTTTTCCAGATATTGTTTCGAGATTCAAAACATTTCAACCACCTATGACATCATCAACCCTAATGCAATTAAATATTTGCAAGCTGACAGCCCACGTGCAGTCTCTGAAACCAGTGCAAAGGGAGTGTAAAATGCTACCATTCTGACATGGAAGTGCTTTACATTCACTTTGCACTGGTGAAAATGAGACACGAAGTGCAAATTGGGCGCATATTCAGTAATAACGAACCCATTACCAATGGTGGCAAATACCTTGAACTCTAAAGCCTTGGAACTGAAAGAATATAAATACATTTTCTTTAACACACACATTTAAACATTTACTGTATGGGAGGATAGTTCCCAATCTTTAGGGTAAGGTTCTTTCTGAAAACTGTAGCTGTTTGGAGTAAACAGCGTGTGAGGAGGCAGGACAATGTTGTGCAGTTCATTTAGTGCATAAACAGCCACAGACTAGATTCAAAGGTCACAGGTCATCAGTCTTTGGGGGATTTTCTGAGCAATTCCTCCCTCACCACTCTATTTTCTACCCCCTTGTTGCACTTGCAGCTCTATGCAATCTAGCTGATTGAGCGCCAGTTAGAAGAAGTTAACATCAAATTGGATTCCATCCTTAATTTTATTAATGGATGTTGGTAAATCATTTGGCAGGATAGAGTGGCACTGTTTTAAACTGATAGCTTTACTCAAGTTTGATTTGGTCTCTATGGCATTCTAGACAACCAGCAGGATATATTAGTACCATGCCTCTAACAACTGACAGCCAAAGGCCAGATCTTGCAAGAAGCTGAGCTCCTCCTGGGAGATACCAAGTACCCTTTGTCATAGTCCCTGGGTAGGCCACCCCTTCTGAGACCCTGTTCCAGTCCCCCGACTGCATCCCTTTCAAGTGGCAGGGCTGTGCCTCCACTTCTTTTTGGGGTGAGATCCCCTGATCCAACCACTCCCTGACTTGGTCTCTGGGTCACACCTCCCTGGTTGCCAACCATGATATTGAGCAGGCCCAACAGCTTGGCACCTGCAAGAGATTCTCCTGGGAAGCCTGTGGTCAGTGGTAGTACGCAGTGACACAGAAGCAGCCTCTTCAAAACAAAAGTATGATTTGTTTGCCAAAAGGCACACAGCACTCAGAGAGATGGATTGAAAATAAGAGACCTATACACAGACTGTCTTACCTACACTAGGCATTCCCCTCATGTCCCTAGGTAGCCTTGGAGCCCATGTTTTCTTGGGGACCAAATTACATCCTGCTTGCTGCCCAAATTACGACCTGACATCAAAGGTCGATGGTGTCCATACCCTGGACTTGGTTTTCGGCCCTTCTCTATCTAAGATTATATAGTCTTGAGTAGAAAAAAAGAATAGATGGCATTTTACAGCACATACCTTCTGATAGTTTGTTGTAAGCTATGCCTTGTGGGTGAATGCTCAGTGGTTTGTTGGCCATGTTCTTAAAGTGAACTACTAAAGTGTCTCCCACTTCAGCATGCAGAGTTGGTCCCAGAAGTCCTGCAGAAATTCAGCATAAAAAAGAAAAAGAGATAATGAGTATCAAATGGTGCATCTTAGTGAAAGGGAGAGAGGTACCTTCTCCTGAGTGGGAAAGTGAACTCCTGTTAAAGGACAAGTTGCACAAAATAAAGGCAGAGGATTTAATGCCAGTGCAATGAGGATTAATGCTATCCAGTGATTTAGCTGTGAAATACCTGGATGGTGGAAAGGCAAACAAGGATCTAACAAGATGTTGCCCAATGTAAATGAGGTTGTGAATTATATATTCAGCAAAGGACACTGAAAATCATCGGAAAATTCTGCACATGAACAGAGAAGGCTGTTTCCTGGAGATGGAAAGTTTAGTGAACAGACAGCTTAAAAGTTGGGGAGAGGATTTCTCCCTTTACGAATTAGTCACCGGTACTACCAGAGTTTTAGGAAAGCAGACAGAAGTCTTAGGGAGTGTTTAATGCAACATCCAGAGCAACAGCCTCCACAACACAAAGTATGCCTCCACTTCAGTGGGACATGCAGTTGCTAGCATGGGAATGCCTTGCCAAGCGGCTTTAATCTAGATAGCACGGCTAAGAGTAGCAGAAAAGACGCAATAGCGCAGACCCAGGTGCAGGCTAACAATGTCAGTACATACCTAGGAGGAGCCCACACTGAAGCCCATGCTCCTGCATCTTCTTTGCTACTTTTAGCCACGTTAGCTACATTTAAGCTAGTGTGGGTATGCATACCTGCGCTGGTATCACACTTCCCAGTGCAGTGTAGATATACTCACAATCAGGGAAGAAAAGCTCCTTCAGTCACAGAAGGCATGCTGAGGAAAAGGGGTTGGTAAGAAAGGTATTGTAGCGATGGCCTGAGGCATCTTCCACTGCAGTCAAAAGGATTTTTTCCATTGACATTGATGCACAAATGGAGCAAACCCTTGCAAAGGTGGTTTCTTTTTATTTAACTAGACATTTACCTGTAAATACATAGCACCTGTCAATGAGTAGCACCTCACTCCACCCAGTGACTGCATCATAGGGAAAAGCCAGTTTTACCCATCCTATCTGAGGGGAAGGCTTTTATGGAACAATGAAAAGTTACCAAAAGATAGAACAAAGGAAGCCAAGTATTGGAAAGGGGCATATCAATGCAGCCACCACACAGGAAGGGGAAGCACTGTGCAGGAGAGAGCAAGGTCACAGGCTGGGGGAAGGAAACTCCATGTGGGATAAGCCACCCAACATGTAACAGCCTGCATGAGGCAGGGGAAACCCTGCCTGCCTACCTTCCTGGACACAGGTGTCCCTCCAAGGACTCCCAAGGGAAGAGTGAGCTAGCGAGGCACATTGCGCTTAGGATGGTTCTTGTGTTCTATATGATCTGTATTGTCTTGTGCTTTATGTGATTAAGTAAAAGAGCAATTGTGTTAGGCTCTGTGCAGAGCGTGAGAGTGTGTTATCTGCTTCACAATTATCACATGCCTCCTGTTCAACTAAACCTTGGAGTGGAGTGTAGGGAGAGGGTGGGTTTGAGTACAGGAGTGGTGGAATCCATCATGGGGAGTACTAAGGGGAGAGCCTCTGCAGCTGTGCACTGATCCAGCATGAGCCCAGGCAGAGGATGGCAAATGGTGTCAAACAGAGCCTGGGGTTGGAGGATTGAGTGTGATCAGTGTGACTGTTTTGCACAGCGCTACATGTGTGGGAGATTGATAGCAGTGGAAGGGAGCAACACCCACATTTTTCAAGTTCTGGAAATACACAAACCGGCCTCCAGAAATGGGTGCCCACATATTCTGCAAATGCTGCAGTAGTGTACGCCTGTATGGCCAGCAACGGCACCGCATACAGACCCATCACACAGATGACGTTCCAGGAGCACGAATGATCCCACAGAAGGGATCATTCTGCAACAGTATGATCATAGCAATATATTAGAAACATGCAATAGGCAAGACAGTCAAAATCTCCTGGTTATGAAGCTGAAAACAGTCAATGACTTACATTTTCAAAGGTGGCTAGTGATTTTGGGTGCCCAGTTTGAAATACTGTAAAGTGGCTTGATTTGCAAAAAGTGCTGAGCCCACCTGACTCAGAAAATCAGCCCCTCTTAAGGCATCTCAAAATCAGTGACCCAAAAATGGGAACTCCAATTACTAGTCACTTTTGATTCATAAATTCCAAGGCCAGGAGGAACCATTGTCATCAGCTAGTCCAGGGGTCCTCAAACTTCATTGCACTGAAACCACCTTCTGACAACAAAAATTGCTACATGACCCCAGGAGCGGGGACCGGAGTCTGAGCCCACCTGAATCCGGCTGCCCCGTGCAGGGCGAGGTTGGGGGAGTGCAAAGCCAGACCCCCACTGCTCTTGGTGGGGAGGCCAAAGCTGAATCCCAAGAGCTTCAGCCCGAGGTGGGGGGGCCTGTTACCTGAGGGCCTCCCACACACTCAGGACTGAAGCCCTTGGGCTTCGGTCCTGGGCCCCAGCAAGGCTAATGACAGCCCATGACGACTCCATTAAAATGGAGTCATGATCATTTTTCCCTCTAAGCTGTGCGCATGTGCGCGCGAACACAGATCCTAAACCCTCTGCACATGGCGAAACACGGCATGCACAAAAATTTGCACAGAAGTGATTTTTTGCACACACATGGCCTGTCAAAAATTAGAGGGAACATTGTCATGACCCACTTTGTGGTCCCAAGCCACAGTTTGAGAACCTCTGATCCAGGCTGACCTCTTGTATAAGAGGCCATAGAACGTCTCCAGAACAATTCCTAGAGCAGATCTTTTAGAAAAGCTCTGAATCTTGATTTAAAAATAGCCAGTGATGGAGAATCCAGCACAACCCTTGGTAAATTGTTCCAATGGTTGCTTACTCTCACTGTCAAAAATTTACACCTGATTTCTAGTCTGAATTTGTCTAGCTGCAACTTCCAGCCACTGGATCCTGTTATACCTTTCTCTGCTAGATTGAAGAGCCCATTATTAAATATTTGCACCCCACGTAGATACTTATAAACTGTAATCAAGTCACCCCTTAGCCTTCTCTTTGTTACGCTAAATAGATAGACTCTGAGAACTCAGTCACTATACAGCATGTTGTCTAACCCTGTAGTCATTCTTGTGGCTCTTCTTTGAACCCTCTTCAGTTTAATCAATACTGACAACAGAGGCCAACATTTTTAAGGGATTGGGCTTTTGGCTCCTGGGCTATAGAGAAGAGCCACCTAAATTCTCTATATATTTGCTTGGCTTGCAGTATATGCTAGCCGTGAGTATACAAATACAGGTACGTTTTCCTGCCCATGGAAGACATTGGCTTTGAAAGTTATTTTCTGCTTACCTGAGAAAGTATCTGTTGGTTTTGCTTTCTTAAAATCTGCTTCATACTCTCTATAGGCAATTTTCTTAAACACAGGCTCTGAATTTTCTAATCTGCAATAGGAAGTATTAAAAAAAATAAATTAAAGGTAAAGCTCCTTAGCTATTCAGTGTGGTCCAGTGGAGTGGGCAGGAGACCGGGCCACTGGAGACCTGGCTTCGATTCTTGGCTCTGTCACTTGGGTAAATCATTTCATTTGTTTCCCCTCCCATTGTGTCCATTTAGAGTGTAAGCTCTTGGGGACAGGGAGTCTCTTAGTACATGTTCATTCAGCACTTAGCACAATGGAGCCCCAGTCGCAGGTGGGGCTTCTGGACACTATTGTGATAGAGTTTAATAACGTAACAAACCACCTTTTGCTATGCTGTGGCTCCTTTCGGCTCTACTGTGAGGTTGGTATTAGTTTCCTTATTTCACAGTTGGGGGAATAGGAATCCAGAGGGCTGAAGTGACCTGGCCAAGGTCACAAAGGAAGTGTACTGTAGAGATGGGAGCAGAACCTGGATCCCCCATCCCTGTGCTTCATTTTCAACATCACCTGCAATGATCTCAGCACAATCATTCAGTGTGGCAATTATCTGTAACTGCTGTGACTTTTAGGTAAAAAAGAAAATGTGATTCATTCCCCTTTGAAAGAGCAAACTGGCCTCTTATAAGGCAGCCCAGGGATCAAAGCCATTCAGGAAATTGCTTCTTGGGAAATGTGGCAACTGTCTTTACCTTTTGATGCATAAAAGTATACGCACAAATGGATCCCATGCCCTGTGCTGTAGAAGGAACCCAAGCGGGCAAGAGGAAGAGCGCACATGGCTCTTGGATGATGGGTGTTGAGCTGAAATGAAGGTTGGAGGGGCAGAGCCGCTACATTTTGTGTCATGCATCCCTAGCTGATTGGTAGATTTCTTGGTAACTACTGCAGGGGGCGTTCAGCAACAACTCCCTCTCAAAGTCTCCTACCTTCCTTTCAGGAATGTAAGGCACAGGCTTCGTAGGGGGAAGTTGATGACAGTACACAGACAGGGAGACAGGGCAGGTGGATGAAGGGGAGGTCAGCCCATGGTGATGGCTCAGGATCCAGCCTCTGAGTTCAGAGCAGATCTGCTGCCTTGCAAGGCTGTGGATTACCCTAAATCACTCTCCCGCAAGGAAAGAATCGGGCAGAAACGCCATAGGTGTCTACTCCATGGGGAGCAGAACTGGGGACCCTATGAGTTAACAGGGATTTTGTCATTGACTTCAGCAAGAGAAGGCTCTGCTCTATAGAGCTCACTGCTGAGTTTTTCCCTGCAAGAGTTTGTCCTCACAAAGGTGATATGTGACCTCATGTTATGATGTTTGATGGAACTTGCCTGACCGACCCTGGGGCGTAGGAAGAAGGAAGTTATGACAAAAGGAAGAGAATCATTAGAAAAACCTGACATTTTTTCATGAAAATCTTGAATTGAAATTTCAAAAATCTGAAACGTTTCTGCCAGGATTAGCAATAACGTACAGCCAGAAATAATCTTTGACCAGCCAGTGTGCGTAAACAGAGCCAAACCTCTAGCCAGCTTGGTTTCTATACACAGCGATGAGTGGGAGACATACACGTAGCACAAAAGAAACCAAAGAGCAGCTTGGAAACGTCATGGACGTATGAAGGCAAGCCCAAACGGTGTATGTTTGGAGGGCAGGGTGCACTGAAAAATTACACCTGGTCATATCATATACAGCACTGCCAGCCTCAAATGTTCAAAACCATGAGATTTTGTTTGTAAAAAATTGCCCAAAATAGAGCAGTCCTATTGAGACCTGAGTTGTTTTTAGTGTTGGTGTAGCTGTGTTGGTCCCAGGATATGAGCAAGACAAGGTGGTGAGGTAACATCTTTTACTGGACCAACTTCTTTCTGAGTTAGCAGCCAATAAAAGAATAGGTAATCACTTTAGAGATCAATTAAATGCATTCAGAGAAGTTTTGGGCCCCCTTTCGAGACACACTTGAATAAAAAACATTCAAACGGATCAAAGAATGTCCGACTTCCATGCCACCTAACCCCTCCACCTTTTCCCTCCTGGGTCCTTCCCTCCTCTCCCTATTCATGTAGGTCTCCTATATTATTACTGGTTTCAGAGTAGCAGCCGTGTTAGGCTGTATCCGCAAAAAAGAACAGGACGACTTGTGGCACCTTAGAGACTAACCAATTTATTAGAGCATAAGCCCATGAAATTTGTTAGTCTCTAAGGTGCCACAAGTACTCCTGTTCTTTATATTATTACTGTAACCTCTACCCTACTGTGTTACACCTATATAGTACTGTCTGGTTTTGTATGGTCTGTTCTTGCAGCTTTGAAGAGTTGTAAAATTGCATAATTCTGTTGGAGATCCCATGAAGCCTGCAGTATTCAGCAGCGTATATCAGCTGTAAGTCATTTACCTTTTGGTACTTATTGGGGGGGTTTTTAACCACAAAAAAAAATACTAATCCCAAAAAATTTGTCAGTGTTGCCATGGGAACCTGAAAGTGAAACTGAGCAGAAAGCATGAACATGGTGAAACTGACTGTTGTGTATTCATCACCTCAGCTGAAGAAATGTACTTAGTAAGCAACCATAAAGAAAGTAAACTAGATTATTCATTTACATTTTTAAAAATCTATGGTGCTTTTTGTAAGGATCTTTTCTTATTTAAAAATAGATGTAATTTTGCCAACTCTGGTGATTTTTTTGGTTAGTTCTGCGACATTTGATGTTTTTTCTTAAAGCCCCAGTCACTTGAATCAAAAGTTTGCATGAGAATCTCAGTTTTTTAAAAAAATAAAAAATAATTAACCCCCCCAAAACAGTACATTTTTAGTGGTTGCAGAGAAAACTTGGAAAATGTGACGTGTGACCAAAAAGCAAATAAAAAGAACTTCAAATTTCCCCCCAAATGATGAGATTTTAAACAGATAATAATGTTGAGAGTTTTTTTATTTGCCTTGTGGCTTTTGAGCTTTTCTACACAACTGTGAGGGCCAGAAACTTTTTTTTACTGTTGAAATGAAAACTGAGATTCTGATGTTTTCACCTAGCTGCAGAATCTCCCGAGACTCATGCAAAAATTCTCAATGTAGGATTGACCCCAGTGACAGTTTGGGGGGCACAGAGGACATGGGACTGAGTCCAAGTTTGCCTTTGTCAAAATGGCATCAATAATAACGGCTCCAAAAAAAATCACATGGTGTGAATAAAACAGCTGATAGCATTGAACTGAATTAAGGGCTTCATCCAACGGGAATCAATGCAAAGACTCTTATCGACTTCCATAGGCTGGATCAGGCCCTAAGCCCAGCTCTGCACAAACTCCTCAGGAGACTCAAGTCCCTTTCAGCCCAGGAGGGAGCTGGTTGCCTCCACATCTTCCTACTCTTACCTGGACTGTTCTTTGGACTGGGGTCTGTAGCTCCAGCTGGTGGTCTCTGCGGCTATGTAATGCTCCCGGACCCGAGCTGCTCCCACCCGATGCCACGCCAAACCTGGCCACCACAAACCAAGCAGCATCAAGAGAAGGAGGTGCGTGCAGGAGAGCCCCATGGTGCAAGCTCCTGCTGATGTCACACTGGGAGCCACATGAGGCAGTGGCTGCTGCTTTTGCTGCTACTGTTGGGGAAATGCTTTCACTGTGGTTCGTGATGCAAGTAGAGGGGGTGGTGTTAGTGACACCCAGGTCATTGCTCTTCACCTCCTCCTGCTGCTGACAGGAATCAGAGGGGAGATAAACAGCTGCTCAGGCTGCCTTTCCCTCCCTCCCCCACATCTTCACTGCTGTGTGCCGAGCACAGAGGACAAGCAGCCTCAACCACATAAGGCAGAGTTGGTTGGCTGGGTCGTTGCCTACTAGGGCAGTAGGGTATTAGGGGCAGCGGCCCAAATAAAAACAGTTTATGTGGCTGAGTTGCAGGGTGATGAAGCGTAGGGGCAGTGCTGGCACTGGGGGCAGGGACCTGGCTAGAGATGCCACATATCCGATGAAGTGAGCTGTAGCTCACGAAAGCTCATGCTCAGATAAATTGGTTAGTCTCTAAGGTGCCACAAGTACTCCTGTTCTTTTTGCGAATACAGACTAACACGGCTGCTACTCTGAAACCTGTCACATATCCTTGGATTTCAGGGATTATTCCAATTTTGAGGGGGAAGGATCCTGCATTCTGAAAACCTGGCATGCTGGGTGATAAAGAGCAAGAAATAGTTCAGGGCCTGGGGACTGACAGGCTCTAGAGACTTATAAAAAAAAGTCTCTAAAATGATTTTCTTGAGTGAAAATTTGTTGACATTGTTGAAATTTGACATCAACATTTTCAAGCCTTTTTGGATAATTTTTGTTGATTTTTTTTTTACATAAAAAACAAATCAGAAACATTATCAAAATGGATATTAACTTTTTTTGGTTTTCTCCCATTGTCAGGTTTTTTTTGGTAAAAGAAAAATAGCTGATTTAGGTAAATGCAAAGTTCCAGTGATCTTTTTGACAGTGTCTTTGCTAAATATTTAAACAAAAACAAAAAATAATGAAACTACAAAAAAGTAAAAAAAAAAAAATCTAACAAAGAAAACTAGGTTCAATTTAAAACACTTTGAACCAAAAACATGTTGGCAATTTCACCCAATTAATTTTGGATGTAACCAACCCCCAACTCTAGCTCTGGGATACATTTACAGGGCACTTGTCCATGCTGTACTGTTCTAGTCTCTGGCTCTCACAGATGCATAGATTTTAAAGTCAGAAGGCACCATTATCATTATCCAGTCTGACTGCCTTTTCAGACACAGGCCATAGGACTTGCCTGAATTAACTCCTGCTTCAAGTCTAATAACTGTGATTGAATGAGAGCACATCTTTTAGAAAAACATGCAATCCTGATTTAAAGATTTCCAGTGACAGAGAATCCACCACATCTCTAGTAAATTGTTCCTATGGTTAATTACCTTCACTTAAAATGTGCATCTTGTTTTCAGTCTAAAAATGTCTAGCTTCAACTTCCAGCCATTGGATTTTGTAATGCCTTTTTTCTGGTAGATTAAAGAGCAGTCTATGTTCAGAAATCTCTTCTCCGTGTAGGTACCTGTAGCATTTGTTATACCTTTGTCTGTTAGACTGAAGAATACTCTTATCAAATTTTTGTTCCCTGCATAGTTTCTTCCAGGTCATTGACAAAAATGTTAAACAACACAGAAGAATCGATCGCTGTGGGATTCCACCAGAAACACACCCACTGGATGATGATTCCTCAACTCTCAAAATGAAATTGTAAATGTATCAGTTAGCTATGTTTTTATCCATGTAATGTGTGGCATGTTCATTTTGTGTCATTCTAATTTCTTGACAAATTAAAATACCATGTCAAGTGCCCTACAGAAGTCTAAGTATGTTACATTGACACTATTTTAGCTAAACTTGTAATCTCATCCAAAAAGATATCCAGTTAGAAAACAGATTTTGTCACCCTATAAACCCATGTTGATTGTCATTAATTACATTATCCCTCATTACGTCTTTCATCATCAAGTCCCACATCAGCCGTTCTATTATTTTGCTCGGGATCCACCTCAGACGGACACGCCTATAATTACTTGGTCCTCCCATTTATTTTTTTTAAGTACTGGCATAACATTAATTTTCTTCCAGTCTTCTGGAACTTCCCCAGTGTTCCAAGACTTATTCAAAATCAATAGCAGGGGCCAGAGAGCCCCCCAGCCAGCTCTGAAGATTCTTGGATGAAAATTATCCAGACCTGCTGATTTAAAAATGTCTAACTTTAGTAGCTGTTTAACATCCTCCTTAGTTACTGTTGGAATGGAAAGTATTTCATCATAATCATATGAGATGAAACTACTGTCTTGCTTTTTCCCCCAAACATAGAACAGAAATATTTATCAAACACACATCTGCCTTTTCTGTGTTATTATTGACAATTCCACTATTTCCTCTAGTAATGGACCAGTTACCATTGTAGGATTCTTTTTGTTCCTAATGTATTAAAAAATTTCTATGGCAAGCAGAAATAAGGACAAGAAAATTTCTCTTTGTGTCCTTTTGCTTCTTTTCTTAAGTTTCTACCGTTACTATCTTGTGATTTATGTTAATTTCTATTAACTTCTCCTTTTTCCCCATTTGTCATTAGAACAAATGGAAAAAAGGGGAAGTTGATAGCAACTAATATAATTTATATATAAAATTTTACTGCTGCTTTTACTTCATCTCTCACAGCCAGGCAGCTGTCTAACCAGCGTAGTCTTGCACCTAAACAAACAGTGGTGGATTTAGAGTTAGTGGGGCCCTGTGCGCAGCTTCATTTTTGGGGCCCCCACCCCGGTAGTGGCGGCTGGGAGCCCCGAGCCCTTTTAAAATTGCCAGGCCCCACGGCAGCTGCTTCTTCCCCCCCGTCAGCAGCCCTGGGTGCAGGGGGTGCTGCAGTGCCCCCACATTTTAAGCGGGGCTCCACTGCTGACCTGCACCATTTATGTTAAAACATAGTGTTAGGAGCACAGAACTGCCCGGTCCCCTGGGGAGACAGGGAGGTGCCCGAGCCCGGCCACGGGGGCTACAGCGGCTAAGGCGGATCGCAGTAGCCTGCATTGCAAGGACTCACCGGAGGTGAGCATGTGGAGGCAGCAGTGTGCTCAGGTGGCCGCCAATGGAGCCCAGCCTCCCCCTTCAGGTGGGTGTTCAGCCCAAGTGGGTCTCTGCCCACTTCTCCTGGCTGGTCAGTGGGGCAGCAATGGAGCCCGCAGAGCCCTGGGCGCAGGGCACCCGCCAGGACCCTAGGGTACCCCAGAGGCAGCGTACGAGCAGAACTGCCATGGGGCTGTGGAGGAAAGGAGACACCAAGATCTTCATGGCCGAGGACAGCTTCGGGTGCCCCGGCAGACCCACGCTGGCTGGCCTGGAGAAGTGGGCAGAGACCCATGGGGGCTGAACACCCACCTGAAGGGGGCTGGGGGCACAGCTCCATCGGCAGCGACCTCAGCACCCCGCTGCCTCGATGCGCTGATCTCTGCTCGCCTCCCCTGGCCGCTAGGTCCTTGCAAAGCAGGCGGCTGCGATCCCCCTTAGCCGCTACGGCTGTGCTGCAGCCCCAGTGGCTTGGCTCAGACACCTCCCTGTCTCCCCAGGAACCTGGGTGGCTCTGTGCTCCTAACAATATGTTTTAACATCAGTGGCGCAGGGCGGCAGAGCCCGCAGAACCTTGGGCATGGGGCGGCAGCCAGGAACTCAGGCAGAAGCGGAGCCCTGCAAAAAACATGGGGGTACTGCAGCACCCCCGTACCGCTAGTCACCATGCCTATGTTTTGGGGCCCCCAGTCGTTGGGGGCCCTGTGCCACGGCACGGCATGTTTCAGGGTAAATCCGCTCCTGTAAGCGAACAGCAATTTTTAGTTCTGTGATCAATTCCTCTCTGTTGGTTAAGATGAAGGGAGTTGTAGCTCACAAAAGCTTGTGCTCAAATAAATTGGTTAGTCTCTAAGGTGCCACAAGTACTTTTTTTTTTTTTTTTTTTTTTGCAAATACAGACTAACATGGTTGCTCCTCCTCATTTAGGGGAACATGAGATCTCCAGTGTATGTCACTCAAGCTGAAGTCCTTTATGAGCACACAGCTTTTTTCCCTTCACATTATAGATAGGTGGTCATTGTGATGTTGCACCCCATAATGCTTTATGGAAATATGCCTATGAAAGTAAATATGACATAACTGGAATATGTTTCATGCTAGATATGCCATGTAACATCTCTGCAAAGGTTATGATCTACTGGATATATTGATCCTATTTGTATACCTGTATCATTTTTGTATTTGAAGTTTTGAATATTGGCTATGTTCTTGTTTAATTTTAAGTAGCCTCAGTGAAGCAGTTGGCCAGCTTCCTGAGAAAAGACTATCTCAGTAAGTGCCCAATCAAGAAACACTTAAGCTAACAATGAACTTGGAGATGCCAATCCACATCTGAGCTTCCCTAGGAATGTGGCCTGGCTGGTAAGAAACGGAGTCATGCATGCCCATGCGACTCCAAAACTCCATCTTGGAGCTGGATTCTGGATAGGAGAGAAGAGGGGGTCTCCATCCATAAGAGAAAATCTATTAAAGCCCCTGGGAGACCCCACCATTTTGTCTTCAGGTGACACAAAAGATAGCCTCTCCACCCCAGGGAGATGCCTGAAAGAAACTGGAACAAAGGACAATAGCTACAGGGGTACCTGTGGCACCTTAGAGACTAACCAATTTATTTTTTTGCGAATACAGACTAACATGGCTGTTACTCTGAAAGCTACAGGGATGTGAGTGATTGCTGGACTCAGACTAGGAGGCGGCTAGTCTGAAAAAAACTTTTTAGAACATCTCTGAGGGTGAGATTTTATCTGTAATCACTTTCTTACTGTATTAGGCATAGACTTGCATGTTTTATTTTATTTTGTTTGATATTTACTTTGTTCTAAGAAAAGGAGTACTTGTGTCACCTTAGAGTCTAACAAATGTATTTGAGCATAAGCTTTCGTGAGCTACAGCTCACTTCATCGGATGTATTCTGTGGAAAATACAGTGGGGAGTTTTATATACATAGAGAACATGACACAATGGGTGTTACCATACACACTGTAACCAGAGTGATCACTTAAGGTGAGCTATTACCAGGAGGAGACGGGGGGGGGGGGGGGAGAAAACGGACTTTTATAGTGATAATCATTTCCAGCAGTTGACAAGAACGTCTGAGGAACAGGTGGGGGGGATAAAGATGGGGAAATAGTTTTACTTTGTGTAATGACCCATCCACTCTCAGTCTCAAGAATTATAACATTCAAAAACCAGTTGGAGAACACTTCAATCTTTCTGGTCACTCGATTACAGACCTAAAAGTGGCAATACTTCAACAAAAAAACTTCGAAAACAGACTCCAACGAGAGACTGCTGAATTGGAATTAATTTGGAAACTGGATACAATTAACTTAGGCTTGAATAGAGACGTTCTTGTCAACTGCTGGAAATGGCCCACCTTGATTATCACTACAAAAGGTTCCCCCCTTCCCCCACCCCGCTCTCCTGCTGGTAATAGCTCACCTTAAGTGATCACTCTGGTTACAGTGTGTATGGTAACACCCATTGTTTCATGTTCTCTATGCATATAAATCTCCCCACTGTATTTTCCACTGAATGCGTCCAATGAAGTGAGCTGTAGCTCACGAAAGCTTATGCTCAAATAAATTGCTTAGTCTCTAAGGTGCCACAAGTCCTCCTTTTCTTTTTGCGGATACAGACTAACATGGCTGCTACTCTGAAACCTTACGTTGTTCTGTCTGCCGTTACTTGAAACCACTTAAATCCTACTTTTTGTATTTAATAAAATCATTTTTTATTTATTAATTAACCCAGAATACGTATTAATACCTGGGGGGGGGGGGGCAAACAGCCGTGCATACCTCTCTATCAGCGTAATAGAGGGCGAACAATTTATGAGTTTATCCTGTATACGCTTTATACAGGGTAAAACGGATTTATTTGGGGTTTGGACCGCACTGGGAGCTGGGCATCTGAGTGCTGGAGACAGGTGCACTTCTTAAGCTATTTTCAGTTAAGCCTGCAGCTTTTGGGGGACGTGGTTCAGACCTGGGTCTGTGTTTGCGGCAGGCGAGCGTGTCTGGCTCCAATCAGGCAGGGCACTGAGGTCCCAAGCTGGCAGGGAAAAGGGGCTCAGAGGTAGTCTCAGCACAACAGTTGGCAGTCCCAAAGGGGTTTCTGTGACCCAACCCGTCACAGTCACCCTGTTCTCTAATGTGATTTCATGGTCTGTAGCAGACATCAGTTAATACCCCATCTTCAGCTTTGTCGGTTAGACTATCGATCCATAAGCATTCAAGATAATTTGCTTCCAAACTGTCAGTGACTCAAACAGGTAATGCCATTTTTGACAGAATGCCACTCTCTCCCCCGTTTTGCCCACTTAATCCTTCCTAAATACATTATAACCATTAATTTTAATATTCCAATGGTGTGACTCACCCCACCAAGTTTAATACATACTAACCAGATCAAATTTTCTGCTCATAAATGCAGCAATGCCAATTTTTCTTGTTTATTACTCAGGCTCCTAGCATTGGTGTATAGGCAATTACAGAATTTCTTCTCTTCACGTCCCTTGATTACTTCCCCCCACCCCAAACATCCCAATTTTGTTCTGAGTGCTCATTATCTTCCCTCTTTTTATCTTCCCCGTTTGTTATTAGTTTAAATCCCCTCCTTAACTTCTGTAGCTAGCCTCCCGCTAGGAGATTAGGTCCCCTTCTACTGAAATGGAGGCCATTCAAATTGTACAGCCACCTCCTTACATAGAAGGTGGACCAATTTTCCACAGACTAAAACCCTCCACTAATTTACCTAGCCAACAGCTCACTTCCAGTGTCTTCTGTCTTCCTTTGCTCCTGGGACAGGAAGGACTTCAGGGAAGATCACTCTGACATTCCTCTCCTTCAGGACGCTTTTGAGTTCCCCGAAGTCCTCTATAATCTGTGAGGTATCATGTGAAGCGGTGGTGTTAGTGCAGATATGCACCATGACCAGTGGATTTTTGCCCACCAACTTCAGAAACCTATCCAGTCTCAGAGTGACATCTCCCATCTTCTCTCCAGGAAAACAGCACACTGTCCACCTGTCTCAATCCAGCATCTTTCCCTAACACGAAATCAAGAATTTAAGGAGTGACCTGAAATAAACAAACAATATGCCATGTTGGTCTGTGTATCAGCTTGGCTTGTGTCCTAGGGGCTTGCAGGTATCATGGTACCACCTCTATTTTGGAGAGAACGCCACCTGCCTAACATACAGCCTTTTCCCCAGGAACAGGAAACAGGCAGACATGGGTCTGTCTCCTAGTGTCAAGGTACGATCTTTGCCTGGGATGTCTGTCACTTTATGTTTGACAGAGCATCAGAAGTTTTGTTGCAAGGCACTGATGCAATGTCATGACCTTTGTCTCATTTGACTAACTTTAAATAGTGGCAGCCCTACATCCCGCACCATTCACATGTGGGATGGGAAGGGCAGGAAAGAACCTGCTGCCCTGCATGTGAAATGCAGGTCACTGATATTTAGCACAAAGCATCATTCATTAGATGCACCTACATCTCAGAGTAGGGCTGACACACAGTCACATCTATGGGTATGTCTACACTACGGAATAAGGTCGAATTTATAGAAGTCCGTTTTTTAGAAATCGGTTTTATATATTCGAGTGTGTGTGTCCCCACAGAAAATGCTCTAAGTGCATTAAGTGCATTAACTCGGCGGAGTGCTTCCACAGTACCGAGGCTAGAGTCGACTTCCGGAGCGTTGCACTGTGGGTAGCTATCCCACAGATCCCGCAGTCTCCGCTGCCCATTGGAATTCTGGGTTGAGATCCTAATGCCTGATGGGGCTAAAACATTGTCGCGGGTGGTTCTGGGTACATATCGTCAGGCCCCCGTTCCCTCCCTCCCTCCGTGAAAGCAAGGGCAGACAATCGTTTCGTGCCTTTTTTCCTGAGTTACCTGTGCAGACGCCATACCACGGCAAGCATGGAGCCCGCTCAGGTAACCGTCACCCTATGTCTCCTGGGTGCTGGCAGACGTGGTACGGCATTGCTACACAGTAGCAGCAACCCCTTGCCTTGTGGTAGCAGACGGTGCAATACGACTGGTAGCCGTCATCGTCGTGTCCGAGGTGCTCCTGGTCGCCTCTGTGAGGTCGATCAGGAGCGCCTTGGCAGACATGGGCGCAGGGACTAAAATTGGAGTGACTTGACCAGGTCATTCTCTTTAGTCCTGCAGTCAGTCCTATTGAACCGTCTTATGGTGAGCGGGCAGGCGATACGGACTGCTAGCAGTCCTATTGCACCATCTTCTGCCGAGCAGCCATGAGATGTGGATGGCGTGCAGTCCTTCTGCACCGTCTGCTGCCAGCCAAAGATGTAAAAGATAGATGGAGTGGATCAAAACAAGAAATAGACCAGATTTGTTTTGTACTCATTTGCTTCCCCCCCTCCCCTGTCTAGGGGACTCATTCTTCTAGGTCACACTGCAGTCACTCACAGAGAAGGTGCAGCGAGGTAAATCTAGCCCTGTATCAATCAGAGGCCAGGCTAACCTTCTTGTTCCAATAAGAACGATAACTTAGGTGCACCATTACTTATTGGAACCCTCCGTGAAGTCCTGCCTGAAATACTCCTTGATGTAAAGACACCCCCTTTGTTGATTTTAGCTCCCTGAAGCCAACCCTGTAAGCCGTGTCGTCAGTCGCCCCTCCCTCCGTCAGAGCAACGGCAGACAATCGTTCCGCACCTTTTTTCTGTGCGGACGCCATACCAAGGCAAGCATGAAGGCCGCTCAGCTCACTTTGGCAATTAGGAGCACATTAAACACCACACGCATTATCCAGCAGTATATGCAGCACCAGAACCTGGCAAAGCGATACCGGGCGAGGAGGCGACGTCAGCGCGGTCACGTGAGTGATCAGGACATGGACACAGATTTCTCTGAAAGCATGGGCCCTGCCAATACATGCATCATGGTGCTAATGGGGCAGGTTCATGCTGTGGAATGCCGATTCTGGGCTCGGGAAACAAGCACAGACTGGTGGGACCGCATAGTGTTGCAGGTCTGGGACGATTCCCAGTGGCTGCGAAACTTTCGCATGCGTAAGGGCACTTTCATGGAACTTTGTGACTTGCTTTCCCCTGCCCTGTGGCGCATGAATACCAAGATGAGAGCAGCCCTCACAGTTGAGAAGCGAGTGGCGATAGCCCTGTGGAAGCTTGCAACGCCAGACAGCTACCGGTCAGTTGGGAATCAATTTGGAGTGGGCAAATCTACTGCTGGGGCTGCTGTGATGCAAGTAGCCCACGCAATCAAAGATCTGCTGATATCAAGGGTAGTGACCCTGGGAAATGTGCAGGTCATAGTGGATGGCTTTGCTGCAATGGGATTCCCTAACTGTGGTGGGGCTATAGACGGAACCCATATCCCTATCTTGGCACCGGAGCACCAAGGCGCCGAGTACATAAACCGCAAGGGGTACTTTTCGATAGTGCTGCAAGCTCTGGTGGATCACAAGGGACGTTTCACCAACATCAAGGTGGGATGGCTGGGAAAGTTGCATGATGCTCGCATCTTCAGGAACTCTGGTCTGTTTCAAAAGCTGCAGGAAGGGACTTTATTCCCAGACCAGAAAATAACTGTTGGGGATGTTGAAATGCCTATATGTATCCTTGGGGACCCAGCCTACCCCTTAATGCCATGGCTCATGAAGCCGTACACAGGCAGCCTGGACAGTAGTCAGGAGCTGTTCAACTACAGGCTGAGCAAGTGCAGAATGGTGGTAGAATGTGCATTTGGACGTTTAAAGGCGCGCTGGCGCAGTTTACTGACTCGCTTAGACCTCAGCGAAACCAATATTCCCACTGTTATTACTGCTTGCTGTGTGCTCCACAATATCTGTGAGAGTAAGGGGGAGACGTTTATGGCGGGGTGGGAGGTTGAGGCAAATCGCCTGGCTGCTGGTTACGCGCAGCCAGACACCAGGGCGGTTAGAAGAGCACAGGAGGGCGCGGTACGCATCAGAGAAGCTTTGAAAACCAGTTTCATGACTGGCCAGGCTACGGTGTGAAAGTTCTGTTTGTTTCTCCTTGATGAAGCCCCCCGCCCCTTGGTTCACTCTACTTCCCTGTAAGCTAACCACCCGCCCCTCCTCCCTTCAATCACCACTTGCAGAGGCAATAAAGTCATTGTTGCTTCACATTCATGCATTCTTTATTCATTCATCACACAAATAGGGGGATGACTACCCAAGGTAGCCCAGGAGGGGTGGTGGAGGAGGGAAGGAAAATGCCACACAGCACTTTAAGCACAGCACTTTAAAAGTTTACAACTTTAAAATTTATTCAATGACAGCCTTCTTTTTTTGGGGCAATCCTCTGTGGTGGAGTGGTTGGTTGGCTGGAGGCCCCCCCACCACGTTCTTGGGCGTCTGGGTGTGGAGGCTATGGAACTTGGGGAGGAGGGCGGTTGGTTACAGAGGGGCTGCAGTGGCAGTCTCTGCTCCAGCTGCCTTTGCTGCAGGTCAACCATACACTGGAGCATACTGGTTTGGTCCTGCAGCAGCCTCAGCATTGAACCCTGCCTCCTCTCATCACGCTGCCGCCACATTTGAGCTTCAGCCCTCTCTTCAGCCCGCCACTTACTCTCTTCAGCCCGCCACCTCTCCTCCCGGTCATTTTGTGCTTTCCTGCACTCTGACATTATTTGCCTCCACGCATTCGTCTGTGCTCTGTCAGTGTGGGAGGACAGCATGAGCTCGGAGAACATTTCATCGCGAGTGCGTTTTTTTTTTCTTTCTAAGCTTCACTAGCCTCTGGGAAGGAGAAGATCCTGTGATCATTGAAACGCATGCAGCTGGTGGAGAAAAAAAAAGGGACAGCGGTATTTAAAAAGACACATTTTATAAAACAGTGGCTACACTCTTTCAGGGTAAACCTTGCTGTTAACATTACATACATAGCACATGTGCTTTCGTTACAAGGTCGCATTTTGCCTCCTCCCACCGCGTGACTACCCCCTCAACCTTCCCCCCTCCCTGTGGCTAACAGCGGGGAACATTTCTGTTTAGCCACAGGCAAACAGCCCAGCAGGAATGGGCTCCTCTGAGTGTCCCCTGAAGAAAAGCACTCTCTTTCAACCAGGTGACCATGAATTATATCTCACTCTCCTGAGGATAACACAGAGAGATAAAGAACGGATGTTGTTTGAATGCCAGCAAACATACACTGCAATGCTTTGTTCTACAATGATTCCCGAGTACGTGTTACTGGCCTGGAGTGGTAAAGTGTCCTACCATGAAGGACGCAATAAGGCTGCCCTCCCCAGAAACCTTTTGCAAAGGCTTTAGGACTACATCTAGGAGAACCGCAAATGCCAGGGCAAAGTAATCCTTTCACATGCTTGCTTTTAAACCATGTATAGTATTTTAAAAGGTACACTCACCAGAGGTGCCTTCTCCACCTGCTGGGTCCAGGAGGCAGCCTTGGGTGGGCTCGGGGGGTACTGGCTCCAGGTCTAGGGTGAGAAACAGTTCCTGGCTGTCGGGAAAACCGGTTTCTCCGCTTGCTTGCTGTGAGCTATCTACAACCTCCTCCTCATCATCATCTTCTTCGTCCCCAAAACCTGCGTCCGTATTGCCTCCATCTCCATTGAAGGAGTCAAACAACACGGCTGGGGTAGTGGTGGCTGAACCCCCTAAAATGGCATGCAGCTCATCATAGAAGCGGCATGTTTGGGGCTCTGACCCAGAGCGGCTGTTCGCCTCTCTGGTTTTCTGGTAGGCTTGCCTCAGCTCCTTCAGTTTCACGCGGCACTGCTTCGGGTCCCTGTTATGGCCTCTGTCCTTCATGCCCTGGGAGATTTTGACAAAGGTTTTGGCATTTCGAAAACTGGAACGGAGTTCTGATAGCACGGATTCCTCTCCCCAAACAGCGATCAGATCCCGTACCTCCCGTTCGGTCCATGCTGGAGCTCTTTTGCGATTCTGGGACTCCATCATGGTCACCTCTGCTGATGAGCTCTGCATGGTCACCTGCAGCTTGCCACGCTGGCCAAACAGGAAATGAGATTCAAAAGTTCGCGGTTCTTTTCCTGTCTACCTGGCCAGTGCATCTGAGTTGAGAGTGCTGTCCAGAGCGGTCATAATGGAGCACTCTGGGATAGCTCCCGGAGGCCAATACCATCGAATTGTGTCCACAGTACCCCAAATTCGAGCCGGCAACGTCGATTTAAGCACTAATCCACTTGTCAGGGGTGGAGTAAGGAAATAGATTTTAAGAGCCCTTTAAGTCAAAATAAAGGGCTTCATTGTGTGGACCGGTGCAGGTTTACATCGATTTAACGCTGCTAAATTCGACCTAAAGTCCTAGTGTAGACCAGGGCTATGAGAGAAAGCTTTGTGTTGCTATTGTGTGCATTTGTTGGTTTCCCCATCACAGTCTTACTCTCCCAGCAGAGAGGGCTTAAGACTGCCTGTTCCCAGACATGATTAAAACACATTAGAGACCCTACTGTGTTATAATCACTCTTCCTTCTTGCCAGTATTCCTTTAAACACCATTCAAATCCCTCCTACCAAAGTCAACTACTTATGCAAACTTAGGAGACACAAGGAGCAGAATCAACTATGAAGTCCTGTACGGATTATGCCATGTGGATCTGTATTACTGAGTTCAGTGCTTAGTTACTATAGATGCGGGTGAAAAGATGGTAGACAGATAGCAGGTACAATAGATACAGCAAACAGACTAGAAGCAGTATTTTTCCTGCCAGCTCTTATTTCTACCCTTTTAATGACTTATTTTTAATATACTAAACAAGCAGAAGGGAAGGATGGTCTTGTTGGTAAGGCACTGGATTAGGACTCAGGAGACTGGGAACCTATTCTGGCTCTGCCACAGATTTTGTGTGTGACCTTGGACAAGTCACTTAACCTCTCATTACTTCAGTTTCCGCATCTCTAAAATATGGAGGATAACCCTAAAGACTGATGAATGGGGGAAATGACTGTAGTATTATTCATGAATAGTGTGCCTCACTTTCCCTATTACATGTTTTGTTACTGACTGAATGCCAAGAGTTAAGTCAAAGAAGGCTATAAAAGGGTTATTAAAAAAACTGAGCAGAAAAGGTAAAACAATGACAAAGATGAATCAGCCTCTGATACGCACCTTCAAGCAGCTAACAATGGCTGGGCCATCAATGGGGGAAGGTTCCACCTGTGTGGCTCCATCTATGCCAGAATGGTTTACACTTCCCAAGGGCTAAGACTGGGATCAAAGGAGATATAAAACCTGAAGAGACCGTAGAAAAGGGAGTGGGGTTGGGTGAGCTGGGAGAGGCTACTCGGTATATCTGAAAAAGCAGACATGCTGGAAGACTCCCTGTGATGCACAGGGAGCATGCTGCAAGCAGAGTATGCTGTTCTTCTCAGTTCCAAGATGGGACTAAGCCAGACCTACCTGAGCTATGGCTACAGAGGTTAAGCTTAGGTAAGGAAATATGCATGTAAGACTGTTTACTTTATATCCTGGCTTTGTGTGCTTTTTACCTTGAGTGGAAGACTAAATGATGCTTTGTTTTAAAGAAGCCATTTCTGTGACACTGCAAACTTATGCTGGGTCAGGCTCCCAGACAAAAACAACTTGCAAGTGCCAAGCACAGTTGGACTTGCTGAATTAGTCCTGCTTGGCACCTAAGAGGTTAATAACCCAGGGCCTGGGATGAGTGAGCCAACTGAAGAATTCCACCCCAGGAAAGATAAAAGCACTTGTGCGGGATGCAAAAAGGGTAGGGCAACAGTGAATTGGGCCCAAAGTTCTTAACCATGGGCCTAATCCCGCCCATTGAAATCAATGGCAAAGCTCCCATTGACTTCAACAGGGCAGGAGGCGGTAGTGCATGAGAAAAGCAGTGGCAGGTACTTTTATTGCTTCTCTTAAATGAATGAGCTCCCCTACCTCTATTGGCCAAAAGAATAACTCAGGGCAAGATCTGACCTTTCATGTTCCACAGACCTCTCCCTGTTCTGTAGTATGTTTAAACTGAGAGGAAACAAATCCCAGGAGTACTTCTCACACAGATGATCAGATATAGTAAAACTGTGGCTTCCACACAAACCAAAATCCATTTCAAGGGCGCTTGTTTAGAAGCCACTGGTGGCTTTGTGTCTGAACCACACATGATTAAGTGAAGAAGGGCATTTTCTAATAAATTAGAAATTGTTAATTTTTTTTATTAGATTTCAAATTTCAAAAATATTTAAAAGATCACTGCCAAAACAATCTTATTTTTTAAAAAATGTCCTTACCTGTGCTACTGTCATCTAAGATGAACACAGAAGGCTTTCTGAAAGAAATTACTTTTTCCCCATTTATGTTGTGTTTATGTGCTGCATGTCCCTCAGCTTGAACAGTGAAACAAAGCTCTTCAGTTTCACCTTCTGAGTCTAGTAAGTTTACTTTTCTGGGATTTTTTTGCTACAGCATCAGGCTATTAGGTTTGTGTTTCCAACATTATAGGGAAATGTTTAAATGTCCAAAGAAGTTCTAATTGAATTAGTGAAAAAAATAATGAAAATATATATATCCATATTGGTTTTTTTTAAACAAACAGCTTTTTGGCCTAGTATTTGACAGTGTACCTCAGAGCGCTTATGTCAACATCTCAGCTCAGATATTTTATTCTCTACTAATGAGAAAAATCTAAATTCACAGATTAAAAAGACAAAACCAAAACCATTTAAGGAAAATCCTAGATGGAAAGTATGCCTTCATGTGTGTTTCACAGATTCAAGGCCAGAAGGGATCATTATACGATCATCTGGTCTGACCTGTGTAACTCAGGCCATAGAATTTGCACAGCACCTAGTTCAATGAAGCCCCAGTCCTAACTGGGGCCTCTAGGAGCTACTGAAATATAAATATTAAACAATAATGGTACAGAAATGGAAAATAAAATGTCACTTTAAAAAGAGTAGTAGAAGCAAATCCATGTTATCTTACTTATTAAAGCGGATGCTAGTTGATCTGTTACACACAACAAACAAGTTCAGGGTCACAGATTCAAATCCTTCTTAGCACAAACCTGAGTATCTAATGATAATCCCAGCAAGAGAAAAAGTCTCTTGGAGAGGTCATGGGTTCACAAGCCTTCAGGAGATCATCTGTTAAAGATACAGTATACAATACAACTTCAATAAGCAGCAACCTTTCATGGTGCTTCTGTCTGATGGTAGATTTGGCATTATATGATGCTATTACAAAATATTCATGAAGCACTGTAAAATTAGAGTACTTTATAAATGTAGAAGACAAACTCTGTGCCCTAAAAAGTTTATATTCTAAATAAGGTAAGGGAAAACTTAGGAGAACAGTTCAGGAAAGGGATATCCATGTTTGTGCCACACCTGAAGAGACTCCTGTAATAAACTGTAACAATCCTCCATTGCACCACCAAATTAGATAAGCAAGGTTGGAAGACAAAGAACTGTAGAATAGTTATTAAACTGCCTTGAGACAAAAAGAATTGAGAAAAAACAATTTAAAATATGCATCCAGCAAACATTTCCTGTACAGAGCAGGGCGGAGAGGAGAGAAGAACACGATTTTTCTGGGCAAACAAAGGAGTTAATTATTCAGCTGCAGCAAATACCAAAAATACCATTTTGAACATAGATGTGTGTGAGAGAAAGAGAGAGAGAGACTGACTGACTTACCAGGCCCAATGGATGCATTTCAAAACTGGGAGTGGTGAAACAATCAGATGGGTATAACCATTTCTACAGAAAGGCATTAAAAACAAGAGAGGTCTGCAGGGTCTTTCTCCGGGAACTGGTGAAATGGCTCCTTGGGGAAGTAAGCTGAAAACAGGACATGTTAAAAATCACAAGGGCAAGCAAAGGCAGACAAGCTGTAACGGATAAAGCTTCTTTTTGGAAAGAAAAAACTTTTACTAGAAAGGGACTTGTGTGTGGTTTACTTATTTGATAACCACGTTGCCCAGTGGGTAGAGCACTGCCATGGAACTTAAGCAACGTGGGTGCTAGACCCTGCTCTGCTGGGTGATCTTAGGAAAGTCACTTCCCCTCTTGGTGCCTCGGTTTCACCATCTATAAAATTAGGAGGATGAACCTGACCTCCTTTGGAAAGTGCTTTGAGATCTACTGATGACAAACCTGCACCTAGAATCATAGGGTTAGAAGGGACTGCAAGGATTCTCTAGTCTAACCCCCTGCCAAGGCGATCCAGCCTCCTTTTGAAAGCCTCCAGTGAAGAAGCTTCCACAACCTACTGAGGCAGTCTGTTCCGTTGTCCTACTGTTCTTCCAGTTAGGAAGTTTCTCCTGAGATTTAATCTAAATCTGCTATGCTGTACTTTGAACTGTCCTGCTCCCTGTGGCAAGAAAGACCTTTTCCATCTTTTTTATGGCAGCCTTTCAAGTATCTGAAGACCACTATCATGTCCCCCCTTAATCGCCTCTTTTCCAAACTAAACCTTTTGCAGTCATTTATATTGGTGCAACGTGCGAACAAATTAGAATAGCAGCATTTCGCACTCACTTGGCCCAGGTGTAAAAGGGTCCACAAAGTACAGTGCAGTGTACAATTAGGTCCCAAAGCATTTATGTGCTCAAAATCTGTATAATTCCCCAAAAGAAAAGAAGTCATAGAAATCCACTACTGTGCTGTTCTGAGAGAGTAGCCAATGCCCTCATGCTCTCATGCCAGGCCAGTCAATAAACAGCCTCTCAACTAGATGTCCCCTCTATGATGGAAAAGGTAGTAGTCATAAAGGGGGGTGTGGGGGGGGGGAAATAAAACCAGCACAGCAGTCAACATCCAGACTGTCAAAATCATACAAGGGATGAAGGGCAATTAAGGCAGCTTGTATTATCTGAGATACAGCCTTTTGTAAATTGGGGGCTGATTATCAAAAAATACGCTCTAGTTTTGCAACTTCATTTCAGACATACATACTAAATACGAGGTTTTGTGATCAAACTAACTTTTGCTCTTCTCATTCAATTTCACAAGCTAAGCCCAAGGGACTTGTATTCCTAGATAAAAAATTTGTGTGTTGGATTTTACTTACATAATTACTGGCAGACAGAACGTGTGTAGGTACAGCAGGGAATGACTGCCTTAGCATTCTGTTGGTCTAATGAGACATTTATAAGATAGATCTTTTCCTGTGGACTCTGTAAGGCTGTATGACTGAGAGCAAGGTGTTCGAGTTTCTACAGTCATTGATTAGATTAAGTTGCTTGTTGTGGACAGATAAACATAAAAAAAAATTCATCCCAGGGCAGTAATATAAGGACAAAGTTAAGAACCCCCACTAAACTTCAGCCCTGTATTTCTATATTTCCACCTGTCAAGGTTTTACATTTGCCTTCGGGGCTGAATTTCATCCTTTCCAAAAGCTTTTATTTAAACATAAATAAAAAAGTTACAAAAATATTTGCAATAGTTGAGTTACTGATATACTCTTACCATTGCCTGTGGCTAATGGAGATTTTTATTTGGGAATCTGTGTGTGTGTTTGTCTTTTTTCCCCTTAACGTTTTTGAAATGTTTGACATACGTTAAAAACTAGTGTGCCATCCAGGGTAGGAAAGCTAGATGGTTTTAAGCATTCCAACTTCTGCAAGACAGCTTCCCTACTTCATTCCTGAATTCTTAGGATGAAATGCTGACTCTGCTGAAGTCAGTGACAACTCCACTTGACTTCAATGTAGTCAGGATTTCACCACTGGTTTCCCTCAGTTTTAGCTCTCTGTGGAGCAGATACAGAACTCAGTAGATGGGCAAGACACTGGAGGCCCAGTGCAGATGCTATTACAATCCACAGCAGCACCTATAGAATTTAAAACACATGCAGGGAGGCACACATACGAGAATAGGAATCAAGACATTTTGTAGAGCAGGAGGCAGATGTATGGACTTGGGAAAGACAGATATAGTCATGGTAGCTTCAAGATGAACCACAGACAAAGGGACCTCTTGTAACTTGGCTTCTCTATAGCCTCTCTGAGATGGAGGCAGGAGGGAAGGACTGGAGCCTGTAGGAGTTCCTGAGATAGGATTCTCATAGGGGCATGGAAAGCTACCATTGAAGTGCCTGTGTTAGGATCTGCTGATGGCAGTAGCTCAGTTTCCTCTCTTCCATGCATGTATCCTAAAGGACGTCTTCTACAAAGAGCAACAAAATAATTGTGTTGATGGAAGTCATTGACTAACTTCAGCATCACTGTTTCTCAACTTTTCTGCTGGCATCAAACTACATGTTCCTCCTATATACCTGTGAAAATTCTGTTGCTGGTGGTGTAGATTCTGCCACTTACATCCAGGGCCAGAAGAATTGCAGCAAGGGAGATTTAGGTTGGACATTAGGAAAAACTTCCTTACTGTCAGGGTGGTTAAGCATTAGCATAAATTGCCTATGGAAGTTGTGGAATCTCCATCATTGGAGATTTTTAAGAGCAGATTAGACAAACATGTCAGGAATGGTCTAGCTAATACTTAGTCCTGCCATGAGTGTAGAGGACTGGACTGGGGGGGGGGGACATTTAGGGGGTTCTGGGGCAAAATTAGGGATTGGTCCTGCTTTGAGCAGGGGGTTGGACTAGATGACCTCCTGAGGTCCCCCCTTCCAACCCTGATATTCTATGAATGGGATTGTTGTCAGCCTCTAGTGTACCTGGGTGGAGGTGCAGGTGAAGATTTTGCTGCCACCTAACTCCCCATTGCAGGCTGCTGAAGATCATCATTTTCCCTGCAGAGGAAGGCATTAAAGATTCTGCCACTGCAGAAAGACAGTAGCATCAACAGCTGGCTGCCTCTAGGGTATCACCCTACTAAGACAAGGCTACTAGTGCACAGATGACAGCTGTTTCTTTTTCTTTCCAAATGTAGCAGCAGGGTCTTTCCAGGAATCTTCTCAGAAATGCTTCAGGGGAGTTCTCCTCTCAGGGAACTCTAGTGCCTGAGGGAAGGTGACAGGTTAAGTAGTAGGGATGGAGGAATTTTGAAAGTTTCAGATGGTATTATACTTAAGTGACAAATATTTGAAGAGGGTAAAGGAGGACTGAAAAGACCAGAAAGAGCAAAAGAATTCAGAATGGTAGTGGTTGAAGAGGCTAGAGACTACAGCATTGGACAAGTTTAGCTTCGGTCTGCCAGAGGGTATCTACTAACTGCACTTCCCTCAAGTTAATGTTTTCCACAGTTATGTGAAATTATTTAATCTGGAACAGCTATGTATAATCAAGTATCACAACTAGGGGTATCTCAGGCACATAGTATTGTTTCAACGTTTGGGTGAGTACATGAGTACTCATGGGTGAATTCAACAGTTGTTGGGCTCAGCTTCATGTAGTTGAAACTTTGAACATCGCCTCCCACAAGCAGTTTGGAATGAAACACAAGTATTTGAATCCATGGAAAGAACAGAAAAGGAACACAAGCACAGCCAGGGCAAATTCACGTACAAATACTGGTGGAAGTTTATGGACTACTGGTGGGCACGACTATTAACTACTAACCCAATCCACTAGGGGATAGAGAACCACATTAAAAGCCAGTTAACATTTTGAAATATTAGCGTGGAAAAAGCTTTTTAAAACAAAAGCTTAAGGCACTGAGTGTATTTTTGTACCTTCAAGATTAATCTGGAGGCCAAGAGAAAATACACTGAGTTAGGAATGACAGTATGTACCTCCCAAATAGGCTTTCTTGCCCACCATCTCAACACTATGCTTTAACAATTCATACAAGCCATCTTTGCTGTTTCTAGGGCTAGCTATTTTTGCTTGTGGCGCAGTACAAAGTTAAAACTTAGATATGATTATCACTTGTTTTCTCCTGCATCTTCTCAGAAAGGCACTTGAGCAAATCACCACAAGTTTCACCATGTAGTTCTGGGATAGCCATCAATTATACAAAAAACATCTGAACTGGAAGTTACTTGAAAAATAAAAAGCATTTTTATTACTGAAACCAAAAGAACCAAGCTTAGGCTAATACTGGAAAGCAAAGTTTTAACCTTTGATAAGAAAGAGCTACTAGCTGTAAGTAAAAAAAAAAAGATGCTTAAGGACTAACTAAGATTATGTGAAAATAAAAACCTATACTGCGAGTATAGGAATGAAAAATGGTTTATTTTACACATAGATCTTTATTAAAAAGTAAGGCTGGTAGTGGAACTTTTTATTTTGATGCATAAACTTGATAAAAGTTGAATGTTACAGAAACTGTGTACAATGCGGAACAAAAGTCACATGTATAGGGTTTTTTTTAAAAAATCAGAACCAGTAATTAGCATAGACATTTGTGATTTCTAGTTACATTGTAAAGTGCCTTGTGTAGTCATATTCTATAGTTGGAATGACCGCTTGTACAAATTTCAAGAAAATAAGAAGATACCTGAGTCTCTAGTTAAGGTAAACATGGAGTAAAAGAGTAATTAAATGCTTACTTTATATCCAAGAAAACTAGGTAAAATCATGCCTTTTGTAAGTGGCCTGAATCTTATCAGTATTTCATTAGGTAGGAAAAGTATAGCTTAGAAAGTCCAAAGGGGGACAAGAAAATAATACACTAATATAGTGAAGAATGGCACTTTTCAAAACTTATGATTTGAATGATCAGGTATTATTTCAAGTTTAATAAATTCACTTATTTTAAAAAAAAACTTTACCCTGCTAACACTAAGCCAGTTTTGTATGAAATACTTTGTGTTTACATTGAATTGCTTTCTATGGGTTACCTTCCAGTTTAACTTGCTTTAGACATATGTTACACCACATAATCTGTCCCATCCACAGGTAGCAGATATGAAGCAGACTCTACAGTTTGTGTCCATCTTGAACTGTAATAGAATGACAGAGCCACATGAAGGGTTAAAACCCCACACTATTAGTTTAGTTATCAGCCTAACTAGCTGTAATCTATACTGGTACAACTTTCTTCTTTATTCAAGGCATAAGACTAGCTGGTATGAAAGCTGCTGCTGGTGGTTCAGGGCTTTCAGCTGCACCACAGCCACCCCTTCCCTTCTTGCTTTAGAACAGGAAAGCCATTTGAAGGATTCATTTAAAGGGACACTGGTACAGTACCCTGAAAGTGACATTTCTGTCTGAAAGTGATGTACTAATATACTAATTGTGTAATCATTGTACCTACTGTTATTACAAGTGTCACTTAAGATCCCTCATCTCACTGAGAGATCAGAGAAAGTACTGTTTGTACAAATGCAACTGACCAACAGAAGTGTGAAAGTGACTAGCTATAACATGAATTATTTTCACTGTTCCGTTGGTCAGTTGCATTTATTTTAGAATTAGCATGAGATCACTCATGAACTTTGCTGGGGGAAACTCAGTCAGCACATGCATACTACTTCCCAGTTCCTGTACGTAAGAAAAAAATGGCAATTTGGTGTGCCTTAGATGTTATTGCTAATCTAAAAGTGACTTCAGTAGTAGTAAGCCTCCCAAATTACCTGCAAAATAAAGTTTTAGGAATGGACAGAGGATGGATTAGACCTTTATTAGATAACACACTCTTCAGAGGTCTCCTGACATTCCATGGAAAGGATACATATGAACTCCAAGTTCTCCCCCACCTTCTGCAACTGTTTCAATTATTTTCTTCATCACTTCTGCATGCCTGAAAGTAGAGTGGAACTCTTAGAGATATCATGCCAAGACAGCTCAGTCTTCCATAACTCAATAAAATTAGATTACTTGTGCAGATTAATAGCCTTAAGTAGTATGACTGGATGGCTACAGAAAGTGGTATTTGGATAGGGAATTTTTTTAACGTTTAGCTTACTGGCGTAAAACCAACTGCAAACCATGACTTATTACCAACTAATGGCTGTTTGGTTAGGCTTCTGAAAGACCAGGGCATACTTAGTCCACATCAGAAAACACCCTGAAGAACATTATCCTTGTGGGTAAGTTTCATGCTTCACCCTGGACATGACTGCACTGTGTCAGAGAAGAAGTACATTATTGTGGAAGTGTGGAATGAACTGGAGTTAACTCATCTGGGGGTAGGTTGCTTCCATCACTAAAACATTGTTTTAAAAAGGTTAGGTGCTAGGAAAGCAGATCAGTGCATGACAGTTTTCACAGACCAGATAAAAGCCACAAGATGCCCTCCATACTGTTAAGTCTCATACTTTACTGTTTAGTATTGCAGAGGCAATTTTCAAGATAGTTATGGCTGAGATTCTTATTCCAGATTATGCACAACAAAACTTTAAAATTAAATCGTACTAACAGAATACATTTCAAAGTTCGTGATTTTCATTTTCAAAACAAGTTTAAAACTCAGATCTTGCTTTTACTTACCTGCCATATCAGAATTAGAAAGTTCCAGTTTCTTGCAATAGTTGTGTCAACACCTTAAACTGCAGCAAAAATCTTATTTTGTTTTGGGGGGGGGTTAAATTACATTTAAACCCTTCCACAAATGTCAGTTTAAATTCACTGTTCCATTAATCAAGTCATTTTACTAGCTGTTAGCATAAATCTGACCATGGAGCACTGTGGCCAGAATGAGATTAAAATCAGATGCACTAATTATTTATATTTGTATTTTCATCGAGCACCTTTCATACATGGTACTTTGTAAACTACAAAGCAAGCACTTCACCCAGCACTGAAATGGGCTGTGGAGAGACAAGAGCAATTACAATATGTTTAGGGCCCTTTGTTTTCAGTTTTTATTTTATTTAAATTTTTCCAGGAATTTATCAGCCTTTATTAGTACAATAAAAACAGGCGAAAAAAAGATGGAAAAAAATTTTTCTGGGTAAATATTGGGTTATTTTGGTGGATGGAAGGAAATGGGAAAAATATTCAATAGATTAATGCTTCAATGAATGGAATTCAAATGTGGTTTGCTGCAGAACTCAAAACACAGTGACACCTCTGAGTTTAAGGAAACAATATATCTCTAATCCCAATAAAACTTTTCATTTGAATACACAGCTTACTGTTGCAGATTTAGAACTATTAGCCTATAAATATTTACATTTAATAATTGGGCCACGCTGTTTGCAGTGCATATAGTCAACTTCATCTCTTCTTTTTTTTTTTTTTTAAATACTTTCAAATACTTCCTTTGTTCTGAAACGTATTCAGATACAGATTTTTGTTTTCTTTCCATTGTAGTGTTTCAGATCTTGAAAACGTTATCTGCCAACAGCTTGAAATGTGTACATGGTGGGCGTGAGATTCATAAGTAGGTTCACATTTACACACTTCAGAGCTTGTATGTGTGTGCACATCTTCTAGACTAATACATAGCCTTACTTCAACAGACCGCTTTGCATATACACAGACTAGTGTATTAACGTAACACATAAACATCATGTATTTATTATTTTCCTAATAAAACAAGTTTTTATATATTTGAGTAACAAAAGTAGGGTGAAAAAAATCAGAACCCCCCCCCCCATAATGCTGTTTGCAAAACCTGGGATTTTTTGGGGGGTGGGGGGAATTAGTTTAAATTGAAAATGAAGGGGCTTAAATATGTTGCACAATCGTAAGGGAGGAGAAAGTGAACATTTCTACCTAATGACACTGGGGTAAAACTCCACTCTAAGAATAGCTATAGGACCTTTAATATGTCCATGCAGACCAGAACCCCAGTTAAAGGTTTTGTCAGTGCTCCCTGACTGGATCCAAAACTTGTGCTTCCAGATCTGATGCTCAAAACACTAAGAAATATTTTGGCCACCAGCAATTCTAAATTTCACATACACCATCTGCCATGCAAGCCAAGTTATGTAATTTGACAATCAGTAACTCTGTTCTTTGCTTCTGTAAGCTATCACCATTGTTTTTCGTTTATTTCAAATATGGGCCCAGATGTACTCACTTATTGGCATTCTAAACATTGGAAATGTTTCTCTTTTACAGTGTTTGGCACTTTAAGCCACCATGTTTTGACACATATCTGGAGAAACTACATCAGTAGCTGCATATAGAGCTGCTCTAGCCAATGCATCAGAACTTTTCACAACCAGTTACAGTTTCAAAGTAAAGATGATTGACATGTTTCCAATATAACATTTGTAGACATGGCAGGGCAGGGAGCAGTAGCGAGAAGAGGTACAGAGTGGGAAGAAGAGAGGACTGAGCAGAGAATAGTTCTCAGGCAGAATTGTAGGGGAGAGAAGGAGGCAGCAAGAATGACAAAGGAGGTGCTGCACATGAAGATTGCTTTAGATATGCTTTTAGTTTAGGCTTTTGTACTCAACCTTAATTTGTGAAAAATCCAGAGGATATGAAGACAAGCCAAAGGAAGACCACAAAGAAATTAACAGGATTTTTTTTTAAATGGTCATCTCAAACTGACTGCTATTTAGGGGAAGCTTACAGAATTTAATGAAAGGGCTCAGATACCATTATATAAATACTTAAGTAGATGGCTATTAATTTGCATTCAGTCACAACTCTGTTAGGTCAAAGTCTAGCCATCTTGCTCATGTGATTCTGAGAATGCAAATAAGTGGTTGCCACATTATTAAAATGGATATTGTGAAGTGGAATGAGTCAAAGAGAAGAAGTGGTGTTGGGCAATATCAGAGGACTCTCTCTCACAAGCTATACTACTTATCCTTACATGCACTTGCTGGGCAATCATAGCCAATTAATATTTTATTAGTCCCACTTCAATACTACTGCAGAGTGGATTGACAAAAATTTACACAGCAGGTGCTTTTTATATATATTTCAGGACCAGTCAAGCTGTTCACCTCTCTGAATTCTCCGATGTCAATTCAGCCATGCTAAGGCTGTTTCATTCTAGTTCAGAGAGTAAAGAAGTTCATTCCATGGCCATTGAATACTTCATCTCAAGACATCAGAACAATGCTGCAGCTTGGTGGAAGACTTCTTACAATAGCACTGCAATTTTTCATTATACAATCTAGCCATAAAATGCTGCCATTGTGTTCCTTAGAGTGCAAAACCTGACAAATTTCAATAATTTGCAGTCCCACAGGAGCCCACATATTCGTGTCGCTCTTGCATCCCTACAGTTTTACAAAAATATGCACAAGCGCTTATGGAAGCGGAACTAAGATTGGAAAGATCTGAAGTGTTTTATTTGAGCACTTCATTTTTAAAGGGAAGCAAAGATCTTATAACTTCAATATCAGCCACAAGCCTCCTCCCTTCAAAGTAGAGAAGGAAGAGATAGTAGTCCTACAGTCTGTACTAGACTAAGCCAGACATTCTAGGCTCAACAGTCCCTCACAATTTTAAAGTGAAATGTACAAAAAGTAGTCCTGGGAAATGCTTTTGCGTGTGTGATAAAGGATGGCTATCTGGACTCATAAGAGAATTCTGAGGAACAGCTGGGAAACTGGGTCTTTGCTGGACATTATCCTGTATCAAACCACACTGTATGGACTTCAAGGAGAATGAAAAGAAAAGTGAGGCAGCAATGTGAAAACGGCAATCTGAAGAACTGCAACCTAGAAGGGTCCTGAAGGCCTTGTTTAATCTAGAGTTTAGTCCTTTTGTAATTAGAGTTAAATGTTTGCCAGTTAACTTGAGCTAGCTAGATACTCCACCAATGCTTATTTCACTACAAACATTTGATCCACCCTGTAGCCTAGATTGGACCAAAGACATTTGTGTCCTAGAACAAATGTTCGCAAATGATAATCTACACATGTTGCAATCATATTAGTGGTCTTAAAATAATTAAGAGTCAATTAACTAGTTACAATAGGGCTAAGAACTTTAATCCAGATAATGTCAAACATTGCTACTCCTACCAAAGACGATGACAGCCATGCATTGGGCTTCTTTCAGTCCCACAGGCTTCAACAAACGGAACAGCCATCAAAATAAGCTTCCTAACACAGAGGCCTCAGTAAGAAGATCTCTCACTGAGAATTTGTTCTCCCAATTCTGAGGACCCTCTTCCTACCAGTGTAGGAGACCAAATGAACTCCTAGGAAAATCTTTCATACTTCTGTGCGCCTTGAACATATTGTGTTAAGTGACTAACTTAAGGACTCAAGTTTGAAAACGCTGGCCTGATGGTTTAGTTACGCCTTATGAATTTTGTAATTCATGTTCATTAAAAAAGGTTAAGTCTAAAGAAAAAAGCTTTCCAGGATGGAATGAAACAGGACAGTCTGGTCCAACAAAAGTGATTGGTCTCTTCGGCTTTCACCAACTTCAACAACAGGAAAGGAAGTTTTAATAATGGAGTAGGGAAAATTCAAAGATCCCCCATAATAAAGTGTGTCAATGTGGAACCTGTTTATGAAGGTGACTTCTGTAGTTGCTCAAACACAGTGAACTGAATGAGAACTAGTAGCAAAACCAGCATTACCTTTAACTGCAGCTTCCTGGACCTCCAACATCCAGCCATCTTGGAAAGCACTAAAGTTGCATACACTAGGTTGTCTCCCTCCTCTACTCCCACAACACATCTTATAATGAAAACTATAGAGTGAAACTGCTAAGCTTTAAGAAGTGCACCCTGGACACTGAAGGGCATAGGAGTGAATCCTTCAGTTGACAGTATAATATTGCAATTTTTTTGGTGAATACTTTAAAAAAAATCACCAAAAAATGCAGTTTCAGGTCAACAAACTATTTGCGAAATCACATCAATTTCACATAATAGTTTTGAGCAAACAAATATCAAAATGTTTCAGAGAAGTCAAAAAGTCACATTTCATTTTGACCAGACTCGAGGATTTAATTTTAATTTGGGCACTGAAAGTAGATCTAGATCTACAAAATTGGGGGGGGAGAGGCGGGGGGGGGGGGGAAAATGGATAGGGGGACAGGCAGGGCTGGTGATGCCCCCACTCCTTAAAACTCACTGGGATGTGGGATACCCAAGTTCAATTCCCCACTTCTGCCTGATGTGGAGAAGGAATCTGAACTTGGGTCTCCCACATTGTAGGCGTGTCCTAGCCCCTGGGGCAAGGGATATTCTGGTAAGGGGCTCTCTCAATTTCTCCTCTTGAAGCTGTTCCGCTTTTTGTAAGTAAATTAAATTAATTATTGGAGCAGAGCCTTGAACTTGGGTCTTTGACATCCTAGATGCATGCCCTAATGAATCCATAGGCTACAGAGTCTCTTTCCCTGACTCAGTCACTGTTCATTGCCCAGTTCCTACTTCTACAAACTTGTGGATCTGCATTTATTATTGACAAATTGATTAAATGGCTGCCAATTGACTTCTTCTAACACGAAATCAGTAAAAACCACTTTTACCCATAAAGCAATTGCTAAAACACAACTTGTGTGACAATCCGGATTACTTAAAATGTTCTGTTCAATGATTCAACAAGTGGTTAGCGTGCAGCTTGCCATGGTATCCCTTTTTCAGTTCCTCCTTTGAAACAAAATATGATGGTAATACATGCCACAAAAGAAGAACTGCTGAGTGACCAGGCTGCCACAGTGTTGTGAGCCAACAGCTACTTTCCCAGTTGTCGTCAAGCATAGCCCTATGTACACCACATTGCACAACTTATGGCTGGGCAAGGAAGTGACGGAGGTAAGACAGGAAAGACTGGAATTTCTTTGTGAAGCAAAGATTAAAGCAGTACCCTTGGCTACTGTTTCTATCTGAAATATCTAGGAGCAGCTTGGAATCCAACAGGCCCTTTTAACTTCAAAAAGTAAGTGACTGAGTGGGCAATTCCCACTCAATAGAGAAGACACCTTTTACCCACTCTCCCTCCCTACCGCCCCAAACCAAGCAGTTCCACACCATCTAATTCATAGACTTTTAGGTCTGAATGGACCATCATGATCATCTATTCTGACCTCTTCCACATTGCAGGCCACAGAACCTCATCCACCCCTAACCTCTGGCTGAGTTACTGAAATCATCAACTGATGGTTTAAAGACTTCAAGTTACACAGAATCCACCATCAGAAAAATCAAACTGAATTGTAAATGGTTCTGAAGCCCAATCCAGCTGCCTGTCTCCCCTAGGTGCCTCTCACACACAGGCATGTGCCAGATGAGATGGCTGAGAACTGCATATTAAGCAAGGAACAACTGCCAAGATCCCACTCTCTGGCTCTTTGAGAGAACAGCTATTTAATGAAAACCTGTATATGCCTCCCAGAGACTGTAGCTGCATTAGCACTATCAAAGGCAACTGGTCTATTTACCAGAATCAGCAGAAGTTAACTGTCCCATGTCCATAGCCAGAACCTATACTAACAAGACCTGTGCTATCTGTACCACACTCTGGCCTGAAGCCAGGCTGACAGGACTCAAGGAAGCTCAATACGCTGGTTAATATTGGAGCAGTCTCACTACAATCTCAGCTTTCCCTCTTCAACACAACCATCCCCCACAACAGGAAGAGTAGCAACTGGAGAGACTATCAGCATCAAAAAACTGCTTCTTGAGCATAGGCCTGAGTGCTGACACTTTGCTCTGCTGGGGAAGGGTGTGGAGGGCAAAAGATGTGTGACAGTATCTACTGATAGTATTCTCCCATGAGAGATTTCAGAGTAGCAGCCGTGTTAGTCTGTATTCACAAAAAGAAGAGGAGTACTTGTGGCACCTTAGAGATGAACAAATTTATTTGAGCATAAGCTTTTGTGAGCTACAGCTCACTTCATCGGATACATTCAGATCCCATGAGAGATTATCCCAACCTCCCCCCCACACCCACCATCTCTAGAACCCTGTTGAGTGAGAGAAATTCAGCTGGAGAAGAATTTATGTTGTTTGCCAGCAGACTCATGCTGGTAAGTGCAGGAAGCCCAAACACCTCTCTGCAAGAAACTGAGCAATTGAGCAGACATGCTAGATTCAATACACTGTCCACGCCCCAGGTGGAACTGCTGGTTGGGACTTCAAGTGATACAAAGGAAGAGATGACAATTTTTAATTGCTATCATAGGCACAGCATAAGACATGAAAAAAGTCTTAATACAATCACCCCCATGATTTCTCTCCAATACTCTGATCACCTCCCTTCACATTTAAGCCATATCTACACTAAATGCTACAGCTGCACCACTGCAGTTAAGCTGCCGTAGCACTTCAGTGTAAACATTATCTACGCTGACGGAAGGGAGTTGAGAGGTGGTAGCTAGGTCAATGGAAGAATTTTTCCGTCAACCTAGAGCATGTCTATACTGCAGCCTTAAGTTGATCTATGTTAGGGGATGGGGGGGTTGGATAGGAGGTGCGGTCCTGGGGGAGGGGTTAGGGGCAGTCAGGGGACAGGGGGGTGGTTGGATAGGTGTGGGAGTCCCAGGGGGCCTGTCAGGGGGCAGGTGGATGGGGCAGAAGTTCGGGGGGGGGGGAGGAGGGCGGGGTTGGGTCCTGGGGGGGCAGGGGTGTGGATAGGGGCAGGGCAGTCAGGGGACTGGGAGCAGGGGTCCTGGGAGAGGACGGTCAGGGAGACAAGGAGCGGGGTGGGAGGAGGGTTGGAAGTGTGAGGGGGCGGATAGAGGGCAGGGTCCAGGCTGGTTGGGGAGGCACAGCCTTCCCTACCCAGCCCTCCATAAAGTTCTGCAACCCTGATGTGGCCCTCAGGCCAAAAAGTTTGCCCACCCCGCCGTAGTGCGTTCAGACAAAATTAGGTCGGGGTAAGGCAGCTTAGGTCAACTTGTGTAGCGTAGATCAGTTCCTACTGCTATCAACACGAGGACTTAGTTAAAGCAACCTAATTTTTTTTAAATTGTAGACCAGGACTTAACTGCAGTCATCAGACTATCAAGGTGACCTGCGAAAGTTGTATACATAGAGAGGTCAATTTAGCAGACACTTGACAGTCAATGGTTAGAGCATCTTACTACAGTATCAATAGCCAGTGGACCTCAGCTTGTCTAGTACCTTCTCTGTAACTGATCAATTTGGTTTGACCTCTAATGTCAGAGGGCAGCCCAACAACATAGGGCCTGTGGACCCAATAAGAGTAAAGGTAACGTTACACCTTGAAGTGTGCAATCCGCACCCTAATCACTACCATAGTGTGGGACCACGTGTGAGAAGACAGAAGCCCCATGGGATAGACCCCCTTTGTTAATGTAAGTGTCCACATGGATGACTTTTACAGTTTGACTTCAGTGCCCATGACCCTCTCAGCAACTCTAAAACCAGGCTAGACAAAAACTCAAACTGTATGTCTCAGAACAGTAGCCATGTCTATTTTAAACCGATTCTGGGTCTTGGATATAGGGTTGTTGCACTCCAATTTAATCTTGGAATGAGACCCTATATTTAGGGTCAGATGCAACCAAGACACACACACAGGTTGGTAAGCATCAATAATTTCTCATCTACAACAGGGTGAAGAAATGACACTGACTTCATGGCTATGCCAGTTTTTGCAGTTTCATGACGGCTCCAGCAAGGTGAAAGTGTTTATTTTCTACAGAGAAGTTATTCAAATTTCAGACAAAAAGGTCTATCAATCAATTTAAGGAGCACAGCAATTCAGTGCAATGAAAGCCACCTGTAATTAGCGAGGCACAAGGCAAGAACCGCAGGAAGGGATAGTGACAAGCCAGCATAGCAGCTACAGAAGCAATTTAAGCAGGTACTGCTGTACTCAGTGGCAAAGGGGTAAGAGTCAGTCCTGTCAGTGCCAACTCTCCCCTCCCTGTATCCCCTAGTTGCAAAAACTGCAGAGGAGACACCCTCACCCCCGGGGGCAGGGTGGGGGACTAGGGCTCCTGCAGTGTCCCTCCTTACCTCACCTGTGTGGGTCTGGGGACACACTGCGAGGAAGAGCCAGCCAGAGACTGAAGTTGGCAGAGCAGCTGCAGAAGCATTGGTTGTTTGCTCCAACTTCCTCCTCCCTCCCAGGCCTGGTGTACACCAGTAGTTTTCAAACTGTGGGTCGTGACCCAGTCCTGGGTTGCGGAACGTAAGGCACTGGGTTGCAGCGGCTCCAGACAGCACTGCCAACCAGGCTGTTAAAAGTCCCGACAGCGGTGCTGCCCAGATAAGGCAGGCTAGTCCCTACCTGTTCTGATGCCACACTGCGCCCTGGAAGTGGCCAGCAGCAGGTCCAGCTCCTGGGCAGGGGGGGGCACAGGGCTCCATGTGCTGCCCTGCCCCAAGCACCGGCTCTGCACTCCCAGCTAATGGGAACTGGTGTGTGTGTGGGTGTACATGCGCGTGCCTGCAGGCAAGAGCCATGCAGAGCCACTTGTGCGCCTCCACCTAGGAACCGGACCTGCTGCTGGCCGTTTCCAGGGAGCAGCATGGCTCGCAGTGCCAGGACAGGCAGGAAACCTGCCTTAGCACCCCTGCTGCGCCGCTGACTGGGAGCCGCCCAAGGTAAGCCCATGCCCCAATCCCCTGCCGAGCCCCACCTGCATCCCAAACCCCTCATCCCCAGCCCCAGCCCAGAGCCTGCACCCCCTCCCACACCCCAACCCCCTGCCCCAGCCTAGAGCCCCCCCCCACACCCTGAACCCCTCATTCCCAGCTCCACCCTGCAGCCCTCACCCCCAAACCCCAAATCTCTGCCCCAGCCCTGAGCCCCTCCCACACCCCAAACCCCTAGCTCCGTTGGGTTGCAGACATCAACAATTTTCTTCAACTAGGTCTCCAGAAAACAAAAAACAAAACAAAAACCACTGGTCCACAAACTTAGGCTGACGGAAGCCACCTTATGTCGACCTAATAATGTATGCATCTACCCTGCCAGGTCCCTTCCGTCGACCTGGCTGCCTCTTACGTCGACTTAATTACTCCAACCGTGCAAGACGCATAGCACTTAATTTGACATTGATGGGTTGACAAAGGCAGCGTAGACGCAGCGTTATATAAGTCAACTCAACTGGCTTTCAGGAGGTGTCCCACAATGCTCCGCTGTGACCGCTCTGGTAATCATTTTCAAATCTGCTGCACAGTGGCCAGGTACACAGGAAGCATTTCCTGTTTGATCAGCATGGAGAGCTCGCCATCTCAGCAGATCATGGGGACTCAATGCCCAAAACAGGCTATAGCCTGGAGTACACAGGAGGTGGTGGATCTTAATGATCTGCGGGAAGAAGAGTCTGTGCAGGCACAGCTCTGATCCAGTCGTAGAAATTTAGACATCTATGAGAAGATTGTGCAGGGAGTTGGGGAGAAGGACTACACCAGGAACACGCAGCACAACTTCGACAGGTGTACCAGAAGACAAGGGAGGCTAATAGTCATTCTGGTTCTGCACCTCTGACATGCCACTTCTACAATGAGCTGCGTGCAATTCTCTGTGGCAACCCCACCACTACTCCCAAACACAGTGTGGGTACCTCTCAGGAGTCTGAGTCCAGGGCAGAAGTTGATTAAATGGCCCTGCACACTTGCATCACAACAGCTCCCACGGTGGATTTACCAACTCCAAATTGATTCCCTACTGACTGGTAGCCATTTGGCATTGTAAGCTTCCACAGAGCAGGTCTCATTTTAGTGTTGCTGTCTTTCAGGGCTGGGTAAAGCTCTTCACAAAGTTCCTGAAAAGTGGCCTTCTGAATTTGAAAATTCTACAGCCATTGTTTCTTATCCCATAACTGCACAAAGATGCGATCCCACCACTCAGTGCTTGTTTTCCAAGACCAGAAATGGTACTCCACCTTGTTCAGCTGTTAAGCAACTGCCCTCCTCTCCTAGATGCTTATGCTGTCCCCAACACAGCACTTCCCCAAGACCTCTCATCCCTGCTGCTGCTACCCCTAAACAGAGGCTTCTTCTGGCCACTTCCATTTTGTGGGCTTCCTCCAGGGCACTATTACTGCTACCACAAATAGCAAATTCCCAGCTATTTCTTTCTTGCCAAAGCAGGCTTCTGCAGAAACCTCTAATTAGCTTCACACGCCTCTTCTTCCCTTTTGCAGTTTCATGCCTCTTTTCCCCCCCTTCTTTTTTCACTTCCCAGTTAGCCCTATGCGTTCCGCCTCTCAGTCAGCCTGCCATGTACCTCTGCTTCCCCTACTTCACATTCATGTGTCCTAATCTGAGAGTTATATGGATCTTTAGTTTCAATAATGGGGAGGCTCAACCAAGTAGGTCCAAAGCAGGGGGGGGCAGGGGTGAGGAGAAAAGATGTGCTTGTACCAAATCTACACAAAAAAAGAGTCGATTCAAAGATGAGTGATTAAATTGGACACTTTCAGGAAGTCACTTGAACTTGTACCTTAACGGACAACCATACAATTCAATAAAAGGCAGGACCTTAATTGAAAGCATGATCCTGCTGGGTAGACAGCCGACAACCTGTCCAAGTAGTTCAACAGCCGGTAGTTAGAAAATTGGGAGACTTAATAGCAGATCATTGTAACCCAAAAGAACCAACAGCACTGGGTTCTGAGGCAGCACCACAGCACGAATACAGGCAAAAATTTAGTTTCTTTACATGTAACAGTCTAAGCATAGTTGTCTGCCACCTTCTGGAGTTGATGTGACAGTGCAATTGTGTGACTGACTTTTTACTGGATACACAAAAACAACCTGTAGTAGCTTTCAAAATACAATAGGTTTTTGGTAAACAATTTACCTTCCCAAAAGATCATGCTAGAGTAGAATAAAAAAATTTTTTTTGCAGCAAGAGATCAAAACTAGAGTAGCCTGATTCTAGACTTTCTAGTAGAGGAGATTCATGGAGAATACAGTTTTGGATGCAACTACAGAACAGGCACAAAGGAAAAACCAAACCAATTCTCTTAATGCACATTTAGCACTGAGTACTGGGATGGCTGCTCAAACAATTGCTGACTTTTCTTCCCTCTGCAAAAGGGAACAGCTCATGCAGACGGACAGCTGTGGACAAGTGTGCAGGAAATGGAAATTTATGATTGATAGATCACCAAGGGATGGACAAAAGGCAATTTTAATTAGACAGAATGACCTTTTCACACACATATCCATAAGTTGGGCTTAATAAAGAAACATTGAAAGACTGAAGATACCTGCATGGATGAACTGAACACATAGGCGGTGGAGGAAGATGAGGATGATTTTCAATTGTTACTGTTTTTTTGACATGATCTTGACTAATATCTTCATACATGTAGTCTACCGTTAAAGGCTGCCGTTGCTGAAAAGAAAAGTGCAGCAGAAAAGAAATGTGTAGCAGGAAAAGTGTCTCACAATCTTTTCCTCCTACTCAGGAAGTAGGATAGCACTAAAGTAGCATTTTATAGGTATATACGCTATCTCTGCTTAAAGGACTCCAGAGTACTTTATAAACTAAACATAGCACTGAAATCAGAAGTGGCAAGCAATCATACGGACAACAGGTGAGAAAGGGGATCCTAATGACAGGGCAAACCTCTATTCTTATGAAAAATGCTACAGGATCCATAGGATCCACACAGAGCAGATAAAATACTGCACAGTACTTTGTTTATAGTTCACTGGGAGCTGAACCTGTGGTTCCAGGGAATCTAGATATTTCTAGACTGAGGCTTATATCCCTAAGCCATCAAACTTACAAGATTCCATAGTCTTAAGTGGAAGAAAAATGCTTCCTTACTCAACGGTCCTGCTGCCTGTGTACACTTGGTTCTCACACCTTCTTGCTTTACTGACATCTACTGATTTTCATTCTTGTTACCCTTGGAAAACTAACCACTCAGAGAACTAGAATCTTTTCTTTCATGTGCACCATTCACAACTGGTTACCAAGATCCAATTACAGGGCCATTCAAGGTGTGGGGAGCTTGCTTTTACTTATTCTCACAGGCCCAGTAAATCTTGGCTGAAGTCCTGGCTCTACACTGATCTAACTTCTTCCCTTAATAAATATATATTTAATCAAGTAGCAACAAATTGACCTCGCTACCTTAACTGATGAGTCTTAACACTGGGAAAAAAAAAATACTGCTATACCTCATCATATCCAAATAACCACAGTCTGGGAGTTTGGTAGTATTTGTCATAAGTGATGTAGAGGTCATAAGTTCTGGTCTGCAGGATGGTATCTTCCCCTCCGATATCAGCTTTAGCTTTGCTAGCTTCTGCTATTTTTCTTGTATCAAGAGTTGCCTGAGGATCCAGATTTAAGACAAAAGAATAGTCAATAACAGTAAGACAAATATTTAAGTAACAGTATGCCTCTATTCACCTTTGCCCCAAACATAAAAAGGCATCTGAAGACCATGGTAACTGACATATTGATCAGCGTACAATATTCATTTATAACAAAAATTGGTGCTTTTAAAAGTTGTAGTAAATGCATTAAAAAAAAAGCCACATTAGCCATTTGACAGTGTTACCAGTTCAAGCACAAGGTAGAAAGGGTGTTAATGCTGTGAAGGAGGTAGAGAACAGTTCACTCACTTCATCTGTCTCCAATAGCCCACTCTCTTCATATTCTGAAAGGAAAGAAAGAATGTCTACAAGTTCATGCCAAGCTTGTAATTAGTCACTGGAAGCTTAAAAATGTGCAACCAAGAGTGCTTCCTTAAAATCAACAAGCATCTAATATACATGCTTTATCCAAGTAGACTTCCTAATTTTCCAGTACCATTAAACTACACCAAGACTCTCCAATACTGTAAATCTGACATTGTCTACCATGTGGCTCGCTAGACACTAATTATGGAAGCCTCTAGGAAGTCAGCATTTTTCACTGGGTGGGTTTCAGAAACTGAAGTTTGTGCACTAAACAGTCACACTGAGTTGCCATGCTAGACCTGTCTATTCCGCTGCCTACTAGCCTAATTTTCCAGTCACTGACACTTATGCATTCCAGTGGAGTCGTGGTGTAAACCCAATGTGAAAGGAGAATCAGGTCCAACATGGACCTGTTAATAGGCATTACATGGAAACAAGCTGTAATGCTTTCCTAGAGAGTGCTGCCTGGTTATATGGCTGAAATAAAGTGCATCCTATCCAACTTAAAGGGAAATACCTTCCATGTCAGCTGCTTCCCCTTCATCTTCCTCATCATCTTCACAAGAGGCTGGATGTCCTGGTAGTTTTATACTGTCCTTTTAAGTTAAATTGAAAGCAAGTGAGAACAATGCTTTAAAGATACTTGGGTTCAAGAGATGCGATATGCAATTCATCTGCCTTGGAAAATCTATTTACAAACGAGTATTTTCCATTTATTCCTATGAAGCCAATCAACATAAATAAGAAAACGGATATTCACATTAGTAGGTAAAAAGAACAGGAGTACTTGTGGCACCTTAGAGACTAACACATTTATTTCATTCTCAGGCATTTAAAGGTTTTTGGTACATTAAAAATCCACTGAAAGTTATGAGATTCTGTATTCTCTTGCTTCCAGATCAACTTTGTTCAGGCTCAAAGTCAGAGGATGACTTCTGTAACTATCCATGTTGTAAATTCTGCTCTGAAAATACATCTACTCCTATATCACCACCAAGATAGAGGCTCTGCTGTGAGAGCATAACTAACGAGCCTGCTGTTTCCAAAGGCAGAATAGAATCCAGTTTGCTCAGCGGCACCACACAGACCATACAACTAACTGTCAGCAAAGAGAAGTGTGACTTGAAGACATACGGAGCTGGTAAATTGGGTAAGTCAATTTAAAGGAATCAAGTACAGTGATACTTAAAACTAAGTACCTGGTTTAAAGCCTGTCAGTACCATAGCAAAAGCCAGTTGTCCAATAATTCCACACTTGTTTTAAAGCCATGCAAGATTCTCAGCTTGTTTGAGACTTTGATCCATAGTCTGACAAGTTAGAGATCCAAGATTGGAAAAGAGATATTCTGGGTGTAAATGGCCAATATTCCTCCCTTTCCATATAAAACAGGTTCTAACATTGAAGGTTCTACACAAGCTTGCTAAGTGCATAATGGGATGGCATGTTTGCACTAAGTATCTAAGTTGTGAACTGCTTTGGGATACAGTACCTGTGTACGGAAGACACTACATAAAAGCAAATCCTGTTCTAAGAATATTACACAGGAATGCAAAGATTTGCCATGTTGGATTGGGCCATTAGCCCATCAAACCAAGTATCCTGCAAAAAGCAGCTTTTTTTGCACTCATCTGATGAAGGCAAAACCCTTGCCACACAACGCATGTGTGGAGCCAGTTACACAATGCAATATGTACAGAGCAGATACTTTACATTCTGAAAGAATAGGTGACAAGCATGTCAAATGCTTCTTTTATTTCTGCTTGAAAAGCATGTATTTGCCTTGGGCCCTATAAACATAGTAAAAATATTGTCGTTCAAGACAATGTTGTTGGTCAGCTACAATAGGTCTGTAAGCACCATGAGAGACCACTGAATTAAAGTGATCTGTTGCAGTCCTTACCAATTCTTCCTCCCCCCTCACTTCACACACCAGATTTATACTGCTTTTAGATTCAAAGAAGCCTTCCAATTGCAACTCAGAGGCACAGCTTCATTTTAGTCAGGTTCCTTTTAAAGAGGCATTTCTACAGATGCCTTTCACCCAATAATGCTTTTTAAACATATACATGTTATTGTTGGGAATGGAAAGGTTCATGCTATCTTCAGTGCCTCTTCCAACTGCTCTCAGCTTCCTCTGAGGCTGAAGTTTTCCAGATTTCATCTCAGCCCTATGATGATTTGAGAAGTATGGTGGCAGTTAATAAAAATGCACTAAAAAAGAATGAATTTAGCTACATTAGTGCCTCAGCAACTGGAGATAGAAGTCTGGCAGGACATATGACTTATCCAAATCAAGATGTACCTTCCCTAGACTACGTTAAAGCACCAGGATTTAAAAACTATATAAAACTTGTTGATTAAGCCCCATTTTACCATATAATAGGACTTTTTTTAAAATCTAACAATTTGTCAGCATTCTAATAGCTCTGCACATGCTCACCTCAAAGTTGAGTGAAATCAGTTTCTCGTTTATAGGTTTATGTGGAATATTAGTAAATGTGTATGTTGAACAGAAATACTCCAGATGAACAGTGTCTCATTCCATGATAATGGGAGTGGATATACGCTTACATTGACATTATAATGTGTTACTAATTCAGTTCATAGCTCACCTCACCTTCACATATTTCCTGGCCTCTGTACTGGTCTTTCATCTACAGAATTAGTTCACATGGCTGTTTAGGGACACTATCAGACATCTATTGTACTTTAACCTTCTAGTACAATAAGTCAAAATTCACAAGCTAACAAATACCTTGCTCTCCAGTGTGATCTCCTTAACTGCTTCTGTCCCACTTGCAATACCTGTTGATTGAACATCAACACAGAAAACAGTCAAAATTAGAAGAGCCTGTGTCTTTGTTGCCAGGACGGTACAAATGGCTAAGAAAGGAGTATGTGATCCTTTCAATTATACTTTTATAAAATAACTTTAGAAACTGGAAGGACACAAGTTATTCAGTGCTGGCCAAAGACTATCCCTCCCCCAAGCAGGCTTATATAGGCTGGTACAGACTAATCACACAGTGCAGGACTTATGAGGAGAGTTTTGGTGCAGAAACTCCTTAAGATTCCTGTATAAGTAATGAGTTGGGGGCAATAATTTAACTGATGACAGATAGCCCTTACCACTGCAAAAGATCTAGATAGAGTAAGTCACACTGCACTGCTCATGAACACTACCTTACTCATAGTAACCTCAAGCACATGAAAGCAAGGTGCACTCCAAGAATAGTAATTTGAGTATGTGGCAAGAACTACTGTACATTCAAAGCACCCTGTCCATGTAGCAGCCTTGACTGGTTGAACATGCTTCCTTCTTAGCCAAATGTTATTTCTATAGTGCCATAAGTGTATAAAATAATTCAAATAAATACTGACATGTCCCTGTTCCAAGGAGCTTATATTTAAAAATTAATTTACACTAGAGAGCTTTGCACCATGTAAACACTTTCCTGTCACCTTAGAGCAGCTACTCTCAAGAGCTCTCCCATCGGCTTAATTACACCAGCCCTGCAAGTGGTGGTAGCTATGTTGGCGGAGAGATGCTCTCCTGCCAACATATGCTGACTTAGTTTAGTGCTGTCCACATCGGCATTTATGTCACTCAGGGGGTTGGCTAATTCACACCCCTGAGCAACATAACTTATGCTGACTTGAACTGTAGTATAGCTGTAGCCTCTGTCATTCAGAAAAAGGAACACCCAATGCATTGCCACTTCTCTTCAACCCATCCCACTTATCTTTCTATTCCTTCTTGTTTACTGCTGTTCTTCTCCACTGTCTTGTAATATTACATCACTCTGTTTCAATACAATCTCAGGTCCAGTTAACCAACTGAAGAGGATCTCAGATGACTTCCTCAAAGATACAATGCATTATCTTAGGAGAATACCCATGAATAGATACCATACCTTACCACTCAGGAAAGACACAGCCAACATACTAGCAACACAACACATCAGCAAAAGAACACTGTTTGGGAACAATCATTTCAACTGGCTGGTGTAGTCATTCCTACATATTGTTTCTCCTGCCAGCACTGAAGGTACTCTTAGCTCTATAATATCCTAGCACTGTCAGATATATATGTTTTGTTTTGTTTTTTTTTAAACAGAACTGGTTCACCATACCAGTGAACTTCCCAAAAATCACTGGGAGTAACCAAACAAAAAACACAGAAATTTCTAGTGACAAAAATAAGAGTTAAAACATCAGCAAAAACAGATAAAGAAATTAACGTCTCCTGGGGTATTCCAGTCACACTAAGGAGTTGTTTTTCTTAGGGCATGTCTTCACTAGCAACATTAAAGTGCTGCTGCAGCAACGCTTTAAAGTGGCTGTGTAATCGCAGCTCCCAGCGCTATAAAAAAAAAATACCCACCTCCACACGGGGAATAGCTACCAGCGTTGGGAGCACAGCTCCGAGCGCTGGTGCACTGTCGACACTGGCACTTTATAGTGCTGAAGCTTGCAGCGCTCAGGGGGGTGTGTTTCCACACCCTTGAGTGAGAAAGTTGCATCGCTGTTAATTGCCAGTGCAGACAAGCCCTTAGATATTTGTGAGGCTACAGAGATACTGAGAGATGTTGCATCACTCAAGGGGTCAAAATGCTTTGATACATAGAAACGAGGAGAAACACCTTCATCCTGGAATTTAAAGGTCAGCCTTCTCAGGCTGTGTTAAAACAATCATCTACTCTCAAAAGAAAAGCTGAAAGGAGTATACTATGGAAGAGATTTTGGTAGGCTCTTTGGAGTTAGATTGACTACACAGTAGAACCAGGTGAACAGTTATTTTTAGTTTTCCTCTCACGGTGACAAAGGCATCCACTTAACAGAGAAGTCTGTCTCTGACTAAAGCTTTCAGATTTATGTAAAGTACTAATCTCTGTAGACTGCCTGTCTACAAGACAATGAACCCTTCACACTCAATTTTTTGTATTTAACTAGAGTTTCCTTTTATCATCCCAATTTATCTGAGGGCCCTTAGATATCAAGGAGACAGGTACCTTCTAGTAGAAACACTCAGCTGTTGGGACTAGAGATCAAAGGCTCATCTAAGGTGGGGTAATATCAGTTGTGTCACTGCTTAACTGAGCTAGATTTAACTGTTGCACTTCTCATACTTATACTCACTGACAAGGGAGGTCAGGATGCCATTATTCTTCTTCATATAAAGGTGAAGAGAATGATGCTTTTATTTCTCTCAATATCTCTTTAGTTACAAGTTTGGTCCCCTGCATGTTGGACATTTACCTTACCAAATACAGTAATATAAATCTCTATTGTGCTTCTCAAAGGACTTAAAGCTTTAAGCATCCACACTTCTGAGGTATTACCTCATTTCACAGACAGAAAGGTTAAGCAACTTACTAGTGTCTCACACACACACACACGCAGTAAATATGTGGCACAGTAAATAGGTGGCACAGTAAATAGGTATTTAACTGGGAATGTAACTCAGGTCTCAAACTAGCTATTCAGACACATCACATGTGAGAGTTAATAGACATTTCAAAATTAAAATTAAGTGTCAAGGTCTTTAATATTAGTTAGCAGTGGAAAGTTAAAAACAAGAGTATCAATACCTGCATTGTGAAATGTGTCTACCCATCCCCCATCACCATCATCTTCTTCTATAATTGCTTCCAGTTCATCTGAATACTCCATCTGTTTACACCGCTTGTAGCATGGCACTGTAAAGATCAGCAAACTCTTACAAGTAATAGGATAATTGCAATCAGATACTAGACAGAGCTGAGAAATTCATGCTGAAAAGCATTCTGCAGTGAATAAGCTTCCCCCAGCCCCTATTTGCTCTCTGTGGTACAAGGTTAGGGGGTTTTTGTTTTGTTTTTTTAATAGGTTAAAGATACAAATTTAAACAAAATATCTTTACATTATACAACTTCAGTACATTTAGATTAATCTTTTAGGATATCCAACCTTAATTATTCACATGAATTTAGTGCAGGGGAAAGCAAGACGATACTTGGACTCCAGTTAAAGAACTGGTACATTCCAGGCAATGGTCACACAAGCATCTTACATTTTTCTGCCTCCTGTCATTGTGCTTCAACCCTGACCTGTAAGGGTCAGAAGGGAGTTTGAGTCTCCAGATTTTCTGAGACTGCCAACTATTTGGTGGTATCTGGGAACTACCTATCCGTTTGTTTCAGGCATGTCACTGAACAGCTTTTAGTCAGTGCAGATCTTGGCTGAATTTGAACATGCAACTTTTACTGGTTATCTGCTGGTCAGACTTCCACTTAAAATTCATCAGTCATGTAAGTGACAGATCAGTTTGTCACCTGAGAAACTGCTGTTAACAGTAACATGGTTATTTAACAAGGTTAGTTTACTGTGGATCATATGCAAATGTTCAAGTCGTGCTTTCTAAAATGAGGCTGTGTCTACACTAGCCTTTTTATTGGCAAACCTTGTGTCAGTCGGGGGGGGGGGGGGGAGACGGGACACACTCACATACCCCAACCAACATAAGTTGCACCAAAAAAGCACCGGTGTGGACAGCGCTGTGTCACCAGGAGACCATCTCCCACCAACATACCTACCACCACTCGTTGGGGGTGGTTTAATTATGCCGACAGGAGAGCTCTCTCCCGTTGGCATAGAGTGACTACACAGGAGATCTCACAGTGGCACAGTAAAAGTTTGTGTAATAGTACTTATCTGATTTAAAGGCAAAACTGACATTTTCATTAATATAAACAGAAAGATGTCTGCAACACTCAAAGCCAGCCCTGGAGAAGATAATTAGTACACAAGGGCTACACTTCACAAGTGGACTGTAGACCTTCTACAAAAAATAGGGCATGGGGGCAGGATCCTCTAGTTTTCATTTTGACATTTCCCTGGAAACTGGTTAGTAGGGTGCTCTGTGGCATCTTTTCTGCAAGTGTTTAACTTAAGTCAGAGGTTATCATTATACTGTGGACCCAGATGACAGAGCAAAAAACGTGGAATCTTGGATTTTCTTCTTCCGAAGAGTGACCAGGAGAGAAAGAACACCAGAAGACCCCACAGAAATTTCAAGTACATCAGTTAGCCATGCAGTCATTGCTACCGCCTGCACAGCAAGTTTGTTGCAACTGTAGCCAGCACTGGGGCGTAAATAATTCAATTACGTCCTCTGCAGACCATAAGGCATTCCACTGGCCCACTAAGGATTTCAAGTCTCCAATATGGGCAAGTCAAGTCGAAGCGTGGAATGCCACCTTATGAGGCCATAATTCCTTCTCTTGGGCCTTCAATTACATAGTTTTTTGCAAGCCAGAACTGAGGGGGCTACATTGGCATTTCTGCTATAAGCGAAGTTTGACACAAAAAACAGTATTTCTTTTGTGAAAAGAAAGCTTCCCCCATAGTTTTGGCACAGGTACAAGTTTTCCTCTTTTATAGCCAGTGGGGCAGTCAGCACTACCATTATACAATGCTTTAATTTTGTGACCATCAGTTGAGCTTTTGCAGTTTCACTAGTATGATAATCTGAGTTACACAGCTTGCATGAGATTAAAAGTATGAGTGTTACCATGTAAAACATTTTGGAATACCTTTAGTAAGCCAGGAAGAACCAGGAAATCCAGTATTCGGGAGGGTGAAGGAAGAAGAATTTTAAGTTAAAACTTCATGCTTGCAAACCACTGTATGTGGAAGGCAGGGGGAGAGGAGGCAGAGAATTAGAGGAAGCAAGCAAGCAAAGAGAAGGAGGGCTATTTAGTAAGTGTTTCTGGACTTGAAGTTTTCACTTTCACAATGCAAGCTGCAATGCTGACCCCAAGCATGTATTTATCATTATTCATGCTCAGTGATGACAGATTCTGGATACTCAAGTTCAGATAATCTGCTGCTTGTGTCACTACAAAATTAAAATGCAGAAGATACAAGGGAAGGTTAGTTTCCATTGTCAATTTTATGTAGAGGGTAAAATTTGGGTGCACAAGCATGTTCCAATAGGCCTACAATTTTTCCCTAAGTCATTCACAAGAGCTGTACTGCATTCAACTCTACTAAGAGCCATTCTTACCATTTTTAGTTACCAAAAACTGTTTGTCTGTTGGCAGATAAGCCTTGACCTTTAATTCTTCTCCTGAAGCCCTTGAAAAAAGCACACCACAAAAAAGTGAAAAGCTTGTTTTGTAGACAAGAACACTTCTATTTTCAGACTGTGTGGCCAGAAGACAAAAATACCACCCTCCTGCTTCTGTTTGAGATTAGTAACTACCACACATGTAGTAGCAGAACTTGAGATATACTGTAAAAACTACCTACCTCTTTGCAATTTGAAACATACCAAACTGACCAATGAGGTGATCCCAAGTGTGAGCAGGAAAGGGCTGGGAAGAAGTATATTTATGAGCTTTCAGCAGAATCACCTCACAACCTATTGTGACTCTTGACATGCTGACAAATCTAAGTCTACTAATTGTATATTGCCCACGTGCATTAGTTTTTGGCTTGAACAATAATAATCTAGACACTAAATGTTCTGTTCTAACCACTAACCATTTCATGATTTATTTTTATGATGCAAGACCCTGTTAAAATGTACTGAATACATTTTTTGTACATTCTCCCTGCATTCCAGAGAGGTAAAAAAAGCCTTCTCAGAGTGATTATGGCATGTATATTCAGAGACAGACCAGCATTTTCTAATCTATAACTCAGCTGGATATGTACCCATGATTAAATTTAAGTAGTGTAAGCTATTGTTTTTAATATGTAGGTTACATCAAGGCAATGACTTTGTAAGTAGCCCCTTGTAGTTAGTAAGTTCAGTGACTGTCTGCCACCATGACAGAACATGATCTCAAGACTTCAGATTCCCCATAATCAATGGAGCCAAGAACGGCCCAAGGGAGAATGAGCCTGCTATTACCATTAGAAATTGAAAGTATTCATACCAGAGCGGTCGGTTTTCTCTACTGCCTCAGAGAAACCATCCTGACTGCAGCTACAAATGGTGGCTAATACAAAAGCTTCCCCCACAAGAGTGAGTGTAATTTGGATCATGACAAAGATATCAATGGCATGGGTTCTACTGCCAGAGTTTATGTCTAGATTTAGTTCTTATCTACATTAAATTGGGATATACCATACATTTGGATCAGATGCAAAAATGTAACAAGTTTTTTGTCATGCTGTTCCTCTAGCTTTCCACACCTCTAGCTCTTTGTGCCTCATTCTCTTTTACTTACCATTGCCAAGTAGGACAGTGGTGAACTAAATGGTCTCCAGCTGCCACAAACTGTTTGGGGCACAAAGAAAAAAAAGTGAAATGCTGATGTATGCAGTATAAGGAAACTCTTACAAACTTGAGCAATATCAACATTTCAGTTGTACAGAGATCACATTTTTGTAAGTGTTCAGTGTAATCTTCATAGCACTTCATGCTTTAGAGATGCAGTGAAAAGAAAAAGCATCTGTTTCCTCCAACTGGGGTAGACAGACACTGACTGATTTCTTTCATCTCAAGGAACCATGCAGTAAAAAGAGTCATAACTGCAAAGATGGACAGAACTTCCAAGAGTTTTCTCTATACCTTATGGCAAACCTAAAAAGGTTTATGAACATTTACCAGGCTAGATAAAATATACTTGGTCACTCCACCATGAAGACAGCAGTGAAAAAAAAGCTAGTTTTATTTGTCCATGGGGCAAGTTTACTCTCTCCTATATCAGGATTTGACAAGACTGCTTTATTAAATGAATGCTTGTTATAGTTAGCAGTACAGGCAAATGTCAAGCCAAATTCTACTTAATTTGTGTGAAAGCTTTTCTTCTTAAAAAAAAACAAACCCAAATGGAAGTATTTCCCCATTCTCAAATTTTAACTACATTAGAAGTTCTTAAAAACATTTCCCTGCAGCGTTTAAAACCACACACTGCAACATGAACAAACAAAGTGAAACTGACATCACTTATTCACTGTTAAAGTTGAGAGAAATGCAAAAAGCGAGTAAGTGGATACAAGTATTAAGGGCATGGCAGTGCCCAGAGATGCCAATCATGAATGGATATCAAAGAGTGCTAGGTGCAATGAAAACATGAAAATAGGTCCCTGTCCTGAAGAATTAGATTTTAAAAACTTCCTTTTAAATAGTAACGGAGGTAAAGACATTTCTTAATTATGTTTCTAATATATTTTAAAAAACAACTGCATTTAAGAGTGAATATTAATGCAGTCTGATCCAATCATTTGTTTGTCCCTTTATTCTGTTCATAATGGGAAGGAACAGCTGAAGTTTTAAAGCCATAGTGAGTTTGTTTTGCTTGTTCTTTACAATGTTATTAGTTTTGCAAATGACTTACACATCTGTTGTTCCAGCTGCTTCCCCATTTTCAAATACTACTTCAGAGTAACATGCTACTCAGCTGACCAAAAGCCATTGCAGAATGGCTTCACAGGCTATAATATATAGATTGGCTAACCATTTTCTCTCCATGTGCTCCAAAAACAATGCAAGTCAGCCTAACAGAAAACCTCACATCTGTTCAGTATGGACAATAGATTTAGTCCATGGAATAGGAACTTCCTCTTTCTAGGAAAGTGTCTGAAGACTGACCTCTATTAAAAGTAAAGTTTTACAGTAATGGGGAAAACAGTTAAAAAAAATCAGGGAAGATCTATAAAGCCATTCACTCATACGTGAGAACATTGTGTATACTGTAGAAAACCGCTGCATTCTTTATAATCCTATACATGTTTAAAACACTTGAATGGATTTGTCCAGGCAGCTAACCTTGGTGCAATGATTCACTACTTTACGCCTCTGACCATCTGCTTTACTATGGTCTGTTTCCATAGAAGAGACACCCTGTTAAAGCAGGTATCTCATTGATTCTTTTTGATCCACCTGCACTCTGGCATGGATTTATATCTGATGCTGCAAACAGCAAAGATTCCCTCCATAGTGCATATAGCCAGCTGACTCATAAGGGAAACCCCTTCTAATTAGACATCCCTGTGCAGCTTTTCCCCCACAGATGATAGGGCAAAGTGTCAGTGGTTCAGTTATCTAGAATTTTTTTTTGGGTGGTCGCCATGAAGTTAGAATAAAATAAACACACCAACCTCAAAAGATTGTTTAGCACTAAACAAATTGGTTCATTCTATAGTACTCCAGTGGGCTAGCAAAAATGATCTCCTCTGGCACATAGTGTAGCTCAGTAGAGACGTTTCAGATGCCAATATTGGGATATTTCTGCCTCATTTATCTTCCTATGTTATTTGTCTGTCTTGCCACCACTATCTTCATTTTTGTCTGATTCTGTTTCCTTCCTTCTCTCTGCATTTGTTTTTACCATACCTCTCTCCTTCATCCTCCCTGCTCCATTTTACTCTTTTGTAGTCTCTGCGTGGACAGTTTCAGAGACAACAACTTCCAAACACTAGCCCTTTACATAAGAATGGGAAGAGGAAGAAAACCAAAAAACACCATTGCATTCGATACAGAGAAGAAACAGGCCAGGAATTTGTAATCCTTGTTTCCTTTTACAACAGACTCCTTTATAAGCTGCTACTGCAAGCACTTACTGGAAACATGGCCAAACTAGGGGCAGCATATAGAGGAGTACAGAGAAATGCTTGTGCGTGGCAGGTGGCCAACAATATGTTGTGACCCCACCACATACTCAGCAGCAGGGGAACAAAACATATGGTGGAAAGCAAGGGCTACTTTCAGCAAGTCCGGGTGGTCCCTGGATTGTTTAAGGGAGGGGAAGTTTTCGATCCAAAGAACTCTTTCCTTCTCCGACTGCAATGCAGAATGGAGCTGCTGACCCAGGAAAACCAAACCACCTAAACAGTGTTCAGAGAAGGGTGGGTTCTCCCTCAGCCTATATTAGGATGCCTAGGGCTTACGCCCAAACACCATTCCAAGAGGAATTCTGTTGCTGACAGACTCCAACAGCAGAAATACCTTGCACATAGTAGTAGTAATCACATCCTCAAATTTTCATTAAGTTAGCAGTTGCAAGAGCCAATTTAAGATCGATTATAATGTTATGGCAACTTTTACCACAAGTTATTACTATTTTAATAGCTTCCTTAAGTACATTTTAGGAGTTCTGAAAACTCACCTCTTCAGGAGTGATGACTCCAGTTTCTTTAAACTTTGACTCCTAGAATAAAGACAATTCAGAAACATTTACATCTGTTGATATTTGAATCCCACTTTCCAAGGCTGAAGAAAGTCTGCTAGGCTCTGATCCTGCAACTGTCTCTCTTTGATGATTCTCAAACTGTGGGTCGTGACCCCAAAGTGATCCTGTTTTAATGGTGTCGCCAGAGCTGGCTTAGACTTGCTGGGGTCCAGGGCCGAAACCCAAGCCCCACCGCTCGGAGCCGAAGTCAGAGGACTTCAGCCCTGGATGGCAAGGCTCAGGTTACAGGCCCCCTGCCTGGGGCTGAAGCCCTTGGGCTTCGGCTTTGGCCCCCCCAACACTGCCTGTGGGGCTCGGGCTTTGGCCCCTTCACCCAGTTCAGTGGGGCTCGGGATTCAGTCCCCGCTCCCGGGCTCATCGTAATTTTTGTTATCAGAAAGGGGTCACGGTGCAATGACATTTGAGAACCCCTGCTCTAGGTAGCTCTGTGCACCAGCTTGAAGGCAGTTGTGGGGTCAGTACCCTAGTTTGTAGCCTACCTGCAGCCATTTTCTATGGCACAGAACATTAGCAAGAAAGTAGTTCTTTGCAGAATCCAGAAGGTTATCAGAACTGCCACATAACCAAAGCATATTTTTCTGTAATTATAAACAGTTCAGTTGGCTAATAGGAAAAAAGGAGAGCTCCTGTGATCAATGCTATACTTGCTTAAGAGGCAGAAAGCCAATCAGAACCAGGCACTCTCAGCCATGATTTCAGTAACTGCTCTAAGTACTAAACTAAAAAAATATTAACATAATGCATCAGTTTGATATTACAAAAAGCAAAGAAGTACAGAAATGAAGAATGATTGTTCCCACTGCCAATGTGACTTGTAGAGAGATATTATTATTTGCTTTTTTGGTGTATATACTCATTCCTTTATTGTGCGCCATGTGGAAACAGTTCTGAGTTTATTGATTTTTCTCATGCTGTTTTCATTAACTTGTTCTCAGTTTGGACAAAGTACATTGAAATCTTATAGATTTCAGTTTATTTTTGCATTCAGACAGACATCGAGAAAGTTTAAGTGTAAAAAACAGGTGTAATTCATGCTCATGTAAACCCAGAATATACAGAAAATTTTACACTTCAGAAGAACCAACATCAGCACTGAAAGACGAGAAGCTCCCCCCCATCATTTTAAGACTACCCAAGAATGAGAGAACTAGTAGTTATCTGTATTTGGGATGTGCCACCCACCACCATAATATTTGAGGTGGATTTCCTTCCTACTGCCCTGAACAGCTCTCAGATTTCATTATCAGGTCTCAGGCTTATTTCAACCAGTACTCTGACTCTGGGCTACAATTCCATTCTGTTCAATCCTCCAACATCATTCAGTCTTCAGATAAGCATACATTCTACTGCCTCCACTGCCAGAGTTAATTGCCATAGATGCACAGCATGGGGCACAGACTAAGTCTGAGGATGTCCAAATTGTCTCCTTCTAACAAGGGAGCTGAAAAAAGCAATCTCTCTCCTCCCCCCCCCCCAAAGATGAAGGAAAAAATATAAATTTAAGTGCATTATTCAGATGAGACAGGCAAAACTCTTGTTGTACCACAGAGAGACAATAGAATATCAACACTGCATGCCAATGAAAATTCTCCTTTTAAGAGTTTGGGATAATAGATAAATCTGAAGACTTTATGGCAGTGCATTGTGTTACCGTATCAAAGTCTCAGAATGCGATGATCTTAAGACTTGTTCCCAAAGTGCATCATACAGCACATACAAGTCTGGGATCCTGAGAGTGGGAGGGGCCAAAAACAGACCAACCTGAATCCCCTGTCAACCTAGTGACATGTAAAAAGCTTAGCTTCTTTAGAAGGCAAGGCTACATTATGCTGCATTCCTAGTGGGTATTTTTAAAATCCCATCTATCTGTAGTAGAAAGAGAGACTGAAGCAGAGGCCTGCCACAAGGCCTGAATCAAAGTCAGCAAAAGTTATGCTTTGAGCAAAAGTCAGGCTCTCTCAAAAGCAGATGCTTGCCTGCAAGTTCACTGTTCGGTACATGAACTCGACACCAGATGGTTTGACAGAAGTGATGTTTTGTCTGAAACATCAGGAGAAAGGTACAAGGGGGGGGGGTGGAGGGAGTAATAAACGTCATAAAATATGTAAGGTGATACGTAAGTTGTTTATCCCAGATGGTTTGTTTCAGTCTATAAATGCTGGAATGCTTCACCTTAAACCTTTGTCCAGCTGCTGGTCCACTATCATGAGCAAACATGTATTAAGTTTACTTGTAGCACATATAGGAAACCAATACTGTGCTTTGTTGGCAATAAACCTGGCCACGCTCCATCACCACTGAACAGAGTCTGTGATCTTCTTGGGCAGTTCAATTAAAGTCTGCTGTGTGAGCTATCTTGTCAGAGCCTGTGCAGCACACAGAGAGAACACACATGGAGCCAACAACTGACACCACCATTCACTTGGTTTTTAGTTGTTGTTCTGTGGCATTCCAGTCTTTCAACAAGCTATTCAAAGTGCAAGGATGGTGTAAAGCACATCTTCCTTTAATACAATGTGTTACAGTCGTTAGATGGGGAAATTTGGGGTTAGAATTCCTGGGTTTTATTCCTAGCACAGCAAGTGACCCACTCAGTAAACTCAGACAAGTCACTTAACCTCCCTGCGCCTCAGTTTCTGCCTCTGTACTCACAGACACAGTGACAGGCAATGTTACAAAAACTTTTCTAAAACATGGACAACACCATAATATTTACTTCACGGGGGAAGAAAATTTGGTTCATGAATGAAGAATGCTATAAAGTGGTCTACAAACAAGGATCTCTGATGTGAAGTACAAAATATGTTAGGAAGTTACATTATAGAAGCCTGAACTGACCAAGAGGATTGTGGTTTTGTTTTTTCCCCTAAAAGGGTCCCAGTAGAAACAACGCCTCTGAAAGTATGCACTAAACATCTGAAAGCAAAACGGTCTTCACGGTTTTCATTACCTGGACTGAGGAAAATCCAGAGACTAAACTGACAGCAAGAGAAGAGAATGGGGATTTTTAAAAAAAATAATCAGTTTTAATACAAGGGATTATTAACAATAGAGGCAAGAATACTTTGTAGTACGACAGCTACATGTAACAAAGAACTAACGGGAGAGAAGTACCTGCATGCGTTACAGCTACATAAAGCACAGAAGTAGACAGAAGTAGTTGCACGAGCTACAAGGGTTTGGCAAGTATTGGGCTAGGTCTCACACAGCAACTGGATACCCACGGCAGGCACAGGTCAGCTGCAGTGGTTTAGCTACTATGTAGACATAGCCTCATTTAAAGGCCTTGCCTACGCACAAAAATTGTACTGCTTGAACTACACCAGTATGATAAGAGTGGTACAATCATCCCACCACCCTCCCCGGAATGTGGACTCTGTTATACTCAGGTGCTTATATCAGCATTTTTTTCTATAAAGGAAGGAGAACAAGCTATCGTAGTACAAGTCACCTAGGGTGACCAGATAGTAAGTGTGAAAAAACAGGACAATTTTTTGGGAGGAGACAAGGAAGGTACAGCTGTGTATTAGACAAAGCCCCTAATATCAGGATGGTGCTGATGACACCGGGACAGCTGGTCACCCTAAAGGCACCTTTCCTCCCATGAAACTGCACCTAGACGAGTACAACCCCTAGCGTACACATCTCGGTACAGAACAGTCACGCCCCTACCCAACACGGCTACACCGGCACCAGAACGGCCATCGCCCAGCCCGGTGAGCCAGCACCCGAGGGCAAATCACCCCCCTGCCCGCTACGCCGCTGAAGGCTCCCTGCCCACCTGCTGCCTAGCTTCGGGGGCAGGCCGGGCGGCTGCCAGTGTCCCGGGCTGCGGCCGCCACCGGCTCCCTGCGGGAAGGCGGCGCGGGCAGAGGCTGCCCAGCGGACGGAGCCGGCTGGGGTCCGTTTCGCGGCTCTGGCTGGGACAAGACACGAGCGGGCTGCGCCGCCGCGAGAACCGCCCCCGGGAGTGGGGGTGGAGAGGTCCGACAGGAGCAGGCAGCTCCGGGCCCACCCCCTCCGCTCGGGGGGCGGCGGCGCCACGGGGCCGGTACCTTGAGCACGGGCGTGAGGTACTCGGCCACCTCCAGCGCCTTCCCCTTCACCGTGTTGATGACGTTCTGCATCCTGCCGGCGCGCGCGCGAGGGTCCCTAACGCCCACAGCCCCGCTCGCGCCTCAAGCCTTCAGCAGCGCCCGCAGCCAGCCGGAGTCACATGACCAGTTTCCCCCCCCACGCACGTGATACAGAAGCCTAGAGAAGGGAAGGCTCCCCTCACAGATTTATGCTTGCGCGGCAGATTGCCGGCTGGAGCCCAGAACGCGCATGCGCACGTGAGGAGGCAGTTTCCCTGCGCGCACGCGTAGACAGGCGGATAAGGAAGAGGAGAAAGGACGTGCGCAATAGGTTGCACGGGGGAGGAATCACATGACTGTATGGGGGTGGGTGGTTCCCCTAACACGTGATTAAGCGGCAAGGGCCGGGCCGCTAACTGTCTGTCACTGCGCGTGCGTGCCTGAGTGGTGATGCTGGGCGAGGGAGCTTCCGCCGCCTGGTGAGCTCAGGACGGGGAGGGGCGGGGTCTGGGAGCGGCGAGGGCACGTGCAGAGGGGCCCGCGATGCGGCGTCGGACGTGGTGGCGGGGCCGGCGCGGGAGCCCTGGGGAGCGGCGCTGCGGGGGCGGGGCTGCCTCGGCGTGTGAGCGCGCGCCCCGCGTCAGCCCAGAGTGGCCGGCTCCCCTGGCCCGGGTCTCGCGCGGGAAGCGCCCCTGGCTTCGGTCCGCGGCGATCGGCGTTGGCCGCATGTCCGGGCAGCCGGGGCCCGGCGCTCCCCTCTGGCGCCCCGCGGGGGTGGCCGGGCTGCCGGCGGCGCCTCCCGTCTGTACTGCAGCAGGGCGGCCGCCGGGAGCAGCTCGCTAGGGTGAGCGCCGGGCCGGGCGCCTGCTCGTGCCACGTCTCTCTACCCACGTCCCGGGCACCTGCAGCTTCGTCCCTACCGACACCTGCTCCGGGCCGTTTGCCGGCTTGGCTCTTCGTGAAACAAAGTCTGGGGCTTCCCCTGCTCTGTGTCTTCGCAGCTGCGCCCGTAAGAAACAGGAGAGGGTTTCTGTCTTGCATTCTTGTTTCTTAATCTCGGTGCTTCAGGTAACTCAATTCTAGTAAAAATAAGTCTTGATCGTGTTAATATATGTTGTTAGTGGAAAGAGAAAAGGAGGACTTGTGGCACCTTAGAGACTAACCAATTTATTTGAGCATATTGGTGCATCCGATGAAGGGAGCTGTAGCTCACGAAAGCTTATGCTCAAATAAATTGGTTAGTCTCTAAGGTGCCATAAGTCCTCCTTTTCTTTTTGCGAATACAGACTAACACGGCTGCTACTCTGAAACCTATGTTGTTAGTGAGACTGAGAGGTTTGTGTAGGGGTTTGGACTACTCTAGTTGGACTCTGTGGAAATGAATGAGATCCTGTTTCAGCACATGAGACTAAGCAAATTGGTTTTTAAATGTGACGTCATAAAAGAACAGGTAGATACCAAAGTATGCCATTCGTTTAATAGTTATTCAGCATAGTACAAACACATCCCTCTCCCAGCATTGCTTTTTTGGGTCTTCCACTGGAGCATTCGGTGCATGTTGTGTATCTCTTTTGCTGCTGCTCAGCGATTTTCCAAAGCAGCAATAGGATGAAACTATGATAGGGCTCCAGAAAGCAGTAAAATCATGTGTGCTTAGATATCGCTTATCAGCGTCTGAAAATACGTGTGCAAGATATTTTCATTTTGTTGTCCAAAGGGCATTGACATCCAGACAGCAGAATGGAGACCAAGTGCTGCAGCCCGTCTCTATGGTGCTCCAAGTCAGCCTTGTACACCTTCCTGCTAGGAGGAGCATTTGTTACGTTGGGCTCAAGTCGTATTCTCCTGATGAAATATTCCACCAACGAAGGTAAGGTCGGATGTTTAATATATAATGTATTACGTGCAGAAATTAGAGTTTTCTACTTGGGTAAAACAATGTAGATGCTGAGATTAAATCACTCTATTGCAAATATATTTATGAGGTTTGTTGTCCCATTCAAGCCATATGTTTATCCTTGCCTTTCACCTGAAGGTTTGTTAGGAGCATAAATGTTTTAGTACAGATTCTGTTTCTGGGGGAGCAGTGTGGTCTAGTGCAGTGTTTCTCAAATGTAGCCACTGTGGCCGCATGCGGCCACTGGGGGCTTTTCTTGAGGCCACAGCCTCCTGGGCCATGATGGGGGGGCAGGGTGGGTGCAAAGCAGCATCCCCTCCCCAGGGGCTACCAGGAGTGGTTGGGCCCTGCCCCCCTCCGGAGAGACACAAGCTGGAGGAATAGGCAGCCAGTGAGTTCCTCACCTTCCCCGGGGCAGTGGGAATGGGCTTCAGCCCTCGAGTGGCAGGCTCCAATCACGGGGCTTCGGGCTCTGTCACCTGGGCCTGGGGCTTCGGGCTCAATTCCCTGGGTGCGTGGTGATGGGCTCTGGCCCCAAGCTCATCGCCCCATTGCCTTCGCCTCTCACTGCCTCTCCCAGTGCCCCATCACCCTTGGCCCCTGCTGCCTCTGTACCTACCTCCCCATCCAAGGCTTAATTTGTCCCTGGGCTTGCCGGGGCTGAGTAAGTCTGTTGTGAAAAGTGATATTTGTATGTTTGTTAATATCACTTTTCACAGCACACACAGTAGCTAACAAGTCTTTTTTAAAAAAAAAAAGGGGGCAACCAAAAAAAGCAACAGAAACAATAAGAAAAATAACAAGAATGTTCAAAACATCTTATTTGTGTTCTATTCTGTTTAGGTCCAATAAAGAATAGAGACAACTGTACACTATTTTTATTATTGGGTCTGTAAAAAGAAAACACCCTACATAGATTGCAATGATTTGGACATGTACCTGTGCATATTTATTTGTTTTTATAAAGTTAATTAAAAATTTTAGGAAAAATTTTCAGGGCAGCCACCAGCAAGTTGGTGGCCACACTCTGAGGCCACCAAAAAAATTGTTATGAGAACCCCTTGATAGTGAATAGAGCACTGGACTTGGTAGACCTGGATTCTATTCCTCATTCTGCAACTGATCTGCTGGGTAACCTTGGGCAAGTCTGTGCCTCTGTAAAATGGGGGTATGGTACCTCTTTCATTTAAAGCTCTTTCAGATCTACTGATGACAAAAGTGATATAAGAGCTAGATGATGATGATGATGTTGTTGTGCATTGGAATCTGTCAGCAAAGAGAGTTTTTTCTATGCTGAAAACCTTCTTTTTAGCCCTGATGTGCCTGATATTGGAAGGTGCTGTGCCCTCAACTCCCACAGAAGTCAGTCTTTCAGGATCAGGCCTTTTGTTACTATATAGTATTGTGGCTGCCAACTTTAGTAAAAACTGACAGAGAGTATGTGTGAAACAGATTTTAAATACTTACAATTAAATTAAATACTTACTTACAATTCTGGCTAACAATGAAAGGGCCTAATCCTTGAAGAAGTGTTAGCCAATTTAACAACCTCAAACTTGTAAAATTATCAGTTGTTTTGTTTTGTGGGAGCAAAGCTCAAATTTACTTAAATTGGGAAAGTATGATTTTCATCTTTCGGTAGCAATGGCTGAACTAATTGTACTCAACTTTTCCTGAAGAATTCAAATTTGTGAGTTTGAGACCAAGCATGGAAAACTTCAGCCTGGAAAATGAAATGTTCAAGAAGTTGTGTGCCATTGAAAATATGGAGTATTTATAATTAAGGTCATGAACATAATCTTAACTTACAAAGTGTGCGTTGTTTATGGGCCCTGGTCAAAACTTTTTAATTGATGCGTTTAAGTGGTTCTCATGGAATTGTGCTTTCTGTCGCTCTAAATGCGATTGGAAAAGTTGGAGGAGTATGACTGTTTATTTGCTATAATAATTTTGCTGAATTTCACAGATAACAAATACGATTACCTTCCGGCAACTGTGAATGTGTGCTCTGAGCTAGTTAAATTGGTGCTATGTATGACAATGGCACTCTGGATAACAGCAAAGGGTAAGTTCATATGGTTTAAAATCTGTTAGGAAATGTTCACCTTATATTTGACATTCCTCTGCTCTTGTATGATGGATTCAAATGTACAGTAATTGTACTATACACGTGGTGTACCATGGTAGAGCCTATTTGCAGTGGTAATGGGGAGCCTATTTGAAGTGGTAACTTGAGTTACACCCTGTACTCGATTAACTCTTGAGTTCGTGTAGCTTGAGTGACGGAGGTTACACTATGAAATAGTACAGAGCAATTGTATAAGCAGCACAGAATGATTGTGTTAGCAGCTGACAAACTCAAGCTGTAGCGTTAGTCTACACATGGAATTTATATTGGCATAGACCCCACTGTAGATTCAGCTATGTTGACAGTGCTTCCATCAGTGTAGCTGACATTATTCGTGGAGGTGCTATTCGTACGCTAACAGAAAAAACCCTTTTATTGACGTAGACTGTGTCTGCACTATGGGACAGTGCTGGTATACTTATGCTGGAATAGTCTGTACACCTTGACAGGCAGCCAACTCAAGTTAAAAGCGCTATCATGCTGTACTGAAGGGTTTTTGTGTATGGATAGGTCTAGAGCTAGAGGCAACACTCAAGTTATAACTTGAGTTAACTCTGAAGTGAAGACAAGCCCTGGGTCTGTGATCTCTTCAGATCTTATCAGCTAAGCCAGGATCAGGCTTGGTTACCTAAAGCTGTAAAAAGTGCTGATGGTGACTGTTATGGCTCTCGCGATACCCAGGACTGAGTCGTCTTATTACCCTCTGGCTCCAGCTTGAGGGAGTCTTGCCTGTGCCGAGCTGGGCATCAGCTCCCTAATACCAGCCTGTCAGCCACTGAAGCACTCTCCTCTGAGCTGTGCCAGCCCTGTCTTTACCTTTCACATTAACAGTAGGTGCACCCTGGTCCCTCAGTCCCTTTGAGAGTTCCCCTGTGATATCCAGCTCCTGACACTAGCTATTCTCAGAGATCCCAGAACCTTTGCCCCCAAAGGCACAGTGTACTGCAGTTTACCAGTTTTACCTTAAATCATCTCCCCTATATAATGTTCAGCACTTAACGAGCACTTTAAAAGAAGATTAATTTAAGAAAGAATAGATGTTCCACTGGAAACGAGAGTGTGGTGGAAACAAATGGTTAAAATACAAAGCAAAATCCTAACGGGTGAACCTGGGTCTAAGTTAATTAATAATTACCTTTCCTATCTAAAAAAGTAGGTTCCCCCTGTCTCCCTCCTCCCCGCCCCCCATAAAAAAAATTAAGTATTATAGTCAGTGGCTGATCTGGCTGGCTTCACAGACCAGGATCTAATTTTTCATATACTCCTGAACACTCCTGCACCTCAAGATGTTTCCTCCTCAGTAGAAGTATATAGAGTATTTCTCCATGCTCTGCGTTATACTGAAACAATCTTTTGTCTCTATTCGTAGGCAGGATAATTCTCTGTCTGTTGTAGTGTTTCTTTTTTTACCTCCAAGTGGTTTTGATAGTTTGCAGTTACCTCTGATGGTTTTTCATTGAAAATCTTGAGAGGGACCAAGGCTAGACAATTGAACCGTCATCACTGGCTAACCAGGACAGGGGGTGACATCTCCTTCCTGTTTGAATGAGCCATCACAGAGACACATTCTCCCCTGGTGATTTACTCTGCTCCAAGTCCATAAAGCATACTTTCAGTATAACTACGTTGTTTCTTAAATATTGCCCATATAGGCATATTGCAATGGTTATGAATCTTGACAAGTTACAAGCTTTCCATAGATACCTTTATATATTACTATTTATGGATAATTACCCTGCAAAACATGTTTGCTGTAGTGAGTTTGTCAGGACTGAGGTGGGTTGTTTGCAAAAAACAGGGGATCCTTTGCCCAGGAGCCTCTGTCTCAGTGATTCAGTAGGCTATACTCTTCCTTCTGAGTCGATGCTGATTCAGTGTCCCAGCAGAATGCATGGTGTTTGGGGTACTTTTTTTTTTCTTTCTTTTCTTCAGGTGAGACATCAGTTTCTGATCACTTGTGGTCATTAAAGATTTTATGGTGATCTGCCTGAATTTCATTTTAGGTAACTATATTCTGTCAAGCAAAATTCTCCCTGTAGTTTGTTAGATACGGTATTCTTCAACCTTAGAAGGAAGGGAGTGGTCCTGTGGTTCAAGCGTAGAATTGGAAATGAGAATTTCTTGTTCTACTCCTTGGCTCCATCACTGTATACTTTGAACAAATCCCTCAACTACTCTGTTCTCCAGTTTTTCCAGTGTAAGTTTTGTAAGGCTTGTTTAATGTTTATAAAGCTCTTGGAGAAACTCGTAGGAAAGGCACAAGAGAATAGTAAATTATTGTTGATTGCATTTCCTTCTTTTCTACTCAGCCTCTCTGTAGCTTCTTCATAAAGTGAAAAAGATCAGTGGTCAAACTTACCATTTCATAAAGCAAAATAGTAGAAGACTGATACTTTTGTACAGGAGAGAACGATAGCCTTTTGCGACTTCTACCATTTTGTAATAAAGACTGAAAAGGAACTTGAGTGAAATACTGATTTCCACAAATGTTAATGAAAAAGCCAGGTTCAGGTAGATCATAAATTCAGTGCACAACCCGTGTTTTAAAAAGCAAACCAAACTGAATATTTTTTTTTCACACGTAACTGTAGCACCCAACAAGCTACTGTATGAAAAGGATAGATAAAACTGGCATGTCTTTCAAAATGGGTTGATTTCCTAACTGTAGTAGATTGACCTTTTTCCTCATAATCCACTTGGTATCAAAATATATATATAACAATCAGTACGTTTGACCCAGAAGCCACTGTGACATGTCTGCTACGTGCATTTACTTGAAGGCTCACACATGAAAGAGTTGGGCTATCAGCCTGGACAGTGTAGTTGGTATGTCACTACCTGTCAGTGTCAGCCGAGTAGAATTTCCAGCTCTCCTGTCACAGAAGATGAGGATGACACATGTCAGTGCTTGTGTGTCCTTTTTCACGTGCTTAGTAAATAAATGCTGTTTTTTAAAGTTCACATTTAAAGAAGTAAAGCCTTTATAGGCAAATGTCCACACTGATAATGATCTAGAGGTGGAAAGACATATTAGGTCATCCAGTCCATATCCCTGCCAGTGAAGGTTTTCTACCTACTGCATGTTTGATACTGCTGTTTTCCTCCTTCGGTATATTTCCTGGACAGATCACCTGTCATTCCAGAGTGCTTTACAAGCTTTTACTAAGCAATTTAATTCTTTGATTTGGGAATAAAGTGTAGTCAGTCGCGGGGGAAAAAATGACACACCCCTGCATTCTAATGACTATTGATTAAGATTGATTAAGGGTACATTTCTCTTCCAGACTTTCTCCCCTCAAATCTAATATAGTTTGAGGGGAAGCTGAAACTAGTCAACTCATTCCCACCTCAGTTTCCTCCATTGACCTTCCCCTTTCCTTCCCCTTTTGAGCCTTTAAACACATCTCTTTTTCTCCTGTTCCTCTCATCCCCACCCCACAAGTTACACTATGTTTAAATTACACATCCCCTGAACATTTAAGCACATGTAATTATTTTTTTTTTAATTTGTATTATCGTATCATGTAGGCACCCCCGTCATGGACCAGGATCCCAGCGTGCTAGATGCTATACAAACCCAGAACAAAAAGGTGATCCCTGCCATAAAGAGCTTACAAACCATGTGTAATCTTGCATCTTCTCCCCTTCCTCGCTCTCTGTTTTGTTTTGTCTTTTTTTTTTATGCCATATCTTCATTTAGATTGTAAGCTCTCTGGGAACAGAGACTGTCTTTTTGTCTGTAAAGTGCTACTGTACTTTGGGTGGTATATATGCAGGTCTCTTACATCTTGGTTATTGCTTCAAATCTAGGCATGCTCAGTAGTCAGCAAAAGTCATTTCTATCTGACTGTCATTCTTTAGGCATCAATAACGATGGGCAGTCTCATCCTAGTTCCTAGTCAGTATCGTGCAAAAGGACCACCAGCCTTCTTGATGGTCTCTCTGCTGAGGCAGAAGACCAAATGACTGTGGAGACTGAACTCCTCTCCTTCGAGGTTGTTGCTTTAGGTGCTCAGTTAAGGCAGATTGACAAGAGAGTATGGGGAAGCTAGTGCTGTCTTTGCTTGTGTTGTGTATCTCCTGTGGATTAATGGAAGAGTAAGGTCTCCAGGGCTGTCATTCTGACACCATTCATCAAACGCTACATTTGCTTTAAAACAAACAAAAAAAAGCAATTGCTATCCTGTAAGATGGGGATTAAAACACATTTCCATCAACTGGGAAAGTCTTTCACACAGATTTCCATCATTCTAATCAAGTTCATTTTACTGACTGATTTTTTCCCCTTTTCTTTTAGAGGGACGTTCATATAGTGAATTTGGATGTACCTCCTGGAGGGAGTTTTGTAACTACATGAAGTGGTCAATTCCAGCCTTTCTGTACTTTTTGGATAACCTGATTGTTTTCTATGTATTGTCCAACCTCCAACCAGTAAGTATACACAGACCAAATAACATAGCACTGAAATGATGCGAGTCTCTCTCTTGTTGGAGGTTTGCTAGTTGGGGTTTCATGGTCCTGCAGTTGATCTGTCTAAGGCTGTCCTGTACACAAGGACCATTTCTATTAATCCCTTCCATCCATCTGCCCATTGGGTCCTGTTTTGTAGCTTCCAGATGAGAGAGAATCTTTCTGCATTATGTACTTCCTTCCTGATTTAGAGGTAGGGTTGAATGACTTCAAAGTGATGCAAGACTTGGTCCTTCCTCCTCCTTTCTTGAGCTCAGCATATCTGTTTGCTTTGAAGGTGGGTTCCGGGTCCTGTCCCCCCATATGGCTCCTACCATTAATGTCTTTATACAATCTCAAAGTACAAACAGCAAAAAAAAATCTGAACGCACACCACAATTTAAATGACTGAATATTCTATGTATTAAAAATCGAACTCATGCCTGTGAGAGAAATTTATTTGCCCAAAGTGCTTGATTCCACTGAAGTCGGTGGAAGTTTTTCCAACTCTGTTTAGCCCAGGGTGAAATCTGCCCCATTGCGGAAAACCCTAGCAAGGGTTCTGTGCACCACTTAAGCCATTAATGTGGAACTGGCAAGTCATTTAGGATCTTTTGTGGTTCCGCCTTGCAAGAGCGAATTTCGCCCTGAGTGAAAGGTCAGTCCCAATATGATCACTTTTTGCTATGGGGTCTTCTGACAGATGAACACTGTGAGTTGATTTTTCTTGGTCAGATTCTGTCTCGATAGTAATTTTTTTCCTGTCCTCTTTTTCTAGGCCATGGCTGTATTGTTCTCAAATTTTATCATTATAACAACAGCACTCCTATTCAGGATAGTGCTAAAGTAAGTAGCCATGAAAGCAAATAAAACACTGGGGAAGTTATGCTGGATTCTCTCTCTCCACATGAAGACTATAGTATTTTTAATACTCTGTATTTTCTGTAGTCTTTGGCTTACAAGCAAGAATAATGGCTTAGTGGTTTAAGTGTTGTGGTAGGTATGAAATACTTAGCTTAATTGGAACCACAAGTTTAAATTTCAGCAAATTTGTCTCAGTCCTTCATTCTTCTGTAATAGATAGAATCATTATTGTATTGTAATTGTGTCTCCATTGTGAGTCATGCAGGAACTCCCTTGGCTCCTCATAGGCAGCTGGGGGAGGCACTTGAGCACACTGCCTCTTTGAAGTTAATGGGAATTTTATCTGCTCAGTGGAGCTGAGATTTCACCCTCTCTCTCTGGGTTTGCCTGTGGTGTGGAGGTTTCTCCATGCCATGTGTCATTTGTTTTCAAGATGCTGAACACCTGTCCCTGTACTCTAAATGTTTGGGGTTTTTTGTCTCCACACAGACGGCAGTTCTCCTGGGTGCAGTGGGCATCTCTACTGATTTTGTTCCTGTCCATCATAGCTCTGACTGCAGGGACTGGAAGCAGTCAGCACAGCTTGGCCACACACGGGTTTCATCATGACATGTTTTTCAGCTCATCTAATCACTGCCTTCAGTACACCAGGCCAGAGGAAGAGTGCTCGGGAGGAGACAACTGTACGGTAACCGGGTTCTTTTCCAGCTTCAAGTGGAATGTCACTGCTACCACTGCAGGAGCACTGAAACCTCTCCGCCTCGGCTTGGGCCATCTGCTGATAATAGTGCAGTGTTTCATCTCTGCTTTGGCCAACATCTATAATGAAAAGATCCTGAAGGAAGGGGACCAGCTCAATGAAAGTATCTTTGTGCAGAATAGTAAGCTGTATATCTTCGGGGTGCTGTTCAATGGGCTGATGCTGGGCCTGCGCTCTGAGAATTATTGGCAGATAGAGTACTGTGGCTTCTTTTATGGCCACAATGTGTTCTCTGTAGCACTCATTTTTGTCACTGCCTTCCTGGGGCTGTCCGTGGCCTTCATCCTGAAGTTCCGAGACAATATGTTCCACGTCCTGACTGCGCAGATCACCACTGTGATCATCACCATCGTGTCCATTGTCATCTTTGACTTCAAGCCTTCTCTGGACTTCTTCTTGGAAGCACCCGTGGTGCTTCTGTCCATATTTATCTACAATGCCAGCAAACATCAAGGCCTGGAATATGCCACTCAGCAGGAGAGGAACAAACTTCTCAGTGAGATCTGGGAGCGATCCAGCGGGGTAAGGCTTTGAAATGCTCATGTCTCTGACTCCCTCTCTCGCAGACTTTTTACCCAATTGGCCGTTCATAGTTCACTACACTTGTGGGTGGACTCATAGTTCAACCAAATTGTCACTTTCATTTAAATGACACAAGATCAATCTCAGTCTTGTAAATAAATCCTTGTTTTAGCTCCATACTTCTGTGTGTAGCTTCCTCTTGTTTCCTGAGGTCTGGCTGAAGCTTTACCTCTCTGCTCTGACCTCAGATGATCCTTCAGCCATCTCGGCTTGATTTAACATTTGCTTTTAGCATTTGCAAACAAATACCCTATCAAACCCAAATATCCCAGCATTATACATGGGGAACTGATTATAAACAAGGAAAATTGCCTAGTCTATTTTCACAGCCTAGGTTCAGCCAAATGCAGAAAGTAAACATACAGCATAAATGGGAGGAAAATAAATTAGATATTTAAAAAATTTTCAGTTTTAACAGTCTAAGATGTTTTAAGAAATTCAGGTAAGATTTTTTTTTTTAAAGAAACTCAGGTAAGGATATTTTTAATGTAAGATTTTTCAACATGGTAGTTGCCCCTTCCTCATGAATCAGTTCCTCCAGCCTCCTGCTATAATTTCTGTTCTTCTGTGAACAAAGATCCAGATGCTTAGAATCTAGGAAAATCTTTGTGGGGAAGGGGCTTGCTCCCAGACTTCACATTCAGGTGAACTGAGAAATAAGTCTGCAGTATTTAGAATATATTTATGGTCTGTGAGCAGCAGAGGGCACTGTCTGTATTTAGTCCTGGGAAACTTCATTTATCCCAGAAAAAGGAGAGTCAGTGTTTCCTTGGAATTCTGCACAGTTCTATTCCAGGGTGATATTTAACAGTAAATAACACATGTAGTCACATTTGTAAAATCAATCACAACAAGAAGAAAATTTGCTAATGCTGTTAATATCTTCTTCCCCTCCATTTTTCGGCTCCTGTAGGATGGAGAGGAACTTGAGAGGCTGACGAAAGCAAACAGTGACATTGATACAGATGAAGATGCCTTCTAGCATGAGCTTGTGCAACTGAGTGCTGGGTATTCTCCAAGAGAACAGTGTTGTTATCGTTTTAAAATATGGGATAGTCTCTTTTTTCTGAGTGCAACAGTTAAAACTGTTTGGATGGTTTTGTGATTCCAGAGGATTTGTATTGTGTTTTTAAGTTGTGCAAATAAAACGCAGCTCCAAGATCAGAATAGGGTGTGTCCAGGTTTGGGGCTGGGATGTCAGATGAGAAAAAATGAGTAAAGCCCATTGGATTTCAGAAGTTGACAAGGAAAACTAGAGAATTATCAGTTCGAGCCTTTTATATTAAGGGTCTTTTTCTCTTCTCACGCTAGTGTAAATCAGCAGTTAATTCCAGTGCTGATAAACTGATAATAAAAGTGATATTAGAGGAAGGTTTTGCCCTAGCTTAATGATCTGGGTCACATGGGTGCTGTATTATGTATAATAATCCAGAACACTTGATGTCCTTAACTGTACATGTTTGTCTACCGTACGCTAGGGTTGTATGAAGATGATAATAATTCTCACTGGTGAAGGGCCTGATCCTGTAAACCTCAAATAAATGATCCTGACTCAGTTGAGAATAGTCCCATTGAATGGGCCCCTAACATTTGTAAAGTGCTTTAAAGATATGAAGCATTATATAAGTGCTAGGTATTCTTATTTCCAGGGCTACATGTTCTTTGGTATCATGCACCCTTCTGCAGTTTGATTGAGGGATGATTCCACAGCTGCAGAATGAGTTTCCTCATTTCTGCAGTGATTTGCAGGTGTTGCTGCTCCTGTGTGTCCTGTGGAACATTATACCCAGTTATAAATACGTTCTGTTTTTTTGGCAATGTGATTAGTGTTGCACAGTGGCAGAGACGCTTTCCTGATATTCAGAAATACAAGCTTTTAAATAAACAGAGGATTTGTATACTTTCCTTTGGTAAAGTAATTTCATTCGTACTCTATCTGGAATTGCAGTTTGCCCATCATAAGACACCAGGGATTTTCATTCTAGTTCACTATAAAAGTAAGTTTCAGAGTAGCAGCCATGTTAGTCTGTATCCGCAAAAAGAACAGGAGTACTTGTGGCACCTTAGAGGCTAACAAATTTATTTGAGCATAAGCTTTTGTGAGCTACAGCTCACTGCATTGGATGCATCCGATGTAGCGAGCTATAGCTCACGAAAGCTTATGCTCAAATAAATTTGTTAGTCTCTAAGGTGCCACAAGTACTCCTGTTCCTTTTACTATAAAAGTAGTTACCTTATGTCCAAATTCACTGTAAGTGCATTTCACCATATCTGTAAATACAGAGTTTTAAATTTAAAAAGATAAACTTGGCCCAAAATTTAGATTTTTTTTGTAAAAACAAGCTTTAAAAAACCAAAACCCTGAGAAATATTTCCATAGTCTTTAAAAAAAAAAAAAAAAAAAATCAGATGACTAGGTTCTGTTTAGACCAACATTTTTCTGCATTGTTTGCAGCCCAGATGCTACAAAACTGCGCTAGTGTGTGGAATGGTCTAGATAATACTTAGTCATGCCTCCGTGTAGGGGCTGGACTAGATGACCTATTGAGGTCCCTTCCAGTCCTACATTTTGATGATTCTGTGAGCCTGACCGTGAAATTGACTAGAAACTGTAGGGTAATTTGAAAGTCTACTATCATTGTCCAAGCTGAGAGAAATGGTGAAAAGTCTGTTCAGTTTTGAAAATGTTTTATTCCATGCAGCATGATCTGGCGGACTCAGCAACTCCTGAGTCTAATCCCTTTTCTTCCACTGCTTCAGCTAGTCACCTTGCCTCAGCCATTTCAGCTTCCTCCCTGAGTTTCCCCATTTGTAATATAGAGATAATACTGTTACCTACCTCATAGGTGTGTTCTGAGGATTAATTATTGAATGTTTGTGCAGTCCTTAGAACAGTAAAAAATTATTACAGACACTTCAATGTGTTTCAGTAATCTAAGCTGTTACTAAGAAGATAAGAACACTTGTGTTTTGATTTTTAAATATAAGGCTAAATTCACTCCTGTGTTTCAGCTGCTTTTTGACACTGGCCATACAAAGCACCTGTAAACGCAGCTTAATTGGAGAGCCCCTTTGAATTTGGCTCATCATTTTTAACCTGACAGTATCCTTTCAAACATACCATTTGGGTTAGGGATGTATTCCCTATTACAGGTGCAGCTCTTGAATGTGAATAAAGAATGTGTGGCTTGACCATGGTCCAGATTCTGACTTTACCCCAATTTTATGCCTATGTAACTATTGGCTTCAGTGGAGTTCCTCCTTATGTATGCTGGTGTAACTGAGAGCAGAATAAGGCCTGTTGATTTCAGCAACTCACCATTATATTGCATTCTGTGTGAGACTGCTGTTTTCATATGTACTGGTGCCTATGGTATATGACTGCTTTGTAAATAGGTGTTGTTTTACATGTAATTTATTATACCTAATTGTAAAACAAGCCTGAATAAACTAAAGTTCATTATGAAATGATTGCATCACAAGTTCTTTCTTGTTTGAGGTATATTCATGGTTTCATAGAGGGGGCAGCAAACTAGAGTTACAATATTCCTTTTCTCTCCGTTGCCACTAGAGCTTTTAAATAAAAACAGAAACACAGTGTATTGTCAATGACCTTAGAACATTTGACAGCTGCAGCATGAGATAGGGTGCAGTACATAATGACATTTGGTTGTTTCTGTAAGGTAAGCGATTTAAGTATAATCTCTTAGCTATGTAGGGTTTCTGGGTGATGGGTGATGAAATGTTGCTGGAAGAAAATCTGGGGATGGGAAATGGGGTCCATATAGTTCAGATAAACTTGAAAGAAGAAGAAGAAAAAATTTTAGAAGAAGTAGAGTCAAATTAGTAGGGAAAAGAAGCTATAATTTTTTCCCTTCTAGGAAGTATCTTTCACAGTGGAAACATCCACTGTATAATTCCTCACAAAACTATTTCTTAAAGGGTTATTTAATGATCTGTGCTCCATTGTTAAGCTATGCCAGAGTGTGCAGCAGCAGCTCTTTGAAAAACATGATATTAAAACACTATGTGATTTAATTATTAACCAATCAGGATGCTTTTATTATGTTATTGACCAATTATGTTATCAACTTGCACTAAATTATTAACTTATCTACTGTGTGAATAAAAGTATTTCCCTTGTGTTTAGATATGAATAATATTACAGTAAATGAAACAATGAAGTGACACTACTGTGGCTCTTTTGGCTTATGTTGATGGCTAATTTGGCTCCTGAACCACTGAGACCTGAGCATTACTAATTTATACTATTCTTGGGTGTTGAAGGAACTTAGTTTTCACAAAGACTAAACTCTGGACCAAATTTGAGTTGGCAACATCTTATAAATACACACTCCTCCTCTTTTCTGAAGTGAGACTGACAGCCCACCCACCTCAACTTTCTTAACACACCCCAAACTCCTGATGAGACAGGCAAAGCCACCGCAATTCACAGCTGCAGCTGAGCCCAGTGCACAAACACACACCTGGTGCCCCCAGCCCCAAACTACTTCACAATTCCAAAACACATGCCCAGATGCACCTATCCATTTTCAAGCTAGAAATTCAGAGCGACGCAAACAGGCTTTACAGGAAAACCGCAGCTCCCAGCGCAGGCAGCTAGCTCTGGGTTCCCACGTGTGCTGCTGCAGAGTTTCTCAGTGGGCTGAAGGAAATCCTGCCTTTGAACTTGTGCTCCAAAATTCATGGGGCAATGTGTTCTCTAGCTTATTAATGTATACCCTCTGCCACGCTTGATCAGTTCATTGGTCCATCAAGTGTGATATCCAAACTCCAATTGTGCGAATACCTGTCAAGTTGTACTTGGTGTTTGCCCTCCAACTGCTGCAGCAGTCAGCTCCTGAATTGCATGTCTAATTCACCTCAGTGGTAAAATGCTTGATTTTAAACCGCTAAAGCTGGGAGCAATAAAGGGTTAGTACCCCCTTGTGGTGCTTTATTCCAGCCCATGCTATTTAAAGAGCAGTTGCAGATTGGTAGATGGGATGCAGTAATGAAGAGCCTTGAAGGTGAAGACAAAGGCACTTGAGAGGCCTGCACATCTAATATCAAGTCAAAGGTGGTTTACTTGGACTCACTGATTCTATTGTCTATCCAGGTTCTTTTACGTCACCATAGGACCCTCCCATACACGAACCATTTTAGGTAAGTCCGTCTATTTAAACTCTTTGCATGCAAAACAAGAAAGTGCTTGGAGGGATCTGAGGGTGTGAGAGAGATGCTGTGGGCTAGGCCCTGAGGCCCCCTGCTGGAGGCCTTGTGGCCCTGCCACACCCCTCTCCACTATACGGCAGTAGAGAGGTCCTCCAAGCTGCCTAGAGTGGCTGGTTGGGAAGTAGCCACTCTGGGCCCAGCAGGCTAGTATAGAAAGAGGTGCTGGGCCAGAGCGAGTTCAGTTCCTTGATAGAGGTGGAGGAGGAGAGTGGGTGGTGCCCTGGGCTGGCTGCTGGGACTCCACCAGGACAAGGCCCTGAGACAGACTGTGTGTGAGAGACTCGGCTGGAGGGCTGAGTCAGCGAAGACCCAACGCAATCACACACTCAGCCAGGGGGCGCTCGCGAGAGGTGAGTGCCACACTGTTCCTGGAGGAATGAGAGATTCAGAGCAGCTTTTTGGAAAGTCAGAGGAGGGGTTACAGTTGTTAAAGGTATGAAATCATCAAACCATAATTGGGGAGAGGAACCTATTAGAAATGGCCAAAATCCCCTAACCACACCCCTAAGCTAATGTCAGCCTGCAGGTTTCTGAAGGCTTCAATGGATTTCTCGCCGAATAGTCATCATGTTAGTTTTCTTATTTCACTTCTCAGAATAAGGTTTGATTTTCTCCCCCGCTCCCCTTCAATTTCAATGGGTACGGCTTCCTGCCCTCTACAGCTAATCAGCTACCATGGTCCACCCCAGCTGTGGATGAGGTGCTCCTTAGCTCTCTCTTGCCTATTGCACTGGGATGTTTTGAGGCTTAATTAGGGATTAAATTAGGTCCCTTGGCATGTTGCTGAGCCATCCTTGGAAAGGAATTGTGTGTCAGGGGGCCACTGTTCCTTCCCTATTTGCCCCATCCTGTGGTGGAGAATAATTTGCTGCTAGTGTATGCCAGCAACAAGTTACTACCCACCACGCTGTGCTGGCTCAGCTCTTCTGGCCAGTACATTGAGAGTGTAGAGTCAGACTCCCGGTTGCTGCTCTGGGAGGGGAGTAAGTAGGTGTGTAAGACCCCTTGTCTCGGCATCCTTGGACCCAGGGTCTGGGTAGCCCATGCAGGGGGCTATCAGGAGGATGGCGACTTACCTCTTTCTCTTACTTCCTTATATAAGTGTACAGTCCCGGCTACTGTCTAGGAATCTAGGTCTTAATAGTTGTTAAAGCATTTTGAGAAGCTTGGATGAAAAGCAGTGTGCATGTAAAAGTAGTATTCTAGTTCCTCACTTTTTAAAATGTTCCTCCTGAGGGGAGCAGTGCCCTTTCTCTAGCGTATTTTAAAAAGAGTCAGACAAAAACTCACAAATTATGGTTGATTTATTTATTAGCCATTACTTTCTAAGTAACACATAGATGTGAAACTTCATAACCAGACTCAAGTTTTCTATACTTTTATCTTAGCTTGTTAACAGAGAGAGAATCCTGCCTGCTTTAACCTGTACAGAATGTAACAGGAAAACACATTTAAATGCAGTTTCCAGATGCATATTTTCATTGATGGGCGATGACCTGTTTTGGGAAGGGAAACCATTAATGCAAAAACCACCTTAACTGTTAACATTTCAGTTGCTTTAAGACACAGTTCATTGCTTTCCATTACATGCATCTTTGCAGTATACAGTATGTGCCTGAGTTTCCTGTCTTTTGCAAACATGATAGCTGTCAACCTTAGAACGATATTTCCAAGAACAACATATGGAACTATTAGCTTTAGATTATATTTCATTTAAAGGAGAGTGACAGGTTTTACATAAACTTTTCCAGAGAGTTTTCTAACATGCAAAGTCTGAGCATATAAATCAGCCCAACACCTCTAGAGACTGAACATCAAACCAGTTCAAACGGTCTCCAAAACCACACTTTTGGCCTCCCTACCTGAGATTTCTGACTGAAGACAAATGAGATGGAGAGAAGCCATTTCTGAACTTTATAAAGTGTGCTTAGTGTAGTGGTGGCAGTATAGTCTAATGGCTAGAGGATGGAGTGGCACTCAGGAGACCTGGGTTCAATTCCCAGCTCTGCCACTGACATGTTAGGTGACTTTGGGCAAGTTGTGTCCCCTCCCTATGCCTCAGTTATGCCATCTGTAAAGTGGAGATAACGATACTGACCTTTGTAAAGCACTTTGAAACCTGCTGATGAAAAGTGCTATATAAGAGCTAGGTATTATTTTTCCAAGTTCCCCACGTGACAAAGTTAAGCTGGGCAGCTGCAAGAGAGTCATTTTTTCCCCTCAAAGTTTTGCTTTTAATGCCACATTGAAAAAATGCATTTTTGTTGCACATATTAACAGTTTACTTTTGGATAAACACAATGAAAATATGGTTCTCTTGCTTTCCTACAATAGCTTAAGTCAGTAGTACTTCACAGTATGTTTGGTCCAATTGTAACGCACTTCTTTGTACTGCAGCTATTTCACTTGGCTGAATGCTTCTTGACCATTTCAGTGTATTCTTGCACATCATCAGGAGATCCCAGGGCAATAGGTGCTCTCTGGTGGATATCCTCAGGCTCTCTATCCAGCATGGAAGGCAGGTATGTGAGCCCTAGAAAGATAAAGGCCTTTTTTCCTATAAACTGCGAAGGGGTTACCTCTGGCTTCTCCAGGGTGAGAGGCTGCTCTCCTCCCTACCGCAGGAAACCCCCAAAGCGGATTGCCTGTTTAGGGGAAGGACTGACATCCCGGGGTCAATAGCAGGACACACACACAGAGCAAAGGTATTCCCCTTTTGCTTTGTGTTTGTAAAGTGGTTCCTTTTTGTTTGCTGGAGGAACCGTCCTTGGTTCTGTCCTGAGGCCTACTTTGGACAGAATGGATAAGAGAACACAGAGGGGGAGGACAAACACTGTTTAAAGTGGGGCTGGCTTAACCCAGGCCCCGCCACTGCAAGAGAAGGAAGTGCAGAGTCCGGCGAGATGGAGAGGCCTTGCCACATTCTAAAATCTTGGCTGAAAAATCTGTAAGAAAATTGAATGATGCTTCAATGCTTGATGTATCTACACCAGATCTAACCATATGGAGACATCAGGTATGTAACTGTGGAGATACACCAACCCATGTGTCTGCACCTCTCCAAGGAAGGGCTGGACTTCGGGATATTAGGGCCCAATCCAACTCTTGAGGAAGTCTTTCCATTAACTTCAGGAGAGCTGGATGGGGCCCTTAGTGAGGTTCTCTTGAACTGGAGAGAGAGAAGTAGAAAACTTACTAATGGGAGGGAGACCTACCTCGTCTGTGCAGCAATAGGAACATTGACTCCCACCCAGAAATGGTGTGAATACCATCCTCCACAATGCTTTTCTCACAAATGACAACAGAGTGCTTTAAGAGAACAACAGCTGAGCAGAACATTGGCTTCTGCTACATGGCCTCTAACAAATAAATTGGGCAGAGAGCATTATGTCTGAAGACCATTCCAAGCAGTGTTATTTAGGAGACATCTACACTGTCCGTGGCAGTGAGCATCCCAGCCCTGGTCGACAGCCTTGGACTTGCACCTAGTGCTCTAAACATAGCTGCATAGGCAGCGCTTTGAAGTTGAGAGGTTTTTGTTTCTTTTTCTTTAAAAAAAACATATGAAAATAGTGTAGTAAATTTAGTAAATTTCATCAGTATTGTGAATCCAACACAACAGCATTGGTGATTGTAAATTTCATCAGCATTGGTGATTGTAAATTTCATCAGTATTGTGAATCCAACACAACAGCATTGGTGATAGGAGACGGCCAGAGGAAAAACGACCCAAAATCCTAGGAATCCTGCAAACATCCAGAAACTCCAAAACATCATTCTCTATCTACCATGAAGAATTGTTTCATTAACAGACATAGAAATATGAACTTAATATACCTGCATGATGGATAGCTAAGCATGTCTCAGTTTCTGCTTGTTCTCAGAGTGGTGCTACAGAAGGGCAGTTTTAAGGTTGGTTGTGAGACTAACAACATATTTTCAACAGTTTGGGGCTAGTTTTGTTTTTGGTAAAGTGGAGCCTTAATTTGGAAGTTTCCAGCTTTCTAATGTTTGTGGGTTTTTTTTTTTTTTTTTTGAGAAAGGTACATTGTTCTCTTAAGGGTTTTTTTGGCTGACAATGGGATAGATCATTTCAACCTTAGCTCCAGGTTAACAAAGTTTTCTGCCCAGGGGACTTGATAAAAGAGAGATGGGCTGCAAAATTCAGACCTGCTCTGGATATCAAACCCCATCCCTCAACATTTCAAGTGGCTCAGAAAGGGGAGTTAGGTTTGGTCTCTTAGAGATAGGGGTCAGCACCAAAATTTAGATCCATGTTAAGAAAAATCCTAAATCTTGCAGGTGTTCAGATGCAGTTTGTTTGGACCAATCTCTATACATTGACAGCCACATACCTATCTCGACTTCAGTGCTAAACCCATAGAGTGACAGGTCAGCGTCTGGTGCATACACAATTTTAAATTCTCAGGATCTTGCCTATTTGGTTGAACTTTTCCATTTGTTTTGGCATGTTAAGTTCCTTCTCCCTGACCCCAACACTGGACCTTTCCGCTAACTCATGTTTTACGGCGTGATTTACTGTGCGTTCATTTAGAGTCATTGCAAAAATACAAAGACATGGAAATGTTTTAAATGACTGAGAAATCTCCTTAAAATGGCGTCGTCTTTCATCTAAAGGATGTAAGGGTTAGAGAAACATCTGGTGTATCTTATCCTGCTTCTGCCTTAGGCCAAGACGGTTAAGCAGCTGACCTTTTTGCACTAAGGCAATCAGCACTTATTTTCTTAAGATGAGCCATAGGAGTCACACACTTTCCTCTAAGACTTGCTTCAATCTGGCTCATTTTTTATCATTCCTTCTTGCCTTTTTTAAAAAAATTCTCTTCCCCCTCCATTTCAGCGGCTGAATTGCTGCAGGCAGCAGCCAACTTGAAAGATAGAAGTTACAAAGTAAACAGTCTTTTCAAGATGGCTTCTTCCAGGGCCATCCTTCACCAGCAAGCCCCAATCACCATTCCCTACCTAGGAAGGGAGGCCGAGATCCTCAAAGATATTTAGGCACCTAACTCCCATTGATTTGAACAGGTTAAGCACCTACCGACCTTTGAGGATCTGGGTGTGAGTGTCACACTAGCTCCATGGTGACAAGGCCTCATGGCACTGAGGAAAGCCTGCTCCAGAAGGTGGCTGGAAATCCTGGTGCTGAGGGAAGCCTGCTTCAGAAGCCAGTTGCGCTTTCTGGCAGTGTGTTTCACTCTTCCTGTGCTTATCAGGGTGACCTAGAACTAGGGTGACCAGATAGCAAGTGTGAAAAATCGATACAGGGGCTGGGAGGTAATAGGCGCCTATATAAGAAAAAGCCCCGAATTTCAGGACTGTCCCCATAAAATTGGGACATCTGGTCACCCTACCCAGAACTAGCATACAAGGCTGGACTTTTGAGATGGTTTCTAAGGAAAACACCTGGTTTTCAGTGAAGCCCTTGTTTTACCGAATTTAGTTCTCATCTGGGGGGACAAGGATTTCCAACTACTTGCTTAATGTCACACTGTGGGTTGTACTTTGGCTCCCGCGTGTTTCTACCCTGTGGCTCTGACCATTGATAAGAATCCTTTTCCAAATGTGTCCCTAAGGGTGATGGGTGGGATGTGTATCAAGATACCAAGTTTCCGTATAATCAGTGAGGTTAAAGGTCACCTAGATGTGCCTTCCATCCTGCGTGAGGCCTTCTCATTGGGATATTCCTGAATCTTGCTGCAAGACCCTTAAGGGTTAAAGATCTGATTCAACTCTCATTAAAATGGGTAGATAGATTCCTTCCCATTGATTTGAATGGGAGTTGGTTAGAGCTCTCTATGAATTAATTTTTGAAGCTCCTATATTCTAACACAGTTTCCTTGACTAGGGTGGAGTTCATATTTTTAAACTGTATGTTACAAAACAATAGGATAAAAGATTGGTACCCAGTAGTTATTGCCTATGGCATAGTGTGACTAGTATAGTTCTCAAAAAAAAACAAACAAAAAAAAACAAACAAACAGTGGGCATGCTAGTTAGAGAAACCATAGCAGAAGCAGAGCTAGCTGAATAAGCAGGTCCAAATTTTCATAAACATTTTTGTATAAAATAATTGTCCTTTGTTGGGGAGTGGGGGGAGGGCGGAGAAGGAATTTGAAATTTAGATGAAAATTTTTGTCAAAATATCTATCTGGCTCCGGAGATGGAATTTTCACCAAAATGTTATTATAAATTGCTGGTTGAAAAGCAAGTAAAAATGTTCACAAATATTTTTGAGAAATGTCTTCCTTTTCTGCCAACATTCAATTTTTTTCAACCACCTAGAATTTGAACCCTGCTAGCTTGCAGCTCTGGCTTAAGCAGAGCTGTAGCTAGGATGGATTTAATTGTCTCATGGAGCAAAAACCCCAGCTAAAGACATAAAGTGACATGCAGCAAGATATGTCTTTCAGAGCTTTTTCTGCTGCATTGTATCAAACCATTTAGCAATCCTTAAGGTGGCATTTTGGTAGGTTATGGATGAAACTCAGCTAAGTACAAAGCTGATCTGTTATAAAAGAGATGCAGTCATTTTAGAGAAGGCATTTTTGAAAGGGTTTTAAAAAAATTATTATAAAAGAGAACCTGCCCCACACTTCTTTCCTAAAATCTCCTTCCTTGGGAAAGTCCTGGCATGTGATCCTCTGTGTCTGTTCATCAGCATGATACAAAATTCTCACTTTCCAATAAATATGCTTTGTTTTTCTCCTTGAAAAAAAATATATATAAAAAAGTGTTACAATGTCTATTGTACAGCTTGTGTCCTGGCTACAGTATGAGGTCCGTGGGGGAAAGATTTTTTGTTTTTTTGGTTTTGTTTTTTTGTTTAATACAAACAAACTGCAACTGGTGATGCCCTCTGGTTACAGGGGTTAAAAAATATAAAGGAGTCTTTACTTCTTAAAAGCATCAGTTCTACTGGTTTGAAATATTTCACTGTAAAGGCTTGTGGATTTTCAAAACGGCAAATGCAATGTTTATGTAGGCCCTTGACTGAATACTGTAAGAAAGAGGCATGGGCATTTAGGTGGCTTGAGAAGAATTTCCATGTCTGGCCACTTGCGGCTTGAACAGCTATTAGGATGCAGGCAAGAGGCAGCAGTCAAAGGTTAAGTTGCTCTTTTTAGTATGGGTATCCATGGTGGTAACTTTCATGGTGACGGTAATCATCTTGGTATCCTTCCTGGTATCCCTGGTGATAGCTATGGTAACCATACCCACCATACTCATCTTCTGGGCATCGCATGCCAAGTGATTGTTGAATTGCCATTTCCTGTCGCCGGAGCTGCATGGAATCGATCAAATCGTACACGATCACCATGGACCACATTGGGGAAGGGTACCAGGATTTGACGTTTCCATCTTTGCCAACCAGAAGCATGGAGAAATATTCAGGGCTGATTTGGAAATAATTGCGGATGTCTTTCACCAGGTTAGTAGGGACATCTTCTCGCTCCACATTGGAGCTTCCTAGAAAAGGATAGAATCAGGAACAATGCTGGTGTTTTGATTGCCCAGCTAAATGATAATTTGGAAAGTATGCCCTGTGGCCTTTTCTTCCTATTTTACTGCCCTCTGTAAAAGATCCTGGTCAGTTTAAGGATCTCACAACCCTTCTCACCAGAGATTGACTTCAGGACCTCCTATTTCCAAAAACGCAGGTCACTATCATGTGAGCGGAAGAAGAATTTATTTGTTTTAATAGGGTTTTATTTGTTCTGCAGGCTGTAGCCAGCAGAGGGTGATATAATCACACACTCACGCAGGTGTCTGATATTCCAAGCAATTTGGGGCAGTGGTTATATACCCCAAATGCCAGCAAAGGTGGTGAGGTTCCTTCCTGTTCTCACCTCTCCTTTGATGGATGTACTTAATAGGGTTACGTAGCTGAAAAGCTCCCTGCCTCCAACATGTGCTGTGGTAGTGAGATCTCTGGTGCAAGGCTTACCCTGTGTGGGCCTTGTGGCACTGAAGGAAGCAAGGAATTGATGATGAAAGGAACCTTGAGTGAAGTCAGAGGCCTGCACATGAGCAGTAGCTGTGACTGTGCTTTATTAGCTTCCCCTTAAACCCTATAGAAGATAAGGATATGGACACCCCTTTGGCGGGGGAGGGGGCGAGGAGAAGCGTGCATTTGACCCACTCTATTTTGACTTCAGTGGGAGCTAAAGACATGCTGCACCTTGCCCCGTCCCTACCAATTATGGTGCCCTATGCAGCCCGAGCACCTGACCCCTCCCCGCAGAGGGTCTAGGCTGCGCTCAAGGCCTGTGGGGCTGCGGAGGCAGTAGCTGTGGGAGCTGCTTGTGGGGGGCCCACAGGCCCAGAGCAGCCCGGGGGATTAGCGGGGGGCCTGGCGCCAGCAGCAGGAAGCGGAACGACCCTCCCCAGCCCGCTCCATTCTCCCCGACCTAGCCATGTCGCTCGGGGGAGCGGGCTTGGGGAAGGGGTCCACTTTAATTCTAGTCATATCTGTCCCTCTTACCACCCTTTCAAGCAAAGTTCCCAGCTGCCCCTTAGAAACACACAGTGCTGTGTATGTGCCCTTCATGAGCAGTCATTAAAACCTGGGAAACCATTTCTCACCATTGATGGGATACAATTCTAAGACACCACCGATCTCTTCCCCGAGTCCCAGCAGCTTGAGGATAGTTATGTGGCGCAGACCTGCAAAGGAACGAGAGGAGCTTTGGGTGACACCAGAAATTTCCACTCAGTCATGGAGAGATGTTATTTTAACTGTCAAGATCCATGCTTGCTTGTTGGGGTCCAATCCCACAAGTCTTCTGTGCAGGGACTGACACTGATTTCAATAGGAGTGCTGTACGTGAGCCAGCGACAGAAGCAACCATTCTGATCAGCTAGTCTGACCTCCTGCGTAACACAGGCTGTAGAATTCCCCTGAAATAATTCTACGGCCTGGTGGGCTTAATCAGGGGTTGGAATTTGGGGATAAGCTAATCCATACAGGCAGCATGAAACTTATATTGTGAGAGCAGAGACCCAGCAGCCTCCAATGTGGTTCTGCTGTGTGGGAGGGCAATCACAGGGGACAGGCACACTGGGGAATTGCAGAGGCCAACTCCATGGGCATAACTTCCCTCACCTCCAAACCCACCTCCCATTGTGTGAGGAAAGGAAGTGGCGCGGGTGAGGTGCACCAAGAGGGACACCGGGCAGGTGAATGCTGCTGCAGTAGTGGGTCATGGAGTGTCCTGGTGTGTGCATGAATGGATTCTTCAGAGGCTGAACGAAGGGGCCCTCTTGTCCCAAGCCCAGCCTTTTAAGTTGCCCCCTAAATGTTCTGCTAATGTTCTTACACTTGCATAAACTAGAGTGCAAAATATCTCCTGCCCATCTCTGGTGAGGTTTACATAATATCTCAGTACTTGTGTTTATTGTTTGACTCAGAGCGTCTTTTATGGGGTCTAAACAACAGGTGAGTTGGTGATCTTGTATTAGTTCCACCACCCAGGAGTTGACATGCCGTGAGAAGAGCAGCTCATATGGTGTTTTGGCCTCCACCATGGCTCCCTGAGAAAATCCTGTAGTCTTTATTCAGTCAAAACTGCCATCAACTAAGATCTGCAGGATTTTGCTCTAAGGCATTAAAAAAAAAAAGTGAACAAAGTAAATATAAATAAAGACAAATATTAGAACGTTAGCTCACCCTGGCACAAAGCTGCCAGGGCATTCATGTTAAGGCAGGTAAGCTGGGCAGATGCAATTTACTGCTTACATTGATAAATTGCTCATCATTTCCCCAAATTAGGGAACATATGCTCTGCCCCTTGGCTTTAAATGCATGGATTGTGAACAGTGTTCCCTCTAATTTTTCCCACACATGTGTGGAATGAATTTTGTTATGTGCACCAATATGGAGGTGATATGTGACACATCACCTTCATATTGGTACACATAACAAAATTCATGTGGTGGGGGTGGGGCAGAGAGGTTTGGAGTGTGGGAGGGGGCTCAGGGCTGCAGCAGAGGGTTGGTGTGCAGGGGTGTTAAGGCTCTGGCTGGGGGTGCGGGCTCTGGGGTGGGACCAGGGATGAGGGGCTCAGGGCTGGAGCAGAGGGTTGGGGTTCAGGGGTGTGAGGGCTCTGGCTGGGGATGTGGGCTCTGGGGTGGGGCAGAGGGTTGGGATATGTGCGGGGGGGGGGGATGGGCTCTGGGGAGGGGCCAGGGATGAGAGGCTCAGGGCTGGGGCCGGGCTCTGTGGTGGGACTGGGGATGAGGGGTTGGAGCAGAGGGTTGGGGTGTCGGGGGGATGAAGGCTCCAGCTGGGGGTGCGGGTTCTGGGGTGGGGCCAATGATGAGGGATTTGGAATAGAGGAGGATGCTCTGGGGCTATGGTGAGGAGAGAGGACTCCCTCCCAGCTCTCTCTCCCCGCAGCAGCACCTGGGCTGGGGGGAAGGGTGCCTCTCCCTGCTGCGGCAGCTCCAGGGCTGGGGCCAGGGGATAGGCACCCCTTCCCTGGCCGCAGCAGGTCTGGGACTGAGTGGGGCTGGGAGAGGGGCGCTGCGGCAGATCCTGAACGGGCAGGTTCCCTGAGAACCTGTGCAGTGCTAAATAGGCTGCTGCATGGCAATGCAGCTTACAGGGAACTTAGGTTGTGAGAGGCAGGGTGCAGAATCTCAAGTGGAGAAGCTGTAGGGTCTGGTAACTTATCAAGCAGCCTTAGAAGAGGCATGATGATCTCCTAATACTGGAAGAATGGTCAGTGACCCCACTGGGTGCAAAGCAAAACTATGTTACTGTATCAGACCATGAGTCCAGTATCCCACCCTCTGCCACACCAGATCAGCCCACTGGTCCATCTAATCTCATAGCCCTCTAGGGGAGTGTCCGGCCATGCTGGATCAGACCATTGGTCCATCTTAGTGTGGTATCCTGCCTTTGGCAATAGACGCTTCAAAGAAGGGAAAATCACCCCTCCTAATTACTCCTGACCAATTGTGCAACCCTGCCCATGGGGATGAAAACTCCTTCCTGACCCATGGAGTAGTTGTTGGGATGAGATTCACAAAGGCATTTTAGATCCCTATCTTTCATTGAAATCAAGGGGAGTTAGGACCCTAAATATATTTGTGAATCCCACCCTTCATGCCTTGATGCATGAGATTTTGTTACCTTAGTTTGCAAAAAATCTCAGGAGATCCAAAGAGTAGTGAGAGCTTTATTTTAAATTAGTTGAAAGAAATGAAGAGAGAACCCCACCAAATGCATGAAAAAGTCAGCATGCAGAGAATAATGCACTTATTCATGAGATGTACAGTGGCAAACTGTTTGGAGGTAACATAACCTGTAGCCCTCAAGTGGGAAATTACTATGGGGATCAGATTAAATCAGGCATCCACTTTTTCTTTTTTAGACAGAGGATTGGAATGTTGTCTTTGAGAAAAGATCATAGAGACGCACCAGGGTCCCAGTTAGTGAGGCACCTCTTTCTATACTGGGAAAAGTCCTAGAAGCTACTATTTTAGTGACTCAGAGGCAGGACGCTTGGAAATGCACAACTTGATTAAGGATATTCAACCATGGCATGAGGAAAAAAGGAGGGTTATGCCTTATTAACTTGCTGGAATCCCTTAAGGATATCCCCAACAAAGGGAAGAGAGTTAAGTGAATAGTGGCTGTATGCAGATCTTCAGAAAGTATGTGACAAAGCTCCATATCACGCACTAATTTGGTATCAAGGGAAGTGGAAGCGGCTGAGGGTGTGTATGACAGTGAGACTGTGATTAAGAGAGTGACTCTGTAAGTGAGATTGTGTGGATCCCTGTTTATTCAGGCACCACTGACATTCACTGAAACAGTTGGAGACTTCTGCTACAGAAGGCATTCCACTACATTGCTGTTCAACAGGGGAAAATCTAGCCCCTGCCACTACAGATGCACAGAAGACTCCAGACAGTGTGGAGCTATGATGCGTGGAGGAGGCTATGCACCAGAAAGCTGGGCAGTGGTGTACTTGCTCCATTTACATGGCTGTTAGGGGAAGGCAGGGAATAGGCAGAGCTGAGTGAGCCCCCACTGCATGGATTCTTTAGCTCTTCCTTTCCAGTAAGGGCTATAGGCGCCCTGAAGGCTCTTCGTGCTAAGCGGCTGAAGTGGCCTCCATGAAGATGCTTTGCATAGTTGGGATGAGGAACGAAAGAAGAACATAGCTCTCTCCATCCTTTCATGCATCTCCTTGCTGGCCATCCTGGTTCTGTATTGGGCTGATGATTGATTCCTATAAGCACAACTTGCTTATACCACTAATTTGCAGAGCTGTGACAACAACAAGATGGACAAGCCCAGAGCTGTTCTGTTGCTAAAAATGCCCATCAGAGAGAGAGAGTCTGAAGGGGCTTTAACTCTTCCCTAACCTAAATGAGGGATTTCAGAGGAGGTATCAGCATCCCCCACGGTATGCTTGGGTGGCAGCGGCTACTACGGTGCATGTCAGAGGTTTGTCTTCTTCCATCCCTAGCTGGGTGGGTTCGGTTAAGTTTTCAGCTGGACAGACCTTCTCAGGCTGTCTGGGTTTAGAGCTGAGTGAAGGAATCCATCCCCAAATGGCACTCCGGAAGGATGTGGTCTGGGGAGCAAGAGCATAATACAATCGGACTTACCAAAATTACAGGCCTGTCCACTGAGGGCAGAAAGCTGCTGGGAATAGGCCCAGTCCTCGTCACTGGGAGCAGAGATCACCAGCAGCCTCCTCCTCCACCGGAACCTGGAAAGAGATGAGAAGACAACAGAGAAGCATTGTTCTGTGCTGCCTCAAGTGCCCTGAGCATTGTTTTGAATTGAGGGGTCAGTGTAGATAGGTATTTCACAGCCTTCAAAGTGCTTTACAGAGAAGCCAAGGGGGCCCATTGGCCGCTACTGTGACTCACGTGATGCACAGTGCAGCTTGCTCCTTAGGGAACCACAGTGCATCATGGAAGATGTAGTCTGACCCAGGAGCCTGGCCCACAGGAGAGACTGGAGCCCTGAAGCTTCCAAACGGCAATTCCAGTGAAGCATTACAGCACCATAAGTAGTTTAATGTCCAACTGACATGAAACGAAATGTTCCTATTCCATTCCACAAAACGAACTGATCTTACCTGAAACAATGTTTCATTTCTTTTTTTTTTTCCTGATGGAAAATTGAAAATGTCAGCAAATTCAAAACTTTCTGAAGGAAAATTTTGATTTTTGCAGAAATTGCATTTTGAAGGAAAATTCCCACCCATCTCTAGTGGGGAAGCATTTTTAAAAGGTTTGTTAGTGTGAACTTAGATGCTGAATGTGCTCCCCTAACTTGCTTAGGGGGGGCTATAGAACTATAGAAAAACAGGCTTTGGGGGTATGTCTATACTGCAGCTGGAGATAGGTTTGGTAAGCTAGTGTGCTAAAAATAGCAGTGGCACTGGCAGCAGCCTGGGCTAGTTGCCCTGACTACAATCCTATCTGAGACCCTAGGTACGTACTTGGGTGGCTAGCCCATCACACTGCCACAGCTACATGGCTATTTTTAGCGCACTAGCTTGATTAAAACTAGCGTGTGTACGTCTACCCGAGTTGGAAATTACACCACCAGGCTGCAAAGCAGATGTAGACTTTGAGAGCTTAGAGGAGATGTGCTACAGCACCGATACTCAGACTGCGGCTTTTAACCGCAGGCGGCTCTTTAATGTGTCCCCTGCAACTTTTTGCAGCATATAATATTAAAACACTGTGAGATTTAATTATTAACCAGTCTATGTTATTAGCCAATCAGGATGCTTTTACTATGTTATTAAGCTATCAACATGCACTAAGTTATTAACGTATTTGTTGTGAGAATAATATATAAAAACTAAATATTTCCCCCATCATTCACACTACTGTGGCTCTTTTGGGTAATGTTGATTGCTAATTTGACTCCTGAACGCTGAGGTCTGCATATCACTGTGCTACAGGAAGCAGGGAGAAAAGGCGAGAGATGAAGAATGAGAAACGGGATGGGCAAAGCAGCTTAGAAATAAACCCAAACTCTTCCCCCACACTCCCTTTTCCAATTTAGATTTGAACCTAGAACCAAATTCAAGCCATATATTTATGAAGGTTCCCAAATGTTTGGTCAATGTTTTCATTCATTATTTGTATTCAAATTAGAGATGGAGCCTGAGCTGCAAAGTTTGTATCCAGACCTGAGTTGTCTCAAAGTTCAGGTAGTGTTCAGATCTAGGACTTTGGTTCATCCCATTTACAGCTGGGATTCTCCATTAATTTCATAGTGTGGCCCACATCTTAATAGAAGGCTTATCTCCTCCCCTCCTGCTTGCCATGATCACCTCCTCCCAACATTCATGAATGTACACACCACCTCCCACTCCCATTTGTAAGTACAATGTCCCTGTGACAACTAGAGCAATTTCTTCCATGGAACAGGAGGATGAGAGGAAGGATGGTCTAGTGATTTAGCATGCTGACTTAGGAGACCTGGGTTCAGGTCCCTGCTCCACCCTGGCTTTCCTGTGTAACCTTGGGATAAGTCATTTTAGTGTCTCTTTCTCTCTCTCAGCCTCAGTTCTTCATCTTGTATATTGTGGGTAATAGCACTGCCCTACCTCAGAGGGGTGTTGTGACAATAAATGTGATAAAGACTGTGAGATGCTCAGATAGTAGGGTAATGGAAGCCATATAAGTACCTAAGAGAGAAAAGTATTGAGTGTACTCTTGGCTTCGTTTTAGCAGTTGGAACAAGGAGGAGCCAGAACCGTGTGACTAGCCAGCTCCCTGTGGACTAGAATCAAGTGTTCCACAGACCAGCATTTGGGAACCTCTGCAGCAGAGGAGTATAGGCCAGATGTAACTTGGGGGTCCAGATCCAAATCTGAACTCTCACAATATTTGGGGATGCTGGATTTAGGAGTTTTGTTCAGTTTCATCTCTAATTGTCATATCTATGTTCTTCCCAGTTCTATCCAGGACTGGAAGAGGATAAAACCTGATCTCAATTTTGCATGTCCAAACATCTTGACTAAGCATCTGAATTTTGGATGCTCAGCCAACGTGGCCCTCCAAATCTCAAGATCTTTACACATTGCCATCTCTAGGTGATATAATGGCTATTGGAATTGGGAATTGTATTGCAGACTGGGATAGAAAAATCACCATAGAATTTCTCACAATACGTGTTACTTTTCAAGTTGTGCTATGCTGCTAGAAGAGCTCCAACTGGTTGCAGTCATACAGTTTGTATATGAATTAGTGAGGATCACCTGGCATTGCCCTATCCAAGAAGGGTGGTGATGGGGAAAGATTTGTAACCAGTCTCAAAAACCTAAATGAAAGGTTATTTAGTATTTTAAAACAACACTTTTCTCCGTAAAGGTACCTCCCCATCCAAAACTAATTTGGTTTAAAAGAATTCACAAAACTGCAGGGCTATTTTTGTACCAGGAAATGCTCTTTTAAAGGGAGGCAGATGCTGCTATAATAACAGTATTTACTTTGAGCACTTTGATACACGCCTATAAGACATCCCAAAGCTTCAAAACCTGTCAGTGTCACCATTCACAGGTAACTATGAACCAGCTGATGGTCTTTTTGAAATTTTTGGGCTGAATCCAAAAAGAAAGGTTTACCCGCATGGTAATTTTCTGGGGAGGTTTAGCACAGATATAGGTGTGAGGTTTTTTTGGTAGCAGTGGTGGGTGAAATTCTGTGGCCTGCGTTGTGCAGGAGGTCAGACTAGATGATCATAATGGTCCCTTCTGACCTAAATATCTATGAACTCTATGAACTCTAAGTAGGCCAGTGCTTGTGTCACAGCAAGGCCTTCTGGGAAAAAAGCCAGGACTTTTGTGGGGGCAGGGAGTTGCTGTTGTGGTTTTTTTTATTTTAAGTAAAAAAACAAGTTACATTGTTTTTTAGGCTATTGATGCCAGCTGATGAGACAATGGCTGAGTTCCTCAGCCATACTGCATAGCAAAGAGATGCCAGCCAGCTTCTGACTAGCTGGTCTGCTGATGAGGTAATGGCCCTGCTTCCCCACCCAGGGCCACGCACTGAAGTCCGCTGTAGTCTTTCCACTGCCTTTAATGGGCTTTGGATCCATTTCCCCATGGAGCATGGTGAAGAAACCAAGGGCAGCTCCTAACCAGCTGGTCTGGTGGTTTGGCAATCAATGGCCTGACTTCTTCATTCCCGTAAGACTGAAAAGAGAGATTCCCGGGAGGGAGCCTTAAGCCCTGAAGAGCACCCTGCTGGCAGGAAGGAAGACTATGTGGGAGTGTGTGGGCGGAGTGAAAGAAGGGCAAAAATCACGTCACCCTTTTAAAAAAACAAAAAAATCCAAAAATCTCCTTTGTGATATTTTCAAAATTTTAACATGGGAAAAGCCCCATCCTAGCTATAAGTAGGGGCTCAGAATGGAAATTTTGGATTAGAGTCTGCCATGACACCTACCCATGCAGCCACATGGACCAAGGTGTAAATCAGGCTGGAATTTGGCTCATCAATGATGAGAGCCTTTTGCAGGAGTTGTGTATTTAAGAAAAACGTTCACAAAGTTAATTCATAAAAACCAGTGGGGGCAGAACTGGAGCAAGGCCCGAGGGAGAAGTTCTACAGGAGACAGAAGAGTAGCCGCAGTTCTGATGCACAAACCTGTGCCTGATACACTGAGTCCCCCTTTCCCTTGGTCTTCCATCCAAGTACCGGCCTCACTCAGCCCAACCCTCTGGCTCTGCTGGAATGAATCACTCACTCAGCCTATGCTGTCATCATCAGTGTAGATGTTTGGGGATGGACTTTACCAAGGAACCTGTACCGTGAGCCTTCAGCTGTGCAAGGATGAAGATAATTGACAATACAGTGCTTGCCACAATTAGTCAGGGATTGGCACCCACATACCCTTTCACCAGGGACTTATTTCTGATAAGCAGCAGGCCTTGCATTTGGAATCTGGGAGCCTCCAGACAGCTTTGTATCCAAACCTTCAACCTCTTTTCCCTACAACCACCCCTCCATCCTCTGCATTAGTCTGCAAGGGAGGTCAATGGTTTCAGTCCGGTCAGTGAGCTCAGACAGCAGCATAGTCAAATATCCTGTGTTAAACTGGGACTGCCCCCCCCGTCCCAAATGGAGACTCCCCCCAAACATCTGTGGGTTTCAAGGGTTCCCAAAGCCAGCTCTCACTAGTGGTTTCCTTCCATGCCATTCACGCAAATTAAGAATGATATTTACATAGTTTAACTGACTTCCCTGATGAGCGACAGCAGGGGGTGACTCAGTTCCGGCAGTTTCATTCACAGGGAGAGGTAGTTTATGACAAAACAAAATGAGCCCTGCTGAGGGCCAGGCCAGATTCAGTGACTGGCATGATCTATCTACCTTTTAAAGACCCATTGATGCCCACTTCCTAGAAAACAAAAACATCGTCTTTGGAGACAGTTCTGTTTATAGATCCTCTATTTCTGCCTTTCTCTTCCCCTGTTTTTTTTTTATTACTAGGGCTATTTGTAGGGAAACACAATTTTGTGGCTTCCTTCTCTGCTAGTATACAGGCTCTTTATTGCCTAGGACATCTGTTCCCAAAGTGCGGTTCTTCTTGGTGGTGTAGAATGAGTCATTCTGAGAGCCATGCAGGAGGGAAATGGGGGAGTTAGGAGATGTGGTGGATATGGTAAAGATGCTTTCTTGCGCGCGCTCTCTCTCTCTCTCTCTGAGGAAGTGGCCCTCAGAAATGAAAATGCTGAAGAACCAATGACTTATGCATTCACCTCTTCCGGCTGCTTATTCCCCCCTTGGAGTCACAATCCTCAGTGTCCTCTGAGTCATTTTCATAGCAATCAGACATAAGAGTACAAACTGAGGATTTTGATAGTAGGGGGAGGAATATGCAGCAGCAGCAGGTGAACTCCTGAACAACAAGAGATCTTATTTTTGTGCACATCACCCAGTAATGGAGATGGGCCAGAGCTGCAATATTTAACTTCAGATCTGACTTTCTCCAAAGTCCAGGCACATTTTGCATCCAGGGGTGTTGCCTTGTGGGGAGAAGAGTAATACAGAATATACAGACTACGTGAGCAAAGACATCTCTCTAAGCAGGTTTTTTCAGATGTTTTCCAGGATGCATTAGCAGCTCTTTCACACTGGCTGTTTTATTTCAGACATGATAAGAAGGACGTCGGGGAGAATGGAGTCAGTGATCTGAACTGCACAGAAGGAGTTGCAGCTGAAATAACGAGATTGTGGCATCCAGTGACCAAAGTACAGAAACATTGCAATGCTATTCTAGAGCTGAACAGGTTCAAAGCATTGCATACACATGAGCTAATTAATCCTCCCTTGTCCCTGTGTAGAAGATTACCCTTATCTTTGGAAACGGACACAGAAAAGTGAAGTGTGTTGGCCAAGATTGTGCAGCAAGCCTGTGGAAACAGAACCCAGGAGCCCCCATTTCTGGGGTTCTGCTCTCCGCAAGAGTATGCTGTAGCTGCAGCAGAGCTAACTGTGGTTAAATCTCATTATCTTGCTGGAAATGATAAATATTGCAAAATCTATTTAAAAAAACAACAACCTTTCCTTAAAAATAAAATATGCCAGATATTTTAAATATGATGAATTATCACTAGCAGCTAGAAACAGGTCAGTGCTGAAAGTAATACCTGGATAAGAAGTTTTCCAGGGACTGTTTCTTGTCATCTTTGCAGACAATACCTTCCCTCTTCTGCTTTTCCATATCTTTGATTCGTGACTGGAAGGTGTCAACCAAATCAAATATAGACTTCATTGCAATGGGCACTTCATAATATTGCTATAAAATAAAAGGTAAAGAATAGGCTGAATTACAGATAAAGCCCTTAAGCACATAACATGCCACTGCAAGAAGAAACAGAGAGGGTGGAAACTGTCCCTGATTTCACAGAGTCTGTTGTGAGGAACTGGATTATTCCTAGGATTCCAGCTTTAAATGTTTGCCTTGTAGGACAAACTTGTGTGTCAAGATACTGCACGCAGCTCATTAGAATCAGGTTATCTTGCAGTATCATGCTATGCCCGAGAACATCATTCATATACGATGCAGCATCAGCGTGTTGTGTCACTATATCACATGGCAGCCCCAGGCTGCATTTCAGGACACCACGTGCTGCATTCAGCTCCTCTGACAGAGGTAGTTTTATGCTTGTGGTGAGTTGCCAGAGCACCATCTCAGCACACACCCAGACCTCCCACTGGAGTTCCCCCATCTTGAAAAGATGGACTGTGCCCTCCACCCTTCCCGTTCGCTGTCAATCTCCCTTGCTGTCCACCTTCTAGGTGATGAAACCCTTCTGACCCTCCAAGTCAGGGGTGGCCAACCTGTGGCTCCGAAGCTGCATGCGGCTCTTCAGAGGTTAATATGCAGCTCCTTGCATAGGCGCTGACTCCGGGGCTGGAGCTACAGATGCTAACTTTCCAATGTGCTGGGGGTGCTCACTGCTCCCCTGCTCTGCCCCCATTCCACCCCTTCCCTCAAGGCCCCTACCCCTTCCCCCAAGCCTGCCACGCCCTCACTCCTCTCCCTCCCTCACAGAGCTTCCTGTGCTTGCGAAACAGCTGATTGCGGCAGGTGGGAGGAGCTGGAGGGCGGGAGCTGATGCAGGGCTGCTGATGTATTACAGTGGCTCTTTGGCAATGTACATTGGTAAATTCTGGCTCCTTCTCAGGCTCAGGTTGGCCACCCCTGCTCCAAATAATGGCAAGGCCCCAAACCAGCCTCTCTCATGCATCTCATACCAGTCCACAGCATATTTCTGCTTTTCAATGCCTTTTTGTTCAAAAAGCTCAACTCCCCACCTTGACCCTCATGTCAATATCCGTCAGCACCATGAAGAAGTCATTGTAGGTCATCCCGTATTCTTTCCTCAGCTCACTGATGAGGTGCTGGTCCACAAGGTCATCATCCTCTACCACCTTCATGGGTTTCTCATTATCTTAAAAGCAAATAAACTGCTGATAAACATGGAATCACAGAGCAAACTGTCATCAGTTTCATCACATAAGTCGCACAAAAGGGGCCCAAACATCACCCACTCTCCCTCTCTCTAGTCATAACTGGCCATGGTTTTCAAAAGGGAAGTGATTTTGGCTTCCCAATTTATGGCACCGTAAAGGGGACTAATTTTCAGTCCCCACCTTCTGAAAACAGGACCCTAAAAGGTATCTTGAGCTGGACATCCAACATTGCTAGTCACTTTTGAAAATCTAGGCCACGTGTAATTTATCCTGAAGGAACTCAAAGCTCTCCACAGATATTTCACAACTACGGAAATGCAGTCACTTCTGGAATGGTATGTAGTGATTATTTAACAGTGCACCGCAACATTCTATGAAAAACAACATATCCAAATAAAACAGCACAGAGAATTTAAAACTTTAAAATACTATTAGCACAGTTGGATTTTGGCTAGGATTCCTGAGTTAACATCCCTATTCTTGCAAAAATTGACATGGGATCTTTAATGACCACAAATGACCAGGATTGCTGTTTTGTTTCATCCGAAAGGCAGCAGGTCCAGCCCTTTAGTGCCATGTTGGGGTACTGATTTACTATTGAGTGCCACCTATTGATCACCTACACACACTTCTCCATGCCAGCACTCAACAATTGAAAGAGAAAGGTCTGCATGTCAAGCCTGATTATGTAAATACACTCAACTCTACTGTGATCACAGAAGACATTCAAAAAGGCTTGCTAAAACACAGAGACAGTATTTTCATTTTGAAAAGAAAGCATCTTTGAGTTATCCATGTGCAACCCCCCCCCAAAGTAAAACTAAACTTACTAAAATCTTGAACATCTGAAAAGATTTTTAACAAGTGGAAACATTATTTTTGTTTTCCTACATCTGAATAACCAAAATGACCAAACTAATCCTGCAGACACTTTCAGATATACACCAAAAAAATAAATAAAAAAATTGCTTTTAAGAAGCGACCATAAGAAATTTCAGTCCATTATAAAGGTATAGCCAGGTGACTTAAAAAAGGTTTGAAATAGCAATGTCATCATCATCTCCATCTCAGCTACAGTGTCAATAGTGCTGTTCTATAGTCCTGCAGCAATGATCTAAAATGCTCCACTACACAATAGCATTCCTGCAGTGTTTTGTATAGTTTTTGTTTGTTTCCATAAAGGAAGCCACAATTGCACATGAAGCACCTGTTAAATGGGATTAACTCTGGCTCAGCTGTCGTATTTAAAGTGGCTATTACCACAACAGGCCACCAAAAGAAAAAGGTGCATAATCCAAAGTGTTTGTAATATCAAAAAGAGATATTAAAAGGTACATGCAACAGAGGGTGAGATCATACTGTACCCCCTACTATCTGTTATGCAATTCCCTAAGAATACAGGTGGAAACAGGAACAATAAGATATATTAAATCTCACAGCACAGGAATCAAATTAACCTCTAGCAACAGAGAAATAAATAAATGAAAATGAAAAAACACGCAAAAATGACATTAAAGGAAATGTGGGGCACAATAAACTGTGAAAGAGTACAATAATAACTATTCTATGTTTTTCTATAGCACCTGCCACCTGAGGATCTCAAAGCACTCTGCCCCTCCCAACAGCCCCAAGATGTATATATTGCTATCCTCAATTGCTGATGGAGAAACTGAGACATAGGTATTAAGTGACTTGCCTAGGTCAGAAAAAAGCAGTGGCAGAGCTACAATAGGACCCAGGAGTCCCACTCCCCTGCTCTAACCATTAGACAATAGTGAATAGGGACGAGGCAAACTGAGTTGGATAAATTAAATAAATACTGACCAGAATATTTGATCTCTGCAAACAGTTTGGTTTACTATTCATTACTTTTCTTTTTCATGCATTTCTGAACATCTCCAAGCTATGAGGGATATGGGTGTGGATTCAAAGCTCGCTGCAGGCCCATTGTCTCTAGAACTGGCTGCACAAAAACCCTGGATCCAGTTCAGATATGGACCTGAACTTTTTGCAGCTTGGGGCCATTTCTAATAGAAACCGTCAACAGTCTGAATGTTCCAGTGGTCACACTTTCTATTATGGTTACATTTACAAATAGTTTTTGAAGGGTTAGTACATGATTCACAGCACGTTATGCACATGATTCATATCTTCTAAACATGGTCTTAGGCACATCGGTAGAAGATGATGTAGTTGATTACAAGCCTTGGTTATAAGCAGCCTATTGAGTCGCTGGACTCTGACAATCACTTAACCATGTATTAAAACAGCTGTAAGTCACACGAAATATTTATACATGTACTCTTAAACGGTAAAACTGGCCAGGAGTAAACTTAGGCTGGGAAGTAGAAGAAAGTTTCTGGCTATCTGATGACTCAGTTTCTGGAACAGCCTTCCAAAAGAACAGCAGGTAGCAAGAAACCTAATGTTGTAAGATGGAGCTTGATAAATTTTTGAATAGGATTACTTGTGATAGCAGGGGACTGGACACAATGACCCAGAAGGTCCCTTCCTATGTGCTTATAAAATGTGACCTCTAAAATATATAATAATTATTACTAATACTAATTATTAATCAATGCAAACAACCCTGCAAAGCAAAGACAAACCAGCTCAGTAGAGTAGGGCAAGAAGGCTCAGCGAGAAATGTGACTGCAGCCAGCTCGGTGGTAAGTGACATAACACCAGATAAATGTAAAACAAACATTAACCATGGGTCTATAACCATGGCTATTTTTTCTGGTTAAGATTGCAGATGTCAGCACAGAGGTGACATTTTAGGGCTTCTCTGTCAGGGGAGACCAGAGAAGACAAACTATTTGACAACGTTCCTCTTCACAACTGATAGCTTAAGGCAAAAAGTAAAACTAGGAGTTAAAGGCAGGAGCAGGAGACAGAACTAGACATTTTTGCAAACCGGGAAGAGATTACTAGCCAGAGAATGCAGGGGTCCATTTCAAGACCACTCTGTTATTCACCACCTGCCCCCAACCTCCACAGCCAGAGATGGTCTCCAGCAGCAGGACCAGCATCATTCTGCTGTGCAAAGATAGGGGCAGGATTGAGAGGGGCCACACGATCTACTGCCACATGCAAGCTGCTCTCTTTCCACCCTTTCTGGAGGGGTCACAGCAGGAACGTGGGAAACCTGGCACCCTCACGGCTTCAGTAGCAGCCACAGAGCAGTTCTGTCACTGGGGGGGCGAGGGTGGGGGGATTCTTTTCCTCCCTCCCTCACATATATTTCCACAGTGCCCAGCCCAGCTACTTAGGGGTTTGGGGAGAGGATTTAGATGAGGTTACAGCAAGGTTGGGTTGCTTGGCTGAGCAGTACAGTGGCCCCATGCATTAAGCATTGGATATGGACCTAAGCAGTGTGGGTTGTAGTCCTGGGTCCAATGTTTACTAATGTGGTCCTAGCATTTGGAGTGAAGGTGGGCTGTGCTAATTTGGCTACTTGGAGTGGGATTTTCAAAAGCGCTCAGCGCTGGCCTAATTCTGGTCCTAGGGAAGTCAGTTGGGAGACTCTCATGGGATACAATAAGAGCAGAGCTAGTCAGTGCTTTTAAAACCATCCTGCTACTGACTGTGTGCATCTTTTCAGATGTGCATTGAATGAGGCTAGCTCTGAAGGACACTTTATGAGCTCAGTCAGTCGTGCTCACTAGTGTCTGGTGAGAGATTTAAACCTATGCTTTCCTTTAGATCCATAGATTTTAAGGCCAGAAGAGACTATTATGATCATCTAATCCAATTTTCTGCACAAAACACGCCAGAGATCCTTTATTGTGGCTTCCATTGATTCCTGCATCAAGCCCATATCTTGTGGTTGAGCTAGAGCATGTCCTTAGGCTGGAAATTTCAGAGAAGAGATTCTTGCATGAGATTATTATATTATTATTATTATTTAGTGTTTGTATTACAGTAGTGCAGGAAGGCCCCATCCAAGATTTGGGACACCATTGTGCTGGACACTAATGCATCCATAAATATTGCAAGCACAGCTCTTCTTGGGAATTTTTGCTGCTTCTGGTCCTGACAATGAAAAAATGAAAGGGAAAAAAAGAAAAAGAATTTCCTATTTTCTGAACATATAAAAGGTTCAGGGTATGGCACAAGTTCAGGTGAACTCTTATTTTAACCAAGTTGTTTTTCTCATGTCACTAGCTGAGATGAACCCCTGTGAGCCTTCTGTGTTTCATCACCTAGTGTCTTTTTTCTGTCTGAGGATTCCGCTTTTGTACACTTGCATGTTTCTGGAACTTTGCTGGGTTTGGGTTAAACCTGGAACAGGCTGAAGGAGTATGGTGTATGTCAAACAGAGTACATTTCTGTTTTATTAGCCAGATGGCAACTATATATAATCCTTACCAGGGCACTGATATGTGTATGGGCCTAACTATACATGGGGTGATCTTGAGTAAACTTAGACTTACTTGGAAAGAGCTTTCCCTGCTCCAGGTGTGCCACAGAGGCACAGAAATACTCTCTAGGCTCTACTCTCAGGGACCGCACTCTGAGTGGCTGGTGATTCCTATTGTGTTTGATGGAATAAATGGGCCCAAGGAGTCACACCCCTCACAAACACAGGGACCTAGATCCTCCGCTGAGGCAGCAGGGTACTAGCAGGCATTCCGTAACAACTTCCCGAACCTCAGACCAGCTGTCTGCCAGCCCTGCAAGGCCATGAAAGAGCTGAGCTCATGAGATTTCCAGACAGTCTCCCTTGCCCAAGAAGTTTGGAGAAACAGCTTAACTCCCAGAGGAAACTGGGTTTGATGTGGCAGAGCTATGAGAAGGAGCAATAGTTTCTATACAAGCTCTTCAAAAGCTGCAATCCAGCAAAGCACATAAACCCATGTGTAACTTTAAGCATAGAGCAGCCCTGTGATGTAGTGGGGCCGGATTGCACCAGAATGGCATACCGGCACTTTTGCCGCATGGAGGACACCATTTTGTTCTCAAAAGGGTGACCTACACACAGCATGACCTCGCATGCACTGTGCGTCCGAGGTCATGGCCTATAGAGGATACCATTTTGTAGAGCAAAATGGCATCCTCTGCACAGCGTGACCTTGCATGCTCTGTGCGTCCGAGGCCACGCTGGCAGGGGTGTTCCCACGCTTGGGGCATTCTGATAGTACAAGTACTTGCCCATTCAGGACTACACCCTGGAGTAGCCCTACTTGACATCAATGGGACTTTTCATATATTTAAAGTTTTACACAAGCTTAAGTGCTTTGCTGGACTGGGAACTAAGGACCTGGTCCAAGACCCACTGAAGTCAACAGAAAGACTCCCACTGAATTCAGTAGGCTTTGCATCAGGATCTGAACTTGTACACTCAGATTTTCAAAGCCGCCTAAGGGAATTGGATACTCAGCTCTCATTTGGCGCTTTGAAGATGCCCCCTTTAAAGAAGGCAACACAGGGTGTGTGTAGGTGGTTTAACTGCTTAGTGGAATATGCATGGGCTGAACAAAGTATCTAGAAGAAACCTGGGTTCATTCACTGACAGTCAGGGTGGTGCATAGTACCATGAGCTGAACAACTTTACACCAGCCACAGAAAGTAGCCAGGTTGGCTGTACATTGCTTTATGAGTAAAGAGAGGACATTTGCTTGTGCCCCTTCTAAGAGAATAAAAAGAACATCCACACCACAATAAGTAAACTAAAGCTGCACTCAGCACCAGATTCAAACTTCCTTCCCCAAATTTTTGGACTGTTTGGTTGGGGTCCATCTCTAAGCAAAACATGTTTAACAGCAGAGAGGGGAAAATATTGAAAAGCAGACCCTTACAATGACCATGCCTGAGAACACTCATTCTGGGCATGCTAAAATCAGACATTTGCTAGAGAGGGGAGAGCTGATTCAGAGAAGTGAAGGAACTCTGACACAATAGCTGTCTAGTAAGATTTCCTGTCTGTCCTGATTTTAGCCCATGTGTGTGAGGAAAGCCTTTTGCATGGCATTTTCGAAGGGTGCTTCCAAATCTGTTCCAACCAAACCAAGTGCAAAGGGAGGAGAAAATGTAACATTCAGCAACAGGAAGGGAGCCATTTGGAACTTCAGAATGGGAGTTGGGTTGGTCTGAGTTGTGAGTAGCTTTTTATTTAATCAAAACCAATTTCCCCCTCCATTGTGAAATGACTCCTATGTGTGACACTGGCCAATTTATTGTGGCAGTTCTTAAAGCCTATTAGTCTGTAGCCAGCCACTTGCTGCTGATGGTCTGCAAAATAAATCCAGTGATAACACAGAAATGTAACTATTCAGTTACCCAAAGAGATGGATACATGAGATGTCTACAGGCCTGAACCAAATGATCTTCCTGCCCTTCCCATGTCACACTTCTCTGCTCTCTACCCTTTCACTGGCGTTAGAAACTACCACACATTTCACCTTACAGTGGTGGAAACCTAAACATGGGAAATACCAGAGACAGCTATGTAAATACAAAGTGTGGGCAGTAGGCGGGGGGAAGTTGCCACAACAAAGGATCTCTCTTAGACTTTAACCCCAGTTGGGTTTCTCTCTTCCCTCTCCTATGTTTGGCCCACCTTAAAAAAAGAGACAGGAGAGAAATAAATATGTAAAAAAATGAACCTAGTTGAAAGTGATCAATCTTCATGCTGCTGTTGTTCATGGTGCCGAAAATTGTGATGACTGAGATTTTCCTTGTGGCCATCTTGCAGAAACTCTCCAGGTATTCGTCTCGCTGTTGCACATACATGGTGTTGTCGGCCTTTGGGGTCGTGATCAGCTAGGGGTTGGCAGAGACAAAGAGTTTGATTAGTTTCAGATCAAAGCCATAGCGAGCCCCTATGTCAGAGGAGCCGCTCTCCAAAGGAGAACAGCGTCTTAGTGCTTGCCCACTGGGGTTTCTTTTCCACACAATAGCCAGCAGCTCAGGAACGTACATTTATTTATTTAGGGCTAGATTGTGTCTTTAGGCCCAGCCCTGAGCAAAAGGCTATGGGTCAGCTAGAGGAAGAGCCCCAGAGACACCCCCCCAAGACACAGTCACTCTGATGCTCCCCTGTTGTGCTGGTAGGACAGGAGTAAGTTGCTACAGACTTTACTAGGAACAACATACTCTCCTCTTACGTCTTTGCCTTTCTGAATCCAGTCAGTTCTCCAGCCCAAACCGTCGAGGCGGGAGCAGGTAGGCCGCTCCACCCTCACATCCACTTATTTATAGAGGCGGGAACACTGGGTACATAGCCTCAGATCATCAAAGGTATTGAGGTGCCTAGCTCCCACTGATTTCAATGGAAGTTATGTGCGTGGGCCGCAGGGACATGCTGACCGCTGCTTTGCGCAGCTCCCATTGGCCGGAAATGGCGAACCGTGGCCACTGGGAGCTGCGGGGGCCGTGCCTGCGGATGGCCAATGAAACAAAATGTCTCGCGGCCTGCCAGTGGATTTCCCTGGTGGGCTGCATGCTGAAGGTTGCTGACCCCTGATCTAAGCCACAGCCCTTTCTTTCTGCCCTGTGTCCATGATCCAGGCATATCTAATGTGTCCCTCTAGTCACCTGCATGGTTGTATTAGATCCGGGCACCATCTACCTTATATTTAGCCAAAAACATTTAGAAATTCCCTCTTGTAGGCCTTATTTAATTTGTTGAGAGAGGAGGGAGGGGAAAGATATTGGGGGAAGGGGAGGGGGAGGCGGGGGGAGAAGGAAATGATTACAGTAGTAATAAAAAAATCTTTTAGGTTCATACCAATGCCTCTTCAAGTGTTTTCCAAAAGATACAGGTGTGGGGGGTGAGATGGCAGCTGTTTAACTACACACAGCGACACCACATAACAGTTTAGGACAGGAAGTGGAGGAGAATCCTGCATCCACTTGAAACAGAATAGTTCTAACTTGAGCTAGACTCTGTCCAAAATCCCCAGATCCCGACTCCGCTGAACACGGGGGGAGTTGAAATCTGGAGCCAAATGTTGTGGCTTAGGCTCATCACGAGACATAATGTTGTCTTAACTGTGTAAGACTGTCTGGGATACTTTCTATGAAACATCCTTTACAAATACAGTTTATCAGTACATTCAGTTACAAGGATGAGCTATAGGCGTTGAGGCCCTGAGTCTCATTTATATTAAGGCCCCTTTACATCACCCTGGTGATGAAAAATGGCTTTAGTGTAAATGAGAATCAGGCCCATAGAGATTATATGAACACAAGATGATTTGATTACTAATCTATAGCACAAGTCATGTACTTTAAAGTTGCAGTAAAATGCTTAAAAAGAAGTATTTTAAATACTGTTTGAGAACTCAAGTAAGTACCAAAAAATGAGCCGAGTTCTGCTCCCAGTTTCATAGCCAATGTGTGGAAATGAATGCAGAATTTGACCCAGTGGAATTGTATGGGTATAAGTGAGCAATGAATTTGTCTCACTCTGGCAAATCTTTTAGGATAAAGTGGGAAGCATTTCAGAGGCAAAGCAAACCTCAAATCATAGCTTTAAAATAGCCTGGCATTCTCTGCAAAACAAACAGGGAGTTACTTATTGGTTTAATTTTAGGCTGCATTATAACCGCTACTTGCCTAAGTTGTGTGTGTGTGTGTGTGTGTGTGTATGACACACAAAAAACAAACTGCCTCAGGCAAAACTTTCTGACCACAGATCTGAACCAGGGTGGGATTTCAAAATCCAGATCAAGATGTGGATCCAGATTTTACAGCAGTACCCTATATCTATTAAGGGATGAACCAAAGCCCTTGCTCTGAACACCCTACAAACTTTTGGAGGTTTGAAATTCAGATCAGAATCTGAAATTTGGGCCCAGCTCTCTGTTTAGCCAGTTGTAGCACTTAACCCGCCCCTATGAAGTGGCTGGTTGAACCACCATAAGCAGCGATTCTCTCTCTAAATTCACGTTTTGGAGGAGGATTGAGACAGGATCTTTTGGAGCCAGGCCCCGTCATCCGAGTGGCCCAAAGGGAACAGTGTATCAGAGCAGTGGGAAACAGCACAGGCAGAGCTGATACTAGAGAGGCCTGGGCTGATTCTTTTGGGAGGAAGATCAAGGACTCAGGAATGTAAGAGAACTGTACATCTGGGGCAACTGACTGGTAGAATTGGACCTGAGAGGAAGAGATAGCTGAGCTGGATAGAAAAGTCTGCTTGAGGAAAAGGGTGCAAAGAAAGGTGGCTTTTATTTTAAGGGGCCTGAAATGTCAGTAGATCCAGATTTCAATTACCTTTAATCTACCTTGTGCACGTGTCACATAAAACAAAGGCAGAGCCATGTGCTGTATCTCCAACCTTGCCTCCATTAATGACTACTGCATAATGAACCTAGCTTCCAGGAGGAGGAAACTATGGGTAGTACCAGACTGTGACAAATTCTAATGCAGCTTGGTAGTAGTGTTTGCTTGCAGTCTGTTCTGGCCTGACTACCCGAGACTGGACAACTCATTTCATTTCTGAGCTCCAGCTGAGAAGTGATCTGAGATCTGGAGATTCAAATTCCAGACTGAGTGATGAGTCACCATGGTCCTTCGGGGAGGAAAGCAGTGCCTGGCTGGCTTCTGTGATTTCTATTCTGTACTCATCACTTTTTTTGGCCTGATGTGACACTAATTTCTGGAAGCCACAACATTTAGAACTAAAGCCAGGTTTCAAAGACCCTAAACTTCAGGGCAGTTCTGATCTGCGGTCTTGGTTTGCCAATTATTAAGACCAGGGTCATTTGCAAAATTCAAATTCCCCAGGGTCAGGTTTTTTCAAACACATGGCTCCCTCCCTGCTTCCAAAATTCAGTGCTGTTCAAATCTGCTGTTTTGGTTTGGATCTCTCTCTCTCTCTCTCGAGCATTTATTCCTGTTAGCTCTTTAGAGCTAATACAATTAGGGGAGAGAAAGTTGGATTCTGTGCTGTCTCATGCATCATCAGAACTGTCAGCTGAACTCCCATGGCAGATGGCAGAATCTTTGTTACAGGTGATGGTATAAGGGGCAGAAAGACCCTGGCTGGATTTTTGGAGCCCATGTGCTGTTTGTGACACTGGCCACTGGAAAATCCTTGTAAACTGAACTAACCCTGTGAGACTGAATGAGGAGCTCCCAAATGCTATTTTTCAAAGTGAACCTTTAAAGTGAATGGTGCCTACCAAAGAAATCATTTGAACTGGGGCTAAATTGTTCCCTTTCATAGGTGAAATGTTTTTAGATACGTACAATGGAAAAACGTACAATATTATTAAACCCTGGGAGAAGCAGCTCCAGACTGTGCTCAGTTTCTAAGCCTTGGAACCTCCCCAGAAGAGCCTGTTGTAATTAAATTAGCATAGGGAGGGCTTGTCAGAGAAACCTAATGGCCCTGAATGACCAAGTCCCATCAGAAATTAATGGCAGCTTTGAAAATTCTACCTTCAGCATGTATACATGCAGGCATGTGTGCACATATACTTGCTCATACATGCCCATAAGCGGTGCCCAACCACTTGGCCTGTTTATAGAGTTTGGACACTAGCATCGCAATGAAACAGATGTCAGCTGGCAGAGCATGCTGGGAACTGGAATGTAGAGGGTAGTGGTAACACCAGCAAGCATCCCAATTTGGTTGGTGGACAAAACCCACATTGCGACCTCATTTCATTAATCATCCCAGATATACAGCCCATCACCTACAGAGCCAAAACAATGATGGCTGTTTGGTAGCCCCATGCAGAGCAAATGGAAGGGCTCCAGTCCAATTCTTTGCAGACAGCTGTCCACCATATCAAAGATGCCAACATGATTGGTACCCTTTATTGGCTGTTGCAGCAGAAGGTCAAGGACTGAATGGGCCATCGATGATGAACTCCCCTTTCGCCCCAAGAGAGAGAGAGTCCTGCCGATGCAAGGTTAAGAACAGGCACAGTGCAAAGGGCAGTGATGCAAGCTTCCCCACTGGAGGCCTTCATCTCCAAAGTTATCAGGCTGGTACCTTTCACCACCGTTGTAAAAAAACATATTAAAAAAAATAACCCCGCCCCAGATTTCCCATTCACTACAGTCTCACTAGGATGGAGATTTACTTTAATGGGTGAGGTGATAACACTCAGGAACATGCTACTTACAATGAGTCGCCGTTTGCCTTCAAAAAAATCCAGGAGGTTTGTCACTGATTTCCTGGAGGGCTGAAGGAAAGGCTTTGTGTTTGGCTTAAGATAGCCCTCGTTCTCAGTCCTGCTCCCCTTCTTGTTCTTCTTGCTACGGTCTTTGTCCTGCTTGTTCTTCTTCTCAGCTTTGTCCTTCTTGGCATGCTTCTCGCTCTTCTGCAGCTTGTCGGGTCTCTCCTTTTTCTTCTTCTTCTCAGGCTTGTCTGGTCGGTCGTGCTTCTTTGGCTCTTTCCCTTTCTTCAGCGGGACATTCCCTGCTGCAATCTCTTGCTCCAAGTGGGGAACAGCAGGCCTGCTTGGATCATATTTATCCTCGTATTCATTGCTCAGGATCTTTTCCTGGGTTCTCTTTTTAGGTGGCTTGGCTTTGGCTGGTTTGTGTTGGCCTGGAGTGACACTGGGATCCCGGTGAATATAGTCCTTCCGGTCTGTACGGTTGTCTCTAAATCTACCTGCGTTTGTCCTCATGTAGTGCTCTGAGGTGGCTGTGGGAGCCTCTGTGTAGCTGTCATAGCTGGCAACTTTGCCAGGTCTCCGGGTGGCTACTGGGTGTCTCTCTGGGTGGCCATGCTGCCTGTCTCTGCGGTTCTCATTCCACACAGGAGTGTAGAAATCATCAGTGGCTGTTCCCCGTGGGGCAGTTGCCTCAGGCGCTGTGGGCAGTCTATGATAGTCGGAAGTGGTGTGTGACTTTGTGGTCCAAGTTCTCTGAGTGGTTGGAAGGGTTGTGGCTGTGGTGATAGGTCTGCTCGGCATCATCACTGTGTGGGTGGTTGTCTGGGTAGTGGTGGTAGTGGGAGGGAGAGTGCTGGCCCTCGTTGAAGGGGGAGGAGGAGCCACTGTGATTGTGATTGGTTTCTTCACTGTTTTGCTCCTTGTTGGCTGAACATTGCTTCTCCTTGGCTCCTCCTTCCTTACCGACAGCTGGACGTGTCCACCACTTGACGTAGGTCTGGTGCTGCCACCATTATTACCTTCCTCCACTACTTGCCCCTCCACCCTGGCAGCTTTGCATTTCTGGATGAAGCCCTTCTGCCTCATCTTCTCAATTTTCCTGATGGGGCTCTGGTCGATGACTTCGTACATGGCCTCTAGCCTTACAGGGTAAGGGTACCTTTCCTCCACCTGTAGGGTCTTCTTCAGCAGCACCATGCCAAATTTCCCCTTCTCCAGTTTCAGAAAGCTCATGAGCTTAGGGATGAGGCTGGGATCTAGAGGCTGCTCCAGGATTTTCCCTTCACTGGTTATCCTCCTGACTTTCCCTTCTTCCTCCCCTTCCTCATGGAACAACACGATCTGCTGGATGTGCCTCTCAGCCAGTTCGCAGTAGACGTCGCTCTTAAGCAGGCTCATCATGAGCCGGTAGTAGCCTTCAGAGGCATGAGGGGCAGAGATGACCCAGACTCTGTTCTTGCCGGCAAAGCTAGCCAGGACATTGGGAGAACTGGACCCTGAAGGGAAACGTAAAATCCGTGACCGAGACACCGCAGACTTCCCCTCATCCTTAATCATCTCAGGCTGGGGATGTTTGGCCGCAACGGTGTGTCTCTGCGTCTTCCTCACTCTGGCCCTGACACTCCTGGGCTGGGCAGGCACTTCATCTCGCAGCAAGTCAGGTCGTACATTTTTTGATGCCGGAGTATCCCTCTTGGCAACAGAACGTTGGAGATTCCCCAGTGAAGGTGTCCAACTCCCCCGGGATGCCTCTGACCTTCTCAGGAAGGAGAGCGATCCATTGCTAGCCCTGTGAGAGAGAGGCAAGTAACTAATTCCATAGCTCCCTCTGTCTGCTAGTCTCACTGTCTTCTCAGAGTCACACGCTAGCCATGTTGCCCACAGCATGGCTAAACTCAGAATTAGTGTCCAGTTCATTGTGTGATCCACTTCAAAAGAAATGAGGAGAAAAAGTTAAATGTTAACAGTAGAATTTTAGATATAGACATAGACAGATATATCTTGTACTTTCTTAGTGACCAGAGAGCAACACATAGACTGTGGCGTTTCAGTTATACAAAGTACTAAATACAACTTAGTCCTGTCAGGATATTTCTATAAAAACTTTGAGGCTATTTCTAGAAAAGCACAGAGTAGATTAATTTAGGCAAAAAATGAGATAATCAGTCTATAACATGAATCTATTTATCTATCTATCCAAATAAGTAAAAAAATACAATAATTATGTTTACATCACACACACACACACACAGGCTCACAGAGGTGGTAAGCCAAGAGTTTGTTTTTAACTTAAAACTTACCCTCGCAGGAAAGTTTCTGTTCAAGATACGTGTATTCCAGCCCTTTCTTTAGAGGGAGAGCAATGCCATGGAGTTTTTGCAGCTGCAGCTCACTGGTTTTTATGTAACGAAACAGACTCCAGAGAATGTCCGGTTCACTGTGGAGCTTTTACTTTTTGTTTTTCTTCACCTTCTTGACAAGTGGGATGAGATGAAAGGAAATTTCCTTTGTGATTTTTGCTGCTCCATTTACCTGCCGGTCTGTCTTGTTTCTGTATCAGTCACACACACAGAGAGACACATTTCATCTCATAAAAGTGAACTCTCAGCTTTTTCTGAATCTCTCTCTCTCTTTCAAAGTTCCATGATCCTTCTAATCACTCCTTTCCTCCTCACTCTAGTTTAGCTCCTTTGTTTCCAGAGAGAAAAAGCCCTGGGATTAATATATTTTTCAGGCTGAAGCAAAACACAGGCATGCGATGTTGAGAAAAGAAGCCCCCTTTAGCCTGCTCTTTCTCTACCCACTTTTTATCCCTAATCTTTTCTTTTTCTTCTTCTTCCTTTTTCCTGGATGTGATCCCAGAAATTTCAGGATAACCTCAGCCCTGCTCTAAACCAAACTCAAACAGCAGCCGCCACTGGAAATCAGGGAAACTTCACTAAGAATTTAACAGATCAGCAGAACGCCGCCTCCTTCCCACTTCAACTCACTGAGGGAGGGCGGAGGAAATTTCTTAGGGGGTTGAAACGTTTCACATCATCATCATAAATCACTTTGGAAAAGGATGACTGCGACCTTAACTCTTTAAGCACCTCAAGCTCTCAAACTGGCTTGACCTTCCCCCCAAGCCCTCCCTTCCTTGTCTTCTTTTCTCATTCCACTAAACTGACACCATCAAGTTAAAAATCATGTGCTTAAGAAACTCATTTCCTTACCTGTGTTAATAACAGCACATTAGATAGTCAAAAGCTGATAGAGGTTTTTTTAAAACTTGATTTCCTTCCCCCATTTTTACTGTTTGTTTTACTTTCTATATTTCAATCTGGGAAATAAAGAGACCAGTCAATTTCATCTTAGTTTCTAGTCAATTTCTCTTTCATATTCTCATACACAACTGCTGTAGTCTTTAATTTGCAAACAAACAAGTGGTCAGTTGATTTTTAAAAACTGGATCAAAAAAATTAAATATTAATTTTTGATTCACAGACATGCATTATGCAAGTCAAAAACAAAAAGATGCAAACTTGCAGAGAGAGATGTGCAAAGACTAGATCCCCAGCTGGTGTAAATTGGTGTAGATCTATTGACTGCAGATCCTCAGCTGGTGTAAACTGGCATAGCTCCATTGCAAACAGACATACCAAACTGATTTATACTAGCTGAAGATTTGGTCCACAGACTCTTGACTAATACCTAAGAGGTGGTAAAGCATCACTTATTGGTAATTGATATACAACACTTAAAAGTACTAGAATGGAAACATTGCTATTGCTCTTTGATTTGGAAAAGATGATGATCATCATCATTCCTATTTACAAAGCCTAGTTTTATTTACAAATCCTAGATTGAATGTTTGATCAAATGTAAGTGGCCCTTTAAAAAATGTAACACCCTACACTTTCCCCCTCTGTTTCAAAGTATTTGCATATTCATTCTCTCTCTGTCTCTTCTTTGCTTTGTTTTTGTTTTAAGTTGGCAAGTGCTATGGAAAACATTGCTAGTGTTTTTATTTTACACTCATATGGGTGCAATGTTACATATTTGTGGTTCATGGGTTGCTCTTGATGTAGGTCTGGATCCTGCAATGTGCTGCTAATCTCTTAAAAGGAGTGGAGATCATTCATTCTCAACCCCCTCCAGGATCAGGCTTACAAAGAGAAGCTCCTTGCAAAGCAACGTGTTGGAGACAAACAACAGTGGTTGGACCAGTGTGTTGTTCCCTGGCTAGCTGGAGCTGGGAGGGTTGTGTCACTCCACTGAGCTCCCAACTCTGGCACAGTGAGGTGTCAAGGGCTTTTGATGAGCTCAGAAAAGATGCCTGTCTAGACTTCCTCAGCCAAGGAGAAGCCACCGTGCATGCATCCACAGGGTCATGATGTAGATCTGCTGATGCAGATCTATTGACTGCAGTAGTTAGGGATTGTCCAACTGTATATTCTATTACACTAATATGCTGAGACATATGTAGGAAAGTGATTTACTGCATGATATTCTGATAAAAAATTAGTACTATACAAAATCAGTGTAGCCTAGTTCAAAACTTGGTAACTGATAGATCTCAGAAAGAAATTGTAAATGGAAAGTAATCATCCAGCCAGGGTGTTTCTAATGGGGTCCTTTAGGGACCTGTCCTTGGCCCAATCCTGTTCAATATCTTTATCATTGGTATAAAATTTGCAGATGACACAAATATTGGTGGAGATATAAATAATGATGGGCACAGATCAGCTAAACAGGCTGATTTGGATCATCTGTTAAGAGGGCTCATTTGAACAACATATGTTTCAAAAGAGCCAAATGTAGGGTCGTGCATCTAGGAACAAACAATGTAAGACACATTTATAGGATGGAGGACTGTATCCTGGAAAGCAGTGACTCTGAAAAGGATTTAGCAGTCATGGTTGATAACCAAATGAACATGAGCTTCCTATGTGATGCAGTAGTTAAGAGGGTGAATGTGATCCTTGCATGTATAAGCAAGGGAATATCAAGTATGAATAGGAAGGTAATATTACCTCTGTATGCAGCATTAGTGAGGCTATTACTGGAATACTGTGTCCAGTTTTGACATCCACACTTCAAAAAGGGTGTTCGAAAATTGCAAGGGTTCAGAAAATAGCTACTAGAATGATTAGAGCTCTGGAAAATATGCCTCATAGTGAGACACTAAAGCAGCTCAATCTATTTAGTTTATCACAGCCCTGGTCTACACGAGGAGTTGAGGTCGAATTTAGCAGCGTTAAATCGATTTAACCCTGCACCCGTCCACACGATGAAGCCCTTTTTTTCGACTTAAAGGGCTCTTAAAATCGATTTCCTTACTTCACCCCCGACAAGGGGATTAGCGCTGAAATTGTCCTTGCTGGGTCAAATTTGGGGTACCGTGGACACAATTAGATGGTATTGGCCTCCGGGAGCTATCCCAGAGTGCTCCATTGTGACTGCTCTGGACAGCACTTTCAACTCAGATGCACTGGCCAGGTAGACATGAAAAGGCCTGCGAACTTTTGAATTTCAATTTTCTGTTTGGCCAGCGTGGCAAGCTGACCATGCAGAGCTCATCAGCAGAGGTGACAATGATGGAGTCCCACAATTGCAAAAGACCTGCAGCATGGACCTAACGGGAGGTACGGGATCTGATTTCTGTATGGGGATAGGAATCCGTGCTATGAGAACTACGTTCCAGTTTTTGAAATGCCAAAACATTTGTCAAAATCTCCCAGGGCATGAAGGACAGAGGCTATAACAGGGATCCAAAGCAGTGCCGCGTGAAACTTAAGGAGCTGAGGCAAGCCTACCAGAAAACCAGAGAAGCAAACGGCCACTCCGGGTCAGAGCCCAAAAGATGCCACTTCTATGATGAGCTGCATGCCATTTTAGGGGGTTCAGCCACCACTACCCCAGCTGTGTTGTTTGACTCCTTCAATGGAGATGGAGGCAACATGGAAGCAGGTTTTGGGGATGAGGAAGATGATAATGATGAGGTTGTAGATAGCTCACAGCAAGCAAGCGGAGAAACCGGTTTTCCCAACAGCCAGGAACTGTTTCTCACCCTGGACCTGGAGCCAGTACCCCCCGAACCCACCCAAGGCTGCCTCCCAGACCAGCCAGGCAGAGAAGGGACCTCTGGTGAGTGTACCTTTTAAAATACTATACATGGTTTAAAAGCAATCATGTTTAATGATTAATTTGCCCTGGCATTCACGGCTCTCCTGGATGTACTCCCAAAGCCTTTGCAAAAGGTTTCTGGGGAGGGCAGCCTTATTCCATCCACCATGGTAGGACACTTTACCACTCCAGGCCAGTAGCACATACTCAGGAATCATTGTAGAACAAAGCATTGCCGTGTATGTTTGCTGGCGTTCAAACAACATCCGTTCTTTATCTCTCTGTGTTATCCTCAGGAGAGTGATATCATTCATGGTCACCTGGTTGAAATAGGGTGCTTTTCTTCAGAGGACATTCAGAGGTGCCCGTTTCTGCTGGGCTGTTTGCCTGTGGCTGAACAGAAATGTTCCCCACTGTTAGCTATGGGGAGCGGGGAAGAGGGAGGGGCTAGCCACGTGCTGGGGGGGAGGCAAATGCGACCTTGGAATGAAAGCACATGTGCTATGTATGTAATGTTAACAGCAAGGTTTACCGTGAAAGAGTTTACCCATTGTTCTATAAAATGTGTCTTTTAAAATACCACTGTCCCTCTTTTTTTCTCCACCAGCTGCATGTGTTTCAAGGATCACAGGATCTTCTCCTTCCCAGAGGCTAGCGAAGATTAGAAGGCGAAAAAAACGCACTCGCGATTAAATGTTCTCTGAGCTCATGCTGTCCTCACACAGAGACAGAGCACAGACAAATGCATGGAGGCAGACAATGTCAGAGTGCAGGAAAGCAGAAAATGACCGGGAGGAGAGGTGGCGGGCTGAAGAAAGTAAGTGGTGGGTGAAGAAGGGCTGAAGCTGAAAGATGGCGGCAGCATGATGAGAGGAGGCAGGATTCAATGCTGAGGCTGCTGGAGGATCAAATTAATATGCTCCAGCGTATGGTTGAGCTGGAGGAAAGGCAGCAGGAGCACAGACCGCCGCTACAGCCCCTGTGTAACCAACCGCCCTCCTCCCCAAGTTCCATAGCCTCCTCATCCAGATGGCCAAGAACGTGGTGGGGGGGCCTCCGGCCACTCCACCTCAGAGGATTGCCCAAGCAACAGAAGGCTGGCATTCAATACGTTTTAAAGTTTTAAACTTTTAAAGTGCTGTGTGGCCTTGTCCTTCCCTCCTCCACCACCCCTTCTGGTGCTTCTCTACTCCACCACCCGTCCTGGGCTACCTTGGTAGTTATCCCCCTATTTGTGTGATGAATTAATAAAGAATGCATGAATGTGAAGCAACAATGACTTTATTGCCTCTGCAAGCGGTGATCGAAGGGAGGAGGGGAGGGTGGTTAGCTTACAGGGAAGTAGAGTGAACCAAGGGCCGGGGGTTTCATCAAGGAGAAACAAACAGAACTTTCATACCGTAGCCTGGCCAGTCATGAAACTGGTTTTCAAAGCTTCTCTGATGCGCACCACACCCACCTGTGCTCTTCTAACCACCCTGGTGTCTGGCTGTGCGTAACCAGCAGCCAGACAATTTGCCTCAACCTCCCACCCTGCCATAAACATCTCCCCCTTACTCTCACAGATATTGTGGAGCGCACAGCAAGCAGTAATAACAGTGGGAATATTGGTTTCGCTAAGGTCTAACCGAGTCAGTAAACTGCGCCAGCGCACTTTTAAACGTCCAAATGCACATTCTACCACCATTCTGCACTTGCTCAGCCTGTAGTTGAACAGCTCCTGACTACTGACCAGGCTGCCTGTGTATGGCTTCATGAGCCATGGCATTAAGGGGTAGGCTGGGTCCTCAAGGATAACTATAGGCATTTCAACATCCCCAACCGTTATTTTCTGGTCTGGGAATAAAGTCCCTTCCTGCAGCTTTTGAAACAGACCAGAGTTCCTGAAGATGCGAGCGTCATGTACCTTACCTGGCCATCCCACACTGATGTTGGTGAAACGTCCCTTGTGATCCACCAGTGCTTGCAGCACTATTGAAAAGTACCCCTTGCAGTTTATGTACTTGCCGGCTTGGTGCTCCAGTGCCAAGATAGGGATATGGGTTCCGTCTAAGGCCGCACCACAGTTAAGGAATCCCATTGCAGCAAAGCCATCCACTATGACCTGCACATTTCCCAGGGTCACTACCCTTGATATCAGCAGATCTTTGATTGTGTTGGCTACTTGCATCACAGCAGCCCCCACAGTAGATTTGCCCACTCCAAATTGATTCCCGACTGACCGGTAGCTGTCTGGCATTGCAAGCATCCACAGGGCTATTGCGACTCGCTTCTCAACTGTGAGGACTGTTCTCATCTTGGTATTCTTGCGCCTCAAGGCAGGGGAAAGCAAGTCACAAAGTTCCATGAAAGTGCCCTTATGCATGCGAAAGTTTCGCAGCCACTTGGAATCATCCCAGACCAGCAACACTATGCGGTCCCACCAGTCTGTGCTTGTTTCCCGAGCCCAGAATCAGCGTTCCACCGCATGAACCTGCCCCATTAGCACCATGATGCCCACACTGCCAGGGCCCATGTTTTGAGAGAAGTCTGTGTCCATGTCCTCATTGCTGACGACGCCTACTCACCCGGTTTCGCTTTGCCAGGTTCTGGTGCTGCATATACTGCTGGATAATGCGTGTGGTGTTTAATGTGCTGCTAATTGCCAAAGTGATCTGAGCGGGCTCCATGTTTGCCATGGTATGGCATCTGCACAGAAAAAAAGGCACGGAACGATTGTCTGCCATTGCACTGACGGAGGGAGGAGTGACTGACGACATGGCTTACAGGGTTGGCTTACAGGGAATTAAAATCAACAAAGGGGGTGGCTTTGCCAGAAACAGAATGGCCCCCTCAAGGATAGAATTGAAAACCTCAAGGATAGAACTCAAAACTGGGTTTAGCAGGCCGTTGATTTCACAGAGGGAAGGAGGAGAAAATGAATACAAAACAAATCTGCTCTATTTCTTGTTTTGATCCACTTCATCTATCTTTATACATCTTGCTGGCAGCAGACCATGCATTACGACCGCTAGCCATCATCATCTCCTGGGTGCTCGGCAGAAGACGGTGCAGTGTGACTGCTGGCCATCATCTTCTGCTGGCTGCTGATTAAAAGACAGTGCACTGCCGGTAGGACTCAATTGCCATGAGACGAAACTTAAAAAGGGAAATGACGTGGCTGAGTCACTCCCATGTTTGCCCAGGCGCCCCTAACCTCATCGAGGTCGGTTAAAAGAGCACCCTAGACTACGTCAATGACGGCTACCAGTCATACTGCACTGTCTGCTGCCAAAAGGCAATAAACTGCTGCTGTGTAGCAATGCAGTACCGCATCTGCCAGCACCCAGGAGGCATACGGTGACGGTTAGCTGAGCGGGCTCCATGCTTGCCGTGGTATGGCGTCTGCACGGGTAACTCAAGAAAAAAGGCACAAAACGATTGTCTGCCCTTGCTTTCACGGAAGGAGGGAAGGTAGGGGGGCCTGACGATATGTACCCAGAACCACCCGCGACAATGTTTTAGCCCCATCAGGCACTGGAATTTCTACCCAGAATTCAAATGGGCGGCGGAGACTGCGGGAACTGTGGGATAGCTACCCACAGTGCAACACTCCGGAAGTCGACGGTTGCCTCGGTACTGTGGACACACTCCGCCGACTACATGCACTTAGAGCATTTGAGTGGGGACACACAGTCGACTATATAAAAACGCTTTCTACAAGACCGACTTCTATAAATTCGACCTAATTTCGTAGTGCAGACATACCCTAAGAGATGCTTAAGATGTGGTTTGATCATAGTCTATAAGCACCTCCATGAGGAAGAGATTTCTGAAAGTAGACGATTCTTTAATCTAGCTGAAAAAGGCATTATGAGAGGCAGTGGTTGGAAGATGGAGCTAGACAAATTCAGACTAGAGATAAGGTGCACACTTTTAACAGTGCAGGTAATTAATTATTGGAACAAATTATCTAGAGAGGGGGTAGATTCTCTGTCACTGGAAGTCTAAGCCAAGAATGAATGTCTTTCCAAAAGATATGCTCTAACTCAACAGATATTATGGGCCCTGATGCAGAAATTTCGGGTGAGGTTGTATGGTCTGTGTTACAGAGAGGGCCATCTTAGATCATAATGGTCCTTTCTGGCCTTGAAATCTGTGAATGTATGAACTGGTTTGGCGAAACTAAGGAGCTGTCTCAAAACGTCTAAAAAAATGGGTGGAGGTTCAGAAAAGTTTAGTTAAATGCTGTCCAGTAGTTTTCACGTCCACGTGGCCTGGGTATTATCTGGAAATGGCCAGGGCTAGAGATACCATCTTAGAGCAAAAAAGGCTGCTCTTGAGGTATTTTCAGCTCTGCTGGGAGCAGGAAGTGCTGGGCACCTTTTGGGAAAGTCTCTTCCTGCCAAGATTTGCCATCAAAGACCAGCTATTAAAACAGAACCTTTGAAACCTACTGAAGTTTGCCTTTCCCTAGAGACCTCTCCTCTACTCACGATCCGGCGAGACAGCTGCTCTCATTGAAGATACTGTCAGTATTAGGCCCAGAGTGATATTTTTAGGAGTAAGAAGCTGAACATTCTCAGCAGGGATTCCTCCTCTGTGGATTTGGGAACAACCTGCTGGGGGTGATCAGGATGAGCCCAAACCAGAATGCTTTCTGGGTATGATGGGGTGTCCATGGTCCTGCTGGAGGCCCTGTGGTCCTATCACATCCTGCCTCAAACTGCAGAACTGAAATTAATTTGCAAACTTGACACCATCAAATTAGGCCTGCATAAAGACTGGGAGTGGCTGGGTCCCTTCAATTTTTTCCCCCCTCTGTTCACCCCTTCTTGTCAACTGTTGGAAATGGGCCACATCCACCCTAATTGAATTGTCTCATTAGCACTGACCCCCCACTTGGTAAGGCAACTCCCATCTTTTCATGTGCTGTATATTTATACCTGCCTACTGTATTTTCCACTCCATGCATCTGATGAAGTGGGTTACAGCTCATGAAAGCTTATGACCAAATAAATTTTTTAGTCTCTAAGGTGCCACAAGGACTCCTTGTTGTTTTTCTTGTTGAACAGCAACTCTGCACAAAGATTCAGGGAAATTAATGCTTTATCCACTTGAACTACAGGGGGCAATTTTAGGAAGGCAGCATGCAATTACCCCATATCTGTAACATGTACAATAGTCATCAAGTTCCAAAAATTCAGATCATCCCCACAAAGGGTGAGTTCGGATCTGTTGCAGAATAATAATAATCTTGCTGTGCTTTACTTTAAATGCCTGAATTAAAAACCATGGTTCCAAGTGATATGACAAAGAAAATATTGCATGGCTAGTTTGACCAGATTTTTAAAATAAAAAAAAGAATCTTTGATAAATATGATGGGCTGTACTGGACCTTCAGTTTTTAAGTCAAACTCTCCCCTGAAATCCGTGAGGGAAATCAGCATAAAAACTGATGGCGTGATCTAGCTGTTTGATACTGACATCTTTTTTAAAAAAAAAAAAAAGAATCCACATCTTGGCAATGTTGTAGCCAAAAGCTCCAGGCTTTATTTTGGATGCAATGAGATTTCAATGTTTGGGTATTTTTTTTTGGCTTGTGTTGGTGCTGTCCCTGAACTCAGCACCTCGCCCTGTCAGGTTTACAACACTTCCTCTTGAGGGTGAAGCTGCCACATGGACACATCTTTTGTTCTGGGTCTGGCTGACATCTGGAATGGAATCATCAGCCAGGGAGATCAAAACATAGTCTGGCCAGCACTGATATAATTTCTACCCCATATTGACTAGTGCGGCCAGAATTATCTATAAAGCTGAATATATGTGAGTACATGTAGACAGTTAATGAATATAAAGATCACCATTTACGGCCACTTATGAATATGTAATATTGTATTGTTCCTAAGTTTGCGGGACCAAAAAAGTTGTTGTTGTGCACCAGAAATGGCTTTTTCCTCTTTACACAGCTCTTGACAAATAACATTAATTCAATCAGGAAAAAATCTGGCCCTCCCTCATCTTACCATTTAGGATACTCCAAATATGAATATAGGGCCAAATTATCTCAATTACACCAAGTACTGCCTCATTGAGAAGTCCTATTGTTTGCATCCCTCAAGATATTACAGAGGAGAAATGTCCCTGAAACCCATAAAATGCAGTTGGGTATCTTTTTTTAAAGCAGTGTAATACACTGGCTGAGTGAATGTGACCATGTCTCCCTGAAGTGGCTCACCCCAGTGACAATAACAAGCCAGATTTCTCAAGTGCGTCTGCTTGTGCAGTGGAAGGAGTTAGTTGCAGCTGACTGATGGCCCCAGTGCAGAGCTGCAAAGGAGTGCCATGCCCTTCCCTTTCCCCAACATGCTGTCTTCCGCCCCTTCTTCTGCGGGGGGGCAGTATCTGATGCAGGAAGTGACTATGCCATGCCAGCTTTCTCTTAGCAGAGAGTTCTCTTACACAAAGGAAATTCTCTGCTGGGTATCTCCAGCCACTTTGTAGTACAAAATGGACTTAGACTGAAAGTTCCAGCCCAGAGAACAGCAGCTGCACACAGCTGAAGCAATTCCTCTTAGTTCAAATGGCAGGAGCTTGAGTTCTTGGTACTAAACTCCTGGGATTGGTCACCACTGGCGACTGTGGTGTCTCAGTGTATGAAGTCATGGATTATTACACTAGGAAGTGAAATAAACACAACACAAAAACCTCATTCATGTAACAGGCAAAATCTCCTCTCAACTACTCTGGGAGAGTAATTTCAATGGAATTCCACCAGGGTAAATAAGAGACAAATTTAGCCCACTGAGTCATAAATGGTTGCTCCTCCCTTGCTCACAATAATCTTGGTTACTATTTCTGTGCCTCACCATATATCCCAGGCTTACAGGAGTGCTGCTGGAGGTGCCATCTTTTCTTGGAGATGTAAGCCACAGCTCATTAAAGATGCTGATACCACAAGGTTTGAGATTCAGCAAACTCTGAAAGCTATTTTGGGGTTACCAGGCCTCGTGTCTACAGTTCCACTTTGTCAGCCTTCTTTGTTGGTTTGGGATTTTTAAAAGCGTGGTTTGGTTGATCAAAAAAAGGGTTTTTCAAGGTAGAGGACTGCCTGTGTTATGTATTAGGGACTGAAGAGTCTTGCAAAGCAAGGCTGGCATGAGAAGGTGCCCCAGATGTAGTACCTGCTTTTTCTTTGTGTTTATTTTCCCCCCAATTTTTTTTCCACTGGCTCTTCTCTCTCTGCTCCTTTTTCAGTCTCTCTTAAACAGAACTCAAACCCAACATTATCTGAGTCAAACTGCCTGACCTATTCTATTTAAACTTGGTTCAAAATAAACATCAGGTTGGCCCCAGCCCTTGTTTAAAGCTCTCATGATATTTTTCACAGGAATAGAGGGGATTAGCCCCAGTGTCTTCACTATATGCTGGTTTGGCTATGACTGGGTAGTGTTGATGTGAGCTGTTAATCAGCTGTCACACACCACCCCTCAGATATGGCTGAAGCTATTTCTGTACATATCAGCTATGGAAAATACTTTGGGATCATGTGGAGATAATAATAGTTCCTAGTGCTTTGACCAGGAGAGCTCAAAGGCTTTACAAAGTCTATTTTACCGCTGGGGAAACTGAGGCACAAAGCGGTAATATGACTTGCTCAAGGTCACCCAACAAGCCAGTGGCAGAGCTCAGAACAGAACCCTGATTTCCTGAGTCTAAGTCCAGTGTGTCTAACCAGCAGGTCTCAGGATCACACATCCTTCTCCCTGCCCCTCAAGACAAGCTATTCGTGAGGGACACAATCTAAGAGGGTGAGGTACTTTAATATGTGAATTTCTATAGTACCCAAACTATTATTCTTTTTTAAATTTTGCCTCAACAGCTAATGTTTGGGCTTTCTAATGTCTGAATTTTTCAAACAACAACATTCTTTGAATGTGCTTCCCCTATTTACCCATCCTCCATTTTAATTACATGTTAGTAATTTTTTTTTGGTCTGGGAATTCATTATAATGTTCACAGAGGGCTTTGATGGTGAAATATGTAAAGTATGACTATAAACAAAGATATTACACACACATGCTCGCCTCAAGATTCACTACTGGTCCATGGACAACATTCAAACCCTTTAGGGTCCTGATTCAGCAAAGCACGCAACTGCCTTTGACTTACAGTTAAGCATATACATACATGCTTTGCTGAATTGATTCCTATGCTGAATGAGAACTAAGAAAATCCCTGTCCCCTTGTCAATTTAAAGCTTGAAACTTTAGCCAGTGTTATCATCTACAAATCTGAGGAGTGGGAGTAGGAAATAGGATTACATGCAGATAATAAATTGCTCTTTTGGTCAAACTGAGGCCCACAGTGTTTCAGTGAGAGGAAGTCTGTAGCAGGACTGGTAATTGAACTCAAATTGTCTGAGGCCTCAGCCTGTGCCTTAACCACAAGACACTCCTTCCTTAAAGATAAAAATCTCACTGAGAATTCATTCTTATAACAATAAGCAATATAAACTTTACATAGTTTTGTATACAGATTTTTTTCAAATAAATGTATGTTAAAGATGAATATTACCAATATTGATTTTGCTTGCTTATCTTCATGGTTGAAAATCAATCATACAGAGAGAGATTGAAACCCTGGCCCTATTGATGTCAATGGCAAAACTCCTATTGACTTCAGTGGGATCAGGTTTTCACCTTGTGTGTATACATAATATTATATAATTAAGATTAACACTGTAGAGGGACCATATTTTTCCAAACATTAAAGAAAAGGGGAAAGAAGAAAAAAAGAGAGAAAGAAGTAAGACAGAGAGACAGAGTTAAGAGATTATGTAAGAGATCCCAGGTGAAATAATTGATCCAAGTTTTCATGCCTGGATGCTGTTACTTTTCCCATCACTATTATAGTAAGATTCTGCTTTCATCCACTAAGGGGAGGTGAGCTTGGATTTTTCCAGTAGCAATAGAACTTTTACCACACAAAATACCAGACCTGTTAATGCTGCTTTACTTAGGGAGTCAACAGGAGTCCAAATCCAGCCTCAGTAGGTACAACTTAGCCAACTATGAAATAGGAAATTTAAGGAAAGAGCGTGGACTGCAGACCTCTGTCCAGAAAGAAGAAGTTATACTGCGGTATCAGAGAATATGGGACAGCATAATCATTGAGCAAAATGACAGAATTTGGGCATGTTAAGTCTTGCGGGTGTCTAATGGTCGTTGTTAAGCTAAGGAAGTCCAGCTTACCCCATTGGATGCATCACTTGTGAATTTGGCCCAATATGTGTGCCATCATCGGAATTGGATTAGACTAGTAGTTCATCTCATTTGGTATCCTATCTCTAACAATGGCCAATATCAGATGGCTCAGGGCACGTCTACACTATGATAAAAAACTCCTGACACTGAGTCTCAAAGTCTGCGTCAGCTGACTCGGGCTTGCAGGGCTTGGGGTGCAGGGCTAAAAATAGCAGTGTAGACATTTGGCCTCCAGCTGGAGCCTGGGTTCCGAGACCCTCCCACCTTGCAGGGTCTCAGAGCTAGGGTTTCAGTCCAAGCCTGAACAATCTATGTTGCAATTTTATAGCTCCTCAACCTGAACTCTGCAAGGTCAAGTCAGCTGACCCAGGCCAGCTGTGGCCAGGCTATGGGTCTTTTATTGCAGTGTAGATATACCCTCAGAGGAAGGGTCACAAAGCCCTACAGGAGGCAGTTATGGAATAACCTGCACACAGGGCATGTTCCTTGCAAACACCCCCATTAGTTACAGTTTGGTTTATACAATGAAGCATGAGGATATATACGCCTTCCAAAACTCTTAATCCATCGTAACTTTGCAGGATCCAAAACAAATGCCCAAATACCAACCTCCTTGAATTTCTTTTCCAGTGACTCCATTCTCCACATCCTAATTTGTGGTAAATGAGCTACACCTGGCAAAAAAAGGAAACAATATCTTAAATATTTCTTTTAACCATCTTAAGGATCAGATCCACTGGAATCAAGCTAAAGAAAATACTGAAGGTATGAGATCGCTTCCCATGCTGAGGACACAGTTTATTTTCATTTATTTGTAATATGACATTTTTCCCACTTGTTTTGGAGGAGTACATATAAAATCAAATATTTTATCAAGTATGGTTTTAATTCAAGAGCCATTCTCTAAAAACACAGTTCTTCTAGCTAAAGTATAAATCAGTTCATAATAGATTGCAATAGACTGAAGACTTTCTACTTCAGATTAACAATTTCATATCCATTAGTTAATGTATGTCATTAACCTTAAAAATGATCTACAAAACTCTCTATTCTATTATTATTTATATTCCAGTAGCACTGAGAGGCTACATCTATTGTGCTAGGCGCTGTTCATGCATCTAGCAAGAGAGAGTTATTGTTGCAAAGAACTAACAATCTAAACAGACAAGACAGACAAAGGGTGGGAGAAATGAAATACCCTCGGCCCCCTTTTACAGATGCGGGACTGAGACATAGCAGAATTAAACAACTTGCCCAATATCACACAGGATGTCTGTGGCAGAGCTAGGTCTATAGCATAGTCTAGTGCCTTAACCACAAACCCAGCCTTCCTCTTTCTCTGAAAGGGTATATACATTTTTCAGTCACACTTTATGTGAAGATTCCATTTATAAATAGTTTATAAAGGGCTAATAAATGATGAAAAATAAATGGTTACTCAATTTTCATACATGTTTTTTGAGGCCAATAGTTCCCAAGGTTGCTTACAACCATGGCCTATAACTATCTATAATGTCGTTTACGCATATGCTATTAATAGTTTATCAACCCTTTATCAACCATTTATAAATGGAGCCTTACAGTGTGACCAGTTTTTCTTCGTTATTTTGAATAGCTTCCGAAACAAGTTCTAAAGATGCAACACCCTTTATACAGCTAGGGAAACTAAGTCCCAGGCAAATGGCTTTGTCTCAGGCCATGCCGCAAGTCTGGAGCAGAGTTGGGAACATAATTTAGGAGTCCTGATACTCAATTTCCTTCTCCCTCTCAATAATATCAAAACCTAATCCAGAAAACACAAACACAACATAGATCACATGTTAACAAAGGGGAACAAACTTACACTCTGCTCCTGAACTCGGATCTCTAGTGCAGATACCTATGGCCATACAGAGTCTCACTGATATCAATGGGATGCTGCACAGGTGCAGGGATGCACATTAATGGATCTTAATTGAGGCTTGGAGTCTATATATCATGAATCTGGTTCTTTCTTGTCAATTCTTGATATCATGTCCTATTATATCCTCAGTCCTATTCCTAGTTCAGTGTCTATTGATCTGGTCTTCACTTGCCCTAAATCCAGCCACTGGAAGTACATCACTATTTCTGATATAACCTCACGTTACTTATTAAGGATCTGGGTTTTTTTTAATGGAGGTTGATTTTTTACTTAATATAATAATAAGAATTGTATTGTGGTGGGATCTAGGAGCTCATTGTGCTTGGTGCTGTACAAACACAAAACAAAAAGCTTGCATGGAAGTATAAGACAAGGGACAACAGGTGGTTACAGACAGACAGGGGATCGCAAGGAAACAATGAGACAATATTGGCCGACATGATAGGCAGTCGTCTCAGCACACCAGTGGTCTGATGTGGTCAAGCTTTTGGGGGCATCACTGCAAAGGAGAGTTTTAAGAAGCAATTTGAAGGAGGATAATGAGGTATCTTTGTGGATGTTTTACAGGGAGCACCTCCCAAGTGTGAGGGGTAGCATGAGAGAAAGAACAAAGGTTTGGTCACAAGTCACCAACGAAAAGGAACAAAATGAGAGAGAGAGAGAGAGAGCAAACCCTCCATAGCTTATTTTTCTTTAAGGTTAGTTCTCAAAGTTTGATATTAAAGAAGTATTACTTAATTGCTACAGTAGTGGCCAAAAATGTCTAACGTCTGTATGACTAATATCTGCATACCATCATATACAGCAGAGAATGGGCTATAAAATGACAAGAACTGATTGGAATGGAAAAAGTAACAGCAGGTTGGAAGACCAACCTGAGCTATTTATAGGGATGGACTTCACTTATTTTGAGAAGAGGAACACAAATCATTAAGGAGTTGGGGGACTGAGAAGAGATTAAAGGAACTAAATACATTTAGCTTGGGCAAAAGACAACTAAGAGGGAGATGTAGTCTCAAAGCCAAAGAGGTAGAGGAATTTTTAGAGGAATTTTAAGGGGTAACGGGATCAGACTGAACAAAGGTAAACTTAGGCTGACTATTCTGAGATCTTTCCTAGTAGTGTGTAAGCAGAGTCAGGATGAGCTCCACCCTGACATCTGGTGGTGAGGTGTGGCAAGTTGTGGAAAAGAACTTCAGGGGCTGATCTCATTTGCATAGGCACACCCACTCCGCCTAGAATGAGGCCATAACTGCCCAAATGGTCACTTTGGCTGTTGTGGGATCCCCAGTGTCTCTGTTATTGGGGCACGAAGAATAAATTGTTATTACCCTGATTATGGGAACTGTGCTTGGAACTGTACTTGGCCTTTTGTTATGATGGAGGGACTCATCATCACCTAAGTAGCACTCACTAGGCAAGGTACATAGATTCCAAAACTCTATGAATGGAGAGAGGCTTGAGACAGGTATTAGTACCTGGTGGTGTGGGCCCCTTTGTGAGGGCCTGAAACACCAATTGCACCTGTGTCTCTCTCCACTGTGGGATGTCAGAGCTATTTTTGGGTCTATTAAGAGCCTTGCTACAGGTACTGTGCTAAATTCACTTTGGCCTTATGGTGCACCAGCACTAAGGCTTCCACTACTATGAGCTGAAATCACTGAGCACTGTGTCAAGTAGTGGGGAGCCGGAAGATCTAGAGTGCAGTGCTGCTGTTTGTGGATCGGCTGGCGGAGCGTTCGTGAGATGGCGAGGCGAGCTGTGCAGAGCGGAGCTGTTCGTGAGACGGCGGAGTGGAGCGTTTGTGAGACGGTGGAGCGGAACCCTGTGGGGCAGTCAGCTTCAGGACACGTAAGATTGGGGAGTAATACGCTGCAGATGAACTTTTGAACTCTGGGGCTGGACTTTTTGGACTTTGGGTGATTTGTGGATTGCTGGACTCAAGAGACGTTTGGGTTCTGGGACTCAAGAACCCGAGGGAAAGGATGTGGCCCAATTTGCTGGGGTGGGTCTTTGCTCATGGTTTGGTTAATGAACACTAGTTGTGGTGTTTCCCCAATTTAATGCTGATGTCGTTTACCTCATGTTATTAAAGATTCTCTGCTACACCAAGACTCTGTGCTTGCGAGAGGGGAAGTATTGCCTCTTTGAGGCGCCCAGGGGGTGTGTAAGATTTTCCCAGGTCACTGGGTGGGGGCTCGAGCCAGTTTTGCATTTGCTTTGATGAGAGGAAACCCCTGTGTACTGAACCTGGCCCTTGCTGCTATCAGCTTGGCCTGGCAGAAGGATTACAAGTGCGATGTGTTAAACCTGTGCAGTAGCATCCCAAGGGAAATGATGGAATTCCTTTTTTCTGAATCATTTAAAAATGGACAGGGAAAAGCACTAGAGAATATTGTGTTAGTGGGGGATGTGAACTAGATGACCTAATAGGCCTTTTCCATCCATGATTCTCTTATTTCATTCCTTGAAGTATCAGATCCATACATTCCATACAGAGCTTAGAAGGAATAAATGAAAATAGAGAGACCCACGCTGTTGAAAGTGTGTTTCTACTCTAAGTAAAATATGATCCCTTTCTTACTCAAGAGATCTGCTCCCTGTAAGAATCAGAGTTAGAGCTGCTGATTGTCATGACTAAGATACATTATTCTTTCCTCCTGGTTGCCCCGCAGAGCTAGCACAACCCCAAGAGATGGAGCTGGATTCTACTTTCACTCATGTATCATGACAGGATTTGTTAACTAAACTACTAATGCAATCTTGAAATGTACCCCCTCCCCAAAAACTGTTATATCTGCCAACCTCATTGTTTCCCATGAGGCATCACAGCATCAGACAGACTCGGAAGACAATTGGTAGTTATAAGGTAGAGCCAAATCTGCCCTACAGGGTCTATAGTTCTGTTGTTAGTACTGTGTGAGATGGAAGGACACCAGCTTGACTCTCAGATCCCAGGGTGATGTTGCAGGGCTAGCAGTTAGAAAGACAGCTTTTTACTTTTAAAATGAGCACATTTTGATCTGGAGTCATTGAGACATGATAAACATGGGATCTGTTTTTACAAAATCACTTTGAGTGTAACTGCATGAACATAACCCCCAACTGGGACCAATGGGACTAATCAGGTGCTATAAATTAGACCCATGCCAGAATACCTTGCCAAATCACGGCCATAATCTGAAATATAAAACCCAAGTGTGGATACAGCCTCAGAGTCATTGCCCCAATTCTCATTTACATGAAGGTACCCACCTTAAAGCCATTTCACACTGCCAGAGCAGTATGGAGTGGCCTTGGACTAAAAGAATATCAGGCCTTTTGTGTCTAGAATCCTCCAGTTCCAGAATTCATCTATTCTCCAAGCACACATTCCAGCCAAATATTTATAATGTCAAATACAAATAGGAGGATTCTCAGCTGCTGACTCTGTTTAGTTTGTGAATAGTCCTTTCTAGTTCATCTATCCTTTGGCTGAGTTTCTACCACGTTTTCTTCCATCAAATTCAACAGAAAATGCTCTCAAGTCCATTTATTCTTAAGTTAAATAAGCTTTTAAAAAAAGGTAGAAAGCTTGAACTCAAACCAGTTTGAGTGAACATGAGTGGACAAAAGATTGACATATTATAATATATAACAACCGTAACTTGTTATCAGAAGTTACATTTTCATTAAACATAACTGTTTTGCAACGCCATCTAGTGACACATGTGGATGCCTATCAAAATCCAACTTTCAAAGCCTTCCCAATAACTATTTCATCACATTAAATTGAACTGCAAAAAGATATGCAACAAAAATTGTCCTCGCACATGCACTGATTTAGCTGCATTGACAGTTACACCAATGAACATGAGAGGAGAATTTGGTCCATAATTTACTTTACACTGTCTATGTTGTTTGTTCAATTTTTTTGTTCTTTACTTAGATTCTACAGTGAAATTAGGCTGGTTAATTTAATTATCCATTTCCTGGCAGTTTCAATATCTGACTTCCATGTTTAACCCCTCTTCCTGTTTGAGATTTCAATACTATAGGAGAGTGTTCACATTATTTAAAAAAGAATTTAACTGACAGTAAAATAACATGAAAATATTTCTATTCAGATCCCCAACCAATGTTAGGGTATCAATTATATTGATAGTCTCCCTTTAAGATAAAATTAAAATAAGCTTCCACTGGAAAAAATAATATTTTTTTAAAAAATAATAATAATAAAAAACCTTCCCTACCCGAAGCCATGTTAAAATAAGGGCCTTACTTAAACAGTTGCTCAGAGATACTTCTGCCATTTGACAAGCCTAATGCAAAACAAACATCTGAGTTACATAAACCACTGGGGAATAAAAGGGAGCGGGGGTGAGGTAGACCGACAGAAAAGCCAATTGTTCTCCCTCCTATTTCTAGCTGCCCTGCCAGAAACAAATCAGATACACAAGGCCTTTTGGTTTTTTAATATTTGGGAGTTTTGAACTATTGTTCTTTAAACTTTTCATTTTCTAGCACTGACACTTTTTTTTCTGGAGTTGTACATTTTTTAAAAACAAAGCTAACGAAAACCGCATGTCTGAAAAAAATGTAGTATTTCTGAACAGCGACAGCTATAAAGCCCTTCATATCCTGCGGCAAGATTGTAACTTAACTCCCATCCCTTGCATATTCTGTTCTATTTCCCCACTTCTCTATTGTCTTCTGTACCCTGGACACAAGATTTATTTTGCATGGATATAGTGGTCAGCCCATCCTCCACTGCCCCTTCCAAGAGACTCAGGGTATTTTACAGAGCAAACATTTGTTGTTGTGGTTTTTTTAAGACAGCATCAAACGTAAACGCTGAAAACATTCCCTTAATCTGAAACAGACCTGGTTTTTCCAAATTCCAGTCACACACTGGTTCTTCAACTGTGGGACATAATTATTAAGGGATATGTTCTCTCACCAGCTGCGTCCAAGGGGCTGACTCCAAGAAAAGCTGCATGCACTCACCTGACTGAAGGGTGCGCCCTACAACCTCTCACTCCAAAAGACTGGAGCCACCACAAAAAATTAGCACATTCAGACCAGACGGATTCTCCATCACCAGCAGTCTTTGTATTGAGACAGAATGGCTTTTTAAAAGATGTGCTCTGGCTCAAACAGAAGTGATGGGCCTGATGCAGAAATTACTGGGTGAGGTTCTGTGGCCTATATTGTGCAAGAGGTCAGATGATCAGAATGGTGCCTTCTGGCCTAAAAATCTATTTATCTACTCTATGAAAATATCAGTAAATGACTCTAATACCAGGATCCCACAAACTCTTAGGCCTTGCTAACTGAAGTTCCCACTGAAATCAGTGGAATTACTTAGGACTGCAGGATGGGGCTTTCAGTTGTCACATATTTATTTACCTGTCTATGAACTGTATGTGTGGATGCATGTGTAGCTATGCACATGCAAGTTTTGGACCTGATCTTGCAGTTGACGACTGAACGGCTGTGCCTATGCAGAGCCAGTCAGTGGGGCTACGTGCCAATGCAGGGGTCTGCCCACACACTGTATATTGCAGGATTGGACCTTCAAAGAGCTCAGCCCCTGTTAAGTGCATTCAGTGGAGTGTTTGGATTTTTGGAAATTCCCAGTGGCTAGGACTAGAGCTGGTCAAACAACAGGGGTTTTTTTCATGAGAATTTTTGTAAAACATGTATTTGGTTTTTGGTCAAAATTTTTCTAAATTTGACATTTTTTGACCTGCTCTATTCAGGGCAGAATATGGCCTATATTGTTAGCAGTTTGGGACTATAAACCTTATTTTTCCATTTCACCTACAAGAAACCATAAATTCATCCATGCTAGCACATCCCAGCAATGATAATACTTAGCCACATCCATGACATTTTCCATCAGAGATCTCAAGCACAATTTATGCCTCACGACAAGCCCCATTACCTGCAGTTTACCAGTAGAGAGAGGGGAGCACAGAGACATTCAGTCGCTTGATCTGTGGCTCTTTCTATTATCTTTGTGGGACTAGAAGCCAGGATTCCCAGTCCCATTCCTGTGCTCTAGACACCAGACACTATTCCATTCCAGCAGCCTTAAAAGTGGATTCCACTTTGAATGATTCTTTTGTCAACCAAAATAAAATGCTTTTTCAAAGAACTATGCAGAAGGCAACAAAAAACCTCAACAGGAATTCTGCAAATTTACAGTGGGATTTGCATGCATTCTTGACCACTACTTGTTGAAATACAGCCCTAAGGATATAACATAATTTCCTTCTTTTCTAATCTTAATTTGAATGGTTTATGAATGCACAAAATCTCCAGTTAATAAAAACAGCCAACCTTAGGAAATTACATATTTTGTTCCATTTTATATACAATTATTTCTAAAAATGTATTATTTCTGCCACTATTACTGGGTCTCCCACCATCTAGTTTGTGTTTTTCTGAGCAACCACTGCTAGGCCTCCCATTCATGCAGGTCTTGCTTCCCAACAGAATAAATATGACATTAGCTGCTAGATTTCTCATAGAAGAGACAGCAAAGGTCAGTCCCAAAATAACCTGCTCCCATTTAGCTGAGAGCACTGCACAGAGGAACAATGACTATGGAAAGCTTATGTCAGGGACGGTTTGCAGAGTTCAGCAAAACTGGCAGGAAGCCACATGTGAAACGGAAAAACAAAGAGAGCAAAGCACTAAGAACACACTGAGAAGGCGATGGGGAGTACAGAGGGCAAGCTTCAAAGCTAGCAAGAGCCACTTCTAGGCTTGTACCAGCAGGGTAGGTTCAGGCAATGCTGTCAAGCCTACAGCTGCTAGGGCCCACTGGCTCGTGGGGTCCCAACCCCGCCAGGCATAGGCTGAAAAGCTAGTGTGATATTCATATTTCTTGCCCTAGTTCCACGTGGTATGGAGTACAAGTTATTTTATGTTGGCTGACAGCTCAGCATGGGGGAGGGAAGGATACTAACACAGCCCCCTTAGAGAACCAGAGCCTCTTCCCCTTAATCATGGCTGGGGAGCATGTACCCTCCTACTGTAGGAACAGGAGCCCCATATCCACAGTTACTGTCACTCTCTCTATGTATACATATCCACTCCTGGTTATGTTACCTATGCCTCCCCATGGGACCGAACCCCTGTCCATATCAACATACAATGGGAAATGGAAGCCTGGCATGTTCTCTTGGTGACCCCATTGCTGCTTGTACCACTGCCTCTGGGCTTCTCTCTGCCATTTGAAGAAGAATCACTACATCAGATACGTTGGTTTTAAAACAGGAAAGTAAAAGCTCCCCTTTAATCTGAAGGGAAACAGCCTTCTCTGCTTGTGTCTGGCCAAGACTCATCTCACTATTGCTCCTCTTGTCTATTCCAGTGTCAATTTCATAGTGGCAACAATCCACCCAGAGCACCTGCAGTCACAGCACCACTAACCTTCCTGAGATTTCTGACAGTCCTGAGGGCATGAATAATCTGAGCCTCAGGGTCAAAAGCCTGAGCCCCACCTGCTGGCAGAGTATACGATTTGGGGGAAAGAAGGAAACATTTGCACACTGGATCATTTGCACACTGGACTTGCACACTGGATCATTTGTACGCTTGCTCAATCCAGGGGTTTCAGAGGGAGCCCCAGTCTTGCTTGACCCAGCCTTGCAAATTGGATTAATACAAAAAGCTTGTGCACATTTTTCTCATTTGTTCCCTACACAGAAACCTTGGCTATATTAAAACCAATTATTAAAATCAATGGTCAAGTTTACAAAAAGGCTAGTGATTTTGGGTGCCTTAGTATTTAATTGCCAGACTTGAAATACCTTAAAGGAGCCTAATTTGCCAAGAGAGGGTGGATGGGGGTGTGGCCAGCACTTTCTGAAAAATCAGGGCTCCTTAAGGCATCTCAGACTGGCCACCCAAAATTGCTAGTGGCCTTTGAAAATCTTGGCCAATAGGCCTAGCATCAAGCTGGTGTATGGGTGCAGTAACTCACAGGAGGATATGTTTATTTAGCAGGTCTGCAAGCAGCTATCTCAATGTTCTAAGCCATTCCCAACAGCTGCTTAATGGGGTCAGTGGCCTCAGCTTTTGTCCTCTTAGAATCTGAGGCCCTTTGCTGCAGGACCCTCCACTGCCCCACATGTGACATGCCCCTACCCTCACAATCCTTACCCAGCCAAATCCCCATTCCTCACGTACTACATAGAAAAATCTCCCTGGTTTTCATCTGAACTGATACCAGAAAGCATTTTCTTAAACCTGTAGAGCCAGATTCCCCCCTGCCTTGCACCTTGCAGGGTTATTTACACTTCTGCAAGATGGGTCTAAGACACTACCACTCTGATCTGGTAGCATGTTACATCCACCACACAGAGTACAAGGCAGTAGAGAATCTGGCCTATATAACTTCCAAATGGTGTATCACAAGTATTACCTTTCACACTAATTGTCTGTTTGCTTGTGCTCTCCTGACAGATTGTTATAACTAGCAGTGTCTCTCATTTCACACTTGGGATATGTCTACACTTCAAGCAAAGGTCTGATTGCAGAGCAGGCCTGGCGTACTTGCACCAGCTTTAATCTAGCTAGCATGGGTAACAATAGTAGCGAAGACGTGACAGCACAGATTTTAGAACAGGCTAGCAAGCCGAGTATGTACCCAGGCTCCCTGGGGGCAGGGCAGGGACCGTCTTTTTGTTCTGGGTTGGTACAGCACATAGCACAATGCGGCCTAGATATCACTGCAATGCAAATAAATAATAATAACTACAGGACTACCCTGAAGCCTGACTCATCTAACTTTACCTGCTAAAGTGCATGTCCCACAACTGATACCAAATATGTTTTTACGTAGAAGAATGTAGTTGCCACTTCAACAGTTTTCCCTGGATAATGTTCAAATTTTGCAGCTTGATTTAAATCACATGGATCAACTCATATCTATGCTTTATCTGGCTACTCAGTTACAATCATGGATTTGACTCAGCCTGAATGTAGGTTCCTCCATCTTGTCATTAACTCATCTTTTCCATATTATCATAGTCTTTGTTTATCTGTTAAGGCCAATGGAATATTTTTGGTGGATGGATGATGAGAATTCCTAATGTATCTGTCAGTGTGGTATTCGCTGTCCAGACATTCTGGGCACTTGAAGACATCTGAGAATTCTCCCAGTTTACATTCCACTCTGCTAGACATTGTGGCATTTACAGGAAATTAACCTCATGATTAAACAAGCTGTTCATCTAGTTAGAATGTTTGTAGGTGATGCCCATGTAATCACTGGCAATGTAGCAGCATTCCTTGGTAAACACTCTTCTTAATTCATTGCTCTTCTGTCCTAAAAATATGTCCATACCAAGAAAGCTGCCAAAATGGAACCAGCGCTGATGGAGGTGGCTTTTGGGTTTAGCTACGAATGTCCTTATCATTGATCTTGTCCTGCACTTAATATTTCCCAGTCTTAAGCACTGCTTAAAAATGGATACAATTTTTTTTGAATCGGGCTTCCTTGCAAATCCAATGCACTTGGAGGAAGTAATTGCTTCATCTTTGGTCCTGTCAATTCTGTCACAGCAACAAGAACCTCTATATTTTCTCAGCTCCAAGTGAAGGCGCAGCAAGGAGCATGAAAAAGCATTTCACACAAAGCACACGGGATGCAGCTTCAGGGAACACTTTTGTCAAACTGAAGCCTTGTCCGCATGCATTTTATGCACCAGTTTAACTAATGAGTTGGGAAACTGATTTAGTTAAATCCATGTAGCTCCCTTGTGGGGACCATTTTAAATTGGTTATTTCAAGATAAATTGATATAAGGCATTTTTAATCCAAAAATAAGAGTGTCTACACAAAGGGGTCACACAAAAGGGTTTAATTTAGGGACATAGGAATTGTTATAATGGATCAGAGCTGAGATCCATCTAGTCCAGTATCCTGTCTTTGACAGTGGCCAGCACCAGATGCTTCAGAAGAAGGTGTAAGATCCCTACATTAGGCTGATGTGGGATAATCTGTCCCCCACATTAGGGCTGCTCCTGATCTCTGATAGCTAGAGATTGGGTCAGGGACAGTCTCTTACTGTGTCTGTCAGTCAAAGAGTTTACAATTTAAACAGTCAAGAATGGGAGGAAGGGAGTATTATTCCCATTTTGCAGATGAAAAAACGGAGGTGCAATGGGAGTAAGTGACTTGCCCAAGATCACACAGGAGGTCTGGCAGAACTGAGAGCTGAAGTCAGATCTCCTGAGTCTCAGTCCAGTGTTTTAACCACAAGGGCATCTTCCATTTTGGGCATTCCACTAGTTCTTGGACTAACGTTTGAGGTATTGGACTAGGAATCAGGACTCCTGGATTCTCTTCTCAGCTCTATCTGGCCACCCTACTTATCTGTACACCCTTTAGTTCAGATCATGAGAGATATGGCATAGGAGACACCTGAAAGCTCCTTCAGGATAATGGTGGTTGAAGAAGTGGAAGCATCTGGTAACGCCTGATGGCTGATAGATGATCAAGCCTTTCTGCTGGTTTGATACCTAGGTGAAAAGTTTAGGTATCTCAGATGTTGGATCATTTTGCAGACTACTTCACACGACCCAGACAAATTGGTTTTTCAACATCATGGCTTTATGACTTCGTTGTGGCTTCCAGCCAGCATCCCCTCCACTGAATCCTATTTACAGTAGCGCTGTAACACATTACTTAACTCAGGTGTCTGAAGTGAGGCACTCAACTCACTCCATTCTTGTATTTCTTGATCCCCATTGTCTGGTGATTTCACTGACCATCTTTCTCTGCTGGTCCTGTCCCTCTAGTATGAGACTCAAAGGCCTTGATATAGTGAGGCCAATAAACTGCTGGTGGTGTTTAGTGATCTACAAGTGACAAGTGGAAAACACTGGCTAACACAGTCTGCAACAGAGACCTTGGGACTGATCCAAGGTCCACTGAAGTCAGTGGAAAAATTCCCCTTGACTTCAATGGGCATTGCATCAGGGTCCAAATCCTGGAGTCCTTGAACCCAAAGTGAGCTTTTTAGTATTGTCATTAATCATCATTTGCACTTTTATAGTGTTTTTCTTTTGTACATCTCAAAGTATTTTGCAAAGTAGTATTAGTCCCATTTTGCAGATGGCAGAAATTCAGGAAGAGAGAGAGGTTGAGTGACTTGTCTGTGGTCAAGAGCAGATGGTAGATCCTCAGCAGACGTTAATTGACATAGCTCCAGTGATTTCAATGGAGTGATCTCAATTTCACTATGGCAGAACTGGAACAAGAAACCAGGGTTGAAACCCGGGCTCCACTGAAGTCAGTGGCAAAACTCTCACTGACTTACTAAGGCCAGGATCTCACCCCATGTGTCTGGCTCCCAGTTCTGTGCTCCAAAGACTAGCTCCCACTGCTTCTCCCGAGGAAAGACTGCAGGATTTAGCCAAAATCAGGTAGTTGTATGTATGCTGTAAAAGACACACTTCTTTAGAGGCTTGTGTGAAATGTATGTGTTGGTGTATTTCTTTTATTAAGATTTATGTGATTTATTTATTTGATTGAAAGTAATTTGGATTTAAACATTCTCCTGTATCTCACTGGAAATCCAAAGACACCAACATTGTAGTAGTGCATGAGAACCAGAAAGCGCAACTGTCTGATCTAGTTTTGTGGTCAAAGATGAGTGACCAGCACCATAAACAAACAAATTTGATGAATGAACATAAGAACATAAGAATGTCCATACTGGGTCAGACCAAAGGTCCATCTAGCCCAGTATCCTGTTTTCCGAAAGTGGCCAATGCCAGGTGCCCCAGAGGGAATGAGCAGAACAGGTAATCATCAAGTGATCCATCCCCTGTTGCCCATTCCGAGCTTCTGGCAAACAGAGGCTAGGGACACCATCCCTGCCCATCCTGGCTAATAGCCACTGATGGACCTAGACTCCATGAACTTATCTAGTTCTTTTTTGAACCCTGTCATAGTCTTGGCCTGCACAACATCCCCCAGCAAGGAGTTCCAAAAGTGGACTGTACATTGTGTTAAAAAATATTTCCTTTTGTTTGTTTTAAACCGGCTGCCTATTAAGGAAGTAGCATTATCCACAATTTACAGATGGTGAACTGAGGCACAGAGAGATTAAACAACTTGCCTAAGGTCACACAGGAAGTTTGTGGCAGAGCCAGGGACTGAACCTGGGTCTCCTGAGTCCCTGCTTTAATCACAAAGCCACTTTTCCTTCCTTTCTAAACCTTCCCTGGGACACTGTTGTTCTAGCTTTTTTAAAAAGTAAACTTCCCTATGTTTCAAATAACTACTTAGATTATTAACATTGAAAGAAAGTTGAAAATCTAATTAAGGAAATAGTCTGAAAATCAGCCTTATCGTGATAGCCTCCCTTTATTTGGAACACGTGGTTATTTCACACCAGTCACACACAGACTGGAGAATTGTGGGACACAGGTTGCTATAGATTCCATCTTAGTGAATAGTAGCATGGCCTAGTGGTTTAAAGCAGAAGTCTGGGTGTCAGGAGATCTCCGTTATTTTTCTTTCTACACCATTGCTTCATTGTGTGACAGTGGACAAGTCACCTAAGCTCTTTGTGACTCATGTGAAATGGGATAACACATATCTGCCATACAGGGCCCAGGGCGTTAGGGGTGTGTAAAGTGCCTGTATATTCCCAGGTGCAAAGAGCTATGGAAGTGAAAAGCATGATTATTACTACTACCCTTCTTCAGGTTATTCTCCCACTTGTAATTTCCAACTCCACAGTCTTGTTTTTCTAAGATGAAACATTCAGGCCCAGAGGGTGAGGAAGCTCCAGGAGGAGAATGGGGAGACATTTACATGACTTTCTTTAAGACGAGCAAAGGGTGGATGAAGAGAAAGTCTGGGGTGAACATGATGGCTCCCACATGGAAAAGGATGGTGGTTATCTGCTGTTGTGGTGCATATGAGTAGAGGAATAGCAGCAGGTATCTTGTAGCTATCTGTTATATTTCTGTATTGCAGCATTTCATTGTGGGTGAAGCTCACTTCTTCCTCCTGGAGAAGTGGGCTTTTGGCCCTTTGATCTCCATTTAAGCACTACGAGCCAAATGTAGGAATGAGTTTAAGGTGGTGTGATTTATACCTTCTTTTGTATCCTTGGCATGTAAATTACACCAACTTCAGTTATCACTCACTTATTGACAGGTAATTTATACTCCCTTACACACCATTTCAGGAGCTGATCCACTGAGTCTGAACTGGAATAATTTACCAGGTGAGTATCCGGAAGGAGGTGCAAATGACACCAGCATAGGCTCACTTAAACTCACCTCAGATCTTAGCCCTATTTCTAGTCATGAGAGTAGTCAATTCAATGGCTGCAAGGCCATGGACAGTCAGAGACAGGTGACCTTTAAAGGATCTGGAGGTTCATTTAGCTATATCCCAAAGTTTGAGTGCTTTTTTATTTTTAACCTCTTTGATCCAAATTTGAGCTGGAAAACTCATGAGAACAGGCTCCTTCACAAAGTTTCCAGCTAACTGCTGATGTGCATGTGGTTGGAATTACCACAGGAAGAACATTTTGTTACTTCTGCTTTAGGCCCAAAGCATCCAGGACAAAACGCATTGAAGAAGGCCCCAGGCTTTTCATAAGCATAAGCCTTCTGACCACCATACCACCTGCTGGGACCTATCCAGTATACCCTTGTAAACTAATGAGGAAGAGCCATAAGCCGTTGTCATTAAACTTCCGTTCTTAGCGGTTCATGCACAAAGCCTGGTTTCTTCCTCCTGTTCCTACAGGATATGACCTACTTCCTGACCACAAGTAATTGTGAAAGTAAGTGAATAAAAACATACACTGTAGCTAGAGACAGGCCTGACTCATCCTCCCAGGGTTGGGATCTGCATTTTCCCAACAGTTGGATATGTTCACACCCAGGATTTTGGTTTGGGCTCACATCTAAACTTGTCACACGTTCTGTGGGGATTGGATAGTTTAGCTTCTGAATCCCATTCCCAAGTCCTCCTTTCAGTGCTGCCCCAGCTCAGCTTTCAACCAGAGACCTGTGTGAAATTGGCTGATCTCAGGCCACTTGCTAGTGTCCAGTTGGTGCTTAGGTACTATAATGTAGGGTCCTGTGATGCAGTGTCCACCCCATGCAAGCCCTGAGCAGGTTAATGTGGGCCAGAAGGGGCCAGTTAACATTAGATGCTGCACCTGGAGGGGAACTAGGAATTGCTATGCAATAAGTGCAGATGAAGCCCACTTGGGGTAGAAACCGTCTAGAAGTATAAAGCCAGGGAGCGAGAGCAGGAAGGGGCTGCATAGAGGAGGTCTGCAGTCAGTCCCTAGAGGGCAGGGGAGTTGGTCAGACTCGAGGAGATCCAGGGGGGAGTAAGCCCTGGTTCCTGTCCTGGACCAGGGAATTTGAGAAGGCTGAAATAGCCACATGGGGGTGGTGGAAGCTCTGGTGGTAAACCCAGAGATAGGCAAGGTGCTAGAGGTAGGTAGGAAGGAGCCCAGGGGGTCTGAGACTGATCAGACCTAGCCTGCTATTCACAGGACCCCTGGGCTGGAACCCACAGTAGTAGGAGGACCTGGGTTCCCCTACCAGCCTGGCAAAGTGGCACAGGACCTGGAGCTGTAACAGAGGACTGCCAGAGATGGCATACGGACAGCTCGTCCAGTGAGACTTAGCTCACAGGAAGGGACTATGTAGGGTATGTCTACACTGCAATTAAAAACCCACAGCTGGCCCATGCCAGCTGCTTCGGGCTCAGGTTGCTTAATTTCAGTGTAGACTTCCAGTGTAAGGCTGCAGACCAAGCTCTGGGGCCCTCCCAGTTTGCAGGGTCCTAGAGCCTGAGCTCCAGGCCAATTCCAGAAGTCTACACTGGAGTTAAACATCCCCACAGCCTGAGCCCTGCGAGCCTGTCAGCTGGTACAGGCCAGTGGTGGGTGTCTAATTGCAGTGTGCATATACCCATAGTGACCTGGCCGGAGGGCCAAGTCATGAAGAGGGAGCACCCCAAGTCACGGAAATAGAGAGGGGCCACAGTGTGAGCTACTGATGGGAGGGGGGACCAGAGGGGATGAAAGCTAATTCCCAGACCCAGCCACAAGGAAGAGCCCCTACACTGAGTGGGATTCTTTCACAGGCAACTAAAAATAAAGATAGACATAGATTGCAGGTATAGATGTAGATGGGTGAAGGATAGGAGTCCACCTCGCAAACAGCACGTCAAAAGTATTACCAATTGGCCAGAGGGGACAAGGACTAAGTGGGCCAAGGAGAAATGGGGATGAGTGGGAAATTAACAGATGAGATAATAATAATTATAATAATAATTTTCACTTCCATAGGACCTGGTATCTGAGGATCTCGAAGCACTTCACTCTGCCCTAACACCCTATGCCGGGGTGGGCAAACTTTTTGGCCCAAGGGCCACATCTAGGTATGGAATTTGTATGACAGGCCATGAATGCTCACAAAATTGGGGGTTGGAGGATAGGAGGGCTCCAGCTGGGGGTGGGGGCTCTGGAGTGGGGCTGGGGCTGGGGATGAGGGGTGGGGGTGCAGGAAGTTCTCTGGGCTGGGACCGAGGGGTTTGGAGGGCAAGAGGGGAATCAGGGCTCGGGCAGGGGGTTGGTGCACAGGAGGGATTTGGGGGGCAGGCTCCAGGCAGCGCTTACCTCAAGCAGCTCCCAGAAACAGCGGTATGTCCCCTCTCCGGCTCCTACGCGGAGGCGCGGCCAGGCGGTTCTGCACGCTACCCTGTCCGCAGGTGCTGCCCCTGCAGCTCCCATTGGCTGTGGTTCCCGGCCAGTGGGAGCTGCGGGGGCAGCGTACAGGGCCCTCTGGCTGCCCCTGCTTCCAGGAGCCGTGAGGAGTGGGGCAAGACCCTGTCCCTGCTCCCCAGCTGGAGCGCCAGAACGAGGCAAACCCTGGACCCCACTTCCCAGCAGGAGCTCGAGGGTCAGATTAAAACATCTGGAGAGCCGGATGTGGCCCCCAGGCCGTAGTTTGCCTACCACTGCCATTCGCTCTGTATGGCGTGTGTTATCCCCTCTCACTCCGAGAATTAGTCCCTCTAGCACCAGACAGAGGCACGTTAGTGGAAGATGGAACTGTGCTCTGCTGCTGCTTGTTGAAGTCATCAATCACTTTTGATCTGCCCTAAATCCACACACATGTTTTAGACATCATTCAAAAGCTGTTTAACACATGAACCTGTTTTTCTTGAAGATAAAGTAGACACCGCTGCAACATCATTCACTTAATTCACCTCAGCTACCCAGTGCCGTTTTTATTCCCCAGGGTCTCAGTTCTGTGTGTGAACCCAAGGGGTTTAGGTCCTCTTCAACACAGCACCTTGCATAAAAGGCTTTGAACGGCCTCTTCTTTTTTTAGAAATTCTACTGTAATCCATCTCTCATGTAAGATTTCAGACTGGGGGAAAGAATATGCAGTGGATGTCCACGTTTTCCATCTGCAAACGCTTAAAACTAAAAGTTGCCAAAAGGGCAGGTCTCTATCTTATGGTATTTTTTGAAAGTCCTGATTGCTTTTTTTGGTGTGTGTGCATACAGTGAAGACTGAATCAGAATGATAGCTGGAGGGGAGGGATAGCTCAGTGGTTTGAGCATTAGCCTGCTAAACCCAGGGCTGTGAGTTCAATCCTTGAGGGGGCCATTTAGGGATCTGGGGCAAAAATTGGGGATTGGTCCTATTTGAGCAGGGGGTTGCACTAGATGACCTCCTGAGGTCCCTTCCAACCCTGATATTCTATGAACCACAGAAAGGAAGCATACCATGCAGTTTTCTTTTTTTTCTACAAACTGTATCTTCAAATGCTACCATGGCATGAAATAAAAGCAGAGATAGAAGCTGAAGCATGGTCAAAGATTTCAGAAGACATTTTAAACAAGGATCTGATGAGGCAGAGGGAGACACAGAGGTCGCTGCAGATGGCAGGAGCTGCAGAGGAGAAGGATCTTGCATCACAACTGTGAGACAGTATGAAGGGACATCAAGGAGGCTGCCAGTCAGTGCTAGATAAGAAGAGGGAGCAGAGACAGGACAAGAAGGAAACTGGGGACGCTATTCACCATTACCTTTCACTGCTGGTAGCCACACCAGTACAAACTAAGTGCAAAGTGGGTGTGGAATGGTGCAGTTCTGGGATCAGATCCTCAGCTGGTGAAAATCAGCACATCTTCACTGAAGTTGATGGAGCTAAGCTGATTTACCCTAGCTAAGGCTTTCTCCCCTGATCTAGTAGTGTTTTACACCCACTCTGTGCTCGTGTAAATCGCTACAGAGGGGGCAGGGCAATGGAGAATCAGGCCCTGGGTCCCTGAGATAGTCTAGAGAGAAAACTTAGGGACATCAAGGGAGAGTTGAAGACAAGTTGGGCCTTTCAAACACTAGCCTGAAATGAGCAAGGTGGCAGGCGAGGTGTCTGGGGGTTGGGAGCAGTGTGGTCAATGTAACAAAGTAGAAGAATGAGCCATCTGTTTGTGCATATGGCTGGCTGTCCATTTTCCCTTTCCTGAACAGCACAGTTTGGATCACAGCCTATTTTCAACAATTGCCCTTCCTTACCTCCCATAGTAGAGGGTCAAGCGAAGTCAAATAATAAACAAGCCGTAGACTCATTCTTTCCTCTATCACTTATCCTGGAGAAAGACACTTTGTTTTTTTCTCACATTACTCACCTTCCTCTGTCCAAGACTCCCAGTCCTCACGCTTGAAGCTATACACTGACTGAGAGCTGGGCCAGGGAGAAACTACGTCCATGGTATAATATGCGCAGTTAGGTGCATTATTAAGGTTGTAGGAGGGAGGATAACCTCATCTCTCTCAGGCGTCTGGCATCAGTCACTGTTTGAGGCAGAATAACAACTAAAGGCCAATCTAAAGCCCGTGGAAACCAATGGGGAAAGTCACACTGACGTCAATGGGCTTCGGATCAGTGCACCATCATAAGATGTTGAGCAGCCCTCCCATCTCCACCGCTGGCAAACAAACACCAAGCCAAACAGGACACAGAATAGCTCGGTTTGGAAGATGGCCCAATGATCATTCCTGGTGGACGCTGGAAAGGGAGAGCATTGCAAAGTCACGGGCCTAGGCCCACAAAAGAGCAGGTGGTGTCTCTAGCAGAGCTGGTGCTATGCATAAGCAGATTAAGCCATTGCTTAGGGCCCCAAGCTACTCAGTGGGACCCCCTATTAATTATTGATACGTGTTGTGGGGCGGGGGGAGGGAGAATATTCCTGTGTAGGGCCCTCAATGGGTTAGCACGGCACTGGAACTCTCCAATATTTTGAGGGCAGTAGATCAGGGTGTTCAGAGGGAGAAGAATGAATGTTGTGAGGTTGGGCTGCGTGAAAGTCAGATCCTTGCAGTCCAGCCCTTGAGGTCAATGGTAGGGGAGGCAAAGGCTCAGCTGTGAGGCAGAGGCAAGGCAATAGACAGTGATACAGTGCACCACTAACAGCCTGCTGGGCTGTGCTTGAACTGGCCTGACTTGGGAGTTGTTTATGGTGGGGAGGGCAGCTAGGCTAGGAAGAAGTGTGTGTGTTTATTGATGGCAAAGGGTGTTCCCTGAAATTTGTTGATCCACAGTCTGTTTAGTCTTAATCCACCCCTGTGTGGGGAACAATGGCAAATAGGACAAATAGGATGGACAGGCTGGGACCCCCTCTGTCTTTACTGAGGATGTGAGATCACATGCCCCCCAATTTGAGTAAAATGAATGGGGACCCCGGCTAATTTTCACAACATACATAATGTGCTTGGGGTTGGATGGAGGGATTGGAAGCTGGGCAGGTTGGAGGCATTTGCCATTAGGAAGGTGATGGTGAGGGAGGGTTTGGGGAGCTGGAGAGGGTAGATGAGCCAAAGCCAGAACTGTTTATTCAATCCCCCATTTCGGGATCTGAATAAAACGGGATCTAGATCCAAACACCCCTGGCTTTCCAAACCTGAAATCCAATTGGCTTGACTTATGTCTAGTCAGTCTAGGGGAGATCAGGAAGGTTTTCTTCATAGGAAGAGGCATCAAGGTACTTATCACTGTGGGAGCAAGAGCGGATTTCACTACCTGGTAGGGGTGGTTGGATCTGGGCGTTTGTCACTGGAATGTGGGGATGAATGGGCCCCCACGTTCCTCTATCAGAGGTGGGACCTAGAGTGATGAGCACAGCAAGCCAGCAGGCAGGGGAGACGTGTACTGGGACTACAGGCTCACAGAGGAGAAATGGGGAAGCACAAGTGAACAATAAGGCAGTGGGAAATCTTTGTTGTAACTCTATGTCCCCCTCCCCCAGTTATTAATCAGAGTTGACTTTCAAGTTTTGGAAAGAGCTGGAAAGGAAGAGGCAGACAGCAAATGCTATCTGCTTTCCTCCCCTGGAAAACGTCCAAAGTCACAAGCCTACTGGAGTTGCATGTTACTGCTAAGGGAGGTTGCCTGAGCTTTGTTTTCTTTAAAGGTTTAAGTTTCATCTGAAGCTCAAAGGCTGCTGGTGGTTTCCAGCTGTGTTGGTTTAGGCCTGGGTATCACAGGCCTCCTCCCTTCCTCAGGCCCGGTCTAATGACTTCTGTGACACATGCATTCAAAAAAAGAGAATCTCAACCTGGGCCACTACCAATAGTACAGCACCCAAGAGGCAGGTTAGTTGGAGAGATTGCCGCAGCACTTTTATTCACTGCACAAGTACCCAGTCTGAGTCTCCTTAGGCTTCCGCATGTATTTTCAAAAGTACCGAAGTGACGGAGGGTATGTCTACACAGGAGCTGGGGTGTGATTCCCAGTCAAGGAGACATATTTGTCCTAGTTCAGATTGACCTAGTGTGCTACAAATAGAGTGTAGCTGCAGTGGTGTGAATGGTGGGAGGGGCTAGCCGCCCACATACATGCCTATCGTCTCTGATGGGTACAAACTTGGGGTGGCTAGCCCCTCCTGCTGCTTGTGCCACCACAGCGACACTCTATTTTTAGCACACTAGCTTGATCAGAGCTAGTGCCAGTATGTCACCTTAAGTTCAGAACCACACCCCCGGCTCAAAGTGTAGCCATGCTTTTCAGCACCTAAGTCCTAATGGCCTGTAATAAGGCTCAGTCATTAGTAAAGGTACTCCCATACAATCATGACCTCATCTCATCAGCATAAGGTCTCCCATACTCGTAACATGATACTTAACCTTTCCCCACTGCTCCCTTCACTTGAACGTTTCCAGCAATGTTACGTTGGCTACTTTCCAGTTGCTAGGAGAGAGCTGTGCCAGAGATAGGTAAGTGAAAGGGGTGGAGAGGAGCAAGGGCAGCAGGAACAGCCAGTCACCACCTCTGCTTCCTCCATCCACCTCCCACTCTCACCCAGCCCAGAGGAATTATAGAAACTAGAGGTGGAAAAAATCCATTCGGTTCCATCCAATCCATCTCCCTGCTAACGCAGGATTGTCTCCTACAGGACAACAACTAGCCTTTAGTTTGATATGTTCTAAGCTCTTTGGGTCAGGGACTGACTTTTCGATCTGTGTTTGCACAGCACTTAGCACACTGGGGTCCTAGTCCATGATTGGGGCTACTAAATGCTACAGTAATTCAAATAATAGTGTACAACAATGATAATATGTTCCGTACAATGGAGATTCCATCCCTTCCCTTTTAAGATTATACTACACCCTAATACATCTTCCCACCAGATGTTTACCTGCTATTCAGCTTCAATGTATCCTTTTTTTAGCTTTACCCCATTATTCCCAGTCACACTTCTATGTACCAAACCCCATCAGTTCCTTTCTCCATAGCATTAATAACTTTAAAATATTCATAAGCCATTATCTTGTACTCCCATCCTCCACTCTCTTACATATTCCTTAGCCACGCTAAACTAAATTAGCTCCATTATTTCCTCCTGTGTCAATGGCCTTCCGCCAATCAAGATCAAAAGACTGTGTGATCATAGATGCAAATGATTCTACTGATCTCTACAGTTGAGAGCCAATTGTAGGGACTTTTTAGAACATCACACATACTGCACGTTTAATTTTTGTACTCTGGTCTTTTGCACAAGGGAGCATGGCTCAACTTGTTGTTCTGTGTTTGTACAGCACCTAGCACAATTGGATCCTGGTCTATGACTGGGGCTCCGAGGTGCTCCTGTAATACAATAATATGTAATAATATTTACCCTTTTCCTGCATCAGTAGCCTTCTTCATGTGTCAATTTGTTTTGAACTGTTGATGAAATGTTAAAGCTAATTAGCTTGTGTAATTATTGCAGACATGATGTGTATCACAGGACGAATGAATTATAGAAGGTACAGTGAGTTGCGGTTGAAGAGGTGGTGGCTGGTTACATAATACTGCATGGGAAGCACATTTTATCTTTCATAAGTATTCAACAGAAAGTAGCTAGTCAGCAAGAAATACTTTGCTTTGGAAAAATACACTCTGCTGCATTCTCATTTTTTTTCTTTGAACTTATGTAACTAGTCTGACTTGAAAGGAACTGACTAAAGCCACATTATGCAACCACCACTTCATATGTAACCTACAGCAGATGCCTGGTTAACAGAGCAGTATACCATTTAAGGCTACCAATATCAACTGAAACAGATGAGAGGCATAGGAAGAAGTTTTGTTAGAGCAGGAGGCTGAATCAGGAGTTTGGGGTTCTACTGTGTGACCTTTGGGCAAGTCACAATCTCTCTTATGCCTGACTCTCCTTACCTTTATCATGGGGACAGTAAAGGCTTTGGAAAGACCTGAGTCCCACCCCATGCTCAGAAGTGCACACTGACTCTGAGTCTGTGTCCAAACTCACCCCCTTCTGAAGGTTGTTGGGCTTTACGGGTATCTCAGAAACAGTAACACAACGTAAATCTCTGCCCAGATTCCCACCTGGAATCCGGCTGTCCCCAGGATTTCCTTCCAAGACTGCCTTGGTTTTAGGTCCCTAGTTCTTTACATCTCCTGCTGGAGCTAACTGGACCAACCCGCTGACATGGATGAGCAATAGTTACCCTAATTACAGGTTTTTAACACCAGAGCCTAGGGTGACTCAGTGAAGGAAGCCTGCGTTCCTATACAGGGTCTCGGACTTTGCCCCGTTACAATATGTATCGTGCGGGGGTGTTGTGTGTGTGGCTTCATTAGTTAAGACCAAAATTTGCCTCAATTCTTGGGGGCCAAGCTTGAAACACCTTAATGCTGACAGCTGAGCAACCCAAAACAGAGGCATCCAGAATGAATGGCCACTTTTGAAGATTGGGCTGTCAAGTTTTAAAGGATTTGGAGACTCTTGGTTGCAGCTTGCTACAGAAGTGCAAAATATGGGCCGGGTCTTCCGCTGCTGTAAATCAGTGTAGCTTCATGTGCCCAGGCTCTCTGGTCTGCTAAGGCCACTTTGAACTGCTGGAGAGAGCTGTTGAAGAAAGCCGCTTGGCAGAAAATTACTGCCTTGTTTGCTAGCTGCCCCAATCCTCCACCCTGCTGTGAGGGGATGGTGATGGTGGTGCACTCTGAGGAAGGGCCTGGCCAGGAGGGGCTGCGATGGACTGGATCTTGAACAGGTGGTAGTAGTTAGCATAGGCCCCCATCTGCTCTAACTTCTGCCCGAGCTGGGCAGCTGAGGATCAGGGAGCTGCACCCTCCAAGCACCACTCCCAACTATGTCTGAGCACAGCTTGGTGGTAATAGGGAATTAAAATAATTGATGTCAATAGAGCGCTGCCAGTTTACACCCGTTGAGAATTTGGTCCTATATCTGCATGTAGTGATGACTGCTCTACTTGGGTCAAACTGTCTCTCTGTGAGGACAGCAGTTTCGCCGAATGATCTTTAAGGGAATGATGGCCAAGGCTTTCAGAAGTGAGTAATCATTTTGGGTGCCTCATATTTTGGGGGCCCAACTTAAGATGCCTTAACAGAGCTGGATTTGCAGAAAGTGCTGGGCACCCACCCTCTGAAAGTCAGGCCCCTTTCAGGCATTTCAAGTTGGGCGCCCAAATTCTGAGGCACCCACAATTATGAGTCACTTTTGAATATCTTGGTTGTTGTTTCCAGGGCTGATTTTTCCATGGCCCTTTAGAGGTGTACACTGCACTGCACCTTTGTGAATGTTTCCCTTCCTTTTGTATCTGCCTTCTGACTTGTGGGAAAAAGGATTGGACAGTTCCAAGCATCTAAATAAAGAGCAGTTGCCACGTGAGCTTCTGTTTTTCAGGGTATTCAGTGGTGGAGGCAGTGAGAAGAGGCTGGGATTTAAATTAGCCCATAGTATCTTGATGACACTTCCCTTTCTGTGTTTAGGCCACGCTGGCTCAGGACATCTTGCGTCTGTCCAAAGTTATTGCAAAGCAGACAAGACCGCCTTTGATCTCTCAAAAACTGCAGCAGTGCGTGTCTGCCTGTGTGTCTGATTCTCTCCTGTTATTGCTGAGCCTGAAACATGATAACTCATATAGGACTTTGGAGTTCAGATTAAAACTGATTTAATTGATTTTGCTGAAGCACCGTCCCGTAAAGAAAACCCAAAGCTGGATTTAAAGGGCTAGACAATGAAGCAGCTGTGACATTTAGATATTGCTTTTGGAACAATATTGTAATACATCACTTTATTCTGCTCGGTTATGCTCCCCTCTTGTTAATGGTAGAAATCACAATATCAGAACTGGTAAAAGAGCTTCAGTGTTGCTTGATATGGAGCATGTTGAAAGGGAAAATGCTGCTGAAAAAGCTGAACCTCACTTCCCAGGCTTCTCCATCTCTTTCACATTCATTGAGCAATTGGTGCACGAAGAAAGAAATATCACTCTACACTTGATGGAAAGATGGGGGCTGGGTATCTCTCTTTCAAGTTTTCACAAGATGTATTTAACAGCACCAATTATAGTAAAAATCAGGGCATGCGTGTTCTGTAGTACCAGCCATTTAATCCACTCCTTACCACTGAATTGGGCTCCAGAATCTCAGCATTCATGAAAAATACTAGAAACTTGTAGCCCTCATGGTTGCAAAAATAACCTTAAAAACCAAGAACCAAGTGGAAACAATGCCACACTGTCTTCCTGAATCTGCAGAGAGCATGAAACAATAGCTGTATGATATGTGACCTGCCTCATTTTTTCCAGTGGAACGTTAATTGTAAAAATGAATGACAGCTGAGATGGTTAAAATTTATCCAACAAAAAGTTTTTTCATCAAAAAATAGTTGTTTTATTAAAACAATTTTTGGGGGAAAAATTGTCACAGCTGTTGAAAATTTTTATTTTTATAAAATTCTAAGTTCTTCCTCAAAACTTTTAAAATAACAATATTATTAAAAATCAAAACAGTTACTGTGTTACTGAAACTGGGGTTTGTGTTTATGAGAAATTTCAATAACAATTTTGATAATGTTTTCTATACAATTTTTAGATAGCTGCAGAATATGTGACAAAAGTCAGAAAAAAATGAAACACATTGAAATGCAAATAACTTCAGCATTTCAAAACTTCCCACAAATAAGGACAAATGCAAAGTACTCCATTTAGGAAGGAACAATCAGTTGCACACATACAAAACGGGAAATGACTGCCTAGGAAGAAGTACTGCAGAAAGGGATCTGGGAGTCATAGTGAATCACAAGCTAAATATGAGTCAACAGTGTAACGCTATTGCAAAAAAAATGAACATAATTCTGGGATGTATTAGCAGGGGTGTTGTAAGCAAGACATGAGAAGTAATTCTTCCACTCTATTCTGCTCTGATTAGGCCTCAACTGGAATATTGTGTCCAGTTCTGGGCGCCACATTTCAGAAAAGATGTGGATAAATTGGAGAGAATCCAGAGAAGAGCGACAAAAATGATTAAAGATCTAGAAAACATGACCTATGAGGGAAGATTGAAAAAATTGAGTTTGTTTAGTCTGGAAAAGAGAAGAGTGAGAGGGGACATGATAACAGTTTTCAAGTATGTAAAAAAGGTTGTTACAAGGAGGAGGAAGAAAAATTGTTTTTCTTAACCTCTGAGGCTAGGACAAGAAGCAATCGGCTTAAATTACAGCAAGGGAGGTTTAGGTTGGACATTAGGAAAAACTTCCTGTTAGGGTAGTTAAACTCTGGAATAAGTTGCCCAGGGAGACTGTGGAATCTCCATCACTGGAGATTTTTAAGAGCAGGTTAGACAAACCCCTGTCAGGGATGGTCTAGATAATACTTAGTCCTGCCATGAGTGCAGGGGACCCCAGGAGAAGGCCTCCTGAGGTCCCTTCCAGTCCTATGATTCTAAATATTGGTTTTTGTTTTTTGACCAGCTTCAATTATAACCGTTTAAATAGATGCATTATTAACTATTTCACGGAGCATTTTGCCAAAAACATCCAGTTGGCATGCTTATTCTGCAGTCCCAGATCATCTTTGATGCATCCCCAGATGCCAAAAGCCTTAATTGCTCCTACTAAGCTACCAAAAACTCCAGCTTCCCTTCCATCCAATGACTTTTAAGATGCAGTTATTTGCAGTCAATACTATTATTTGCAGCCTATTGAAAACTGAAAATGTGGAGACTAAAATAAATGTAATTTCATATTAAAATAAACAAGTCAGGGCGAGTGTGTACAAGTGCTGTACTGAGTGTATTATTTATTTCCTTATTTAATTCATTACTAATGCTTCTGGTTTTGAATGTATATAAACTGCTGCAGGAACTCTATTGTGCCACACTAGAATGCTGCAGAACTTCTGAATTTTGCCATAGAATTTGGCAGGAACTACATGGGGCCTCGCCAATAAAGGTAGGAACTGTGGATTTGGTCAGCTGGCATCTTGGTGTATATATACACGTATGGAAGGTCTAAAACAGAGCAAGAGTTGGAAGCAATGTTTCTACCCAGGTTTTTTTAGTAGAAATATGTAGGGGATAATGAGCAAACTAAATGCCCTAAACAAAGAGCCTAAAGGCTAAAACAGAACAGCAGGCAGGAATGTTATACCCTGTCTAATTGCAGCTTATAGATGTCTGCTTAGGTTTATGCTGAAACGCCCTGTTTGTTACAAGTCCTAATGGTAGTGTCTGAAACCATACTCTAGAGAAGGATCCAAACCCTGAATGCTGGCATCCAGAGCCCTGACTGTTGGGAAAGTTCAGCTCCAGATATGAACTTTGCAGCTGGCGCCCACTCTGTTATGGTATGAACCAAAATTGCAGGCTCCCCACCCCCTGCTTTTGAAGAAGCTTGAATCCATATTCCGATTTGAGCTGTGAAGGCAGTGCTGCTTTGCTGCCATTTTCCTTTTCCATTGTGGGCCCACAACTGCAGAGTGCTCAGCCTCAGTCACAGAGCACCTTACACTAAGGGACATAACTGCTCTCTGGATGAGGGGAAGTTAGAGGTAACAGATTGTGCTGCATTCGTAAGACTCTGCACCCCTACAGCGCGTTATAGCTACAGAACCTTGGGCAACTAGTGAGGGGAAATCCTCTCCACTGAGCAAAGTCGTAATAAAAGGGGCGATAAAGATGGTGGAGGCAGCTAGAATCCTCTCTTGAGATCATGGAATACCAGCAAATTTGCTATTACAGACAAATCTGCTACAATGGGCACAGCTGAGCCCCCTTCATGCAGCAGATTTGGTTGGCCATTCCCTTCTGTCCAGGAAAGCATCTGATTGTCTCAACCCAGCACCTGTTTTTTGTTAAGCATGTTCTATCATCTGACTCTGGGGGTATGTTTACACAACAGTCGTCAGAGGTGTGACTGCAGCACACATAGGGATACCCAAACTAGCTTTGATCTAGCTACTTCAAATAACCATAGTAGTGAAGCTGTAGCAGTGTGGGCAGTGGTACAGGCTGGCACAATTCTGCCCAGGATGTTGGGTAATTCCTTGAGCGGCTCGCCCATGTTTCTGCCCGTGTTGCTGTGGTTCCACTACTCTTGGTATTTGAGCTAGCTAGATCAAAGCTAGCTCAGGTATAGCTACATATGCTGCAGTCACACCTCTGACTGCTGGGTAGACATGCCCTCCAGATGCCACGCTTGGGAGTTTTGACAGGGGACAGCTAATTATATCCACCCATTTAAAAACTCAGGTTGCCAGTGTCATGTGAATTCTTTTCTCTTTTCTTCTCCCATTCAAATTTACTAATGATACAGGCTACTTCTGACCTCCCTTTAGAAGGCCCTGTAATCAGAGCCTGCTGCAGATCTAGACTCCTGGCAGCTTTATCAGTACAGCTGGCCTGCAGTAGCTTGCCTGACTGGCTGGCCACACCATCTGTTTGCCTGGAGGGGTCAGCAGGTTGGCTCTTAAGCCAGCAGCAGTAGCTTGCTCAATGTTTATGCCTATTTTTATGACTGATCCTGCCTTGCACCCCTCCTTGCTCCAGTTCCTGACTCTGGCTTGACCCTTAGCGCTGGTATTTGGTTCCTTATCCCCAGCTTGACCCTTGACTCCAGCTTCAGACTATTGATGCCTGGTTTGACCCTAGTTCTTGGTTTCTGGTAGCCATGTTGACCACTAGGCCTGATGTCCTCTCTGACCACTAGGCTAGACAGCCCTCATTCCTCTTGCCTGACAGGCCTGAGGCTAGCTCTGTCCAGCTGCATGTATTGCTCTGAGGTTTCCATGCTCTGTTTTTCAGTCACCTAGAGGGGGATGTATCATCTGGGGGTGGGTTTTTGAGCCCATGGAGAATGGTCAGACTTCACTACCCCGATCTGAAATAATTGTTTGGAAGAATGATTTCGTTTTCATCTTGTTGCTATTGGCAAGAGGAAAAGTACAAAGTAAGAGAAGAATTTGTTCCTGGCTGACTTCAAAACAGAATGGCTCCCTGTTTGCTTTTCTAAATGTTTGCTAGGTGGGGATGATTCCTGGGGGTTTGTGATCCCAGGTGCATAGTTTGCTTTCGGTCTAGCCACAGCAGTTTACCTTATTTACAAAAGAGTCTTTCAGCACCTGACCCTGTGCCCAGGCAAGCTCTGCAGCCTGTAATTGTCTAATTAGCTTGTGTTAGTTTATGCATCTGTACCAGTACATAAACAGGTTTCAGAGTAACAGCTGTGTTAGTCTGTATTCGCAAAAAGAAAAGGAGTACTTGTGGCACCTTAGAGACTAAGCAATTTATTTGAGCATAAGCTTTCGTGAGCTACAGCTCACTTAATCGGATGCGAAGTGAGCTGTAGCTCACGAAAGCTTATGCTCAAATAAATTGGTTAGTTTCTAAGGTGCCACAAGTACTCCTTTTCTTAGTACATAAACAGGTTATTTCAATGTGTATCCAATCAAATGTTTAACAGGCTTTCCTGTGCTGTTGTTGTTTAAATGGTGTGGCCGTGTGTGTTGGTAGCGAGAGAAGGAAAAATGATCCCAAGTCAGCAGGGCCGGCTCTCGGTTTTTTGCCGCCCCAAGCTCCGAGAGCACAACTGCCCAAGCAAAAAACAAAAACAAACAAAAAAAGGGGATGGCCGGAATGCTGCCGCTGCTGGAATTGTGTCGCCCCAAGCACGTGCTTGCTTTGCTGGTGCCTAGAGCCAGCCCTGCAAGCCAGAATGCTAGGTCGGAATTTTGGGAGTATTCAAAATCCACAGCTAAATCCCAGTTTGTTTTTTGTAAATGCCCTTTATCTTCATAAGAGACTGAACCCAAGCCATGCCTCTAAACACCCTTAAACTTCAGGGTGTTCAAGATTTGAAGCCTCAGCTGATTTTTTTGGTGTACAGTACAATGGCCTTCTGTCTTTTTTACTCTGTGCCTTTTGTTTTGCTTAATGATGGGCCAAAACAGCAGCCTTTAAGTGAAACCCTTCCTCCCTTTCTTTCCAAAAAAGCTTTGGGGCTCAGATAAAACCTTCAGGGGATATGCCAGGATACCTTGTGTACAGTAATGAAAGGGATACTAGAGTAGGTCAGGTGCTTTTATTTCCCCTTCCAACAAGGGGATTTTTAGTAAATTGAAAGGGAGCATGTTTAAATATCGATAAAAGGAAATAGCATTTTATACAACACATAGTTAACCTGGGGAACTCACTGCCACAAGAGATCAATGGTAGTGTTTTATTTTTAATGTTATATGTTGGGAAATTTTGGACCATAGGGTGAGGAGATGGAAGGTTGGGTTTTTAATAGGCTTTTCTTGTCTTAGTTCTACCGAGCCAATGCAGCTACTAGAGAATGAGCTGCAATCTATTTTGTGTTGTGCAGTATCATCCTGTCAACTAAATTCTCCCCAAAGAATGTTTTTTACTAGTGCTGGTATAAGAGGCAGAGAAAACTGAGTTGAACTTTCAGATCCTATAAAGGGAATTGGCAGCTAGAAAACTTGGCTGTTGACTTGTACTTCAAACACATTTTGAGAGGAGTAAATAAGAGGGAATGAATATGGAACCCCGCAACACCACTTTCACAGAACCACGGTTCAGACTCTAGCCACCTTTCAAAGCCCCAGTTGCACTTGGCTCAAAGGAGGAGATAGTGACACTAAAAACTAGTCAGGTAGAGCCAGTGTTAATATTTTCAGTGCCTTCAAAAGAGAGGAGTATGTAAAGTAATCCTGCCTCTGTTAGAATCATAGAATATCAGGGTTGGAAGGGACCTCAGGAGATCATCTACTCCAACCCCCTGCTCAAAGCAGGACCAATCCTCAATTTTTGCCTCAGATCCCTAAATGGTCCCCTCGAGGATTGAATTTGCAACCCTGGGTTTAGCAGGGCAATGCTCAAACCACTGAGCTATCCTGTTATTATGAAGTTACTAATAACATCCACACAAAATCAAAGTTATGTTTAAAATGGGGGCGAGATACAGCTTTTCCCCTGTTTATTTTTTCAGGGTGTGATTGCTGAAATGCTTAGTGAGGGATGACTTCCCTTCCACATCCCTATTTGAGGCATCCACAAAGAGCTCAGAAAATTCAGGTTCACTCCTAATGGTCAATAGCCGACAGTGCTAAACCCAGGCATGGAATTCTGTCCGGTAATCTCCATAGTTCCCATCAACCAGGACTCAACTAGTGGAGACTGAAGCCTTGAACCATTCATGAATATGGACTACAAGTACATAACAGGGCCAAATTCTTCAGTCCTTACTCAGGCAAATCTCCCAGTGCCGTGACTGAGAAAGGACTGCAGGATATGAGCCATAGGAATTACCCTCCCAGAAAAGTATCGGGGTAGCCGTGTTAGTCTATATCCACAAAAACAACAAGGAGTCCGGTGGCACCTTAAAGACTAACAGAAAGCTTACGCCCAGATAAATCTGTTAGTCTTTAAGGTGCCACCGGACTCCTTGTTGTTTTCCTCCCAGAAAAGACCTTCTAGCCTGGTATCCTGGTTAGTCTGATGACAGTAACCAATACCAGATTCTTCAGAAGAAGGCATAGGAACTCCATAATGCATCTAATTGTGCACTCCTATCTAGCTATGGGCTAGTCTTCACAAACATTTAGTGCATGGCAAGCTGGGCTGTGAAACTAGCCCACCACTGTCCATACGGATCCTGCTGATGCACATTAACAGCTCCCTAGTGCACTTTGACCAACCCCCCTTTGAAAGTGGAGTAGATCAAAGCCCCTGGTATTTATATGGTCCCTATCACCACAGTATCTGAGAGCCTCACAGTCTATAATGTATTTATCCTCACAACCCCCCCTGTGGAGTAGGGCAGTGCTATTATGGGGACCTGAGGCACAGAGACTAAGGAATTGTTTTGGCTGCAGAGTTAACTCAAGTTATAGCATGAGTGTTGCCCCTAACACAAGTCCCTTCCATACACAAAAACCCTTCACTCAAACTGTGGTGGTGCTTTTAACTCAAGTTGGCTGGCCTGTTAGAAGGTGTAGGCTACAGCTCATGTTAGCACACCTCATCAGCTGCTGACACAACCATTCTGTGCTGCTAATCCAATCACTCTGTGCAACTCCAGTGTTAGTTTGCAGTGTGGCTGCTCTCACTAGAGCCAGGATAACCTGAGAGGAGCTAACTCACATGCAGGTAACTTGAGTTAACTCTGGCAGTGTGGATTCAGCCACTGTGTGACTTGCCCAAGGTCACACAGGAAGTCCATGGCAGAGTACAGAATTAATCTGGGTTTCCCAAATCCAAGGCTAGCATCCTAACCACTGGTACATCCTTCCTCTCCATCTCCATTATGCTGTGGGAGGAAATGTCTTTCTAACCACAGCAAGTAGCAAGCCGGCACTGCGACATGCGAGGGCACATTCTAGTTCATTTGCAGAATGCACCTCTTGGCAATGTCAGTGAATGCAGCTTGGGTGGGGAATGATGCAGAACGAGAGGAGGGTGAAATGGAAAGCTTCAGTGAGGGAGGTTCTTTTACAGACTACAACCAAAAGGAAATGGGAAGCAGAGATTCTGTTCTTCTTATCAATGGAAGTCATGGGAACTACTTTTCTTCTCACAAAAGTCTTGACCAGGCCAACGTTCAAGTCCATGTGGTCCTAGATGAACAATTTGTACTTGGGGAGTTCCTATTTAAAAACTGAGGGGCAGAGGAGGAGAAGGGATCAGTGTGTTAATCAGGAGAGTCTAATGCAACAGAGATCAAGAGTGAGCTGTTTATCTGTGACAGGACTGTGATGCCTTAGCTGACATTTCTGCAGGCAAGTACTGCTTGTTTTCAGTTTTGACCAATTCTCACGCAACTAAACAGGAATGTGTGCAGTTTGTAAATCAGCAAATTACACTAGAAGACACCTTGATTCTGCATCACTAATTTCTTCCTCAGTAGGAACATGATCAGCTGCAAAGGCCCCAAAAGCTGCTACTGCTCAGCAAAGAGGCCTATAATACAAATGCATAATCTTCTCTAGAATCCTTCTGAGCCTTTGTACTCTGTGCTGTCATGTGGGAATAAGTTCCCCAGGTTAATCATGAGTATGTAAAAAACCCTATTTCATTTTATCAGTTTTTAAATGGTTGCCTTTCATTGTCATTGAGTTCTCCTTCTTTCTTGTTTTATGAGAGAGCATCCCTTTTACCCTCCCTGCACCATTCATTATTTTCTATACTTCTGTCATGTTCATTGTATTCTTCTGCTCTCTAAACTGAACAGCAGTCTGGATCTTTTTGATGTCCCCTCATGTGGAAGTCTTTCCATGCCTCTGATCATTTTTGCCGCCTGTCTCTACACCCCATCTATTTGGCTCTCCCATTGACTCATTGCATGAACCTGGGCAAATCACATGCAGACAGATTGTGATGCCCTTACTCATGTTAAATAGTATCTTGTTGCACAAATAGAAATCTCATTGATGTTAGTGAGACTACTTGTGGAATAAGTAGTCAGTGAAACACGATCTGGCCCTGAACTTCTCTATCACCTTCCCCATTGGCATGATGAGGATTACACTGTACCTTCCTTTGTGAAGCATGCTGAGATCCATGAATCAAAAACTCTCTCTGAGTACTGAGAACCAGTCTGATTATTTATAGGCATATTTGTGGGATGTGGGGATCACGCTGTTATGAAAGAGCTTGTAAAATGGGAGGGGAAAATATTTCCTAGAAGCTGAAGATTTTTTAAAATTACCAGAGGGAGTGATAAAAGGAAGGGACTGCCTGGGAACAATTTTTGAGAGTGATATTTTGCATGTCGTTGTCTATATGTGGTGAAATAAATCTTCCATGCATTGGCCTCAAATAAGTATTTATAGGAAATTTATGTCCTGTTCCCTGGGGCTTGTCTCTGCTTTCAACCATAGGATAGCATTGGTTGAGGAAATGTGGAGGACCAGAGTCCTGGGGGAGTGGTACAAGGAAGAAATAAAACCTCTCTGTTGGCTTACAGACACCATCATTTTTTCCCCTGGATGCACTGAGGAAGAGCTTTCTGAATGAACTGACTTTTATAGAGAATGAGCCAACTGTCTCCATGGTGTAACTTCGCTGACTTCACTTCCACCAAGAATAGAATTTGACCCAAAGCCTCTTACGTTTTCAAAACCTGGAGCATTTGTGAGGGATAATCAAATCTGGATGACTTTTACATGGCACATGGGTCTTAATCTGAGATAGGTCTTTAAAGGGATTATCTACATGACAATAAATTAAAAAGAAGAATAAATCACTAAAATATATTTTATAGAAGTGAATAATAGAAACTAGTAACTCCCACAAGAAGCTGCTATCTTGAATGTCTAAAGGCATAATGTAAAATGCAGAGAGTAGAGCTCCCACTTGAATGCATCTGATATCAGAGACCTTCAAAATTGTTGTAAATCAAACTATTTTTTCTTGCAGAGTTTCTTAAATTAAAAATGGTTAGTCCATGTTAGGTTCTGGTTAAGGTCAATGCCCATAGCTGAAGTCACATGAGTTTCGTATCGGGGGGGCTTGCCCTGGGGGCGGGAAAGCCTGGGCCTAAGCCAACCCTGATTATTTGACGAGCCTCACCTGAGAGGAATCTGGTGATTCCTGAGTACACTGCAGGTGTGTCTGTAGAGGGCCAGAAGGCTCTTGCAGAGTCCTATCTCAGTGGAGGGGAAGACGAAAGCAGGAAAGGGAACAAAGTTCTTCAGGCAGGGAGGTCTGGGAAAGGCCCTGACTAACCAGTGAAGTGAGTGGGAGACTTAGAGGGGAACTTGAGAAAAAGGATGGGAAGTGGCTCAGGGATAACTACAGCAAAGGTGAAGTTGTAGCCCTAGCTGTTGGTACAAGGCCTAGGCTGGAACCTAGAGTCAAGGATAGGACTGGGTTCCCTTACTGGCCCCTGGGAACGGGCCTACAAACCCCTAGAAAGGCTTGTTGAGGCCAGCAAGGGGGCTGCAGGCTGAACTGAGGATAGGCTAAGGAAGAGCCCCTGACAGGGTAGAAGGCCTTCTTTCTGTTAAAGAAACTTTTAGTTTGGGCCAATGGCATCCCCAAAGGGGTGGACTAAAGCTGATGACCCTAACAGAGGGCTGAGTCATCAGGCAGAGAAATCACCATAGCACTGGAGTGCTCGTCGGTAGGTGATGCTAGCCCAGTGAGAGAACTGCAATGCCCTGAGGGGTACGTGGCGGTGAGTGGATTTACACATTTCAGAAACGGAGGTTGTCTGTGTAACCCTTCTGCCAGGCCAAGCTGATAGCAGTAAGGGCCGGGTTCAGTACACAGGGGCTCCCTCTCATCAAAGCAAATGCAAAACTGGCTCGAGCCCCCACCCAGTGACCTGGGAAAATCTTACACACCCCCTGGGCGCCTCAAAGAGGCAATACTTCCCCTCTCACAAGCACAGAGTCTCGGTGTAGTAGAGAATCTTTAATAACATGAGGTAAACAACATCAGCATTAAATTGGGGAAACACCACAACTAGTGTTCATTAACCAAACCATGAGCAAAGACCCACCCCAGAAAATTGGGCCACATCCTTTCCCTCGGGTTCTTGAGTCCCAGAACCCAAACGTCTCTTGAGTCCAACAATCCACAAATCACCCAAAGTCCAAAAAAGTCCAGCCCCAGAGTTCAAAAGTTCATCTGCAGAGTGTTACTCCCCAGTCTGGCTAAAATGTGCCTGTGTGTTGGGGAAAGAGATAAGGGGCACCTTACGTGTCCTGAAGCTGACTGCCCCACAGGGCTCTGCTCTGCTACGCTGTCTCACGAACGGCTCTGCTCCACCACGACTGGCTCCGCTCAGCTCGCCGTCTCACGAACAGCTCCGCTCCACCACGACCGGCTCCGCTCTGCCCAGCTCGCCGTCTCACGACCGGCTCCGCTCCACCACGACTGGCTCCGCTCTGCCCAGCTCGCCGTCTCACGACCGGCTCCGCTCCACCACGACCGGCTCCGCTCTGCCCAGCTCGCCGTCTCACGACCGGCTCCGCTCCACCACGACCGGCTCCGCTCTGCCCAGCTCGCCGTCTCACGACCGGCTCCGCTCCACCACGACCGGCTCCGCTCTGCCCAGCTCGCCGTCTCATGACCGGCTCTGCTCTACCACGACCGGCTCTGCTCAGCTCGCCGTCGCACAAACAGCTCCACTCCACCACGACCGGCTCCGCTCTGCTCACCGTCTCACAAACAGCTCTGCTCACCTCGCCGTCTCACAAACACTCCGCCAGCCTATCCACAAACAGCACCGCTGCACTCTAGATCTTCCAGCTCCCCACTACTTGACACAGTGCTCAGTGATTTCAGCTCACAGTAGTGGGAGCCTTAGTGCTGGTGCACTATAAGGCCAAAGTGAATGCAGCACAGTACCTGTAGCAAGACTCTTAATAGACCCAAAATTAGCTCTGACATTCCACAGTGGAGAGACAGAGGTGCAATTGGTGCTTCAGCTCTCACAAAAGGACCCACATCACCAAGTACTAATACCTGTCTCAAGCCTCTCTCAATTCACAGAGTTTTGGAACCCATGTCCCTTGCCTAGCGAGTGCTACTCAGTTGATGGTGAGTCCCTCCATCATAACAAAAGGCCAAGTACAGTTCCAAGCACAGTTCCCATAATCAGGGTAATAACAATTTATTCTTCCCGCCCCAATAACAGAGACACTGGGGATCCCACAACAGCCAAAATGACTATTTGGGCAGTTATGGCCTCATTCTAGGCGGGGTGGGTGTGCCTATGCAAATGAGATTTGCCCCTGAAGTTCTTTTCCACAACTTGCCACACCTCACCACCAGATGTCAGGGTGGAGCCCATCCTGACTCTGCTTACATCTGCAATTGGAACTTTACAGCTGACCTCTCCCTATGGTGAGGTGTGCTTATAATGGCATCCTGATCTGAGCCATCCCTGGGTTTGATTTAACAAAACAAAAATGAGACTGATGAGGTTTTGCCGAGCAAAACCCAACCTGCTCCCCAGAATAGAGATCAGACAAAACTGAAATCTTTCAACTGAATCCCCAAACTTCAATGGTTTGGATAAACTGGAATCAGGGTCTAAGCTACTCCTAGTGTTTAATCTACAGGGAGAATGTAGAAAGGCAGAATATAAAATTCCTGGTTAGAATTTGGCCATGACATGGGTAATCCCCTATATCTAATGAAAAAAGAGCCAGAAGGCTGGCTGTAGGGTTTGAGGAACCTTAGACAATGACGACATCATAACCATCTCATTGGCCAGTCACAGCAAGGCACTGTTGCTAGTTGCTTGTGCATGCAGTAGCCTCATACGTTGTAGTAGTGGCTACACTTATCACACTTTTTTGTAACATTTTTAACAGGATTGCAGCAACGAAATACCTGACCCCAGAATCAAACAGCAGGCGATGGTTTCTTTACTCACAGTTCTAAGCCCCTTTCCAGCCAGCACTTAGCCCAAAATATCTCTCTTTAGGCTTTTCTTAGGGGCACGCTCCCCCTGCTTGTTCTGGCTGTGTCCTTGGCTTTCTGCTGCTTTGTTGTCAGCTCTTCTGATGTTTCTCCTTTTTCTGTCACAGAATACAGAAACACGCCTCTATCAAACAATACCATCAAAACCTCTCTGCCCACATGCACCTCTATTCTAGGTGGAGACACATAGCTGTGTTTGGGGTGGAGGCTGCTATTGTTTCAGCTACCTAGTTCCATAAAGAAGCTTAATTATTTCTTACATTTATCAGTAAGGAAGGGAGGCTGTTACACCCACCAATTCTGGTGAGGTTTAACCCAACCCCAAACAACAATAAAATATGAAAGAAGTAGATTTGGCCACGTAAGTTGCTACTTGGCTAAGCTGCTACTTGGCTCAAATCCTTCTCGGATTCCCCTCAGCCAATTGAGTCTTGTACTGTACTGAGGGAAGCATGCACTTGGGTAACTTATTACACAGGTGCATTAGAAAGTTACATGAGAGCCTAGTCCTTATCTGACCTGAGGCTGAAGCCAGGCTTGTCAGTTGATGCACCAAGATTATTGGATGCTGGCCAAATCTCATTAGCATCTTATCTTTGAGGGAGGGACAAATATCATAACATCCATAAAGCACAACTTAATTCACCCAGAACCCTAATTCTGGCTACATAAAAATGATGAGAACACCATCTTCTTGTTGGACAAGCAAGATGGCGCTCCAGAATATTCTTAGACAAGCCACCTTAAAAATGTTTATCACCCACTGTCCTCCATTTATATCATTCTCTAATTAGATCTCTGCAATCATTCAGGCTGGTCAAATTAAAACTGAAGCTGAAGGTATCTAAACCTGTAAACAGCTGTGTCTGAGTTAGCTAGAAATCTCATCTCATGGCCCATACAGACCTACATGCTAACCAGATCCCCTTGGTATAATTCATATTATCTAGTGCATGATATTGTACGTCATGCTATTACAAGCTCTCAATGTAGTTGTTGTGGAGTTTTCTTGTTTTGTTTTTGTGTTGGTTTTGGGGCTGGTTGGTTTGTTTGTTTTTTTTGTTTTTGCACTGAGAAAGCCCTGCTGAGTCAGGACTTTCCTTGTTATAGAAACACTGCTTTTTTGTTTTGGGCTGGGTGATGGAAGGAGGTTTTGAACCCTTTGAAGAGTTAGAACCAGTCACTAATTTGTTGTGTGTGAATAGCAGCTTCTTGAGAACAAGATGTCCTTTCTATTTTTGGAACTGAAAGCACTGCTTGACCTGTGATAGTTCTACTGAGGAGATGATGATAACTTTCATTTTTTTAAATAGGAAGGTAGCTTTGTCTAGTGGTTAGAACACAAAATTGGTAATCAAGAGACCTGAGTTCTGTACACAGTTCTGCCACTGGCTTGCTGTGTCACTCCACTGTGCCTCAATTTCCTCTTCATTAAAATGAGGATAATGATAGCTCAATTTACAAAGGAGGGTAACTGGATAAAGATCATGGTATAAGTGCAACGTATTATCGTTAATATACCAGTAGCAAGGATCCTTTTAGCCAAGAATCCCAAAGTGCTTCACAAACGAAGTCTGATGTAGCACTCCTCACTCCAGTGAATAGTCCCTTTGACTTTAGTGGGACTTGCATGAGTAGGGGCTGCAGGATTGGACTTTACATATATACACATACACACATATATAGGTGAGAGGGGGCCTGTCTGCTCACATGGTTCTATGATTTAAGTCAGTGGTAAAAATCCCATTGACTCCTTTAAGAGCAGGATTGGGCCCCATGTAACTAATTTCATGGTAGTGCCGTGATTCTAGTACTTGGCACATACAATTATAGTATCACTGTGCACGTTAGCTGTGATATCGGTGTCAAGTGCTGGTGAAGGCTGAGTTTGGACGATGTGTGTCCACCTCTCCTGCAGACGCACCCCTCCCTACTCTTCTACTTGTGTTAGCATCCTGGCTCCTCCCGGCTCCTCCATTTTTAGCTCCACTGTGGAATTTGAGGTAGCCAGTGTGTGTGGCTCTGGGGATTAATGCTGCAAACAGATACTGCTCACCTGCTGGTATAGAAGGGCTTGTGGAAAAATTTGTTTCTGTATAATGTAAATGGTGCCAGCTGGAGATAGTGGTGAAAGTATCCCATAGCATCTTCTGAGGGAAGCTAGTTGAGGGGGAGTGAATGGTGTAGGGGCTACAGCCAGCTGTGTGAATAGAACGGTATCCCTCTGGGGGGAGTGGACTCAGTTGTGAAGGAGTAGAAGAGATGAGTTAGTTTGGGAGGGGGTAGAGTGGTGAAAATATCTCCTCCCTGTAAATAGAATCAATATGGGGTAGTGGGGTGAAGCCAGCATGGATATCAAATGGCAACAAAGCTTGGAAGATTGGAGAGCAGACCTGGGCTTGGTCGCTTCCAACCCAGATTTCTAGCCTGACTTTGCCATCTCCAGAGGTTTGCCTTGCTTGAACGGAACACCCATGGGGGAAGCTTGCTTGAAATGAATGTGTTTAAATAAGGGGCAAATGAAAGCAGAGCTTGCCCTGTTGAAAATTATACTGGATAAAATTCCCTATTGCAGCAAACCAAGTGAGGAAAGTAGGGAATGGCAAGCACGGAGAGAACAGGCCCACTTCCTGAGCGATGATGGTGAAGCTGTGTGTCATGTGCTGTTCTGCACTATGAAATGAACCCGCCTGCACCCAGAAGAATGGAATCAACTTTTAATTGGGGAAAACAGTTAGTGCTACAATACAGAAGACTGTTTCAAAAAATGAAACATTTTGGCTAATTTTTAATCCCAAAGTGCACATGGGTTCCAGGCAACAATACGGTCCAGTGGCCTGACATATTGCAGTTGGAATCAGAATGAAATTGGTTTGGAATCACGCAAGAAAGTAGTTCCACATCCTTTCGACTTTTACTGTTTTATCTGCGTTTTAAATAAAGCCAAATGGTTCTGAGCTGAAATCATGTAGTAAATCCAGATCCCAGGATGAGACCTTAATTGTAAACTTCAGCCTGGAATGAAATCTATAGAGCTAAATTATAAACCTCTTTTAAAAACACTTAGATGGAATGATAGAAATATGTAATGGAAATGCTTGCAAAGGCTTAACTCCAGGATTGCAGCTGGCACTGCCAGGGTTTGTGGAAATATAGCACCTAGGGAATACTGAATCTGAGACCTTTCTGTTCTTATCTCCTGTGCTTATAAATGATTGAGTTACATGTGCACTATAGTTAAGGCTGGCTTCCAACTTGCATTCTGCTACCCTCTTACCCCCTCCTGCCCCCTTCTATTCTAACTTTCTCAAATCCCTTTTGGGATGATACTTTCTCTTTAGAAGATAAGGCCAGACATGAACGTCATTATTTTGAAATGAGCAAAATTAGTTCAGCCACTTTTGAGTTTTCTGAGAGTACAAATGTAACAAAAATAAACAAGTAACAAACTACTTACCCAGCTGTTCCTCATCAGAAATGTTATGTATTTATAATTCAGAACTGGCGGAACGGATTTTGTTCAAACTTGGCTTACATTCTAGATTCACTGAGATCTAAGGAACAAGCCAACTTTGAAGGAAATGGACTTGTAACCTTGAAACTATAAATCAGACCCAGGTTCTCTCAGATCACTAGAAGAGACAGAAGAGAATCTGACCCTCAGGATCTAGAAAATAAGAGAACAAAACAAAAGAATACAACTGTCCTCAATTTCAATTATCCCTGAAGCTAAAGTACATTTTAAGAGCAGCAAAGTCTCTCTTCAGGGTCTGTTATATGAATACATTGTCTGTTAAAAATCAGTCAAATTCTTTGGTCCTTCTCTTTCTCTCATGGTCCTGAGTAGGTGGTTGCGGGGGAAAAAATTACTGATGAAGTGAGCTGTACCTCACGAAAGCTTATGCTCAAATAAATTGGTTAGTCTCTAAGGTGCCACTAGTACTCCTTTTCTTTTTAAGGAATCTTAAGGCTTTGGTCCACTGTGCATAATTTTTCACCATACCATCGCTGTTAGGGGATTACTGATACAGACTAATTGCAAGGTCGTGAAGTATGTAGTTGAATGCAAAAGCATTTACATTTTATTAAACAAATGTATTGTCAAGGGGCATAATTTGTCACTTTTAAATTGGCAACTTAATTGCCTTTAAACCTTAATTAAACCACTCCCAACCCCTACTGCAAAACTTGTTTGAAGTACATTACTTTGAGGCAGCGAAGGCTCCTTGTGTTCAAACACTAATGGCATAAAGTAGTCATTCACAAATATGCTCTCATGGCCTCCCAGGGGCACATATAACTGAAACAACTTTATTTGTATAATAAAGAGGAAAATATTGTTACAAACTGAGTTAAAATCCCTTAAACTGATGATTGTAAGAGCTGCCTTTCATTCTGGTTAAACAACATGTCTGTCTCCAAGGCAAAGGCATACCCAGGGCCACTCAGAAATTTGGAAGACTTTGTGGGTTGGAGAAACAGAAGAGGTGGAAAGGGAGAGAAAGTCTGAACAAAACATGCAGTTGCTAGTACAACCCTGTGAAAGTCCTAGAGAGAGTTTAGAGGTGAGTGCTGGCTGAAAGAGGTTTGATGCTATGAGCAAGGACACCATTTCCTGTTCTGGTTCCTTGTGTGTTCAGGGAAACAGGGCTTTGTTCACCTCTCTAAATAAATACAATTGCATCAAAGATACCAGACTCCATCTACCTCTCCTCCTAACTGGAGAAACCTACAAGACCCTGCATTTTGTCCAGTCACTCAGGTCAAAAGTGTGTATTGGGATATAAAGAGGCATAAGCATAGAAAAGAGTGTGACAGATAGGACAATATCTTGGACACGCCTTATTGAATTAAGTTATGTATAATTGTTGGGCAGGGATTGTATGTAATTACATAGGTGGAGGAAGCAGAGCCCTCCAGGAACTAAGAACAGTGTGGTGTTGGTTAGGCAAATTCATTCAAGCTGTAACCCCTCCAGACAGCTACCATGACCTGGAGAGAGACTCATATATACCAGTTGAAAGTGGAGTCTCAGGGGACGCCCAGACAAAGAAAAGATTTTTGGTTAAATAGCCTGAGTCAAAACTGACTTTTTAAGCTTTGTGCTGATACGACAAATGGACAGGACCTTCTGTTCAAGACTGTTCATCTGCTGGAGCCCTTCCTGAAGTGGGGGTGAGCTCTGGCCAGTTAATGAGCATGGGTGTAGGTTCTTTCATCGTTTTAATGTGTTTTTCTCTAATGCTTTAACCTTAAGAATAAACTTGCTTCCTTAGAAGGACCTGTGTGGTAACTTAACTGTGGCAATTACATTGTTTACAGTCTCAGAGGAGAAAGCGGCAAAGCAGGCCTGCTTAGGCAGCCTAACTGTGCTGGGGAATTCACAGTGCAGGCAGGGAATTGTGCAGCCTGGAAATAACCTGGTCAAGAGGGAAAGGGATGAGGGTCTCCACCCAAGAGAGATGATGGCTGAGGAGCCGAGAGCCTGAGGCTGGTTGACCTTGCTGGACCATGAGGGGGAATACAGGTTGCCCTGACCCGTGACAAGGGTGGTTCTTACTTGAGGTTGTTCAATTCACCTCATTCTCCTTTTCTGTCTCAACCCTACATGGTAATTCTTCAATTTATAAAGCTAATTCTTGCCCGATACTCCAGTTGGGGCCCTGTTGTGTTAGTGCTGCACATTCATGTAGTAAGGACAGCCTCTGCCATGAAGAGCTTACAGTCTGAGTAGAGAAGACAAATGAGGGGTTGGGAAAGGGAACCTGGGAGCTTTTGGCACCCAGCCCTGTGTTTGGACTACACTGCCATCCCGTATGCTTTCCCAAATATCTGATGCAGGGTTCTGTGTGGGGTCATCTCTAGGACTGACTTTTTTTTTTTTTTAAACCATGTGCCAATTCTAAATATAGTGCCTTTGTTTATTTTGCCCTGCTGTGCTGAAATCCTTCGCTGCATGAAGTTTGTTCTGTGGGCTCAGTACTTCATTTTTCCTTCCCATCCCATGTTTGTAAAGTGCTCTGATGCTTCCAAATGCTGCTCTATTAAATTTGCCATAAAAAATCAAGTACATTTCAAAGCAACTCCCATAACTTCATGTTTTTAATTGTCCAGAATCTCCAACTCTTCTTTGTTTTATTCTAGTTATAAAATCAAATAGGCTGAACAAAGACAAAGGGACTTTCTTGCTGGGAAAACCTACTCTCGTGTGTGTGTGTGCGTGTGTGCACATGCGGCGGTAGGGGGGAAGAGTATGCCTAAACTCATTGACTGGACTGTGGGTCTGGGACTAGGCTGCTAGGTAGCTACGATATTGTTTTGCTCTCTTTCATTTCCAGTACTTTCAGCTCTAACAAACTTCTTTGAGGCATTGTTCATGTGAAGCTGTAGATATAGGACTTATAGTGACAACGGGGGAGTGCCTCATTTGTCACTCTAGTGTCCAGAGAAAAGAGGACTGGGCTATGAGGAATATAAAGAGGATTTTAGACACCGACCCTGTGATTCTTTCTGGCTTTCCAACTTCTATACCATCTGTGCTGCCCATTGTTACCAAATAGGCTCTCCTGTGAGGTCAGGAAGGAATTTCCCCGCAGGTTAGATTGGCAGGGACCTATGGTTTTTTGCTTTCCTCTGCAGTGTGTGGATGCAGGTCACTTTCCAGGATTATCTGGGTATATTCCACTTAATCATATTCCTGCGTTGCAGGGGCCTTGGGCACTTGTACACCCTGGTCCCTCCTATTCTCTACCTGTGGCACATAATAGTCTAGTCTCCTGTGGGCTGTGATACTTATGGTCTGATTTCTGTTGTTGGTAGCTTGTGATATTAAGCAGGTCATACTAGATGATCTGATGGCCACTTCTGGCCTTTTCAAAAGGCAAAAGTGGGACAAAGGCAGGAGCCCTGGCTAGGCCGAAAGCTGCAGCCACCCAGGGAGCTCTGGACCTTCCACCTGCCATGGGCTTGTGGCCGGGGTGCTTGAGAGCAGCCCCTAGGTCATGTCCTTGCCCCCCAACCAGGGGGGTACTGCCCAGGGCAGGTGGAGAATCTGGGGCTCCCTACAGAGGTCTGGGCTCCCTGGGTGGCTTTTACTACTGCCCAGCTCTGGCTTTTGGCCTGGCCCGGGAGGGCAGGGCCTCAGGAGAGAAAGGAGGAGCAGGTGGTGGGGCCTCGTGGCAAGCAGAGAGCTGAGGCCCACTTCAGCGCCCTCCCTTCCTCCCTCCCACCCCCCACTGGGAAGAGATTGGCACAGCCACTGAGCCTCGGGGAGGCGTGGAGTGGTGCCACAAGGAATCCGGGACAAATGGTATCGTGCAGTTATTCAGGCCAGGACTTGAAGGACTCTGCATTTCAGGACTGTCCTGCCCAATTCAGTATGGGTGGTCACCCTATTTAAACTATATGACCAAGTCCTGGCCTGGACGCAGTCATGCAATTAGCAGCTGCTTGCACAACAATTCTTCCTCAGCGATGTAGTATAATTCATTTGTACAGAACATTCTGATAACACTTGCTCTTCCTTGGGGGAGCCAGGGAGGTGTGTTAACACTAGGTAGTGGAGTGGAGACCGGGGTGAAATGGACTGATCTCTCCGATGGGATAGTGCTGCTTGTCTGCACTGACAGCAGTGGGCCCAGAGTGCTGATGCAGCAGAGTCTAAGTGTCACTGGGGTGGTGCTCTCGCCAAACCCAAGACCTCAGAAATGATCGGATGATAGAAATGAAGCCCAGAAGAAGTATTTTCAGCCTAAAATGCAGCACGTATCCGACCAGTAGGGCTTGAAAAGAACAGGAAAGTGCTTCAGGGTGGAGAGAGCCAATACTGTGCTCATTTACAAACTGGGGACAGTTACCTCAGATTCTGCCTCATCACCCCCCGTCCCCTTAGTGGACATCAGTGTTTGGAGCTGGGTCTGCACCTTCCAGTGTCCCAGCACTCAGCCTACATTGAGCCCTGACAGACCCTGGTAGAGTTTTTTTCTATTTCTGTTCTTGACTTCTTTAATCAGCATCAGTGAGATATGACCTGCACATAGGCAGGCAAAGGGGAAATAACCAATAGCTCACCTGTGCCACATCTGTTCGTCCCCTTTGCTTTCTCCTCTCTGTCTCATCTCATCCCTCAGTCCCTGCAGTGTATTTTGGCTTCTTTATGCAGGTGCATTAAAAACAGGGGTCTAACATCCATGTATATAAAGCTGTATTTTTCATAGTCTGTATTTTCTTAAAGATATTGGGCCAACTTCTGGTTGATGTCAATGGGGCAGTATGGGTGTAAATAAGTAGCATTTGGTCCTTTGTTTACTCTTTTGACTAACAATGGACATTGATCAAAAATCTCTACTGCGCTGGCCAAAAGGACCTGCTTCTTGAAAATGTACAATTAATTTAGAAGATGTGTGCATGAGAGAGATGGTTCCTTCTATTGGGCTTTATCTCAAACTTGTCAGCTTTAAACTGCATCTGTTACCAAGTTGTCCAGTACCCTCATTTACATCACGTCATTCAGTGGTTTCACTGGAACAAGCTGGTGGATCTCAGTGTGTTACCTAGTAGATAATTGCCCCCCTCACAAAATCACCACGGCAGCTTACCACAAAGAGGCCAAAGACTGACTAGGTCCTGGAGAATGATTCTAACCTCTTGTCCCCACGCCTTAGGTGTTATATAGAGCAGTTGTTATGGATTGGCATGGGTGCAGCCACTGCTGCATTTGGTCTTTGGATAACAGGGAGACCTCTCTAGCGCTACGTTCATTTGTTTTCCTTCCATTTAAAAAAAGGGGAGGGACTGCTGTTTCACTGGGAGAGGTTAGAGAAAGTCTTGAGTTGATGCCAGACTTTGAAGGCTTAATGGAACATTATAATTTCCCCCACTTTATAAAAACTGCATGTTGCCAGCTCTTGCCCTCAGGCACTAACAGGAGTCTAGGTTGCACTAAGAGTGTCTCTCTTCTGCTCTTCCCTTTGTGCAGCAGCTCTAATGTCATGAGCAGCTCAGACTGGAACTAACACTTTCCAGCCAACATCATTTAACTGTGCCAGAATCAGCTGGCACTGGGTGGACGGTGTTCTACTGATGTATCTGTAAGCAGAGTCAGGATGAGCTCCACCCTGACATCTGGTGGTGAGGTGTGGCAAGTTGTGGAAAAGAACTTCAGGGGCCGATCTCATTTGCATAGGCACACCCACCCCGCCTAGAATGAGGCCATAGCTGCCCAAATGGTCACTTTAGCTGTTGTGGGATCCCCAGTGTCTCTGTTATTGGGGCAGGAAGAATAAATTGTTATTACCCTGATTATGGGAACTGTGCTTGGAACTGTACTTGGCCTTTTGTTATGATGGAGGGACTCACCATCAACTAAGTAGCACTTGCTAGGCAAGGGACATGGGTTCCAAAACTCTGTGAATGGAGTGAGGCTTGAGACAGGTATTAGTACCTGGTGGTGTGGGCCCCTTCGTGAGGGCCTGAAACACCAATTGCACCTGTGTCTCTCTCTGGTGTGGAATGTCTAGAGCTAAATTTGGGTCTATTAAAAGTCTTGCTACAGGTACTGTGCTGAATTCACTTTGGCCTTATGGTGCACTAGCATTAAGGCTCCCACTACTATGAGCTGAAATCACTGAGCACTGTGTCAAGTAGTGGGGAGCCAGAAGATCTAGAGTGCAGTGGTGCTGTTCATGGATAGGCTGGCGGAGTGTTTGTGAGACGGCGAGCTGTGCAGAGTGGAGCCATTTGTAAGAGAGCAGAGAGAGGAGTGGAGCTGTTCGTGGCAGCGTGGAGCCGTTCGTGAGATGGCGGAGCGGAACCCTGTGGGGCAGTCAGCTTCAGGTCACGTAAGGTGCCCCTTATCTCTTTCCACCCCCCGCACAGGCACATTTTTAGCCAGACTGGGGAGTAACACTCTGCCGATGAACTTTTGAACTCTGGGGCTTGACTTTTTGGACTTTGGGTGATTTGTGGATTGCTGGACTCAAGAGACGTTTGGGTTCTGGGACTCAAGAACCCGAGGGAAAGGATGTGGCCCAATTTGTTGGGATGGGTCTTTGCTCATGGTTTGGTTAATGAACACTAGTTATGGTGTTTCCCCAATTTAATGCTGATGTCGTTTACCTCATGTTATTAAAGATTCTCTGCTACACCGAGACTCTGTGCTTGCGAGAGGGGAAGTATTGCCTCTTTGAGGCGCCCAGGGGGTGTGTAAGATTTTCCCAGGTCACTGGGTGGGGGCTCGAGCCAGTTTTTCATTTGCTTTGATGAGAGGGAACCCCTGTGTACTGAACCCGGCCCTTGCTGCTATCAACTTGGCCTGGCAGAAGGGTTACATATCTATCCCTGTCTCCTCTGTGACCACCACCTCCTACATGCACTATCCTCAAGTGGTGGTCAATATTTCTCCAACACTGCATCCAATATAGGGTGACCGGATGGCAAGTGTGAAAAACTGGGGTGGGGGCATAGGTGCCTCTATAAGACAAAGCCCCAGATATCAGGACTGCCTATAAAATTCAGACATCTGGTCACCCTAGTCCCACGTGGCATAGCAGCTTACAGAAAGCTGCTCTGGTATAGGAGGCTCAGGCTTTGGCTGGGCTTTCTCTCCCATATGCCCCCATGTTGCTTTTGTAGAGCATCTGCTTTGTCAATATGGACCCCTTCATACAGCAGAGCTTTGCACTCACTCCTGTGGTTCTAGCCGTGAAGTCAGGCTATGAATTAAACTCCTGTACAGTCTCCTAAGTCTAGTAGTCATTTCAGGTAACGCCCTGAGCTACTGCGCCAGTGGGCAATGCTACTTGTGCTTTTTGAGCAGTGGAGATGGCGGAGTGGGGGAACGCCTGGGTGTAGCTGAGGGCAGAAGAGCGTCAGACTGGGCTCAGACGCAACACCCCTCACAGTCAGTGTTGCATGGGTGTAACTGACCGTCAAATTTGGTCCATAATAATTGTGGGTATTGCTACAGGGGGGTTACATAGACTCTTCAGTATATTGGGGGGGTCATTGCTGTAGTAACATTACTTGCAGCTGTATTTAGGCTAGTACGGGAGAACACTGTGTTATTTTTTTACATAAGGAATTACAGATGTATTGGATCAACTGCCATTAGTGAAACATTCCTGAAGAGCCTTCATTTTCCCTCCTAAAATGTGTTCTGCAGGGAGTCCTCATTTTTTCTAGTAAAGTTTTGTAGAACATTTTACTGAGCAGTCATGACAAGATTAGAGTTTTATGGGCCAAGTTCTCTGTTTCTACTGTTCTATCGCACAACTAGAAAACTCTTTGGGGTTGCACTGGAGTCCCTGAGCACAGAATTTGGACCCCTCTGATTTTCAGCAATACTGTCTATGGTACATTGTACTAAACCTTAGAGTATTCTGTGCTCTTGTAAAATAACTTTTGAATACATGGCCACTAAATATGACTTCAGAGGAAGGTGCAAGGAACTCTGTAATAGGTACTTATGAATAACCTTCCCACATGGGAATTTGCTTCCCAAACCATCTCCATCAGCTACTGGCTGGCCTAGGCCCTGAAGCATATCCCTTCATAACAATGAATCACATCTACTGTAGCTGTGGATGTTCTCATTATCCATATACACGTCTAATTCCTTTTTTAATCCAACTAAGCTCTTGGCCTCAGTGATATCTAATGGCAGTGAGTTCCATGGGTTATAAGTAGCATTTTCCTTGTTCTCGTGTTATGCAAAAGAAAAGGCAAAATTAGTGCTCCTATCTCTTTCTTTATTCTGAATACTTCTTCCATGTCTCTGCTGCATAGAGAAGTCTTTCCATGTCATCAGTCTCTGAACCCCCTCTATTTCTGCTATGCCTTTTTGGAGGTAGGGTGTGCAATGCTGGTAGACCAGGTCCAGCTCATGCCAAAGTCTCTAGGCCTCAAGTGAACACTATCAAATGCATAGCTGGAAACCAGTCTGACTCACCTGTGTGTTGTTACTAAAATAAGTATTAGGCTTGTAACAATGTGTTTAGACTTTAATGCATCGAGTAGTTTACAAGCATTTCATAATCTCATTTATATCTCTAAACCATGCTATAAGGTAATATTTAAGTGTTTGTTCTGGAGCTGTAAATCCAGTCAGGGAAGAAACCTCACCAATACTGGTTTGCACCCATGAGGTAGGTTATCTGTGGCAAGAAAGGTCTGTTGAATCCAAATGGGCCATTGTAAGCAATCAAAGAACAAGGACTTTGTTGATTGCTCCTGGAGCACCCACAAAGAGGGCAGGGGGTGGGGGAGTATGCAGGAGCACTCATCCCATCAGCTTGGACTCTAGGAAGGTAAAAATCCCTGACCAGAAGGAATTGAGGTATTTTTTTATGGGGCAAAGATTCCTGAACACAAGCAAGAGATCCCCAGGATTAAGCTGGGTTAGCCCTAAAGGATTTAAGGCATATTTCAGCAGCTTTATCATCATCTGAAACATAAGACTGCAACTCATTTGTATGTATGTGTTTACCTGTTTTAACCTTGTAAATAATTCTCATTTCTCTTTCCTAATTAATAAACCTTTAGTTAGTTTGTTACAGGGTTGACTACAAGTGTTTGTCTTGGGTTTGAGATCTAAGGTACAATTGACCTGGGGTAAGTGACTGGTCCTTTGGAACTGGGAGTATCCTGAATATTGATACAATTTTTTTTTTTTTTTTTTTTTTTGGTGTAAGCACTCATCTATCACAAAGTATCTTGCGACCCAGGCAAGCTGGAGAATGGAATGCCCAAGGGGACTGTCTGTGACTCCATGGCAAGACTTACAGTGCTTTATGAGTTCACCCTTGTTACTGGGTTGCTAAAATCTAATTATAGAACATACAGCCAATTGGGTTTTTTGTCTTGCTTCTTGACAATCTGACCTGAGGTTGATATTCTTGCTCATGAGTCACTGCACACAGGTGACTGTGTACCATGAATTTATATGGCACTATAATATTCTCAGGATTATTTCTGGGCCTGAAGTAATGCTCACTGGTCTGTCATTCCCAGCATGCCCCATAAATGGCTCTCTAAGATTGGTCCAAAGTTGCTATGCTCTAGTCATCTGTAGTAGCTGCTGTTAATGAGAGAACACATTTTTGTTACCAATTTTATTCTTAATGTCTTTAGAAGTCTTGGTTATAGTCACCAATTGTGGTGACTTGCCACTCTTCAATTTATCCGTGAGTTCCAGCACCTCCCGTTTTTGGTCCCTTAATTTCTAATAGTATCTCATCTCTAGTACCTGCAAATACTAAGTCCAGGATATGTAATTTCCCAACACTCACTGAGGTGAAGAGTGATGCAAAGAAATCTTCTACCTTCTCTTCATTGAGCCTGCCCAAGTCACGGAGAATGCGTCCTGCTGATTTCAGAAAGCAAATCAGTTACACCCAGTTTGAATAGATTCTCCTATGGGACTGGGTATGATTCAGGGGGTTAGTAATAGGTAAGCAGTTCAAATCCAGTCCAGTTTGACAGGGAATAAAACTCAGTGTAGTCTGAAGGCTTTTTGGCCTGTATGAGCTCAGCCCAGTTCCAGTGTTGAGATGTTGTCAGTTGCAGGGGTGGTATTTTTTTCCAGTCTCCACAGCAAGGCAAACCGAATGAGCCATAGAGGCTGAACTGCTCTCTCATCCTAACGCTAGCCCTTACTTACTGGTCAGGGCTGGGGGAGTAGGGCGCTGAAGGCTAATGCTGCGACTGCCGGCTAATGCTGCTGCTGCCCATGCTGTACTGCTTCTGCAGATGGAAGAAGTCTCCAGGGCTCTCAAACCAACTCTAAAAACTAATTTTGTAAAGGAATGTACGTACTGATCACTTCAATGTCCGGGTGTGAAATCCTGGCCCCACTGAAATCAATAGTGAAACTCCCGCTGACTTCAGTGAGGTCAGTAATCTCCTGGAGACCTGTAGAGAAATAGAGTTAGAACTGTAGTTCTGTATTTGACCAGTGCTCTGACCAGTATAACAATCAATATGGGATCCTGCCTCAGGCAGTGGCTGTCGAACAGCTATTGAGTTAGATTTATACCCAGCGGTGAAGTTTCCAAGGCATTTTGAAAGGGTTTTGCACTTGCTCTGAATAGATCTCCAGGCTGAATGGTGTCCCACATCTTCTATCCGCATGAGTAATTTACTGTAATTAATAAGGCGCCATTTACATGCAGTCTGTAACGCTGCTCTGACCTCAGCTGCCACCTGGTTATGAGCTCAAGTATTTCTAAGTTCTACATAAAACCATACTGTGCTGCTGGCCATGACTATTTGCAGGCTAGAGCTGCAGTGTGACCTGCTCTCAGGCCAGAACTGAGAGCCCAACTACATTACATCACATGTTAGTAATTCAAGTGAGAGGCACTGCGGTTCTTTCACTCCCCTCTCCTCCTATTTCTATTACAACCCTGGACTGACTGGGTAGCCTATGGCAAGAAACAGTTATCAAGTGGGTGAGGTATGATGCCTGCATAATATAACTTAAAGCAACTGAAAATGAATCCAAGTTCTGTAGTCAGGAGATTGGAAAGGATAAGACTTGATCAGCTCCTTCTCCCTTCCCATCAATGTGCGTGTGCGCGTGCACACTGTAACAAAGCAGCCTTTGGTGGGACACTACTGAGAGTATCCATTCAGGACAAATTGCTTAGAGCAGGGCAGTCACAGCCCAAGGCTGGGGGTCTTTCACTACTAAGGCACGCCAGACCAGCCAAATAGAGAGGACTTCGGTTTTACCCCCCTGGCTAACCAGAAGTCATACAGGCAATTCCCTCAGACACTCCAGTTTCCCTGTATCACCACCCGCGCCACTCCTTATGGGGATCAATGGTTATGAAAACCAATACCCCAGTAAAAGAAAAAAAAGGTTCTCCCGATCCCAAAGGACCAAGCCCCAGACCCAGATCAATATACCAGTCAGATCTTAACCCACAAATCATGCTGTTGCCAATCCTTTAGAATCTAAAAGTTTATTCATAAAAAGAAAGAAATATAGATGAGTTAAAATTGCTTAAATGGAATCAAATACATACAACAACTGCAAAGTTCTTAGTTTAGGCTTGTTTCAGACTTGATGGGATTACTGCTGATTTAAACCAATCACGTCTCTGGAGTACAAACATCCCAGCTTGGATGGGTTGTTCAGTCCTTTGTTTAGAGCTTCAGTTTCAAGCACAGTTCCTCCAGAGGTCAGAAGCAGGATTGAAGACAAAATGGAGGGGTTTTCAGGGATTTTTATATTCTCTGCCATGTGGAAGGAAACCCCTTTGTTCTTACCGTGGAAAATCACAGCAGCAAGATGGAGTTTGGAGTCACATGGGCAAGTCACATGTCATGATGACTCAGTTTGTAAGTGGCAGCCATTGCTCACATGCTATCTTGAACGTTCCCAGGAAGGCTCCTCAGATGTGGATTGGAGTCTCCCAAGGTCCATTGTCAGTTAAGTGTTTCTTGATAGGACTATTCTGAGTATGTGCCCGTTCTCAAGAAGCTGACCAATGGTTTACTAATGATACTTAGAATCAAACACATTAGATACAAGTACATAGCCAAGATTCATAACTTCAAATAAAAAATTATACAAACATACAGACAGTATACTCATCACCTGCAAATTACAACCTTTTCATAGACCCCTTACTTGACCTCCTTTCTACAAAATTTGGTGCAACGATAGGACCTTGGTTGCAACAATGATCTATATGGTCACAGTTCATGTCAATAACATCTCACACACACACACACGCAATCGGGCTTTTCTCTCATCCCACTTTTATTACAATGTTTAATGTGGTGCAACCTGCATTCACATTGAATCGTATGGCTCTGTACAAATAAGAGGCCAAACTAGGTTAATAGATCTTGAGGCCAGAAGGGACCATTATGATCATTTAGTCTGACCTCTTGTGTAACACCTGTCAGAGACGCTCTCACTAATCTCTATATCAAGTCCACAACTGTGAGCTAGAGCATATCTTTTTAGAGCGGTAACCAGTCAGTTTCAGGGTAACTGCACTTATATTCCCACTCTGTGATCCACCAAGGGCACCCATTTAAAGGTTTCTCTTGGGAAGAGGCCTGTATGTCTCCCCTCTTGACTAGGGTTTTTCCAGGCTGCATGGTTCCCTGCCTTACACTGTGATATTCCCAGCAAGCCAGACTGACTAAACAGGCCAGTATCTGTGCTTTGCTTTCTCCCAAAAGGCTGTGAACCACGTAACTGCCAGCGGCCACAAGTTACCACTCACTTCTTTATAAGCAAGCACATTTATTCTTAAGGTGAAAGCATTACAAAGAAAACATTTTTAAAAAATAAGAAAAGAATCTACGTGCATGCTATAAAGCTTACCAGAGGTCACCCACAACTTCAGCCTCCGGTAGGTGTCAATCCTTCAAAACATGCAACTGGATTTTCCCCTGACTACAAAATCATAACTGTCTCAGATACAGAACCTGAATCCCAGCTGAACGGGTCAGCCATTTCTTTATGCAGTTCTGGCCTTTGGGTCCTAGGAACAGCTAATCCCCAGACCAAGACCCCTCTCAGGCTAAAGCTTCAGAAGGCTGGGTTTTTGCATAATTGAAAATGGGGAATTTTATTAACCTCTCCCTAGGGATTCCCAAGGAAAACTGCTTAACATTTATTGTCCCAAAAGTTAATTCTTATCTAGCACACTTTAAATATAGTCCTTAGAATGCCAAGGTCTCACATCTGCTACATCGCCCCCTAGAGAGGTTCCATACAATCCTGGCCCACAATCACACGCGAACCATTCATTTAATACAATGGACCTCAAAGATACTTAAACTTAATTCAGTAAAGGCCTCCCCAGGATGTTGCAGGATGCTGCCATATCTGCCACAATCCAGTCTTGACTTAAAGATTGCAAGTGATGGAGGATCAATGACATCCCTAGATACATTCTTCCAAAGGTTAATTAACTTTGCGCCTTATTTCTACTCTGAATTTGTCTAGCTTCAGCTTCCCAACCATTGGGCCTCTTATAACTCCTGGGCTAAGACTTTGCATGTCAAGTTTCATATCAGAGCACAGTTTTACACCTAAATCATTCCCAAAACGCTACGAGTTACAGTAACGTGCTAAAACATCTTTACCAGAACCAATAAGTGGCAGCACTGGTCATTCTGAGAAGTCGGACTCCTAAAGAACTATAGGGAGATACCAGTGGAAGGAGAGGGGAAGAGCAACTGTACTACCAATCTTCAGAGGAGGAAAGAGCACTCCTGGCAATTGCCATCTGGTCACTTTAACTTTATCCCTAGCAAAATAATGGAACAAGTATTGGGGGTAAATCTGTGCTCATCTAGAGCTTTACTCAACCAGATCCTAGCCTGCACAAATAGCAGAAATCCTCTCTCAGATCCCAATCCGGGAAGGCACCCCTTGAGCATGTGTGCACTGAACAGGGATGGACTTATTTAACCAAATGCTTATTTTCCTGATTCTCTTCCTCTGTGAGATGCACCTGTGAACTCCCTAGCTGCCATGGTGTGGGGGCAGGGATTAGCAGCTGGTGAGGTCATAGGCATAACATTGAGGGGCTAAGAGAGATGTCCCATAGTGAGGAGAGGTTTCAGAGTAACAGCTGTGTTAGTCTGTATTCGCAAAAAGAAAAGGAGTACTTGTGGCACCTTAGAGACTAACCAATTTATTTGAGCATAAGCTTTCATGCTTTGTGTGTATAAAAGATCTTCTACACTTTCCACAGTATGCATCCGATGAAGTGAGCTGTAGCTCACGAAAGCTTATGCTCAAATAAATTGGTTAGTCTCACAGTTAGGAGAGAGCATCTTTGGCTTGTCACTGGCACTGAGTGTAGGTAATAAGGACAGGAGAACTTAACTGTGGCTACCTGATTTCCGAGGGGTTTAGCAGCTGAGGCAGGAGGTGTAGGCAGCATCTGTTAATGGAGGCAGAAGGCACTTCCTTAAAGCAGCAGGCTGGTGCCACAGATGCACTTTTCATTCCATATAAGGTCTTCCCTGCTTTGCCTCTCTTAAACAGCAGGAAATTAAAAGCAAATCTAAATTCCATCTCCGCACAAGAGCTCTAGTATATTGTAGAATACACACACCCTGCCCTGTCAGTGTAATGCTTCCTCAGAGGTGCTAACTCAGCAAATCTCATTTCCAGGTGTACATCCATATCTTTGACTACAAAGCATTTGCCCAGCCAGAGATGGGAACTCCAGGATCTCAACATCCCCAAATTTAGGAATAGGTTTGTAACATCACCCCCTCCTTCCCAAAAATCCAAATTTCACATCTTGCTTTTGCATCTATGTATTAATTTGACCATAACCTCAGATCATTACATTTGCTTATGGAAAAGGAGGTTCAAAATTTGAATCTGGACCTGAACATCACAGCTCAGAGTCATCTTCAGCTGAGACTGGTTTTCGTGTTAATTTCCAAACTGGAGTTTGTCCATAGGGAGTAATTTTATATTCCTAAATTCCATATCGATACAATGACTCTAAAATGATGAATCTTATAGTTCGTCATCACCGGGGGAGCGAATATTATGTTTAGTCTCTGCTTTTTGCAATCATGCCATGTATTATTCAAAGATATACATTACAGAAAAGCTCTTACAGTTACTGCCTTGGACTCAGACTCAGGAGACCTGAGTTATATTCCCTACTCTGCCACAGATTTTGTGTGTGACCTTGAGCAAATCATTTAGTCTCTTTTAGCCTCAGTTTCCCAACCTATAAAATTGGGATTAATAACTTCCTTTTTGTCTTAGCCATGAAGAGCTTTTAATCTTATATGTGTTCAGTGCCTAGCACAATGGGGCTCCAATCTCATTTGGTGCTTCTAGGCACTACAGTAATGCAAACATTAAATAAAAGGTTTGTTGCTCTCCTGGTTTACTTATGTATATGTCACCCTTCTGAAAATCTGTATTGATAAGGAGGGTGTCTTTTTTTTTTTTTTTTTTTTAATCTTCTGGCCTACTGGGATAAATTCAGGCAGAGGAAAGTGACTTACTTCCACTAAACGAGGGCACACACATACTGCATGCTGAAAAAGCAGCATTTATATGTACATATCCAACCCTACACACAAGGAGCTTCCATATTCTATTCATGCCATGAGTGGGAATCAAACACACAGAAGATGTATGTCGAGGCAACAGCTTTTGCTGGGTGGCTGTATGCACGTAATGTCCCAAAGCACTCCTGTGGCTGTTTGAAATCTCCCAGAATGCCCTTTATCTATGAGCTGAGCAAAGATAGGGCATCGCAACTCAAATATGGATGTATTGAACCATTTGTGCTTAAACCATTTCAGTACAAACAGTTACATTCTCTGGTGTATACCAAGCCAAAAATTCAGGGAAGTCAGAATTAAGCTTGCCATGGAATTCCTAACTCTGTCCTTTTGCTTGCATGCACACAACTGGAGATGGACAACACAATTTAAAGTTTGTGCAGGCCTTTTTCACTTTCCGGGACTGGAAGCAGATACCAAGGTACTATTAAAGAAGTTAAACTCAGGAAACTGAAGCTCATCCAGGTCTGATACAGCAAGTTGATGCATATGCATGTGCCTAATTTCAAGCACATGAGTAGTTCCTTTGGGATGACACCAGCCAGGCATGTCGTTAAATATCATGCTGAACTGGAGGCTTGAATGTGTGGATGCTTATTCAGACTTGAGTTTCCCCCCATAACTAATGGAGTTGCATAGGATCTTTCAGGACATGGTCAGACGTCCTCTGCAGAGTAACACAGAATGCTAGACGTGTATCAGAGATGAGAGGAAAAAGCTGGAGATCCTTTGTAATATATTAGATTATTTGCTGAACAGAAGGCCACATTGCCCAACGTTGTGTGATCATGTAATGAAAGACCCTACTGTAGTGATGGGATAGGCACAAGAGAACATGGTTAAGGCTGTTATGGGAACCTTAACTCTGAACTTCCTGACTCTTGTGTGATTAAAATTTCAAACTTAAACTTGTGTTTGTGCTCTTTGGGCACTATGTTCACTTGGGGAAGGTTGCTTGGGTTTTGGAGTTCTCCCTTCACAAGAGAATTGCACTTGAAAATGTATTTGCCTAAATAAACACGATCAAGTTGCAAACATTGTATGGTCATCCCTTTTTGAACTGGTACAAATACTAAACATTCAGGTACTACAGCCCAAGGATTATGTTAATGATCTAGTATGAAGCAGGTGAGAGAGAAATTCTACAGTCTCAGAAATGTTTATAATTGATACTTTGCCTTAATTGTTAACTCTGTTTTTTCTTCTTATTGGTAATATAGTTTAGTCTGAGGCACGAAACATACCCATGTCCTATTTTAATTGGAGCTTTCCTATACAAGAACTGAGGAGGCTCAGTACTACAGAGATGTTAAAATCAGATGAGATCAGCACAGTCCTGCTCTTCAAAGCATCCATCAGTTACTTTCAGTTGGAACTGTTAGTGTTTTCCATAAAACCCAGTATGCCTCTTTGTATCTGCTGTATTGTTACTGAGTTTACCATGATTTGTAACGCAGTAGTTCCTTGATGCCCCAGCTGAGTTTGTGCTAATGCTGTACAAATATGGCAGGAGACAGCACCTGCCACAAACGGCTTACAATCTAAAAATCTTAACTAGACAAAGTCAGAGGGGGAACAGAGGAATGAAGTAACTTCTGCAAGCTCTCATGGCATAGCAGGGAAAAGAAGTCATTTATCGTGAGTCCCAATCTGGTGCATTATCCACTCGCCCATACTGTTTCCACTTGTGCTAGGAAGCTTAGTATTGTAAATAAATAGTGCAAGTGACATGTTAAAGAAGGTTTCAGAGTAGCAGCCGTGTTAGTCTGTATCTGCAAAAAGAAAAGGAGGACTTGTGGCACCCTAGAGACTAACAAATTTATTTGAGCATAAGCTTTCGTGAGCTACAGCTCACTTCATCCCTGTAGCTCACGAAAGCTTATGCTCAAATAAATTTGTTAGTCTCTGAGGTGCCACAAGTCCTCCTTTTCTTTATGTTAAAGAAGGTTATTGTTGCACGAAAAAGCTGTTGGGTAGAGCTGAAATCCAAGCTCTTTACCATGAACATACAACGGCTCTAAGTTACCAACATCTGTTTCCAGACCTATAACACTCTTCAATGTCATCCGTGTTCAGTGCTAACCACAGATGCTGTTTTCACACCTTGTTATGTTGCTTAGCAGTTAAAAGTACCTGTAAAGGAAAAATATTGGTGGCCAATTTCTTGTGTAAAATACAAGATCCAGAAGCTTCTCTCTAAAGATGATGCCCTGTTTCAACTGGCTCTGCCTTCTCTTCTGCTTGAAAACCTACACTATGCATAACACTAACAGTTTTTTATGTAAAGTGAAACTTCAGGGAATCTTTAGGGAGGGAAGGATAGCTCAGTGGTTTGAGCATTGGCCAGCTAAACCTAGGGTTGTGAGTTCAATCCTTGAGGGAGCCATTTAGGGATCTGGGGCAAAAATTGGGGATTGGTCCTGCTTTGAGCAGGGGGTTGGACTAGATAACCTCCTGAGATCCCTTCCAACTCTGATATTCTATGATTCAGAGGTTCAGCAACCTCCAGAGCTTGCTGGGCTCACAGAGGCATATGGTAGTTGCTCCTGCAGTTGACACACAAGGCCATCAGCCAATGCAATGCAGATTTATTGGGCCAAATTCATCCCTACTGAACTCCACTGAGGCAGACTGAAACCATAGGTTACAGAGGTGTGAACTCTCCCATTCATGGGAGATGGGATGGTAACTCAAAACTTTAAAGGATGACAGGTTTTTAATTTAAATGTTAACTCTTTAATTGTTGAGTCAAAAAAAGAAATTTAGCAAATATAGTGATCTGAATATCATCACAACTAGAGATGGAAAAGGCCAATTGGTCATATTTCTAATCCATCCTCCTTGTTACTGCAGGATTGTTCCCTACAGTCAGGGTTTAAATTCAGTTGGAGTTGTTTGGAGTTCTGGTAACTATTTGCTATCCCCTCTGGAAGTTTCGATAGCATGTTGGGGGTAGGATGGAGGGTTGAGAGGGGAGCTCTGGGAAATACTATATAAGAATTTAAGCTCTGCCTACAGTTGTACTCACCACTAAATTTTGCCCCTAAGTAATTGAAGCTCTCACCACCTTCCTTGTGACTTTTCCACAGTATACGAGATGTTTTTTTCTGCCTGTTTTTTCAGATTGTTTTCCATGGGTTAATTTCATCCTGTTACTCCTGGTTACACTCCAGCATTCTAAGGGGTGCCCTAGGGAAAGAGGAAGCGTGGTGCTGGCAGACAATATGGAAGGGAGGAATGAAGATCAGATACAATTGCAGGGATGGATGTGTGTGGTGATTGGGTAGAGTTCCATTTTCACAAATGCATACCTCTCTTAACTTGGACCTATGGTAATAGATGAGCAGGTTGGCAGGTCATATTAAACTACTGTGCAATGGTTGAAGCAAAATAAAAACTATGGGCTTCATCATCCTTCACAGTAAGGCCCCTTCACATAGCTCTGCCAGTGTAAAAAGGGGCCTTACAGTGGGAGTAAATGTAACTTTCTGCCTGAGTGGTGTAATGGAGCTGTATAATGAGAAACAGGCCCTCTGGTTCTGGATAATATAACAAAAGGGCAAGGACCCTCTATCCTTGGAATTTATAGTTTTTTTTTTTTTTTTCCTGAACCCAGACCAGCCACCCAGCTCATTAGACTCTTAAAGCTGGAATATTTCCAGATGAATAATGGACTAAACTGTGCGGGGAGGGGGAGGCATCAATGGTATGAAAAGAATGAATACTCTGATACAAGCTCTCTGCTATTCTATAACTCTAGTTACATTTCAAGCAAGCTGATGGTTTTATCCCCTTAGCACAGAAACATGTGAAGACATTCACTAGATTCATCTCCACATATTCCCCGTCCCCTAGCCCCACGTGAGAATGTGAACAACTACCAAGAATCTCAGTTGGATAAGAAGACATTATGAAAAATAGTCTGACTGTGACTCATCCAAACTTCATAACTAAGGCCAAACCCCCCATCCCCCACCATAATAACCTCTTGCTAGTTTTGAATGTCACCTCAGTGCTTTTGTCCATGCAACATGCCAGTCGCATGCATTCTTGTTCAAATACTGAGATTTGTGTACGGCAACTTAGGTCTAGGCTAGCGCATGTCACAGGTCAGAAAATCTAATCATCCCTTTCTCCTGAACTTGTAAAGAGAGAATCTCAGCTACTCAGGCAGGGATGGTCAGCTGACTGAATGTGGCAATTACAATAAGCCTGTCAAGAATGCTAGAGGGGGATTGCCTGGTTCAAGTAGTATACTAGAGCTAGGGGGGACTGGAGCATGTGCCTTAGGATCTCTGGGTTCTGCTTCCAGCCCTGATTCTGATTTGCTGAATGACTTTGGGCAAGTAATTTAGCCTTTCCATGCCTCAGTTTCCCTATGCAAAAGGAAACTCATCTTTCTCAGGGCTGTTTTGCAACTTAATTCATATTTGTAAAGCACTTTGGGATCTGTGCATGAAAAGGACATATAGCAATGGGATGGGTAAGCTAAGCAGGTAACAGAAAGGTATGTTATTAAATAAAATACAGTTTATTAAAGACAAATGCTACAAGATTAACCCCTTCGGACCTGATTTTTCCCTCCAAAAAATCCATCGGATCAATTTAGTGTTGCACAACTAAGGATGTGTCACAGTATGCAGTAAGCATGCTCTTCTGTTAAGTTTCTCTAGTTGGGGTAAGCCATATTAGCCATCTGGCTGTATGCTGTTGCATTAGAGCAGCACCAGACTAAAAATCATAGAAATGAGAGAGACACCTCCTGGCTCATCTGCTTTGTTTTCTCTGTTCACCCAGCATCACAACTGCAGGGCTGTTCCATACCATATATTTGTTAGTGCTTTGTCCAGTGTAGTTGTAAATGATGCAATGGACAGGGTTTCGGCTCCTTCCCTTGGGAGATGACTCTATGATTTAACAGTTCACTGTCAGGAAGACCTCTCAATTTCAACCCATTCCTCCTAGTACCACTTTAAATGATTACTCTTTCGCCTTGTTGTTTATACCCTTTAAGGCCCTTCTCTCTGTCTTTTAGGTTACCACGCAGAGGGCCAGATTTTGAACTCCTTACTCACCTGAGTAACCCCCTAGAAATGCTTGAGTGAGTATACTGTGTTCAGCATTACAAGTGGCTCACCATATGGCCCAGAGAAATGACTTTTCCAAGGCCACAAAAGTCAAGAGTGCCTGGCTGCTGCTGCCATGCTCAGAGCACTAGACCATTCTGCCTGTCTAGGATGAGCACTAAACCTTTGAATCAGAAAGATAAAAATATATTAGAGCATCCAAACCTTTTCGTGCTTTTCTGAACCACATCAAAACTCTTGCCCTTCATGCATCCGATGAAGTGAGCTGTAGCTCAGGAAAGCTTATGCTCAAATAAATTTGTTAGTCTCTAAGGTGCCACAAGTACTCCTTTTCTTTTTGCGAATACAGACTAACACGGCCGCTCCTCTGAAACTTGCCCCTTTCAGGATCTCCTGTCAATTGGGCAGCCCTGCATTTGCCTGGGACATAAACCAATGCATTAAATACCTGCAAATGACTGAAGCTCTACAGGCATTTGCTAACCAGATTTGTTGGACTGGCAAACACATTGCCTTGTACTGGATGGTACATTGCCTCAGGTAAAACTAATCTATGATGGGGTACTGTCCACCCCTCCCCAGTTCTCCAATTCCAAACAAGGCTCTTAATGACCCCCGCGCCCTGGCCCAATGGCACAGATAATGCTGGGAGAGCTGTAACTCCAGCAGCTTTCCTCTTGATTAGGCTTTGGCACTGATCCATAATTCAGCCCTTTGTGAACAAACACACAAAGTGGCTGGCTGGCCCAGACTTGGGATTGACAGAGGGTTCACTGTTTGGCTTCCATCAGGAAGAACAAAAATGTGATGAGACAACAGGGGAATCAAATGCCAGAGCCGAGGCGGAGCTGAGACTAAAACAGACATGTCTGGAGCGTTATTGTATCGGAATGACACCACCGGGATTTATTGTCTCTCAGGATATTAAGCAAGAGAAGGGTGAACAGGACCTGTGGATAACATAGTATCCCTGCAGTCAGTTCTTTGCTGGGCCTCTCAGAAGGCAGATCACAGAAAGAACAGCCACTTTCTTCTTTGCTGGGCTACGTGACAACTCTGCCTCCTTAATTCTGGACTGCTCCAAGGACCAGGGAAACCCTCAGCATGAGACCAGCCCTAGGGCCTGCTCTGGAGTTCAGGATACTTTTTGCACTCTGGCATCTCCCTTACCCACCCCCAAATTACCTCCTTTTGCCCCAACTCTGGTATGCCCCTACACTGAGGGCAGCCTGTGCTGGCCCCACAGAATTCTACTTCCTGCAGTGGTTGCAGCCAATTCATACTGCCAGAGTGGCATAAAAGGACCAAGCCAGAATCTGGCCAGCTGTCTCTCTTCCTCTAGCTAGTTAATAATTAATATAAGACACCCTGTACTTCAGCATGGAAAAGGAAGGGTAAAGCAGGGAGGGAGGGGAAGGAACCCAGTGAGGTATTTTAGATAGTGTGGAGCATAAGCTTGGTCTGTCCCTCTTCTTTTTTTCATCTCATAATGTAACAGTAAGGGGTTGGGCAGAATTAGTGGAAAGTAAATGCAGAACAAATCAAAAGGATATAGTCAGCCTGGGGCACTGCTAGGATTGGTCAAAAATTGGGAAGTCTTTTCTCTGAAAATAAAAACGGTCATTTGAAAATTTTCACTGATTTTTTTTTCAGTTAAATAATTTTTTTCTTATTTTCATTTTGTTTTTCCTTCTAAAGGTGGAAAAAAAATAAAAAGAGAGAGAGAAAGGAGGCGAAGGTTGGACTAGATGACCTCCTGAGGTCTCTTCCAACTCTAATATTCTATGATTCTATGAAGGCAAAAAACTGAAAAATTATCAGTTGTCAAATCAAAAAGTAAACTCTTTTTTAGTGACTAACCCAAAACATTTGACCAAAATGAAAAAAATTCCACAAAATGTTTTTCAGTCAACAAGCCATTTTTACAGTTTTAGACATCCAGTTTTGGGTTGTTTTTTTGTTGTTGTTTGGTTTTTTGTCAAAACACTTGATTTGAGCAGCTCTATTTACTGCATCAAAAGGTTATCAATGTTGTGGCTGGATTGTAAAATAGTGCTTCATAATTTCATGACCGTATTGTAGTTATGAAACAACAGAGGCAATCAAATCCTCTGTTTAAGTGCATAAACGGATCACGTACTAGGGTTGACAGGGATTCCCCTTCATCACAAACATGCGCATTACAAACTGACCAGGTGCATTATGGGGATTTTGCCTTCTTCCAAATCATTATGACAGTGTTGACCGCTGCTAGATACTTGATTTGACAGATACTGGGAAAGTCTGTGTTCTTATGGCAATATCTTAAGTGCACAAAAGTGGACAAGGGAGGAAAGGTTGAATCTCTCAATGACAGAGCTCTGTGTCACCAAACTTGAGAGCACCCAAGAAGAAGACACTTTAGTGGAAGCTAACCCACAGCTCCAAGATAAAGTTAAAAGAAACACCAACTTCTGGGTTCACAGTGAAGAACCTATTTAGTCCTTCATCTGGTCCTTGTAATATAAGAGAGCAGGTGTTCTTACTGTCAATGAATATTTCTTGCTCTTGGTGTCCTCTGGATCCAGGAGAAGCTAGAAGTACTAAGTGCTGGACACCATTTTGGGTCTAATAGGGAAGAAGAAGGGCTGCTATCTATACTCTCTCACATCCCTGCAGCTTCCCACTGAAATGAATGGGGGACTTCTGAACACTAGTCTCTTGCTTGTGTTCTAACTCTAGAAGTTGCCTTAGTATGTTCATGAGTGGTTGGTGTGGGAGACCCCTTACTTTCTTCTGGTCAGAGAGGGTGGCAATGGTTAATACAAACAAAATATATTCAAACAAGAACTGGGGGAGAGGGGAAGGCTGGGTCAGGAGAGATGGAGACAAGACTGGCTGAATTAAGAGAAGCAGAGTTGAAGTACTAAGGTCTTGGCTACACTAGGTTGTCTACATTGCCTCCAGTGTCCTAGAAGATCAGTTCAGTTTAGACCTTCGTTTAGGTCACAATACAATCAGTTTTCCAATGCTGTTGTGTGGTTAGTTGCTTGTTTTTAAACATCACCCTTTCTTAATATATATAATATAGATATTATCTGGTTGTAGTTACCTGAACACATTGTTTCAAATTAATTTACTTTTTACATAGCTTTAAATTCAGATACTTTACTTTGTGTAATAAGCTACTGAATTTTTTTCTGTCCGTCTCTCCTTGCTGACTTTAATTGCGTCTAGGACCCACAGTTCCACACGACAGCCCTAGTGTGACTTCCACAGATTGCTCTTGTATGCTTTTCCATTTCCTTCTGCAGTAGCCAAAGTAAACTAGTCAGGGAGGGGGAGCTTAAGAATTATTGGTTTCACAATGCAATGCACAGCAAGGTGCCATCTTGTCATAAGTTTCCTTTATTTTGGTAGTTACATTAGCTCACTAGGTAGGATAGTAAGAACTACTGGAGTCAGTGGATATTGTCAGCATGCTTGTGTGGCAGACACTTTTTGCAGGTAGAACTCACTCTTGGAGTCTGATGTTCTTGGAATTGAACCTGTGGTCAAATTCTTGGACAACATGGGTAGTGCCAAGCCACCAGACTGAAACTGAGTCAAGTAACCGGTAACCAAAAGCCATGACCACCAGACGAGCTTGCCATTGGCCAGTTCCAAAAACCACTCACCGTGGCATTGCCCTTCATGGTCACAAGAGCACTTTACAATTACACAACTAACAGGCAGAGCTTTTATTTTATTATCTCTATATTTAAGTATATTGTAATGAACCTGCTGGCTTATTATTGGATTCCTCTCCATCCCTCTAGAGGTGATCTGGAGGGAAAGGACTGACATCATTCTGAGAGGATCAGGAACGCAGATAGTATCTAGCCCACAGAGGGCAATGTGTTACCTAGACTGAACAGGAAAGGAAGTAGCCAGAAAAGCGAGTAACAAGAGAGTGTGTATGTTAATATGAGGCACCCTGTACTTCAGCTTCCACATTCTTTTGGGTCCTTGGTGTGTTGCACCAAATGAGACTCCTTTTCTCCTTAGTGAGGGTAAGCAGGTCTAAGGGAGTCTAATTCACATCACCTCTGAATTTGGCCCATTCAGTAAACCATGTTCTCTGCCTGAGAATCTCATGAGAAACAAATTGCCATGACTAATAAGTTCCAGCTCAAACTTCACATGAAAATGCGGTGGCTTTTTCCACAACTTAAATCGAAGCAGGGCTAAGCCAACAAAGAGATTACAAACAAACCAAGAGTTTACTTTGCATGATTGCCACAGAGTTTCTGCCAGATACAGTATCCTGTTTTCTCTCCATGCTCCACTTGGAGATCACGTCAAATAAATCTGAATTTCCCAGTTATGTAGATATAAAGCATGCTGCTGCCCTGCGTGTTTGAAATTCTTTGTATTTAGCAAGAAATGGAGGAGCAGGCATTATGCTGAATCAATTCACTGGATCCTTTGAGAAAGGATGTAATTAAACATCCCTAGAATCAGAATTGTGACAAACAAGAAGTTATGGATGGGGGGGTGACAACCCATTGTTTTTTTTTTCCCCTTCATTTTAAAAAAGTTTTTGGATACTTCTCCTCAGTGGCTTGATCCAGTTCCATCTGCTGAGCAACATTTGATGAAGCAAACAACTGAACCATATGTCCATTGCTAGGATAGGAAACAAATCTTCCTAATTGGCAAAGGTTATATCTGAGATCACCTTTGTGATTTTATTGTGTCTTTACATGCCAGGTATATTCACATGGATGTTGGGGTCTGGTACAGCTCTTGGTGCTGTCCTGTTACCGCTTTTCATTTTGGTTATGAGGAGACCAATCCTTAAAGTTGTTAGCACTTGATGAATTGTGTCACAGAGGGCATATCACACATGAGAGGCGTTGCAGAGGATCAGCTGGGCTTCAGCATGTCATCTGTTTTAGCTCTGAGTAGCTCCAGGCCACCAGGGCGGTGTTAGGGTATTTAAGATAAATGTCACTCGGTCCCCAAATAATTGACACGGGGTGATCTGGGGGAACAAACCAAGATGGCCTGAGATCACCTAGTACTGAGCTGGGAAGCAGGGGGAGGGTCTGAGACAAGTGGTTGGGAGGGTGACCTCTTCAAACCTGCTGTTTCAGCTCTGCCCCTCTGTCCCAGGCCAGTAATACTTGTAGGTGCAGGAAATCCCCTCAGGGTGGGACAGCATTCATTTTGACTAGATACAGTTCTTGTGCTCCATGGAGCTCTCACCACCCATGTTCCAGAGTTCTGGTTCCCTTTAATGTGCATCAGCTGGAGATGGCTCTGTGTTGGGGATGGGCTTAAGGGCTTTCCCTGTGAATTTGCTGCAATGGCCTCTGTCATGGGCCTGGGCACTTTGTTCTTTGAGGCAGGCAATTCTATGGTGAATAACCCATGTCCTCCTTATCCCAGTTTTATCCTTATTGGTGGGCTGGAGCTGGGCTGGGTTGTGGCCTCACTGCCCTGGGCCTGTCTCTGCCCCTGCCCCTCACTCCCTGTATTCTCCCTCTTCCATCCCTGCCAATTCCTTCTGGTCTTGTGCACACATTCCCCTCTGCCAGCATGGCAACCCTTTGGAGGGATTCACACAGAGGCCTTCTTAACGCTCCTCAGGAGCTGGCCTAAGTGTTGTGCGGCCCTCATTTCCCCATGGTCTCGGCCTGCACCAGTTCTGCCCATTTGTTTAAAGACTTTCCATTCTTGTGGCCTTAGCTTCATGAGCCCCTTCTGGGATCAGCCATTGAAGTGGCTGTGACAGGTTGCCCCCCCCTCCCCCCCCCGGGGTGCCACCTGATGTACTGGGGTCCCACTGAGCCCGCCTCTTCCACCAGCCTCTCTCACCCTGTCCTGCTGTGCCAAGCCCTCAAGCCTCCTCTAACACGCACACAGGTAGGGACGTGCCCAGCTGCAGAAAGACACAGACACTGAAGCAGAGATGGGGGTCCACCTATCAAGGAAGGGGGAGAGCATATTTGGATGCAGACTGGCTAACCTAGTGAGGAGGGCTTTAAACTAGGTTCAAAGGGGGCAGGCGACCAAAGCCCATAAGTAAGTCAAGAACATGGAGACCTGGGAGAAGGTTTGGAATTTGGAGGGGAGCATGGGCTGTTATAGCAGAGATAAAGGAGAGACAAGACAGAACCAGGGGGTGGGGAATCAAATCAGTATCTTAGATGTCTGTATACGAATGTGAGAAGTATGGGGAATAAGTAGGAAGAACCTGAAATGCTAGTAAATAAACACAACCATGATATAGTTGGCATCACCAAGACACGGTGGGATAATACGCATGACTGGAATATTGGTATAGAAGGGTACAACTTGCTCAGGAAGGACCAGCAGGGAAAAAAGGGAGGAGGTGCTGCTTTAGATATTAAAAATGTATACACTTGGACTGAGATTGAGATGGAAATAGGAGACAGACTTGTTGAAAGTCTCTGGGTAAGGATAAGACGGGTAAAAAACAAGGGTGATGTCATGGTAGGGGTCTACTACAGACCACCTAACCAGGAACAAGTGGTGGATGAGGCTTTTTTTAAACAGCTAACAAAATCACCCAGAGCACAGGATTTGGTGGTGATGGGGGAATTCAACTACCCAGACACCTGTTGGGAAAATAACACACCTAACACACAGGGCACAGATTATCCAGCAAGATTTTGGAATGTATTGGAGACCATTTTTTATTTCAGAAGGTGGAGAAAGCTACTAGGGGAGAGGCTGTTCTAGACTTGATTTTGACACATAGGGAGGAACTGGTTGAGAATTTGAAAGTGGAAGGCAGCTTGGGTGAAAGTGATCAGGAAATGATTCATGATTCAAAGGAATGGTAGGAGGGAGAACAGCAAAATAAAGTAAATAGATTTCAAGAAGGCAGACTTTAGCAAACTCAGGGAATTGGTAGGTAAGATCCCATGGGAAGCAAGTCTAAGGGGAAAAACAATAGAAGACAGATGGCAGTTTTTCAAAGAGACATTATTAAGGGCACAAGAGCAAACTATCCCACCTTGTAGGAAAGATAGGAAGTATGGCAAGAGACCACCCTGGCTTAACCAGAAGATCTTCAAAATGATCTAAAAATCAAAAAAGAGTCCTACAAAAGTGGAAACTAGGTCAAATGACAAAGGATGAATATAAACAAATAACACAAGTATGCAGGGACAAAATTAGAAAGGCCAAGGCACAAAACAAGATCAAACTAACTAGAGACATAAAGGGTAACTAGAAAATGTTCTACAAATACATAAGAAGCAAGAGGAAGACCAAGGACAGGGTAGGCCCATTAGTCAACGAGGGGGAGAAATAATAGAAAATGTGGAAATGGCAGAGGTGCTTAATGACTTCTTTGTTTCGGTTTTCACGAAGAAGGTTGGTGGTGATTGGACATCTCACGTAGTGAATGCCAGTGAAAATGAGGTAGGATCAGAAGAGGCTAAAATAGGGAAAGAACAAGTTAAAAATTACTTGGACAAATTAGATGTCTTCAAGTTACCAGGGCCTGATGAAATGCATCCTAGAATACTCAAGGAGCTGACTGCGGAGATATCTGAGCCATTAGTATTTATCTTTGAGAAGTCATGAAAGATGGGAGAGATTCCAGAAGCCTGGAAAACGGCAAATATAGTGCCAATCTATAAAAATGAAAATAAGGACAACCCAGGGAATTACAGACCAGTCAGCTTAACTTTTGTACCCAGAAAGATAAGGAAGCAAATAATTAAGCAATTAATTTGCAAACATCTGTAAGATAAAAAGGTGATAAGTAACAGTCAGCATGGATTTGTCAAAACAAATTGTGTCAAACCAACCTGATAGCTTTCTTTGACAGGGTAACCAGCCTTGTGGATGTGGGGGAAGCAGTAGACATAGTATATCTAGACTTTAGTAAAGCTTTTGATACTGTCTCGCATGACCTTCTCATAAATAAACTAAGGAAATACAACCTAGATGGAGCTAGTGTAAGGTGGGTGCACAACTGGTTGGAAAACCATTCCCAGAGAGTAGTTATCAGTGGTTCACAGTCATGCTGGAAGGGCATAAAGAGTGGGGTCCCCCAGGGATCAGTTCTGGGTCCAGTTCTGCTCAATATCTTCATCAATGATTTAGATAATGGCATAGAGAATACACTTATAAAGTTTCTGGATGATATCAAGCTGGGAGGGGTTGCAAGTGCTTTGGAGGATAGGATTAAAATTCAAAATGATCTGGACAAACTGGAGAAATGGTTGGAAGTAAATAGGATGAAATTCAATAAGGACAAATGCAAAGTACTCCATTTAGGAAGGAACAATCAGTTGCACACATACAAAATGGGAAATGACTGCCTAGGAAGGAGTACTGCAGAAAGGGATCTGGGGGTCATAGTGAATCACAAGCTAAATATGAGTCAACAGTGTAACTGTTGCAAAAAAAAAAATCGAACATTGTTCTGGGATGTCTTAGCAGGAGTGTTGTAAGCAAGAGAAGTAATTACATGAGAAGTAATTCTTCCACTCTATTCTGCTCTGATTAGGCCTCAACTGGAATATTGTGTCCAGTTCTGGGCGCCACATTTCAGAAAAGATATGGACAAATTGGAGAGAGTCCAGAGAGGAGTGACAAAAATGATTAAAGGTCTAGAAAACATGTGAGGGAAGATTGAAAAAATTGGGTTTGTTTTGTCTGGAAAAGAGAAGAGTGAGAGGGGACATAACAGTTTTCAAGTATGTAAAAAAAGGTTGTTACAAGGAGGAGGAAGAAAAATTGTTTTTCTTAACCTCTGAGGCTAGGACAAGAAGCAATGGGCTTAAATTGCAGCAAGGGCGGTTTAGGTTGGACATTAGGAAAAACTTCCTGTCAGGGTAGTTAAACTCTGGAATAAGTTGCCCAGGGAGGTTGTGGAATCTCCATCATTGGAGATTTTTAAGGGCAGGTTAGACAAACACCTGTCAGGGATGGTCTAGATAATTAGTCCTGCCCCAAGTGCAGGGGACTGGACTAGATGGCCTCTCGAGGTCCCTTCCAGTTCTGTGATTTCTATGAAATCAGCTCTGCATGGGAAAAATCATCTAGGGGATTGCCCAGTACTCCAGGACAGTGCATATTTGCAGCAAGAAAAAAGGATTCACAAAGATGATAAATAACAGCGAGAGCTCTGGAAAAACGCACTGCGCATTAGAAAACCCAGATAAAGCAGGTCTTGCCCTGATGAGTTCACAGACAACATAGCACAAGACACCCCCCAGAGTGAATTTCAGCTTCTCTGTGAGCTGTGGATGCTGGGCAGACTTTCCAAACTGCCCTGAGGGGCTTGAGACCTTGGCTAATAGGCTCTAGACTCTCGCTACAGCGCTCTGCACCTCTCTCTTTCCCATGGGATGGGGATGCTTGTGCACTCTGAGACCTGTGGAAAGAAATTGAATTAGTCTAGCAAAATTGTACATTGGAGAGTAGGTGTTGGCTCTGCCTCCTCTGCCCCTAGCCTGCCCCTGATGAGTAGGGCCATGGAAGACAATAGTAGAAAGATAGTGATGTCCCAGTGAGGCCATCACCATCGTGATAGTCACTTTGATTTGCTATTACCCATGAAGTTGTGGCATTTGTGTTGCTCCTTCTGCCCTGATATACTGTTAGTTGTTGTGGAAGTTTGGTTTATTCATCTGAGTCCTTTTCCTTCTGTTTACACCTGGAGCCTTTGGGTTTCATTCAAGGGAATGAATTTCCATAACTGAATCCCAGTACAGCCAGAGAGAACCCCTTTTACCAAATTGTATAAATTTTAATCTCTATCCATGATGATCTGCAGTAAGCAGTATTTAAATACATCAATAAAGCAAAAAAAAAAAAATACAAGAGGAAAAAACTGGAAGGAAAGCAGCAGAGTGGGAAAACTTTTGAGAAGGAGCTAGAGGTATAAATAGTAAAAAGGAAGAGCGAGAACTTTTGATAAAGAGTCATAGGGAACAGGTCACCTTGTCTGATCTCTGCCTATTAACAATGCCCTTTGTGCTAAAATCTTTTTCTCACCTGTCCACAATTCTCTGTGCTGATGGAATCCCTTGTGCTAGTTTATTCCAATCACCAATCTTGCTTGCTGTTAATACAGTTCAGCTGGTGCCTCAGTTCTGTGTCGCCTCCTTGGGCTTTTGGCCATTGTCCTACCGCCCCACAACACTGTGAATACTTCCTGTTCTCTTTAAGTGTCTATCAGGGAACAGAATAAACGCTCATTGTGTCCCTTAGCTTCCTAAGCCTTTTCTCTGCTACCTTACATAGATTTTTAGGACTCTTGTAATTACTCAGGTTTCGCTTTTTCTCTCAAGCCGACTCTTTTCAGCCTGTCTCGGGCTAAGCTGGCTGCGGAGGGGCTGGAACCAAATTCCCTGATCTAAGGAACCCCTACCCCAACTTTGGACCAATTTGAAATACATACAAGGATCTGGATCCTAATTTCAGAGCTGTCCTCAACTCTCTCTGCCCTTCCCTCACCCATACCTATAATGGATCCGCCCATAACTCAGGATACAGATGCTCCCAGGGGTTATGAAATCTGGATCTGAATTTAGTGCCTCAGCCCTGTGTCTGGTGTTTATTATGGACGCATCAGTCAGCAAGATCTCAGCAAGACTAGGGAATTCCTCTTTCTCAGGCAGAGGGAGTGAGCCCAGGACAGCTGCGAAATGGACAGCCATCCCTACTAACCCCTCCTAAGGACAGTCCAGAGATTAATTGCACTTACCTACTGACAGATCCAAATACTTTGCTGATGGTCCCCAGGGCCCTGCTCTATTATCACTGTGTTGACATGAGACGGGCTTGAATCAAAACCTTGGATCCCAACATCCCCAACCTTTGGGGGGAAATGAGGTCAAAATCCACATCAAGGTTTGAATCCTTGGTTCAAGCCCAGCTCTAACAGTGACAGAGCCTGGCTAGGAAAGCCGTGGAAGAACTGAGGCTGACGGGCAGGGACTGACTGGATGACTTCTGGAGAGATGAGCTCATCAGCATTGCAATTTCCAATGGTGATCTCACATGCTCTGATCTGCTCCTGACCAATGAGATCGCTGGATTTCAACTGATCTCACAACCTTTGTCTCAGCCCCATTCTCTGCACCTAGTTGACGTTCATCCCAATGGGTCGGATTCTGCCCTGTATCTTCTGGTTTCATTACAAGGAATTTAATTTTATGTAAGGATGCTAACAGCCTTTTAATTTCAGTCGCTGTAGCCACCCTGCTGTGCTGACTTAGGAAAAACCAGTCATTGCTGGCCTGGACAATATTCAGAAATTAAGGAAGATGCTAGAGCTTAAATATTAGTACAGTTTATAATTACATTTCCCCTCATATTTTGGAGATGGCCCTTTGTCTGTGAAATGAGACTCCTCCCAAAACACTCTCCTGCCCTTATACTAGGGGCTCACACTGCATCCAGTTCCTGCTGAGCTGGTGTCCTGATTATGGGCTTTTTAGCAAACTGTATTCTAGTCTCTCTTTTCTTTTAGTGTAAGGAAACTAGGGCATCTTGGCAAATGCATGTGAGAACCAACTGAGAATGCCTTTCCTAAATCACAGCCATTGGGATTTCAACAGACCTGGAAACAACCAAACTCGGAAACAGTTTTTGGACTCTGGTTTATTTCAATGCAGGTAACAGGCAGGGTAAGTGGTTTTTTACCCACTAAAGCTTATGCCCAAATAAATCTATTGGTCTTTAAGCTGCCACCGGACTCCTTGTTGTTTAAGCAGGCTCTGTGTTTTAAATTAGTAATCAGGGAGGGTAGCTTCGAGAACTGTCAGTGTGCTAATGGAGTCTATCTTCTCTGGAGTCTTGCTGTTAAAATCTCTCTTCTGTCATTGATTCAAATCCATCTAAGGTTGGTTGTTACCAGTGGGTTCTTACCACCTGATGGCAGATTGGTGGTTTCTGTGCATTTTCCAGAGGACAGCTGTCCATATTACAGAAATCATCACTGCAATGGGCTTTAATTGCTCTTTGTGTCAGTCCTAGCAAAGGTCCTGGGCCTATCATGGGGACTGAAATGACCTCATACCCGTAGAGGTGATTCACTTAGGTGAAGTTTGAGGCACACGAATGGGACAACATGGGTGGAGCTTATGTTATGTAGATAGAGACCTTCAGTTTCTAGGTCTGTTCCACAAGCACTAAGCCCCATGAAAAGTGCCTCCTTCTCCAGACTAGAATGCCACATTCAGGAGCTTAAGCCATGGCCTTTGACGGTTGCAGTGTGTTTTATGAGCTTACACTTCCTGCAGTGGTGAGCAGCCCTGCTGGTGAAAAGAGTTATGGGATCTCACAGTTCGTAAGCGTGGAGCACTTGCAATAACATCATAAATATTTCATTCTACATTGCACTTAAAGTTACCAACACCCTTCATATAGAAATGTCATTAATTCCCAGCCACTGGGGCAGGAGAGCTTGTCTGGCAACTGGCTGGTCCCATTATTGGAAGGCGCTTTCCCTTCTGAAATTCAAGTAGTGAGCGGGTCATAAAACGGGCCCCCTGGTTTTCCTTTTAAGCACAAGAAGATTATTATCACTAGTTCTTTCCTGGCAAGTTCTAGAATGCCTCCCATTTGCTTTCCTGCCACTTTTGTTTACCTTAGGGCTGAATAAGTCCTCTTCTTTATTAGGCCACAGAAAGGTGAGCGATGTCTCATTCTGACATTGCCATTTCCTCAACTTGTTGCTGGATGAAGGCTGGCATCGGTTTGCTGCCAATTTGTTCATTGATGCTACCTAAGTAGGGCTAAAGCATCAGCAAAACACCATTAAAGGTCATGAGTATTTTTCCCTTGCAAGGCAATGACTCTCTATACTCTCAAGAGCCCCAGAAAGCTTGCTTAATCCTGTGTAAATGTGTGTTTAGTAAGAAGTGTGCGTCTAATTTGTTGTTAACTGGTCAGCTAATGCAAGAAAAAAGCTGAAATATGTTTCTGTCCTGAACAATGAGTAAGATTCTACCCACTGCTAAGGCTATTTAGATAAATCTATTAAAAACAAGCAAAAGTCTTGTGTTTTCAGTTGATCTGAACAAAGATCAGATGCTGGTCTTAATCTTTAATGCCTTTGATAGGCTGTCTGAGACAACCTCTACCCCTGTGCTCTGGCAGGGAAGGTACAGTCAACAGTGAAACCCTGTCTGACAATCCCTAGGATGAAACTGCCTTTACTCTGGCAAGGTTCCCATGGAAACAAATTAAACTGAGCCCTGATCCACACTACACAGTTAAGTCAACATTGACCTAACTCTGTAAGTGTCTACACTAAAACGTAGCTCCCACCGATGTAACTCATGCACTACACCAACTTCATAAATCCACCTCCACAAGAGGCGTAGCGTTTGGGTCGATGTAGTTAGGTCGACACAGTAAAAGTGTAGACACTGTGTTGCTTACATTGACTGTTGCTGCCTTTCAGAAGGCATCCTGCAATGCCCCACGCTGGCAGTTAAATCAGTGCAAGCGCTCCTGGTCAGGACGCACATCGCCGACACAAGGAGAGCAGTGTGGATGTGTGCAAAAGTGATTTAATTACTGTGGTGGCTGTATGTTGATGTAACTTAGGTTGACTTAATTTTGTATTGTACACTTGAGTCAATGAATCAATGAAACTGAAGTCAATGTGAGTCTTGCCTAAGAGGGGCTTGGAGGATTTGGCCTTCTGTTAATAATGTACAACACATATAATCAAAGGTCCTTGGGTAACCTTGACAGCAGACTTCCAAGCCTGCTGGGTCTGCTCCTTCAGTTATGCAGAGTTTACAGGCTTCAGCAAGGCCTATAGGCTTCATAGCTACAAATCCTACTTCATGTAAGAGTTCCACCTGACTGAGCTGTGAGAGTCTCAGTTCCTAAATTCTGCAAAGCTAGAATTCTGGTCCTGCAGAGCACCCAAACTCCACTGATGTCCCTTGTGCAGTTAATTCTTCTGGCTCTTCAAAACTCAACGGGACCAAAGCTCTAGTGAAACCTGAGGGAATATATCAACCCTTCAGCTTTGCTGCATGGAGATTTGGTAATCAAGGTTTGACTGATTCCATATTTATTCTCTCACACGGTCTTCTAGATCCAGCAGGTTCAGTTTGAGTATAACATTGTTTCTTTGTTTATTTTCCCCCTAATCACCAGCATTGCAAACTCCCTCTGGGATCTGATAATCCGGCTGGACTCTTTCTACCTCTTCCCATACATCACCAATAAGAAATCTCCTGCTGGAAATGAAATGGCAATTGTTTTGACAATGCTCATTGCAAAATAGACTCTTGCTTGCTTCCCCATAATGCAGGGTTCAAACTAGTTGGTCAGTAAAGGAGCAGTCAGGCCTTGAACCATAAAGGGTGAAGATATCTGTGCATAGGGTCAGCATAAGGCCTATGTTTTGAGAGCTTGAGTGGGACTTCATTGGTGCACAGGGGGAGCAGGAATATAAAGTACCATTTTACACCATCACTTGTATTTCATTGTACAAAAGTCAGTAAAATCAGAGTAATGTTTCCCATGGCAACCTTAGGTTCTCTCCCTTGTATGTTTACCTCCCACATTGCAACCTGAATGTTCCATTCCCATAGTTTTCTGCTTGTAATCAAGCATTCTTCTTGCCTGTTTTCATAGCTTTGTTATCACATAATACAAAAGGATCTTCCTCAATTTTTGTTTATCATCATCTCATAGAATCATAGAAATGTAGGGCTGGAAGGGACCTTGAAAAGTCAAGACCAACCCCATGAACTGAGGCAGGACCAAGTAAAACCTAGACCATTCCTGACAGGTGTTTGTCCAATCTGTTCTTTAAAAACCTCCAGTGACGGGGATTCCACAGCCTCCCTTGGAAGCTTATTCCAGAGTTTAACTACCTCTTATATCTAGCTAGATGCAAGTAATTTGTGTTTGTAAATTGATTCCTAGGTGTTTCCTGTAGCTTTGAGCCCACGAACTACAATTCCCAGGAGTCCAGTTGCACCTTAAAGACTAACAGATTTATTTAGGCAAAAGCTTTCGTGGGTAAAAAACCCACTTCTTCAGATGCATGGAGTGAAAATTACAGATGCAGGCATAAATATACTGACACATGAAGAGAAGGGAGTTACCTTACAAGTGGAGAACCAATGTTGACAAGACCAATTCAGTCAGGGTGGATATGGTCCACTCTTAATAATTAATGAGGAGGTGTCAATACAAAGAGAGGGAAAATTGCTTTTGTAGTGAACCACCAGACTTCTCATTGTTTTTGTGGATACAGACTAACACGGCTACCCCTCTGATACAATTCCCAGGATGCACTGGAGGGAGGAGAAGTGAAGGAAGAATGTAAACTCTGTGAAAGAGTGAGGGGAATAAACCTTACCTTTGCTGTTATCAAGCTTCCCAAGTCTTCCTCAAACGGGTTCAGGTGCAAAATTACCCTTATAGTTAGAGCAGATTTTAGGAAAAACTTTCTACCTCTCCCTTACTGCAGATGAGGCCCATTACTTCTTGTCCTACCTTCAGTGGACATGGAAAACAATTGATCCCTGTCTTCTTTATAAGAGCCCTTAGCGTATTTGAAGATTGTTATCAGGTTAGGGATGGTCTAGACAATATTGAGTCTTGTCTCAGTGCAGTTAGATTGGATGACCTACTGAGGTCACTTCCAGTCCTATATTTCTATAATTCTATACAGATCTATTTGGGAAAGCCATTATATTAACATTGGTGTGGAAGAAATGGAATTTTCATATGAAATTAGAAGAGACCAGTTGGTGCATTAATTGTAACCATTACACATGTGCAAATATATTTCAAATTGTTCTGCTTTACTAGTAAACTGGAACTCTTCCATATTTCTATAAGTTTTCTTTTTAACTAGAAAATCCCTTCACTGCTTCTTTGCTGTTGTTTTTTACTTTTTTACAGCACCATCCTCATCACCTTTGTTCTTGTTTTGTCTCCATGCACAGAACATATTGCATGTCTCCTCTGCCATTCTGTGTTGTCAAATACAAAATGGCTGCCTATGTCTTGAACAGCAGAGTCCTCTAAGATTTAAAAGTTCAATAAACAAAACACATAGTGTTGTCGCTACATACACTGCAGTTTGTCTAGCATGAATTCAGAATGATGAGCTCAAACCAAACTCCCAATTCCAAATAGCCCTGAATGTTGGGGAAAACTTACAGCTCAGGCCAATCCCTAGAATTTAGCTGTAATATAAACAAGTGTTATTTTTATTACTGAATATTGCTATCCTTAATACGTGATCGTTCAAACACTAGCTGTGAGGCATTTTCCCTGACCCTGCCAACTGAGTCTTGCTTAAAAATAAGGAAATGGATTTCTTGAAGGGGAGGAAGCAGTTGGCCCACTGACACTCAATAGATTACACTGGAACTAAATCTGCTATCCTGGAAGAGGGGGCAGCCTGCAAAAATTAGGTCAAGGAACCTCCCAGTTGCTGCTGACCTGATCAGACCCAGAAAACCAATGATAAATAAACCACAAGGCCAGTTTTAGCCTAAAGGAAAATATTTTTCAATGGTGGTGCCTGGGATATAGGCTGGAAAATGCAAAATATGTTAGGCTCATTCTAAAAGAAAAAGTGTACATTTTAAAATGGCTTTACTAATGGTGGGGCTGACCAAAAAGTCTGACTCATATCATAGCCCTCCCTCCCCCTCCAAAAAAAAAAAAAAAATTGTGGGGATGTATATATCTGGCCTTTGCACTACAATCTGATCTCTAGTCCTATGGATGTGTGAAACATCCCCACACCAGTGCAATAACCACCACTGCTCTCCCAAATCCGGTAGGGTCAGTGCACAGGGTGATGCAGCTGCTGCTGACAATTCATCATAGCAGAGGGTAAAATATATTTTTTCTTTAAAAAAAATAACGTGCTAAATAAGGTGGATTTTTAAAATTTAATGTTAAGGAATTTTTCTTCTGGCTTTGAAGAAGCACAGCTTCCCTATCCCAGCCTCTGCCAGATTTCACAGAACTTTCTGTAAATGCATCCATTAAGTGTTTATTCAGGCTATAGTCAGCTCTTTATATCCTCTTCCTGTAGCAACAGCAAAATATCCTTTACTGGAGGTCCAATCTGAAGTCCTTTGCACTCAATAGAAAGTCTCCCATTAATTCCAGTGGACTTTGGCTCAGACCCTGAGAGCTGATATATTGACAGTACACCAACAAACATTACTTTAGTCTGGTGAAACGCAGCTGAAGGTTCTATCTCATTTGTATGCCTTAATTTGCTTTCCTTTCAAAAGCAGGAAAGGACACCATGCATGCTTAAAATCAAACAAGCTATTAATAACAATAACATTGCATCAATGTGGCTGTGTTAAGGGGACAGGATTTTTATTACACAAATGTCAGCAAAGTCAGAATTATGATTCCCCTAGGAACTTGTGAAAGTCACCATTTTGACTTTGAGGAGTATTAAACCACTCATCAGTTAGGACAAGCCATCTATGGCTAGCTTGTCTGCTTTCATGCATTTCTCCATAGGAGGGGAATATACACCCTATAAATGGGCTGGCTAATTGGTTTTTTAAGACAACCACTCCTGACATTTTTATTATTCAGATCCCTCAGAAATAGTCACCACATCATTCCTCAGAGGCCCTTCAGCAAGGACAACACTGAAACCAGAAGTTTTTGATGACCACTAAGGCATAATCAGAGAACAAGACATTATGGGTAATTATATGTCTAATACAATGATGGCTGAAAAGCTGACTTCCTGGCAAAATTTAGCTAAACACTTTTAAAAAAAAAGCAGTTCACTTGCCATTTTCTTTCATGAAAGCACAAGTTTGTTTGGGTTTTTTTTAGAGCTTGTATAATTTGTGGGTTTGAGTGAATTTTTAAAAAAAATCTGAACACAGTGGTATGTTGCTAAGCTGTACTCTTATAGACTGCCCAGTGTAATGGTGGCCTCTGCTAACATCTCAGCAAAGATTTAATGGCAGATGCTGTGATCCCTAGACAGGAAAGCACTTAAGCACATGCATAAGTATGTGCTCCAAGTTAAGCACAAGCTTTCAGTGCTTTCCTGAATAGGGATGTACTTAAGGATGTGTGTAAGTTCTTTGGTGAATCAGGGCCAGAGTTCTGTAGTGAGGCCTCATGTTTCACTTTTATGAGCTCCAGAACATTTACTAACCTTTTCAGAAGTATTATATCTAAAGGATTTATATGGCCCCCATCACTGAAGTGTCTGAGCACCTCACAGTCTTTAATGCATTTACCCTCAAAACTGCCCTAAGAGGGAGGTAAATGTTATTACCCCCATTTCATAGATGGGGAACTGAGGCACAAAGAAAGTAAGCTACTTGGTCAAGGTCACAGAGGAAGTCTGTGGCAGAGCAGGGAATTGATCCCAGGTCCTAGGCTTGTGCCTCAACCACTGGACCAGGGGTAGGCAACCTATGGCACATGAGCTGATTTTCAGTGGCACTCACACTGCCCGGGTCCTGGCCACTGGTTGGGGGGCTCTGCATTTTAATTTAATTTTAAATGAAGCTTCTTAAACATTTTAAAAACCTTATTTACTTTACATACAACAATAGTTTAGTTATATATTATAGACTTATAGAAAAAGACCTTCTAAAAACGTTAAAATGTATTACTGGCACGTGAAACCATAAATTAGAGTGAATAAATGAAGACTCGGCAAACCACTTCTGAAAGGTTGCCAACCCCTGCACTGGACCATATTTCTGCTAATAAAGTAACTGCAACGGTCAAAGGACCAAAGTTCATTTTGTGATGAGTGAACCTTACTTTTATTCTTCTGTGTTCGTTCATATATTCAATACTTTGAAAGATTTGGTCATTTACACTGAGTCTCCCAGTCAGTGTGAATTAGTGAAATTTTACTGTAGTACATTTTTTTGTCAGGGAGCTTTTATTATAAACAGACAAGAAGTTAAGTAACTTACATGGCACACTGTATTTCCATAGTCAGCTTCTGCCTCAAGGTTAAAGCCTTGCAGCAAATGAATTATGCTCTAAGGACCCAGTTTTACGTTCCTTACTGAGGTAAAACTCCTCCCAAAGTCAGCAGCTTTAATAGAATCTGTCAGATTCAGAATGGAAGCATGAGTATTGAAGTAATCTGTACTGAGATTCTATCCCACAGCAAAATCAAGCATTTTGGTTTTAATCAGTTTGTCAAACACTTTCTCAGGGGATTCTTGGTCCTCATAAAGTACAATAGCTTAGGGAGAAAGATATGGTGTGCAGAGTATTGGAATGATGCCTCTGATCCTTTGGGCTCCACAATGTTTTTAACTGATGTGAACAAAAATGTTTCTCATCTGTTAACTCCGAGACAGCCAAATGATTACATTCAAACTTTCCAAAGAAAAGATTTGCGTCTGAGAGGAGGCCAAGCATCAGAAGCTGCTGCCCAGAAGGGATTTCATTTTTGATGGGAAGAGAGAAAGTTATAGACTATTGCCGCGAATGGAAATTCCATCTCAACTTTATCTGCAGCATCATGCTTTTGCAGTGCTGTCATGACCTCCACTCCTGTTAAAGAAGCAATATAGGAGCAGCAAGGGGCAAACCTCTGTAACTCAACGAACTATTTAAACAAAAACATGTTGAACCCTACGTCGAGAAAAACATAATCTAGTAAGAACACCTACTAAGCAGATGGCGTTGAGGAAGGTCGTGGTAAGCAAGAGTTCTCAAACCCAGAGCCTGTTCAATCCAAAGAATATGTACATTGTTATTTGCTAGGTTTATACTTCTTTTATTAGGTCTGAAAAACAGTGTGACAGAACAAGATGTTCTGCCAGTGGTGAATGCTGGTTAGCATCTATCAAATGACTATGAATAGTTGATTATCAACAGGTTTCTTTGGCTTTCAACTCTTGGCCAAGTGCGATGTAGTTTTCTGTATTTCTGTAGTTAACAAGATTTCAACTTTTTTTTTAAAAGTGTCATTTTTGGAGGCTAAGCTTGGAATTCCATGGAGTTTTCATCATTTAAAAGGACTTTTATATAGCTGCAGTTTCTGCGGAGTCCTGTCAGAATGGGGGGAGGGATAGCTCAGTGGTTTGAGCATTGGCCTGCTTAAACCCAGGGTTGTGAGCTCAATCCTTGAGGGGGCCATTTAGTGATCTGGGGCAAAAAAATAAATAAAAATTGGGGTTGGTCCTGCTTTGAGCAGGGGGTTGGACAAGATGACCTCCTGAGGTCCCTTCCAACCCTGAGATTCTATGAAGTACCTTCAGAACAACTTAGCACTGGAGTGAGAGGAGACGTTGCTTCTGATTAAAGTTGTGGAGAGACACAAATGGCAAAACATGGATGTCCCACTCTTGATCTTATTTTGAGACACACACACACACCCCCCAGACAGTCTTCCTCAGAATAACACTAGCAGATCATTTAAAGTGCATAGGATGGCCTCCCTCTTCTGTATACTTTAGTATGTTTCATGGGAGAAGGAATTTCTTGGGGGATGGACATGAGATGATCATCCAAGCTGCTAATATGTTGCACTTCTATGGCACCTTTAATGTTTGTATGGCTTGTATTCCATCTCTGAGAGTAGGAGAGCCTCTGGGAGAAAGTAGGATTTGTTGGGAAAGGGTTTGGATGATGCTGTCCAGATTGCAGACATCTTCATTCTCCTGATGCTGTCTTCAGGGGCCTTCATCTAAATTCAGCTTCATGATCTTATACTCTGGCTGATGGTGTAAGGAGCAGAAAGAGCCCAGAGAGACTTTTCAAATCCCAGCTGGAGTTTCCAGAACTATGTGTTAGAAAAATCAACTTTGGTCTTGTGGACCTAACAAATCTAGTGTGGATCACAGACAGAGAATAAATTTGGACCCTCCCAATGTCATTTGTACAAGTTTCTTTTCTATCTGTAACTGCAAAGAAACACTATTCTCTCAGACTGAATTGCTGCCCTGAGAATGCTACTGGGGTCGGACAAGTATTACCTCAGTGTGCATTCAGACATTATTAAAACAAATTACTCTATCGCAGCACAACTAAAGCCCATTCATTCATTCATAATGGTGGAGGACTGGGCAATGTCCCTGAGGGATGCTGGAAAGAATTGCTCTTTTGTAAGCTCCCACACTAAGTTATTTAAAGTTGATTTATTTTGCTAATATCACATAAACACTCCCAGGAGAAGATAAAAACAAACAGATCAATGCTGATTTCGCCTTCAGGCTATTTCCTGAGACAAGGCAGTAAGCACTGGGTATAGAACTTGCTGCTATAGAAAGATATGGCTGTGTCTGTGGGGTAGTCAGTTCCCTTGTGCCTCACAGAATTTGTGCGCTGAACATCTTAAACTACGGTGTGTTTGTGCTGCACGATTTGGCCCAGGTTTTCCAGACTGACTGACCTGCACGTGGCACAAGTGCAGAGGGGCATGAGAGCAAATGTGGCTTCAAGCCACCTTTGTGGCTCCCCAGGGCTAGTGCGGGCCTGGTGCTAGCCCATTCCCTGCCTTAAGACAGAGTCGTCTGAAAACCGCTGTCTTTTCCATTGGCTGCCAAAGTACCCTATGCCTCCAGCAACTGAGCGTCATCACTGTATAGAGATAACCAAACCATGCTCTACACCTGGGAGAAGACGGGCTCAAGCCCACAACATAAGGATCTGAACTAGGTTTTGATTAGGTCTATTATAGAGGTTGGTGCCAGCTACAAAATTTGGATCCACATTCAGATTCTGAAAACATTGCCAGCTCCCCAAAGGGGTTTCTGTTCTAGGGTTTTATCTTCTGTCCCAGAATCTATTTTATGGTGCATGGGCTGTACCAACACCCGCATATTATAAGATTCTGCAGACTCTAAACTTCATTCCAGCGGCATTAGCGGACAATGGAGTTTACTTTTGAGAGGAGAGGTGATGCATGTGGCCATTGAGTGTAGAACTCTAGCTGTACAGTACTAGCCTGAGGCACGTGCAGAGAATTAGCAGCTAAGTGAAAGGTCCAGAGGAGCTTTTAGAATGGCTCAGACTGGCTGGTGAGCACCGCACTCTCAGCATTCCCACTGCTGCTCCAAAAGGGAGAGGCCTGGTGTGAATGCCTTCAAACTAATCATGCTTCCAAGCTGGCTGCCTGTGCCCCACTGGACATATTAATTAATTGAACAACCAATCTAGTACTGCAGTGACTGCTACACTTATATTAATATTAGCAGTATTTGTACTATCCTAGTGCCTAGAAGCCCCAGTCATGAAGCCGGATCCCATTGTGCTAGATACTGCTCTGCTCTTGCACTGGGAGTCGTAGAGGCTTTGGGCACACTCTTCTGTCCCCCATCCCAGTGAATCAGTTCATGGGCAGCTCTAGCTTTTGCTCTAAACGATTAGTTCTATGCCTGCCAGAAACTCAGCTACTGATCCTAATAGTGTCCTGGTGAAGTAGATCCTTGAGATTTTGCTGCTTGCCTCTGACCTACTCAACAAGTACATTCAGAGAGGCTCACACAGGAACAGCAACTGTCTGACTGGAGACATAGGGGGCAGACTGCTCAAAGCAGCTCAAAACTAAATGATTCCCTAATAAAAAAAAAACACAATCCGGGGACTTTTTTTTTTTTTTTTTTTTTTTTAATGTTACTGGCCCCTTGACACTTTGTGAACAAAGGAGACTTCCTCAGCCCCTCAATGAAATGAGCCATCCGGGGATATTAATCCTACCAAGTTTCGGAGTAGCAGCCGTGTTAGTCTGTATTCACAAAAAGAAAAGGAGTATTATTCTGTTGCCTTTCAAAAAACCCTGCATCCCACTGTCTGAATCACACAGGGCTGCCTTGATAATAGGCTGTGGTCTTTAGATTTAGATCTAACATGAATTGCAGAGGGCAGTGCTTCAAAGACACTGTTCTCACAAGGCAAGTTGTTGTCTAGATCGCCTTGACCATTACACTGAGCTGGTGCTCAGCTGGCAGGGCAGCGCTAGCTCAGCTTTCACTCTGGAATATAGTTGTCTAGGCCTGGTGGTACCATTGTTTCTTCCCCAGTGCTGGTGAAATGTGTTGCTTTGACAGCCCTGGTGAAGCTGAAGTCATCGCTTTGTTCACATGCAGTAGCTGTGAAAGTTTTCCTTCACGCTGTGTCCTGCCAAGGAGCCTCAACTCTGACATAAAAGGACCACCAGGTGGGGTGAGGGGGGAGTGTTCTCTCAACTGGGGGTTTGTTTAATCCCTGGCCCCTGAGACATGATTACCAGCAAGGGGCCCAATTAGCACCAGTAGTGACAGTGGATCTGTGAGCTGGACGTCTGCCATCAGATGGTGACAGCTTTTGGGTTCTGCTGTTCCAGGCTCAGGAAAGTCTGGGGGTCCTGTTACAGGTCCAGTGAGCTACTGAGTCCCACAAAAGTTCCCATTTTTGTGTGTGTGGACCTAGTTATTGTGACAATCAACTTCGGGGCCCTGTTCTCCCACCAAGGGGTACTAATAAGTCCTATTGACGTCAATGAGAGTTACTCGTATCCTCCCAAGAAAGAATAAGTCCCCCCCGTGTGAGCCCTTAACATCGTATGCTGCCTTCTAGGGAGGGACAAAATGCTTCAGACACAATAAAAAACTCCTCTCCTCCTCCATCCGAATGAATCTTTACTGCAAATTTACAGGGAACCATCTTGGAGGAGGGAGGAAGTTGTTTCACATTTTAAAACATATTTTGAACCAATCTTGGCTTCAGAAATGGGAATGGCAAAGCACCACGGGAGCCTGTTCCTGCAGAGTTTGCAGACCCAAGAGATTTGGATCACTGAGATGAGGCCTAGGTAAAATCTGAACGTTTAAAGCAATGATCCTCAGACTGAGGCTCAGGAGCCACAAGTGGCTCTTGAATGTGTCTCCTACAGCTCTTTGCAGCACATGATATTAAACCACCATGTGATTTAATTATGAACCAGTTTAAGTTATTAACCAATCAGGGTGCTTTTACTGTGTTATTAACCAATTGTAGTTGATAAAATAATAATACTTGGTCAGTCATTTTGCTGTGAGAATAATAATATATATATATATATAAAACTAAATATGAATATATAACACTATATAGAGTATATGAAACAATGAATTCACATTACTGTGGCTTTTTTGGGTAATGTTGCTCCCTAATTTGTCTCCTAAACCACTCAGGTGTGAGTATCACTGATTTAAAGGCTTACTTGGCCCTCTGAGTTGTTTGAGGTTTGTCCGGCACTAGTTAAGACTAAGGAATTTAAGATTTGTCTACATGATGGATTTTTGCTAATCTGTTGCAATCACAGCCCTGCAAAGCCCCAGAACCGATGCACTGTGCCAGTGATACACCATTGCAGATGATGTCTTTGTACCATACCTGTGCTAGCATTTTTTGAATCTGTAACTACCAGTGGGTGTAGCACCCAGGTGTATTACTCAATTACTAATTCCCTGATGGGACCAGGGGTGGGATTAGGGCAAAAAGGAGTTGGGATTAGTGAAAACACACATCTGTCATAGTTATACTGCCCTTCTCCCACCCTATGTCAGTCTTGATTACTTAAAATGCAAGAGCTACAGGGCAGGGACTGTCACTATATGTATGTAAAAAGAAAAGGAGGACTTTTGACACTTTAGAGACTAACCAATTTATTTGAGCATAAGCTTTCGTGAGCTCACACAAGCTTATGCTCAAATAAATTGGTTAGTCTCTAAGGTGCCACAAGTACTCCTTTTCTTTTTGCAAATACAGACTAACACGGCTGCTAGTCTGAAACCTGTGTATACGTATGTACAGCACCTACCACAATGAGGCCCTGATCTCAGCCAGGCTCTCTGGGTGCTCCTATAATACAACTAAATAATAATAAAGAAATAATATATATACTGCACATTAATGCTTTGTAAACAACAAATTGGGATTCTGCTTCTTTGTCCATAAGATGTTTCTGACTTTGGTAATGGTTAAAATCACATAGGGTTTACAATGTAAAAAAAACTCTGGAGAAAGCAACTGAATGGGGGTGCAGGTGGGAAGGGGAAGGATGAAAAAGTAGGAATGTTGGTGTATATGGGACATTAGTAAGAGATGGTTAGATTTCAAAAGGAAATGGAAGGCCTTTAAGTGGAATGGCAAGTATTCCAAATTGGAACCAGCTACAAATTTATGAGAAATCCTTGTGCTTTCAGTTGTAAATATTTACATTGCTGAATTTCCTCAATAAGCTGCCAGATAAGATTCCTAAGGGAACTTTGTGTGTTTATTTTGTTTTAAATTTTAGCTAATCTGCCTTTGATTTATCCTGTGGGATTAAATTCTCACATTGGTCAGGCGTACTTGTTCCCTTGTACTATAGATCAGGAGGAATGCAATATATACATGCATCATCTGTTAGCATGCAGCCGACTACAGCGACTGGAGTTTGACCGCATAGGGGACTTTAAAAAGTGAATGTAATGCTGATGAAGGATGCTGCAGCGATAACTGTGAGAACTGGGGTCATTTGGTGATCCACATAACTGTCACAAGAGCTGGGCAAGCTTCCCCCATGTCATCCTGCCTTTATGCCTCAGCTCAACTTTAGGTAAATGGGCCTTTTCTCTCCAAAGATCTGTGGCCTATCAGAGCAAAGACCACTCTATTGTAATTCGTATATAACCTTCCGTTCTTGTTGAAAGTCTCTGGGTAAGGATAAAAGGGGTAAAAAACAAGGGTGATGTCACGGTAGGGCAGCTTTTTTGCCACCCCAAGCAGCAAAGAAAAAAAAAAAGGAAAAACCCGATTGAGCTGCTGCCGAATTGCTGCCGAGGAGGAATAGAGGAAATGAAGGACTTGCCGCCGAATTGCTGCTGAATACCCGGACGTGCCGCCCTTTTCTATTGGCCGCCCCAGGCACATGCTCCTCGGTTGGTGCCTGGAGCCAGCCCTGACTACAGACCACCTAACCTGGAAGAAGAAGTGGATGAGGCTTTTTTTTAAACTGCTAACAGAATCATCCAAAGCACAGGCCTTGGTGTTATTGGGGGACTTCAGCTACCCAGACACCTGTTGGGAAAATAACACAGCAGGGCACAGATTATCCAATAAATTCTTGGAATGTATCCGTAAAAAGAAAAGGAGTATTTGTGGCACCTTAGCGACTAACACATTTATTAGAGCATAAGCTTTCATGAGCTCACGTCATCGGATGCAATGATGAAGTGAGCTGTAGCTCACGAAAGCTTATGCTCTAATAAATGTGTTAGTCTCTAAGGTGCCACAAGTACTCCTTTTCTTTTTACGGATACAGACTAACACGGCTGCTACTTGAAACCTGTCATTATGCATTGGAATGTATTGGAGACTATTTTTTATTTCAGAAGCTGGAGACAGCTACTAGGGGAAGAGGCTGTTCTAGATTTGATTTTGACACATAGGGAGGAACGGGTTGAATATTTGAAAGTCGAAGGCAGCTTGGGTGAAAGTGATCATGAAATGATGGAGTTCAGCATTCCAAGGAATGGTAGGAGGGAGAACAGCAAAATAAAGTAAATAGATTTCAAGAAGGCAGACTTTAGCAAACTCAGTGAATTGGTAGGAGAGATCCCATGGGAAGCAAGTCTAAGGGGAAAAACAATAGAAGACAGATGGCAGTTTTTCAAAGAGACATTATTAAGGGCACAAGAGCAAACTATCCCACCTTGTAGGAAAGATAGGAAGTATGGCAAGAGACCACCCTGGCTTAACCAGAAGATCTTCAAAATGATCTAAAAATCAAAAAAGAGTCCTACAAAAAGTGGAAACTAGGTCAAATGACAAAGGATGAATATAAACAAATAACACAAGTATATAGGGACAAAATTAGAAAGGCCAAGGCACAAAACGAGATCAAACTAACTAGAGACATAAAGGGTAACTAGAAAACATTCTACAAATATATGAGAAGCAAGAGGAAGACCAAGGACAGGGTAGGCCCATTAGTCAATGAGGGGGGAAAAAATAACAGAAAATGTGGAAATGGCAGAGGTGCTTAATGACTTCTTTGTTTCAGTTTTCACCAAGAAGGTTGGTGGTGAGTGGACATCTCACATAGTGAATGCCAGTGAAAATGAGGTAGGATCAGAAGAGGCTAAAATAGGGAAAGAACAAATTAAAAATTACTTGGACAAATGAGATTATCTTCAAGTCACCAGAGCCTGATGAAATGCATCCTAGAATACTCAAGGAGCTGACTGTGGAGATATCTGAGCCATTAGTATTTATCTTTGAGAAGTCATGGAAGATGGGAGAGATTCCAGAAGCCTGGAAAACGGCAAATATAGTGCCAATCTATAAAAATGGAAATAAGGACAACCCAGGGAATTACAGACCAGTCAGCTTAACTTCTGTACCCGCAAAGATAAGGAAGCAAATAATTAAGCAATCAATTTGCAAACATCTGTAAGATAAAAAGGTGATAAGTAACAGTCAGCATGGATTTGTCAAAAACAAATTGTGTCAAACCAACCTGATAGCTTTCTTTGACAGGGTAACCAGCCTTGTGGATGTGGGGGAAGCAGTAGACGTGGTATATCTAGACTTTAGTAAAGCTTTTGATACTGTCTCGCATGACCTTCTCAGAAACAAACTAGGGAAATACAACCTAGATGGAGCTAGTGTAAGGTGGGTGCACAACTGGTTGGAAAACCGTTCCCAGAGAGTAGTTATCAATGGTTCACAGTCATGCTGGAAGGGCATAACGAGTGGGGTTCCCCAGGGATCAGTTCTGGGTCTGGTTCTGTTCAATATCTTCATCAATGATTTAGATAATGGCATAGAGAATACACTTATAAAGTTTCTGGATGATATCAAGCTGGGAGGGGTTGCAAGTGCTTTGGAGGATAGGATTAAAATTCAAAATGATCTGGACAAACTGGAGAAATGGTTGGAAGTAAATAGGATGAAATTCAATAAGGACAAATGCAAAGTACTCCATTTAGGAAGGAACAATCAGTTGCACACATACAAAATGGGAAATGACTGCCTAGGAAGGAGTACTGCAGAAAGGGGTCATAGAAAAGGAGTACTTGTGGCACCTTAGAGACTAGCAAATTTATTTGAGCATAAGCTTTCGTAAGCTAAAGCTCACATCATCGGATGCATTCAGTGGAAAATACATTGGGGAGATTTATATACATAGAGAACATGAAACAATGGGTGTTACCATACACACTGTAACCAGAGTGATCACTTAAGGTGAGCTATTACCAGCAGGAGAGCCGGGGGTGGGGGGGGGAAGGGTTGGGAGAGGGGGAAGGAAACCTTTTGTAGTGATAATCAAGGTGGGCCATTTCCAGCAGTTGACAAGAACGTCTGAGGAACAGTGGGGGGTGGGGTTGGGGGAATAAACATGGGGAAATAGTTTTACTTTGTGTAATGACACATCCACTCCCAGTCTCTATTCAAGCCTAAGTTAATTGTATCCAGTTTGCAAATTAATTCCAATTCAGCAGTCTCTTGTTAGAGTCTGTTTTTGAAGTCTTTTTGTTGAAGAATTGCAACTTTTAGGTCTGTAATCAAGTGACCAAAGAGATTGAAGTGTTCTCCAACTGGTTTTTGAATGTTATAATTCTTGACGTCTGATTTGTGTCCATTTATTCTTTTATGTAGATACTGTCCAGTTTGACCAATGTACATGGCAGAGGGGCATTGCTGGCACATGATGGCATATATCACATTGGTAGATGTGCAGGTGAACGAGCCTCTGATAGTGTGGCTGATGTGATTAGGCCCTATGATGGTGTCCCCTGAATAGATATGTGGACACAGTTGGCAACGGGCTTTGTTGCGAGGATAGGTTCCTGGATTAGTGGTTCTGTTGTGTGGTGTGTGGTTGCTGGTGAGTATTTGCTTCAGGTTGGGGGGCTGTCTGTAAGCAAGGACTGGCCTCTCTCCCAAGATCTATGAGAGTGATGGGTCGTCCTTCAGGATAGGTTGTAGATCCTTGATGATGCATTGGAGAGGTTTTAGTTGGGGGCTGAAGGTGATGGCTAGTGGCGTTCTGTTGTTTTCTTTGTTGGTCCTGTCGTGTAGTAGATGACTTCTGGGTACTCTTCTGGCTCTGTTAATCTGTTTCTTCACTTCAGCAGGTGGGTACTGTAGTTGTAAGAATGCTTGATAGAGATCTTGTAGGTGTTTGTCTCTGTCTGAAGGGTTGGAGCAAATGCGGTTGTATCATAGATCTTGGCTGTAGACAATGGATCATGTGGTGTGGTCTGGATGAAAGCTGGAAGCATGTAGGTAGGAATAGCGGTCAGTAGGTTTCCGGTATAGGGTGGTGTTTATGTGACCATCACTTAATAGCACCATAGTGTCCAGGAAGTGGGGTCATAGTGGATCACAAGCTAAATATGAGTCAACAGTGTAACGCTGTTGCAAAAAAAGCAAACATGGTTCTGGGATGTATTAGCAGGAGTGTTATAAGCAAGACATGAGAATTCTTCCACTCTACTCCATGCTCATTAGGCCTCACCTGGAGTAGTGTGTCCAGGTCTGGGTGCCACATTTCAGGAAAGATGTGGACAAATTGGAGAGAGTCTTGAGAAGAGTAACAAAAATGATTAAAGGCCTAGAAAATGTGACATATGACGGAAGATTGAAAAAACTGGATTTGTTTTGTCTGGAAAAGAGAAGACTGAGACGGGACATGACAACAGTTTTCAAGTATATAAAAGATTGTTACAAGGAGGAGGAAAAAAAATTTTTTTCTTAACCTCTGAGGATAGGACAAGAAGCAATGGGCTTAAATTACAGAAAGGGAGGTTTAGGTTGGACATTAGAAAAAACTTCCTTACTGTCGGCAGTTAAGTGCTGGAATAAATTGCCTAGGGAGGTTGTGGAGTCTCCATCATTTTGAGAATTTTTAAGAGCAGGTTAGACAAACACCTGTCAGGGATGGTCTAGATAATACTTAGTCCTGCCACGAGTGCAGGGGACTGGACTAGATAACCTCTCGAGGTCCCTTCCAGTTCTGTGATTCTGTGATTCTCGCTAGATAGGCTATATTCTAGCAGAAATATACCATTGCCCAATCCTGCTAAAACTCATGGGCTGGACTCTGATCTCAGTTACACCAGTTTAAGTCCAGAGTAACTGGGTTGCCTTAATTCCTCTCACAACTCTGTGCCTCAGTTTCTCCACCTGTAAAATGAGAATAATGACACCTTTGCTTTAAGATCTACAGATGAAAAGTGCTACACAGAAGCTACTATTATCACTGTCTTTTACTTCAGTGGAGTTACTTCAGGTTGGTACTGGTGTGCCTAAACTCAAAATCAGGTCCCAGATATCTGGGGTGAAATTCTGGCCTCTCTGGAGTCAACGGGAATTTTCAATGGAGCCAGGGTTTCATCCTTGGACTCTAGGGGATGTTGCATTTAAAATGGTACCTATATCCAAGACCTTGCTCTTCAACCATTATAATTAAGAACTTGGTGGAATTTTCAAAAGCATCTGAGGGCATTAGAAGCACAAATCCCATTGACTTTCAATGGGACTTGTGCCTCTAACTCCCTTAGGTGCTTTTGAAAACCCTGCCTTTAGGCAACATGATTCCTAGAATGACACGTTGGGGATAGAGGGCTGAGAACACCAACTCGCTTTGCATAGGCCACTAAGCAGCTACCAAATGGTAATTATGTTCTACCTCTCCCTCCTCCCTTGAGTCTGTCGTGTCTATTTAGATTGTAAGCACGTTGGGACAGGGACTACCTGCTTCTCTGTGTTAGCACAATAGGGCCCCATTCTGGGCTGGTTCCAAGGCATTACCATAAGAAACATGATTAAAAATAATAATAAAGTAACCAACTACCTTCAATCAGTTTCAACCGATGGGTGACTTTAAGCCACAAGGTGAAGAGCCCTGTCTCCTGTTACCAGTCCCTTTGAGCCATACCTTCAGTCTGCTGAAAGGAAGCTCTTAAAAACCCCAGATCACCTTGCTCCCCCACAACAAAACTTCACTTAATTAAAAAGCAGATATCAGGAAAATAATAGCAAAAGCTCCCAGGCGGAATCTATGTGCGCAGCCCATCGAGGGGCAGACGACAATCCAAAAGGCAAAACAATTTCCATAAAAACAGCTGCTATTCGCAAGACTTACATTTGGTCTACTGTCCTGCAGCGGTAAGAATTGGACAGCATGTTTACTATGATTTCATTAGTCTTCTGGCTGGGCTGCCAAAATAAGCATGTTTGGATGGAAATCAGAAAAAAAAAAAAAAAAAAAAAGTTAGCTTGGCACCAACATCAGGTTTTACATTCACCTCCTACCTGGCTTGGTTTCTTTTAATCCCTTGCCATGATACAGGGGAATACGATCTTCTACCATTAAAAGCAATTAAGCCCCGTACTGTATGTGACTTGAGATTTGCTCCCTTAATGGGATGACTGAGGCTAATGGAATCTGGTTGTAAATTGAAAGGCGACAATGGAAAATGTTGCAAATGTTCTCTCTTCCCTTCAGCCCCGATATGGCTGTTGTCCATTTCTTGATTTTTAGGAGGGGTGGGGGTGGAGGGATAGGGGGGGTTTGGGGGCAAAAGGGGAAAGAGATGTCTTTCTGGATTGCTCGTTAAGAACTCTTCCTATTCCCATTTATCTTCTTTATTGCAGCTTCTTGGAGCTAATATCTTGGCCTATCTCCTCCTTCTCAAATAGAAGATCTGTAAGTGATTTTGTGGTTTTCCCATTCCAAGGTACATGATGAAGCTTTTTATAAGGCAAAATAATATTTTGCTGTAACCAGAGCCATATAATGGAAGACCTTGTTGTAGCAAACACTGACTCCATACAACAGAGTTCCCTAGTCAGTATGTTGCTTTTATTTCTGTTTTGAAGAGCTTTGCATGCTCATTGCATACACGTGGCAGTGCTTGTAGATTTTCAGCCTTGGGAGTGTTAGCAGCTCAGCCTCATTTACCTCATTAGCATCAGCATGTGATCTCATCTTCCGTGCTAAAGCTGGGGTGGGCCTGGTCAGCATTTGGATGGGAGACCTTGAAAGAAAACCCAGTGTGCTTCAGAAAGTGCTGTTGTTTAATAGATGGTACATTGCCCTCACTTCAGCACAATGCTGGGGATTATTTCTGTTGCTGGAAGTGATGTCTTTCATCAAATATTAATGGCCATAAAACTTATACCCCTTACAGACATTGTGTCATTCTTTGTAAGGTTGTTCTCTCCAGTTTCCTGCCTCAATTCAAACACAGGGTTAATGGCATCTTGCCTAGTCAAATTCCATCCCACAATTTTGATTTGATATTCCTGTTCTTCACTTTCTGTCATAAAGGTGTTGAATTGCTGAGCAGTTTTGTACAGCTTCTGTATTCAGCCTCAGAGATGGCTGCATTGTAGTAATGGTTGAGATACTTCTATCTGCAACAGTTTGTAGACTCCTTTGGAATCCTTCAGGATGAAACATGCTGTATAAGTGTAAGACTGTAGTATTTTCATTTTAAAATTAAAGCCAATTTACAAAAGAAAGCGTACTCTTAAAAGAGATCTGCAAAGGATTTTCTGCTTTAAATTGTGCTCATATCCCTTTTTCTGCTTCTTTCTGGTTTATAAAGAGGGCTAAAGGTTTTTTGAGAGGAGTGATTGGAAGAGGAGGGGTTACATTTTTTCTGAAATTTTTTGTACATTTGAACAGTGCAGTTTCAAATGTGACCTTCCCTAGTTTCCCAGGAGGCCATTCTGGGTTCTAGTCCTGTCTGTACCGCAGATTCTCTATGTGAGTTTGTGCAGATCACTCAACCTCTTTCTGCTTCGTTTTTCGCCATCTGTAAAATAGGGCAAATGCATTCCTGCTTCACAAGAGGTTAGTGAGGCTAAAGGTGTTGCTGTTGGTAAAATGCTTTGAGATCGTTCAATAGGAAGTGTTATTGAAAGGCAAAAGAGTAATATTCTTGAGTGGGTAGAAAGAGGAGAGGTGGAGGGCCACTAGGGAGTAATGCGAGGGGGGCATAGGGTGTATAGTTGTAGTGGAGGCATGGGATTGTTAGGGGGCCATGGTTGTCATGGTCATGAGGAGGCAGTGAATTGGAGGAGTGGGTCAGGGAAACCTCATCCCCTGGTAAGTAGGATTTCTTTGTGCTGAGGAATCTTTCCCAGCATTTTGTGGAGATTTCTCAAAACAGGGAAAACCCACCCATTACAGGGTGAGATTTCCCTGGCCCAACCTATAAAAAGCAGGGCCAGCTTTAAGTCCTGTTGGTCAGCCAACCTCCCCAGGCCTCTTTGACTGGGGAAAGGATGTGGTAGGTGTTCCCCTCAAGATTTTGGTGACTGCCCCTATAGAACTGGTGGGCAGTGACCCCACTGGCATCTCCAGAAAAAAGGAAGAATGGACTCGTGGACAACCCCTTAAGATGACTGGAAAGGAGAGGGAATAACTACCACAACCCCCAAGTAGACTCCAATTTTGTGTTGTGTAGAACCTAATGTGGTGGTTATGGGAGGGTTATTAGCCAGTGAGACATGCAAGGGGAGCAGGGGAGTCTGGTTGTTGGGTGTATTTCATTGGAGTGACTTGATTTTCGTCTTTTCTCCTTAACATTGGCCTAGCACCCTTTTATGAGGTAACTAAACACCCCAGTTGTCTCCGGGGAGACATGGATTTCGGACAGGGAGCTTGGGAGGGCAGGCCACAAGATGATCCCTGAAGAAGTGGAGCATAATGTGAGAATATCTGAGAGCCACTGGATGCCAGCACTCTGATGGAGGGTGTTTGGGGAGCTATAATGCAAAGTCTCCTTCCACAGCATGACTTTGACTCTGTCTGCTTTGGCAGTGGTGTGAGGTTGAAGCACCACCTAGTGCCTCTTGCTAGATCTTAGCCTATGGTGGTGATCAACTATTTTCACCTGGGAGGGTTGGAAAGCTCTCTATTCCCAGCACACATCAGCTATAAGCAAGAGAATAAAATGTAAAAAACAAGCCTAAAAGCCCACCTTTTAGGGAGGTGGGGAGGAGAAACGTTGATGCTGCCTTTAGACATCAAAATGAAGCATATCCATTCTCTTCTCCCCCATTCCCCATAGGCTGCTTTACTCCTGTCCTTGCAGGCAACTCTTTGCAGCTAAATAGCAGCAGCAAAGCTGTGAACTCTTTTCCTCCACCTTGCTTATTATCTCAGTGAGGTGTTAACTTGAAGGCTACTGAATTTCAGCAGACTGAAAACTAGGAGAAATAAGGCTAAAATGTGACATCGAAAGAACAAGAATCTTGATAAATTTAAATAATGTGATACAAATACTTTAAAAGCAGCCTCTGATACAAATTTCCTTTAAAAAAAAAACAGTTTAAAGAAACCATCTGCACTCAACTCCCAGGAGGTAAAACTTGTTCCAATTTATTCTCATATAGTCAGACAGTGCTGTTGCACCTGTGCAAAGCCATTAACTTCAGTAAGTGTAAGGTGTAACTGAAAGCAGCATTCAGCGTATAGGGTGCATGTAGGATTTTGCTTCAAGTCTCTTGCTAATGTGTCCCCTCTTGTTCAGTCAGGGCTAACCTGCTTGTAATCAGTCACTGGGGATTATATATACACACACTGAGAGGACTAGGCACACACATTGTCTCCTTCCTTTTCTGGGCTGACTTTGGACACAGTCCCAGACTTCTGGATCTTGAGGTTCAGCCACTTTTCTCCCACCAGCTCAGTGTTTGGTGCACCTTCATTACTCACAGAAGACTTTTGTGGGCACTTGAACTGGTTCTTTTCCCTTCCCTGCTGGGCTTCCCTTGTAGGCTCATGCCTCACAGCTGCCAGGGCATTTAAGATATTAGGAGCTCCAAGGTGACCAGGAAGTCAGTGAGAGTACAAAGTGGGGAGAGTGTGTCTGATACACAGAACACTAGGGATCAACTCTTCACAGGCAGACAAGACACATTGTTGGCATCAGCAAGGTACTATGGAATGAGTTGTCCTGCTCGGTCATTCTGGCTGAACGTTTCTTTTTGTGTATGGAAAACATCGCTTTCTAAGGTGTGTGAAATAATCCTGGTTCCATGCACAATGCATGCTAGACAGAGTCCACTGCAGAGTCTCAGTTTCTAGTGCAGCGGTGTTTATTTTCCTTGCGCAGCAAGGAACCTTTCAGGCAAGGGCGATCAGGTTCAGAAAGGCGGTTCTCTACTGGAGCAAATGGAATAATTTGTGGTGAATAACGTACTTGACAAAGTTAACCTCTCGCTCTGTTTGTGAATTATTTGTGAGCATCTTATTATTTATTTGTATTACTGTGGTGCCAAGGGGCCCTAGCAATGGATCAGGACCCCAGTGTGCTAGGCGCAGTACAAACACAGAACAAAAGGACTTTTCCCTTTTCCCCAAAGAGCCTACAATCTCAGTATAAGACAAGATAATAGATTGATACGGACAAAGGGGGCACCACAGGAAAATAATGAGACAATACTGGTCAACATGATGGGCAGTTATCTCAGCATACCAGCTGCCTAACCGTTGGCAAGTTTTTAATAGGCATCAAGGCAAAGGAGACTCTTCAGGGTGGCTTTGAAGAAAGATAATGAGTGAGTTTTGCAGATGTTTATGGGGAGTTTCTCCCAATTGTGAGGGGCAGCAGGAGAGAAAGCAGGAAGGTGCTTGTCTAAAAATTTAACAAGTGAATGATAGAGGCTGGCACCATGGGCTTATGTGAGTACTTAGCATTCAATCATTCTAGTTATGACTGAACACATCATATAGAGTTACTTCTCTTTCCTTACTGGTTAAACATAACTCTTAGATTCATGTTCTTGCTGTGTATATTCAGACTTTAAAAATTAAAACTGATTTTCATGAATTCTCTCTAGTCTTTGCTATTTCTCTTAACATTCCTGCCAACAAACTCATTTCCTAGAATATTTGTGCAAAGTGAGAATACAGGGGGCACCAGTGCCTCTGAAGTAAATGCAGCTTTATTGAAGTGAATAATCATGGAAGATCCCCCTAACTCTAGTCTACATGCTAGCAATATAAATCTAAATTTTGGTGGGGGTCGGGGTCAGGGAGGGTTGGAATTATTTAAACTAGTACCTGGAGGCAAGCTGGTCTGTGCTGCAGAGCAGTTAAATCAGACCATGCAATCCGCTAGGGACAGCAGTATAATTACAAATGAGAACTTGAGGAGCAGGAGATAAGAGTGAATAGATGACATTGTGGGACAGTCTAGACCAGTGGTTCTCAACCACAGGTCTGAGGCCCCCTGGTGGGTCACGAGCAAGTTTCAAGGGGACCACCAAGCAGGGCCAGGATTAGACTAGCTGGGGCCCAGAGCAGAAAGCCGAAGCCCCACTGTGTGGAACGGAAACCCCCAGGCCTGCACCCAAAGCCTGAGCAATGTAGCTGTGGTGTGGGGCCCCAGGCAATTTTGTCCTGCTTGCTACCCTTAACAATGGCCCTGGCTTTTATATGCAGAAAACCAGTTCTTGTGACACAAGTGAGCCATGGGGTTTTTATAGCATGTTGGGGGCGTGGGGCCCTGGAAGGGAAAAGGCTGAGAACCCCTGATCTAGACGTTTGTCACTTCTGAAAGCTGGTGGGATGAAACCAATGGGACTACTGTAATTCCTGAACATAACTAAATATAGGGAAAATGGATTAGGTTGCTAGGAAAGCTACCATGGCTCTTAGTAGGCACTACAACAATATAAATAAAGAATAATGGTACTTAAAGAGGGTGAATAATAATATAGCATCTTGTGGCTTAGGAGCTCAGTACTTTACCAAGTTAGACGTTATCCCCAGTTTGCATGTTGGCGTGATGGGGGTTAAAGGGCTTGATCCTGCTTCCCTTGTAGTCAACATGAGTCTTGCCATTGACTTCAATAAGAGCAGGGTTAGAGCCACGATGAGGTACACCAACCTTGAGACTTGTTCAAGGTCACACAGCAAGTCAACGATAGAGCTAGGAATAAAATTCATGGGTGAAATCCTGGCTCCATTGAATTCAATGGCAAAACTCCCATGGAGGTCAAGATTTCACCCCATGTTTTGTCTCCCAGCCTTGTGCATTACACTGACTCTTTGTGGTACTGGGTATGAAAGGACTTCATAGACTCTATCAAAGAGATTTTCTGGGTGGAGAGGACCAAGAGGTAGCACATGTACAGAAACAATATTGGGACACCAGCCTAAATAACCTGGAAGTGCAGTACCAGCCTCTGGATTAGAACAAGAATAATGGATGTAAAATGTCAAGAGCAATCATGGAGTTGGCAATATCTAATGCAGTGGTTTTCAGCCTGTGGTTCATGGACACTTTGTGATCCGCAGACTATGTCTAAAGCAGAGGTGGGCAAACTACAGCCTGGGGGCCATATCCGGCCCACAGGACCATTCTGCCCAGCCCCTGAGCTCCTGGCCAGGGAGGCTCACCCCCGGCCTCTCCCACGCTGTTCCCCCTCCCACGCAGCCTCAGCTCATTGCACCACCGGCGCCATGCTCTGGGCAGCGGGGCTGTGAGCTCCTGGGGCAGCGCAGCTGCAGAGCCCGGCCTGACCCGGTGCTCTGTGCTGTGCGGTGCATCTGTGCTCCAGGCAGCGCAGTAAGGGGGCAGGGAGCGAGGGAGCGGGGTTGGACAGAGGGCAGGGGAGGCCGGGGGTGTGGATAGGGGCCGGGGCAGTTAGAGGGCGGGGAACAGGGGGGTTGAATGGAGACAGGGGTCCGGGGGGGCAGTCAGGAAGGAAGAGGGGTTGGATGGGGCGGTGGGGGGCAGTTAGGGGCGGGGGGTCTGGGGACAGAGAGCAGGGGGGGTGGATGGGGCAGGGGTCTCGGGGGGGCCATCAGGGAACAGGGGGGTTGGATGGGGCAAGAAGCAGGGGGGTCGGATGGGGGTGGGGACCAGGCCACGCCAGGCTGTTTGGGGAGGCACAGCCTCCCCTAACCAGCCCTCCATACAATTTCTGAAACCTGATGCGGCCCTCAGGCCAAAAAGTTTGCCCGCCCCTGGTCTAAAGGGTCAGTGAAAGGTGACTATGAAAATAAATCTTCAGATCCCACAAAAAGGAATTCTGTTTTTCTGATGGATCAAAAGTATGTGAATACCCCACCTAAAGGTCAAAACCTGGCATTGTTGTCATTACCATAGAAACCCACAGCTTAGGGCCCCTTTCTCATGCTGCATTGAATGCTGCGCTGAGCACTTGCAACATTTATAGTTGAATTCTGCCCAGTCAATTTTCAGTCTAAGACTTCTATGGTAGGGGTCCATGGACCACAGATTGAATTTCCAAAGGGGTTTTCACCTCCACTGGAAATTTTTTAGGGGTCTGCAAATGAAAAAAATGAAAACCACTGATCTAATACAACAGTAAAAGGCAGTGTCTCCCTTTGTGACTCCGCCACATCTGAGCTGGTTAGGAAGCCCGCATGGCTGAGCCACAAAGTAACAGTGAATTGAAGCAGAATTAAATGTAACACCCTTGCTTGCTTGGAAGGTGGCTTCAGCACAGTGGCACTGAACTGCAAGGAAAGGAATGTGGATGGGTGCACTAGTGACGGAGGAAATGAGCAGGGAGAAACTCCACCCCAAACTGGTGATGTTCTTCACATCAGAGAAAAGAGAGAACTTGTGTGTAGTAAAGATGCTTAACTCACATGTGGATAGTCAAGAGTCTTGGCTATCCTGGTCACAGAGTAAGGCTGAGAGCCTGCGCTGTACAATTTACCATACAAGGTTTGGTTAAGTCCTGGCCTGGATTAAACAATCATGCAGCTACAGGGCAGCATTCCTATTTAGCACTACAAAGGGGGACAAGTTGCAGTGCTGGCTAATGCAGCATGAGGCCCAGAGGGATGTGGTTAGCTCCAAGGTCAGGAGGCAAAGTGCTGCCTTCTGCAGAAGCAGCCTGTGGGATTCTCTGACCTAAGCTCTCTGGTGCTGTGGGAGACATGGCTATTGTGCAAAGAAGGGATAATCTACGTAACCTAGAGCCAGAAAGAGTGAGAAAAAACAGACTGGGCCTGGAAAAAATTAAATTGACTTAGTCAAGCACGTGAAAGTGTATGACCAACTCCAGAAAGGCCTAACAAAACTAAGTAACTGGGCAACAGGCTGGCAGGTGGAATCCAATATAGACACATGGAAGGTAGTGTACATTGAAAGAGGCAATCTTCTATACACTGCTGGGCTCTGACCTACAACAGCTGTAGTCTCAAGGGGAAAAAATCGGTCTTGTTGACAATGCAGTGAGTGTGATTGCTCAACACCCAGTGGCAGGCAAAAAGGGAATGAATCTCTGGCTATATTAGGACAGCAACAGATCATTATGACAACGTCAATTCTAAGATGACTGGGACTTTCAAAGAAGCCCAAGGGAGTTTGGTGGCCATGTCCCATTGCAATCCATTGGGAGTTGGGTGCTAAACTCCTTTAGGTTCCTGGGAAATTCCAAGCCAAGGTACTTCCTCACCTTGAATTCAGTGTCCAGCTCTGGCCACCTCCACACAAAAAGGACACATCAGAAATGGAGATGGGCAACAGGTGTGTTTAGAAGACTGTGGAGTGGGGTAGCTCTCCCCGAGGAGGAAAGGTTTGAGGCTATTTACAGAAGCTTGGAAAGGAGACCAATGGAGAGCCGTGTTTCTTTCAACCAGGAGGGTCACAAAAGGGGATCACAAGATGTTGAAAATTGTATTACAGTCAAAAGCAAAGAAAATCTCTCTTTCCCCCTCCTCCTCCTCCTCCTGCCCACACAGCCTTACCCTTCAAGGTCAGGTGGCCTCTGTCAACTTCTCAATAAGTACATACAAACAGATCATACAGGCTTAGCATTAATACTTTTTTTACTCTTACTGTTATAGTAAAGTAAGAAGGTCATGAAATGTTTTGACTTCAAATAAGGGCTCACCCAACCAATAAGGTTGAAAAACACTGGTAGAGAGGACAACTGCCTTGTCCTATTTACCTCTGTCCATAACACATGGACAAGAGGCACTTTGATGAAATTAAAAGATAACATGTTTGAAATGGATAAACTCATTTTTATATGAAGTAAATTAATCTTGTGCTGCAATTATACTTAGACAAAATAGCTTAATGAGATTCAAGGAAAGGTTTCAGCACATAATTGAAACCACCCTCTGCAATTAACATTAGCTAAAATAAATATTACACGGGCCAGCAAGCCTTATGCTTCAAGACAAACTGAGTACCAGCTGAGGGCAGGAAGAAATTACCCTGGCTTGGTCCATTATTGCACAATCCCAGTAGATGCATTATTGGTGTTTTGCTTCTTTTCCTGAAACATTTTGCCTTGGCCACTGTTAGAAACAGACTAATGGAGTGGCAGGACTATTATGCTATTTCAGTATGTTAATGCCTGTGCTCCCTGAAGGAGGAGATTCCACCACGGGAAGACTCCTGAGAATGACTCGTAACTTAGTACAGACTATAGAAAACATTTTGTGTTCAATGGGAGACCTGACAAGTTATTCAGCATCCTCCTACCCAATGGACCTCCTCAATAGATAGTGCTTCTCAGGATTGGGAGGATACTGAGATACTCAGTTGATCTCCCATCCCAGCTGATCTATCATCTAATGACCAGTGCCCTTACTATTACAGTAGACTTGGTCAGTGGGTGTTTCACTCCTCCTCCCATTCCCAAAGTGACACAGAACTAATGCCTAAAAAGGAATGTCCAATGTTTGGATTGCTGCAGTCAGGGCAGCCAGTGGGGACCTGTGAGCACAAGAGCTGTCCATGGTGAAACCAATGGCAGCAGGTCACTCCATCCTTCACAGTGCTAATTCCCAGGATGGGGACAGAGGGTGACAAAAAGGGAAGAGGAAACAAGAGGAATTGATCAGCAAGCAGATATGTTTGGAGGTACCCAGTGGTTATGCAGATCCTTGGCTTTCAGAATCCCGTGAAGAAAATGTTTGGTGATGGAGATCTTCTTCTGGAAGGAATCCAGTATCATTAATCTTCCCTGCAACCTGTTCCCCTTCTTCACACAGGTGGTGAGTCAGGCCCAGCTGGATTCTCAGGTTTCTGACTGGAGCCCTGGTGGGAGGTCTTCACTCACTGTTACTTCATACACTGTGTTGTAGATTGTGTTTTCCTTCTGCACATAGCTGGCGTAGGGCTCCAACTCCTGCTGCTCATTACTATCCTAGTAAATCAAAGGCAATAACCATGAGCACCAGGACTGGATTTGTTTGGAAATAAAAGTTCTTTCTGGAATCTTAAAAAGGTGTGAACTGAGCAACAACATGTCTCCCCTCCCCTAAATGTAAGAAACACAGGGAGCAGGGCTCCACGGATATATGAATGATCACAGGCTGATGCTATGGAAACAGTTGATGGCATATCTGCCTTACAGATAGAGCCATCAAGAAGCAGCATGGTCTAGTGCCTAGCACAATGGAGTGGGGCTCAAAACTGGGATCGTGCCTGGTTCTGTCACTGACCTGCTGAGTGAACTGGAGATGTTTACTTCACCTCTGTTTTCTCATCAGTGCTCTGTTTCTCTTACCTATTTGGACTATAAGATCTTTGGGGACTGCCTCTCACTATGTCTTTGTACAATATTGAACAAAATGGAGCCCTGATCTCAGTTGGTGCCTAGAGGTTCTCTTGTAAACCAGTAATAAATAATAATAAACTGGGCTAAAACTACAAAATAACGTTAAGTTCCAATCTATGCTAATGTGGCAGCAAAAACAATCAATCCTACTGAGGCTCCTAAATGCCCAAATGCCTTTTGAAAATGAGACTTAGGTGCCTCAATCAGTTAGATGTTGCAATGTTGAGGGCAGAAATGCCTAAATACCTTTAAAAATCTGGGCCTAAGTGACTTGCTCAAAATCACCACAGGAAGTCTGTGGTAGACAAAGGAATTGACCTTAGCTCACTAGAGCCCACGGCTAGCACTCTAACCATTGACCCATCTTCCCTCTCCTGTCCTTATTAGTCAGCTCACCTGTATTGTAACATGATTTGATCACATCAGAGTTAACTATTGTTACATTGTGACTGACTCTCATTTTCGCTAAGGACTCTTTACACTGCTCTGGCCATAAAGGAGCCTTAAAGGGTATGTAAATTACAGATCTGGCCATTCAGAACTTAGTGACTTTTTGAGATTCACAGTCCATTTTGTTACATGACATCTTTCCTTTTGTAAATTTTAAAAAAAAGGTTGCTTCTCATTTAGATCAATAAGAAAAACTTTCAAAACAACCCCCTCCCCCAGCCACTTTGCTGTAAAACCACGAGGTGTATCACAGCTATACTCAGCACAGCTCTTCCTGGCATGATCAGGGAGAACTGTCAGAGCTGCTGCTTTTTGAATCACAAGAATGCTAGTTTGAGTCTTGACTGTGGCAGTGCTCTGCAGGCATATATTACAAGTCCAAATCTTGATATTTGGAGTGCAGATGGACTCTGTCCTGCTTTGTGTCAAGTGACAGTTTGCGGAACACAATTGCACCTGCAGAAAGTAGGGAGAGCCAAAATCTGACAGCTTCCCTTAATGTATAAAACTTTTCTGAGTTACTTTGGGAGCACATCTCAGATTTAGTGACATCTTGGCTTACATCCACTTCCTTACCTGCAGGTTGTGTGTGGGAGCAGTCTCAGGGATTTTGGACTTATAACAAATTCTGTGGAAGGGAAAAGAGGGAAAAAAGACAGGAAAAAAAAAGTATAACAAATTCTACCTTCAGTGTTAGGTTGGGCCACTGAGACCACACATCTTGGAGCAGGAGGGCCCTGAGAGTCTGTAATCCACAACTAATGAACCCCTTCTTCCTCAAGTCATCAAGAAGGGGGCTAAATGTCATCTCTCAGATCCTTCACTGGATGGCTCTTGACCGGGGTTCTCAAACTGGGGGTTGGGACCCCTTGGAGTTGCGAAGTTATTACAGGGCGGGTTGAGAGCTGTCAGCCTCCACCCCCAAACCCCGCTTCACCTCCAGCATTTATAATAGAGTTAAATATTTAAAATGTGTTTTTAATTTATAAAGGGGGCACACTCAGAGGCTTGCTGTGTGAAAAGGGTCACCAGTACAAAAGTTTCAGAACCACTGCACTTGACTCTGATGTTTTGATCTCCTGACTCTACATATGTGAAGTCCCTACTCCGGCCTGTGGGAGCCCTGAGCCTATTAGGAGAGCAGAATAGTGGAGACAAGGTCCTCTGGATGGATAAGAGCTTTGCCCTGAATAAGCTTTACTCTACATGAACTAATCCCCTTCTGAGGGAGGAGGACATGAGGCTAAGCAGTTGGACTTTGGACTACGGGGGAGAGGAACTGAGTGAGGGGTTCTCCTGGAATACCACCTACACCAGGAAAAGAACATCCCAGTTACAAATTGTCTATATTTAAGTACAATGCTCCCTACTCTTTTACCCTGGAACTGCATCCCTCTGACTCATTTAAGCAAGGTCTGATGGAACTGAAGTGCAGCACGCAACAAAGGAATAAAGATTTTGCTGCTTGATTCAGCTTTATTAATCTTCTGACAGGACAGTCCTGCTCCGTCCTCCAGAGCTGGGTGACAACTGTTTGGTAGGGAAACTGATCCCCCAAACTGCTGGCTTGAAGAAGCAGATTGAGATATTCTGTAGTACCTAGAGAACAACTTTTACTTTGCCAACTCTCCATACTGACAGGAAGTTTCCCTGGCGTCAGGAGGTGGCATCTTGTGTCCCATGCCCACCCCCTCCACCAGTGTATCATTCACTTAGATACACTGTGCCTCATCATGCCACATCCTGTGTGAATGTGACAGAATCAGAGATGCTTGGATGTCATCTGATCTGATATCAAATAACACCTTAAGTTTCCTCTCAGCTCTAGACAAACTGATTCCTTAGTGCCATGTCATACATACCTGCCACGGTGGAGCTTACAGAGGAAAATTAAAGCCAAAATGAAGAGGATGCCCAGGAGACCAGCAGAGATGGCGAAATACTGAAGAAACACGTCTAATAAGAGAGAATCATGATTTTCTAAATAGGGAGAATCACCATTTCAGTTATTTCCTCACTGATCAACTCCTTTATTGTGTCCACCTGAGGATCACAAGGTGCTTTAAACATTAATTACATCTCACAGCCTGCCCGTAAAATAAATAGTATCTCCACTTGAGAGAAGGGGAAACTGAGGCAAAAAAGTTAAATAGCTTGTCCAAGGTCATGCCTGGAGATTTCAATTTGGAAGGGGAACCTATATCTCCCAATGGCCAATCACGCACTATATTACTAGATCATGTTGCTCTGTAGACTCTGCATATCTCACCATTCAAGCTATCTCTTATATGACTTCAAAGCAAAAGAGCAAGGAAAATAAACAAAACAGTCCAGATAACAGCCATTTACCATTCAGATTATGAGACTGTTCCCTGTTTTCAGGTGGACAGACACTAGAATGTGCTCTCCTCCCCTCCTCCTTTCACAGCCCCGGTGGCAGGATTCGTACTTGCATCCCAACAAATTTTATTTATGCTTCTCTTTCAGTTGAACGTCTTGTCCATACAAGCAAGTGACAATTGTGATTCAGGTCCCATCAATGCCTTCCCACTGCCAATAAAGTACCACAACCCTGACCTAGAGGGAGCATCTCCAGGGAGGGAGTAGGATAGATGAGTTTCATGGCCCAAGTCATGATATCCCATAAGTCACTGACTCTTGGTCACTACCAAGCTGGGCCAGATGTGACCTGGTGACATCACCGTGCAAGGCTCCATAGCCATTGTACAGTCCCCTAACTGACCCAGCCCCCCAGGTTAGACATTTGTATGGAAAGGAGATAAGAAAAAGGTCCCACTTCAGTCTTAAATTTTGGGGAGTATTTCTGCAGCCTTTATAGATTTCCCTCTCTAGAAGCAAACTGGAATGGTCAGTTGAATTTGCAAGGTCCCTGCCACACTCTCACCAGTCTCACTGATATTTTTTGGAGCTGGTGAACAGAGGAGCACATAGTTTATCAGTTATGAATGAAGACTAAATAGAGAAAAGAGATGTCTCCTGTTACCTGATTGGCATTCCTTGGATTGGCTTGTGTTCCAAGCCAGATGAGAGACAAAGCAGGTTATATTAGTCTCTTTGGGGCTGTATATACTGAGCACAGTCACTGTCCCATCTGGGTGATATTCAAGCTCAGTCTTGGGATTTCTGTTTGGGTCCCAAGAGACCTGTGCAGCTGGTTTCCCTGCAGCTGCCTTGCACACAGCGGCCCCGTTACTGTCACAGGTCAAGGTCACTTCAGGAGGGACTGCAGGACAGGAGAAAGGGGAAAGGGTTGAAGTTAGTTTGCTGCATGTGGTATGGCAACTTTCCTCATTCCTATACAAGAAGAACCTAGCAGAAAGAGGAGAATGGGAGTGAAGACAGTATTGCAATAAATAGCAAACACCTGCAACAGCAGAATAGATAATGCGGAGTCCTTACAGCTCTTGAAATGGGGGTATCCCTTGGATGAGAGGGTGAGTGAAAACCTTAGGTGTGCCATGTGGACTACCATAGATAATATCCCGAGACACGGCTTTAGGGAAATGAAGTACCCTCTCCTCACACAGCAATTTATCCTGGTTCAGTTTGAGACATATAAGCTCTCATACACCCTCTGCTGTCAAGATGGAACATAAACAAAAGAACAGAACCTGTATTCACTTCAGAACTAGAGAATGTTGAGGGCTAAAGTGGGAACTAGGAAGAACAGCAGAGAGGAGGAAGGCTGGGAACCACAGTAAGCAAAGGTGCATGCCTGTAAGCCCTTTCCTTAAACTGTTTTGACTGCCAAGGTTCCCAGCTCCACCCCACAAAGTGAATGGCCGGGACCAGGAGCTCATCTGTCACCCAGGTTCCACTGCATTGTCTCGTTGTCATGACTCCTAACAATCTCACCCACTCATGTCAGTTTTCTCAGGGATGGTGTGTAGAAATGGGCCTGAATCCGAAACCCCATATCCAAAAAGTTCCTGGATCCTGATCTACATTTTGTGTCATCTGCTGCTGATCTCCGGTAGTAGTTAACACAGGGGTGTGCGTATATTTCTTATCCTTGGTGTGTCTTTGTCTCTCTCTTCCCCTCGGTTTTAGTCAATTTTGCAGTAGTAAATTCTTATGGTTATATCATTTAATATAGTCTTTCCAAAATTACCTGGGCAACTTTCAGTATTCTGATCTAGTTACTGCCCTCATGTCAGGTGGGTCACCACAGTAATCCTCCTTTGTTGTGCACAAGATAATGCACTAACGATGTTCCTAGCAAATAGCCTCTTTATGTTTGAGGCAGAAATGTTACAGGGGTAGCATAGGAAGACCTGGATGTCCGAGGGGGTTGGTAATAGGCTCTATTAGCCTTTTACTTGTAGCTTATCAGTTCTAAACCAGATCAGGTTTGCAGTAATTGAAAGTCATTACTATCTGCTGTAGGTGAACTGAGCTGACCTCAGTCCTGGTGCTAACAGACTTGGTTTACACTTGCCAGCGGGCATCCAGTCTCAGAGGAGAGACCAAAGAACAATTGAACATGGGGGGACTGAACTATCGTTATTCCCAAAAGTGGCCTCACCAAGTAGGGTTTAAGGTACGTTGACTTGTTTGCTATACATGTTCTGTGGAGAGAGGATTTCAGTCTCCAGAACTGTCATTCTGGAATTTCTCACAAGCACTAAAAGGGTCAGATCCTCAAAGGCATTTAGGCTCTTAACATCCCATTGAAATTAGTGGAAGTTGGGAGTCTACATACTTTTCAGGATCTGGGCCTAAATTAACTTTTTAAAAGCAGTTTCATGGGGGGATGGCTTAGGCTAGGAGTGTTTGTACAGAAGCCCCTCTACCAAATAGCCAAAGATTGATGTTAACATTGGGTAGAAAAATAGCTCATGCCAACCTTTCCCGCCATAAAAACAAGGAGAAAGGTTTGAGGAGGGAAAGGAGGACCAGAATGTAAAGAAGTTGGATGTGAGGAGAGACCACAATGAATTCACATAAGGGGATTAACCCAGCAGATGTCCTAAACTCCTTAGTTTTTGGAGTTCTCTGAACCTATATTCTCAACATTCTAAGAGGAGGGGAGGTTTATGTGTCAGGCATAAATCTGATTGTGTAGACAATTAAGAATGTCACAGCCTGTTACTTACCTAATACAGTCAGAGTGTAGGTTTGATTGAAAGTTCCATCGCTGTTTACAGTTTCACAGCTATAACATCCCTCATCTGTGAGTGTCACTTGCCGTATCTGAAGGGCACTATCAGTTTCAGGGCTAGATTTCCAATCCATTCTCTCATTGCAGTTTGTTCTGTCTGTCTTGTTCTGATCAGTTCTGTATGCCAGTGTGCAGTGATTTCCATTCCTTGGTCTTATCTTCCATACTACTGATACCAGATCCCGCCTTGAAATGTCACCACAGGTCAGATTAATGCTGGAACCAGCTATCTTAGACACTCCGATGTTATCTAAACAAGATGTAGGAAGAGAAGGACACTTGAAAAGGTCACCCAGAGTGTCATTACCCCCAGAGCTCCAAGGTTATAACATCTCTAGTATTATAGAATATTCCATAGTAAGATCCCACCTCTGCAGATACTAGACTCATCTCCTTGTGTCCATAGCTTTAAACAGTGACTGATAACCTGACGTTTGGTTTTGCCACCAGTCCATAAGATTAACCTCTCTGCTCTCACACGCCGTAGAACCTCTTCCCTACTGCAATCACTGCCAAGTTTCAGTATAAAGACATTATTGCGGAGTGGAGCCTGACTGAGATGCAATGCGCACAGCTATATTGGAGGAGCTCCTGGGCTAACTTTCTTTTTTTTCCCCTTGCTTTGGCAGCAATTGTGAGGCAAATGAATGGTGGGGAGGGAGTAACATTAGTAGTGTGCCTGTTCTGTACTGCCCTTGACGTAAGCACAAATCAGGAAAAGTTAGACATTTCTGAGCCACTTCCTGCTGCTCCATCCACAATGGGAGTTAAGCTACCATCTTGGAATAGCTGGAACTCAGCAGAATCAGAAAATCTTTGCAGGAGCTGTATGCTAAGGATTGGTCTACATGTAAAACTTATACTGGGGTAGCTATGTCAGATAGGGGTGTGATTATTTTTTACCAGTATAGCTATGCCAATGTAAGCCCTAGTGTAGATGCAATTATCCTGGAAAAGCAGCCCAACTTTGAAAATAGTTTCTATTCAACATATCTTTCTTCCTCTACCCTCCCGAGGCCAAATTCTGCCCAGCTACACTGGAGTAAATCTGAATTAGGTCCTTTGATTTTAGTGGTGTTATGCCAGATTTACACTGATGTTATTGAGAACCAAATTTGAATGTTTGTATTTGATAGTTATCTGGTCACTTCTCTGACAAGAATGAGTTTCTACTCCTGTTAGGCCTGCAAAGCCCCTACAGACACAGGAGAGCAAGCCGGAGTCTATTCTCCCTCACTGAGCATTGACAAAACTCTCAGTTAAGTTCCAGTGAAATAGTCTTTACCATCAGTGGTGGAGGAAGAGGAACAAAGAACCCAGCTGCATTTTCAGATCCCAAGTGAAATCTGTGGAGCCGGCAGTTAGAAAAATCCTTGCTGAGAACAAATAGGGAATTTCCCTTCTCCTCATCTGCTTTTAGAATTACTATTCTGGATATGTTTCAGAGTAACAGCCGTGTTAGTCTGTATTCGCAAAAAGAAAAGGAGTACTTGTGGCACCTTAGAGACTAACCAATTTATTTGAGCATGAGCTTTCGTGAGCTCATGGATATAAATTCCATATGAAGTCCAGTACAACTCATTTTCATGGCTGAATCATCAGCATCACCAAGTAACATCAAATGTATTAGACTATAATATTATGTCCACATAAGTCTATCACAAAAACTTCAACACTGATTAAAAGGACAATTTCAACCTGTTTAGGTCCCTAAGTTACTTTTCTGGGTGTGTTTATTGCATTACAGAAGATGAAACTTTTATTCTGGGTCCTCAGTGAGCTACACAATGTTTAGGTCTTATCTAATCTACATCTTTTCTTAGGAAATTTCTTTCTGTTGCTGTACTGCCAGGAGTAACATGGTGTGAGCACCAGTACAGATAGGCCATCGGCATACTTTTACCACCATGTCATTTAACCCTGGTCAGAACAGGAACAGACGAGAGCTGGGCAAACTTTGTTTGGTAAACACTACATTAACTGAAAAATGTGGTTGCCAAGCAACCAACATTATTTGTGAATTCGGGTCACGTAGTTTTGGCCAAATAAAAAATGATATTTTTTTTCCAAAAAAGTCTAAGTGTTTTGTTTTGACATTTCATTTAGAAATAAACTGTTTGTTTTTCATTCAACCCAGACCATTTCCCCCTCACTTTTTTCATTTTGATGAGGAAAAAATCAGTTGGGGTTTGAAACAAACAGAATTTTACTTCTCATTTTTCAGTTCACTGAACTGCAAAACCCATTTAGTCACTCAGCTCAAGCCGAGACTCTCTGGAAGTCCAGACACTGGTGGCTAGTCTACACTAATACTCTTGCTGTTGCTGTCACTGATAGCACTACAGTGGTGGCAATGCAACATGAGGAGATTTCCTGAAAAAGGCCAGTTTAGGCAAGACCTTAGAGACGGTGTAGGGGAGTGAGCTCCACTTTCCTGTCTGCCTTGGTGACCATCTCATGTGCTTCTGTGATCAGGCTCATAACCACATGGTCTCTTCTACTTTGGGGGGGTGGGGGTGGGGAGAGCCTCTGATTGGCAAGCTCCTCCACAGAGACCAAGGGGATGTGGTGTATGCCTGCAGTGAGGCATAATTGCTTGCTTGAGGTCACCTGGGAATGCTGAATTGCACTTGCTCTTTGGCACTGCACTCCTTGCTACTACCAAATGTGACACAGTGACGTATAAATGTGGGGGTTCACAATGTCCTTTCACAAGGGCCCCGATTCAGCTAAGCCTTTAAGCCCATACTTAGCTTTAAGCTGGAGTGGTTCCATTGGCCTTCAGTGGAACTATTCACAAGACCTAAGGAGGTCGTGGAAACTCCTTCAGTGGAGGTTTTCCAAAGGAGCCTGGGTGGCCAGCTGTCTTGAATGGTTTAGATACAACAAATGCTGCATCTTGGCAGGGGGTTAGACTAGGTCTGGGGTGGCCAACCTGTGGCTCCGGAGCCACATGCGGCTCTTCAGAAGTTAATATGCGGCTCCTTGTATAGGCACTGACTCTGGGGCTGGAGCTACAGGTGCCAACTTTCCAATGTGCAGGGGGGTGCTCACTGCTCAACTCCTGGGTCTGCTAGAGGTCCTGCCCCCACTCCATCCTTTCCTGTTCCCTCCTCTGAGCCTGCCATGCCCTCAATCCTCCCCTCCAAGAGCCTCCTGCATGCGACAGCTGATGCAGGGAGGGAGGTGGAGGCACTGATCGGGGCTGCCGGTGGGCGGGAGGCGCTGGGAGTGGGAGGGCGTGGGTGAGCTGATGCAGGGCTGCTGACGTGTTACTGTGGCTCTTTGGCAATGCACATTGGTAAATCCTGGCTCCTTCTCAGGCTCAGGTGGGCCATCCCTGGACTAGATGACCCTTGAGGTTCCTTCTAACCCTATGGGTCTATGATTCTTTGCTGGCAGGGGGCTCATTTGAGGACACTGAGTTGATGACTTACCCCACCTACATGAAAGAGGGAAATCCCTTCAGCCTGAACTTGTAACAAAGTGGCTCTAATCCCCAGGGTTAAACCCTGGTCGCTCCTGTTTATCCTCCAGGGGCCTGATAATCACCATTGTTTTGGGTTATTCCCAACCTCTATAGCACCGGGTGATGCAGGTGATGCAGTGTAACCCCCGGTGGACTGTGGCATGTCTCGCCGCCCCCGCAATGCTTTTGGTTTCCATATAGCAGCCGGGGATAAATTTTTCCATTGATGGAGGCATACCCCTGAGAGTCAGAGAAACTTGTGTGGTTCTACTGTGCCACGGAAAGCCTGCATTGGGAGGGTATTGGCAGCAACACTAACCCCTGGGCTGGGGGCTTTAGGTGTGAGTTAGTGAAAGAGAGGGTGGCCTGGTGCCGCACAGTACTGGTATAACTCAGAGCACTGAGACATCCATCACCCTGTGAGGGATTGGGAAGGAGAAGTTAACCCCATACTTGGGGCTGAATCCTCTCATGCCTTTTCTCAGTGTTTGGAGAAGAGTCAAAATATATAACCTGCAGGTGCAGAACAGAAAATTCCCAAGAGAAAACCACATCCTGCCGGTCCTAGGGACAGATGCAGCTGCAACTGTGCCCTGCTTACAACATATCCTTGTTACTTCAGCTCAGACAGTAAAAAAACAAATCGGTAACTCTCATGGGTTTTATTGGTGACAGTGGAGGATATAGCGGGTAAAGTATTTCTTTGGGGCTTCCTACGTCCAGCCTTTACTGACAAAAGGGGATGATACTTACCTCCCATCTACGGTGAGCTGTTAGGATTAATTGTTCATGTTTAAAAGTATTTTGAAGATTAAAATCCTAAGTATAACAATTTTCTGGTGCCTGTTCTGTATTGATTTTTTAAATGTATACACAAAATAAATCACTCGTACAAATCTTTGCCCATTTGATTAAATTGACTACAGCATTCTCACTACACTAACACTGCACTAGAAGTAAGATGGGGGTTTTGTTGTTGTTTTTTGTTTTATTTGTTTCATATAAATATATGCAAATTGTTCTCAGTAAGTGAATTTCAGGAAAAGACTCTTCTGGAGTGGTTGTTTCTAATTCAGACAAAGTCATCAGAAGAGGAAATGAGAGAGGCTGAATGTCTCATGATGGGTTCTTGATTTTAGTTCTGTGAAAGTCTCTTAAAATGAAATGGAGAACAAAGAGCTTCCTTGCTTGACTTATCTTTGTCAGGCGCATCAGCACGTCAGGCCACATCATCAATTCCACTCACCTCATCTAAACGTGACTAAGCAAATCTAAGAGTGCAAGTGGACTGCTATGGCTGGGCTGTTTTTACTGCATGACAGTAACAGTTTTGTGCACCCTTCTTGACAAATAAATGTGACACCAGTGTACTGGCCTACTGGACCATCCTCTCTTAAGTAACCCTCCCGGGATATGGTACAGTTTCCCCAACATAATGGCTGTCCATCGCCAGCGGCAAGAAAGGAAGAAGAAGTGAAAGAGGTGCTGCTTTTTGCTACACCTTTCCATCAGCCTCTATCACAAATGGCCAGGAATGAGTCAGGTACAAGTCACTCACAGTCCACAAGCCACATCAGACAGCTTGAAAGCTGCTGAATTGTGTTTGTGTAAAATCTTCTTTTTTAGGTAAAGTTGAAACAATGGCTTTGAATTGCCCTTTATCCTGTTTTAATGAGAAGGCTTTTAGCTGAGCAGGATAGTTTAAGCAGGAGTCTAAAACATTCTGGACCTGAGCCTCATGTCCATTAGACCGGTTTCCACCACTCTAGTGGGGACCTTAAATTGGGTGTAAATATAATAATGTGCTTTCTCTGTAACTGCCAGAGTGGGGTAAAGAGGCGTTAGGGGAAATATGAATCAGGGTCTTTATTCCTAGTTCTGCCACTGATATAATGTATGATGCTAGAAGCATGAGCTTTGTGCCTGTGTTTCCCCATCCATAAAATGGAGGTAATGCCTACCTCAGAGGCATATTGTGAAGTTTAATTAATTCATGTTAATGTGGTTTGAAGGCCTCTGATTGAAGTTGCTGTAGAAGGGCAAAGTATTATTATTAGCACAGGCCATTATCTAATGTCAAAGCCCCATTAACCATTTCCCAGGAAACAGCTAACACGTGACTTCTTTTCCCCATGATGGTTGTGTTCGATCTCTGAGCTGGAGAGATCCTGAGGATTGGTGTACACAGGGAACTTACATCAGCATAGTTATGTCTCGGGGTGGGAAAAATCCACACCCCTGAGAGACATAGCTATGCCGACCTAACCCCCGGTGTTGAGAGAACTAGATCAACCTAGCTACTGCATCTTGGTGAGGTACGTTAACTACAGTTACAAGAGAACTCCTGAAGCGATTCAGCGGCGCTGCTGTAGAGTTTTAAGTGTAGACATACCCTGAGGGAGAAGGTGGGGTTTGATAAAGGATTTGGATACCTTTATCCAGCCTGCAGCCATCTTCATTCTCCTCCAGATCATCTCAGTATGAAAATGGTGTGTATCCAACACCAGGAAGACATGCTCAAGGGTGATTTCTTCTCCCCCTTATCACAGAATGGAGCGAAACGTTGCATAACACTGAGTCCAAAGGATGTAAATTCTGCTAGTTTCAAATGGGAAGGACTAACTCTTATATCTCACAAGCTAAGTAGGATTGGGCCTGGTCAACATTTAGACAAGAGGCCTACAAAAAAGACCCAATGTGCTATAACCTATCAGGGAGTGATGTTGGCCAGATTCCAATTCTGCATCCCTAAATTCTGCCCAGAGTTTCAATTGTATATGGGATTCTTCTTCACTTTCTGTCCCAAACTGTAGTGAAGTGGTATTTGGTACTGCTAACCATTTGATATTTTTGCCCCAGAGGTGGCTATACTTCAGTGTTGCGTGAAGTGATTCCTGTGTGTGTATAGTTTATAAAATGCTTTGAGAACCTTTAGCATAAATGGTTGTCTCTAAATGGAAATTGTTCTCAGCCACCTTCTCCTCTCAGTCTGGCAGCCATGAACTTTTCCCATATTTGGGGATGTTCAGATTTGAAGTGGTTTTGGTTCAGACCTATCGCTGGGGCAGATATACTAAGGTCCCTTTGTGCTGCCAGGACCTTAAAGCAGCTCTAAAGGGGCTGCTAAGGATTCCTCAAGGCAATTATTGATTAATTTATGTCCTGAAGCATGAGGGTTTATATTCCGTAAACATTTTTATCCTTAGATAAAAGCTTAGAAACAGCCAGTGCATACCATAGGCCTTTGCCATACTGTCACCTCTCAGAAGCTAGTATCTTGTCTTCCAGAATCTCAGCTTTCATTTGAAAAAAAGAGTAAGTCTATAGCTGATATGCTTGCAAAGAAAACCTTAAAAAATGTGAATATAGGGCTTGTCTACACAGGGAAATTGAGTGGCAAAACTATACTGGTATATGTATACTGGTATTACTCCCTGTATAGACACTTTTATTACAGAATAAAAGTGACTTTTCCCAGTTTACCTTCTGTCATTTTGGAAGTGGTTTAAGTTATATCAGAAAAAACACGCTCTTATTCCAGAATACGAGTGTCCAAATGGGGAGCCATACCTGTACAACTATTGTGGTGTAAATTCACACTTTACCTCATACTGGTTTAACTGCCTGTGTATAATCAATACAAAGATGTCTGCAGAGAGCCCTGTACAATGGGTCTGACAGGTGTGAAGTGTCCTGTTCATCTCACTGAGGCATTCACTCAGGGATGATAATTTAAATGTTAACTATTTCATTCCCTGAGTAAGAAAGGAGACTGGGTCATAACTTACTGTGAGTGTTTTCTCATTTTTGTGCCACATGTCCATGACATTTGGGAGATATCACCACTTTTTTTTTTGCTCAGCCCCAGGAGCTTAGCAGAGCCTATGGGCCCCACTGAGGGGAAGTCAAGCTCAAGGAGCCCAATCTAGTGCAATCTCAGAGAGCTGCACTATCCTATTTTGTGCACAAAATCTAGTGTGAGCAGTGTTTCATTATGGAGACTCATGTGGGTGGAGCTTATGTTATGATGGAGCTTGGAAGAATACTGCCACTCCCCTCTCCCCCAGTCTGAGCCCTGATCTCCAAACCTCTCAAGTCCCTCAATATTCTCTAACTTTGACTCACCTGAATATTTCTGTACCATCTCTAAATGTTGCCACTTCCCTGTTCAACAATAAGCCAGTCATTAATCTAACAAACAAGTCATTAAATGTTAAACAAGGTTCCGTAGCAGTGATCCTAGTGTAGGTTTTTAGGGCACCCCACTATTTACACGTTTTCTTGTTTAAAATGGGCCATTTCCCCTCCTTTTGGGGGTTTTTTTTCAAAGAGACACAGTCAATTTAGAAGTCATATGTATGTCTTGAAAATTTGTCAGCTACCACGTGCAAAACCTAAGATTACGGTAACTGAAAGCGATTGGGGAAAAATATTTTTCTCTCCTTTTTTTTCGTTTGTGTACATTGTGCATTTGACAGCACTTTGGTTATAGTCAGTTTCACTGGTTCTCATCTATAATCAGTGACTTAGTCATTTTCTCCTGTTTCTTTGAATCTTTCACACAGCAAAAGGAGAGAGAAACACTTTTAAAAATAGGAAAATATGATTGTAAAACCACAGGGGGTCTTGGGGGCTGGTGTAGAACCTGAAAAGACTTTTAACTCTTTTCATACTGAGTAGATTTCAAATTGGTGAAACTCAGTTTTATATCCATGACTGAAATCTCATCCCCTGAGACTACTTAATTTCCTTAATAGCCTCTTTAAGAAACTGAAGCTTTTTAAGAGATTTTTGCCCTCTAAAGAGATTGACAGTTTTGCTCAGAGATAGTTCTATTGTACATTGATTTCCTGAAGCAACACCCTCTTTAACTTTTCAGTGCATGGCCCCACAAGCAACAGATTATAACATATTCAAATTAGTGGTATAACCAACTCACAATCGATATACCACAAGCAGATGACTGATTGCATCCTGGAATGAATGTTACATGAGTTACACTATGATGCAATTCAAGGGGCAATATTTGCAGTTTGAAAGAGGCCAGGTGTAATATGCTGAATACGTATAGTCTTTTTTCTGTATCTATACTCTGTCACTGAGTATCTGTGACACTAACCAAGGCTGGGGTGGGAGAACATAACAGACAGACAACAGATCCCTGGTATAACTCTATGGCAGTGAATGGAGTTACACCAGGAATGATCATGGCCCAAAGGGTTTGTGAAACACACTTATCTTCTGAACACCAGCCTGTTCTTTTCAGTTGTAAGAATAGATATGTACTACTAGTAGAAATAACAAGTTAGTGTGTTGGATAGATCTCCCTGCAGCTGTGAGATATAGGAGGTAAGGGTTCAGTTGCTTGCTGAAGGGAATCACACACAAATAAGGACAGTGTGGACTCATCCCTTGCTGTCACCTTCAGCTCCCCATTCCCACCCCCACATCCAGACTCTTGATTCTCTGATAATTTCTCTAAACCCGTGGTCCTCACCCCATCTCTATCATGCTAACCCTAGTTTATTTAGACGTCTCTTGCTTCCATTACATGAACTTCCTGCTTTCTCATTTCCCACCTTCTTCTTTCATTCCCTTGCAATCATCTTCCGCTTCTGCCATTGTTACCATGTCACTCTTCTGGGTGAATCCCTCCCCCACCTTCTTCTCGGCATTACTGATAAATTACTAAGTCATTCCCCACAAAGTCATCCCCATCTCTGGTTTCGTTGTCATGGCCTATCTGTGATGTGTTTATTGTTAGACTGTAAACTCTCCAGGCCAAGGAATTACTTCAGCTGTATGTACTGTACTGGGCTGAGCTCACTGAGAACGCTAAATAATACATGTAAATCCAAACTCCTTGTTTTCATCTTCCAGGCTAAACACAACTCTGCACCTGCCAACTCTCTGCTCTTATTTCTTCCTGTTACCTTCTCTTTCCCTTTAACCTGCCCAAGCCTCACCCCTAAACGCTCCTCTTGTCTTTATACCTTCTTCCATGCCACCCCAAACACCTGGAATTCCCTCTTTCTACTTGGGCACCAAAGAATCTTCCTCCTCTTCTTCGGCTCCTCCCTGAAAAACTACTTATTGGGTGGAGTCTTCCAGTGATACTTCAGCAATGTAAGAAGCACGTAACTCAACCCTCAGGCCATGTCTAGGCTAGGAAAGGTTGGCTATGTTTTAATCAAGACAAAGGCTAAAAGAAAAAAGGATTGCGGCCCCACTTTAGCATGGGTCTGTCATCCAGACAGCCAGCGTAGTGTCATGGGGTTGGAATCGTTCTTTCTCCACAACACATAGGGCTGGTCCTCAATGGATGTAAATCATCATACCTGAATTGAAATCAGTGGAGTTAAAAGTTTACACCAGCTGAGGATCTGGCCCCTAAACTGTAAACTATATACGGCAAGGTCTGCGTCTCCATGTTCTGTACATCACCAAGCAAGCTGATGGAACACAAGAAGAAATCTGATGTTTACTCATGCGGATGCGTCCCTGTATTCTGCCCACATCAGGCTTTGTGATATGAATCTATGCTTTTATTATGACACTAACACTGCTTCTAATCAGGCTTTGTGCAGATGAAGTGTGCAAGGACTGATGCGAGTGGGGACCCGAGCCAGCCCTAGTGTGCAAACTCCTCTGTAGCTTTTACTCCAGCTTGGCTCATGAATTTCACCCTCACCATTCCCATTATTGTTCTAATTGAGATGGCATTTTTATTGGCTTATAATGTTCAGAAATAGTTCCCTTTAAGGCCAAAATGTGTCCTGGTTGTTTTCAGTCCAGAGAGGAAATCCATTTTCAACCTTTGAAGAAAAATCTATTCCTTCCATTTAAAGATTCATATAAAAGCAGCACTGTGTATGTGTGTGTGTTTTTCTCACTTATTGAAATAGATTTTATTTTTTTACTTTAAATTATTTTTGTCTTTTTACTTTGCAGGAAAATATTTTTTTTAATCCATGGAGGCTGACATTTTAATCAGACAAACTCAAGAAAGTCAGAATTATGGAGCTAGATCACCATGCCTCACTAAGTACTGTTCCAGTAGTACAATGGGCACTAAAGCAGACAAGTGAGTATTTTTCCAGCATAGGGGAATCCTCACATGGCTTAAATGTGACATACTGCCTACCAAACAGCTACAAAGGGCCTTCGATTTTTTTTCTCACTGAAGAAATGAACATGGAGCATTTTCTATGATGTTGCATAGGCTCAATCTAAATTTCAATTCTCCTCCTCCAAGGAAAGGACTAAAATGCATTTTGTTCTGTTTGTTTATGTTGAAGTTGCACCTTCTCTTGGAATCATAGATGCAAATATGTAGGATTTTGTGTGTCTGACTACCTATGGTATGTTTTGTGATCATTTAAAGAAAGACCCTGTTGTAATTTATAGGTACAAGCTGGCAGAGTTAAGGTGACTGTGCTGTCCTTAATGCCCTCACTTTTGTGCAGTTAAAAATCTCACTCATAATTGTTTTGAAGTTGGTTTTTTAATATAATAATTTATTTGGATTTTTCTGATAATGAAGCTGCCATATGAAAAAATAATAAGGGCTCTGACTTTCCTGCCTTTTTTTGTACATGTGAATGATCACGTCTTCAAAAACAAAAAATAAGAGCGGTGAGTTTTCAAACAGTGTGTACATCCACACTCATATGTCAGAGTTAAAGAAAATACAATATTGTATGTGGTCAGGATGCTATTTTCAAACCTCCTTACTGCTGGGGTTTTCAAATGAGACTGATGCGAGCACAACAGTCCTTGGTCAGGACGATGTAAACGTCAACTCTGAAGTTCTAAAACGGGATCTGCCTTTAAAGAATTTGTGTGTGTATGTGTGGAGGGGGGGAAATCACCTAAAAAAGTCTCAGATGATTTAAAAAAAATACAGAACACTATTTAAATGGTTGGGTAAGAAAAATAATCAAATGTTCCTCCCCCCCTTTAATGTGTACGTTTTCAATGTTAAAATAAACAGCAGGGTGCCAGTGCACTAAAGAAAGGGGGCACTAAAGCAAGAGTGGGATGAAGACAGAGACAGTTTATCTAAATATTTTCCCCATCCTATGAAGTCTTAAATCAGGAGTAGAGTTCCAATATGAATGAGAGCAGGTGGCTAGGAGGATGGCAGGGCTGCATCAACCTTAAAAGAACTCCCCATGGAACACCTCCCCACACTGCTCACTCTTCCCTTGACGTTCATATCCAGATATTTGGGGTGTTCCTCTGCTTAACCCAGTAAGGAAAGTCACTGAGGCTGTCTCTACACTGGCACTTTCCTTACAATTTCCCAGTACTGCAGCTCTGGTGCCTGCCATGGTGAAATCACTAGTATAGACCAGCCACCAACATAGGCGCTGGAACTAGGGGTGTCTGAGGTGTGGCTGCACCCAGTGGCTTGAAGTGGTTTCCATCATATACAGGGTTCACAAGGTGCTTCAATGGCTCTCAACACCCCCACTATACAAATTTGTTGCAGCTCCCCTGGCCACCAGCATTTTAAATGATGTGTCATCTAACACTGGTTTTAACTTTTTTTCTGGCGACTCAGTTGAAGAAAATTGTTGATGCCCGTGACTCAACGGAGCTGGGGATGAGGGGTTTGGGGTGTGGGGTGTGGGAGGGGCTCAGGGCTGGGGCAGAGGGTTGTGGTGCAGGTGAGGGCTACGGGGTGGGGCCAGGAATGAGGGGTTCAGGGTGTGGGGGGGGGCTCTGGGCTGGGGCAGGGGGTTGGGGTGTGTGAGGGGGTCAGGGTTCTGGGCCGAGGGTTCAGGCTCTTGGGTGGGGCTGGGGATGAGTTGTTTGGGGTGCAGGAAGGGGCTCTGGGTTGGCGGGGGCTCAGGGCAGGGGATTGGGGCTCAGGATTGGGGTGCGGGCTTACCTCAGGTGGCTCCCGGTCAGCGGTGCAGCGGAGGTGCTAAGGCAGGTTTCCTGCCTGTCCTGGCATCGCGGACTACGCTGTGCCCTGGTAGCAGCCAGCAGCAGGTCTGGCTCTCGCCCGCACTCAGCTCCCATTGGCCGGTTCCCGGACAATGTGAATGCAGAGCCAGCGCTTGGGGCGGGGGGCAGCACATAGAGCCCCGTGCCCCCCGCCCCGCCTTGGAGCCGGACCAGCTGCTGGCTGCTTCCGGGGCACAGCACAGTGTCAGAACTAGCCTGCCTTAGCTGGGCAACACCACCGACAGGACTTTTAATGGCCCGGGCGGCAGTGCTGACCAGAGCCACCACCTTCCATTCAGTGACCCGCAGTTTGAAAACCACTGATCTAACACAGCTCAGACCAGGACTAGACACCGTAGCTGTTAAACCGCCTGCGCCTTGCCTAAGCTCGTGCTTCCCTTGTCACCAAAACTAGTGCAGCAGTAGGAGATTTAAGAAAAAGGTTCATGTAGTTAAGGCCTGGCTGAGCCTGTAAAGTGCACCCTTTTTCAAATGTCATTGTTTCATTTTACAGCCACTCCTGGCCCCCAGAAGCTGGCTGGGACTCTGGGCTCCCAATAATTTTGGTACTCTGTGGGGACAGATGTGTCCATGATGGGTGTACGTGCACTGGGCCCATCTACGCCACTAAGCCTGTGGCCTGTGAGGGAGCGGAGGCCAGAATGGAGGAAATGCAGAGGAGCTGCCTGAGTTTTACTACGTGCTTTGAGGCAGCCTCCTGCGTTCAACCTTATGCAGAGAGAGAAACAGCCTGGTCTGGGACAGGGCACTCAAGGGTAAGTACCTGTGGGAAAATTTCTGTTTCCTGTTTTTCTGTGGAAAATTGGGTTTTTGATTAAACAGTTGTTCTTGTGCAAACTTATCTGCCTTCCATGGAAAATTTCATCTTTTTGTCAAAAAGAAAAAAAAATCAAAAACCTTCTGACTGAGAAGGTTTGGGTTGTGGCTGAGAGGTTTTCAGGTTTTTAACTGAAAGTTGAAATCTTCAGAAAATTTCAATGAAAATGAATTCTTTTATTTATGTCAAAATTTTCCTAGAAAAAAATCCTCATTTCCTGACCAGTGCTATTTAAGTCCCTGGGGTTTTACCCCTGACTCTGAGATCACTGTTATACCTTGGACGAGCTGCTTAACACTCCTGTGTCTCAGTATTTCCATCTGTAAAATGTGGACGAGGTACTAACCTAACCTCTCAGGGGTGCTGAAGCTGAATTAAACAATGGTTGTAAATGTTTTGAACTCCTCTGATGGAAGGCACTAGAGATGTGAAACCTATCTTTGGAGCCTGTGTTTGAACAGCTCAGAACATTAGACCAATTCCTCATTGCCAGTACGTGTACTTTAGCATTAACACTTCAGGCTTTTGTGACTGGTACATGAGACTGCCTCTCCCTGCTTTAGTGATGAGTTTCTGTGGTGAGCCCAGGGGATGCGCCTTGCACTCACGAGAGTGGGGCTTGGAAGATCATGAGCTCTACAAATACAGGTGAATGGGAGCTGGTGGACAGTAGCTGGAGCAGCGAAAAGGCTAATAAAACTGAGACAGCTGACCTAAAAGGTTAGGAAGCATAGCCTTAGATGATACTGTTTTCACTACAGAAGCTGTTTTTGATCAAACACTGACAGGTGTTCCTTATGGTAAAACTCCCACCAGCTCTCAGAATGGATCCTCAGGGCTGCTTGCCACTCTCTAATACGATCTCCCACCAGTGCTCAGAATGAAATTTATGATCTCCACACTCCCCCATGGGAGCTATGACCAGCCTTCCTAACAAAACCCAGAAGAGACCCCCGCCCTGGCTAAGACTTTGGGTTCACAAACGGGGCTGCACACACTATTCCCTGTGTGACCTACAGTCTGTTAAATAAATCAGCCTCTTGGACGACAGGAATTTAAAGACACAGGGAAGAGTCTTTTGGCAGCTGATAATGTTGTTAACTGTGAATCAATCCCAGTTGCTAAGTCAACCAGATACAGGGCACATGCCTAATGACAATAGGCCTGGTGATCACAGGCAGATGTAGTGGATGAAGAGCAGGTCTAACATGCCAGTAACAATACATAATCAACTCTGTCCTTTAATGAAAGCAGCACTGATAAGTACAGCATTTACGTGAAGGAAACATCCTAGCACATTCCCCTTGCCTCGATCCATAGCAGCTGCTTGGTCCCAAAGAGAAGTCTAACTTACCTATTTGTACCATGGCCACAGAGACGGTGAGCAGCACGAAGGCACAAAAAGTCTTCTCTAAACAATTCATGTCAGCTTTTGCTTTCATCGCTCACACAGCTCGCTCACTCCATCCATCCTGTTGTCAGACCAGCTGCAGACGCGGGGAGCTTCCCTCTGTGACAGTGTGCCCTTGCCAGCCAGTGTCTCTGTTCCCTCTTCCACTTCCCCACCTCTCCTCCACCCCAACTCCGCCTGCTCCCGACTGATTAGCTCCTTGGAGGTAGAGAGGCTCCTTCTTCTGCCTTTTCATGACACTAGGCTTCCTGTGCTGAGAGCCAAGGCAAACATTGAGGAAACAGATTTAGCAGCTATGCCTTCCGTTCATTGGCTCTCCTTGCAGTGCTGATGTGTGAAGATAAACTCCACAGCAGAGCTCAGAATGGAGTAAAAATGAAGCTTATTCTTCAAGCCTGGGCTTACTGTCAGAGAGGGAATATTAATCATGGGGAGTTGGAGCATCCAGTAATAACAGTGTACTCAGTGCTTCACAGACAAGAAAAGTTCGACCCCTGAAGGGCTTCCATTCTAAAAGACCTTATATACGAAGACCTCTTTTAATAATTGCCCCGCAGGAGATGCTCTGTCCCTGTAGGGATCAGGGCCTTAATCCTACTCTTAAACAATGAGGCTCACTCCAACCTCAGAAGAGAGAATGTGTGTGTGGGGTGGGGTGGGGGAGGGGACTTTGTTGTAGTAGCCAGGCAAGGTACTAACAAATTTCAAAAGGACTTTATTTTTTAAAGTGGAAACCTCTTTTCCAAGCTGCTGCTGCACCCTCAGCCTCTTCAACTCCTCCCCACTCCCCCCTGTTTCCTGTCCTTTCAGACTCCCAACAGCCAGTGCTCCCAATTCTAATAATTACAAGCAACATCAAAACACCACACCCCTCCTCTCTTAAGAAACTCTCCCAATTACAATAAACATTGTTGTTCTAACCACAGGAACAAATAGGAAACAAGGCACTATACTGTTGACAGAAATATTACACTAAAAACACTATAAATACTACATAACATAGTCTCTAGTCCAGACAGGTGGTCGTCTGGGTCTGACAGGCCGTCTCTCAAGCCCTGGTTCCAGTGCAATGTCTTGTTGTGTTGATACTACGGTGAAGTCATCCAATGCAGACTGGGTGTTGGCATAATCTCCTCTTGGTGCACAGACAGGTGCAAGATAAGAAGCATTCCATACCAGCCCATCAGAAAGTCGATAGGTGTAAGGTCCCTTCTTCTCTATGATTTTAAGAGGAGCTGTGAATTTATCGTCCCCTTTGCGTAAAATTCCAGGTTTTCATACTCTAACGAAGGAACCACACTGAAACTTTGGTTCTTTAGCACCCCGCCGCTTGTCTGTGAAAGCCTTATACTTTGCTTGGCTCTGTTCAACTGTTTTTCTCACATCATCCTCAGTTGGGGCCTCAGGTCGTGCCTTTCACAATCCAGCAACGTTCAGTTTAGTATTCATCTGTTTCCCATGCAGTAACTCTGCGGGTGATCTTTGTGTTGTGGCATGTCGTGTAGCCCGGTATGCTTGCAAGAAGTCAGTAGTGAAGGTTATCACAATCGCCCTTCCAGTTCAGCCATTTGCAAACTCTTTCAAACTTCTGTTAAACCATTTGATTTCCCCATTGGCTTCAGGGTAGGATAGGGATGACCTTCTGTGTAAAATGTTCCTCTTTGCTAGAAAAGTTTCAAACTCCAGGGAAGTAAATTGACTACCATTATCTGAAACCAGTTCTTTGGGGTTACCTTCCCTGCTAAAAACTGAAGAGAGGAACTTAATTACTCTAGCAGAAGAGATTTGCGATGTAAACGCTACCTCAGGCCATTTACTGAAATAGTCTATTAAGGTGATGGCATAATGACAGTCAGTTGGAGCAGTATCAAAGGGTCCTACAATGTCAATCGCCACTTTTTCCCATGCAGATTCAGGAAGAGGAACAGGCTGTAATGGAGGGGTACATGTGACTGCTGTCTTATCATGCATTTGGCAAGTGACACAGTTTTATGAGTGCTTCAGTTTGAGAGTCCAACCCTGGCCACCAATACAGATCCCGTAATCATTGTTTGGTTCTGACAATTCCTTGATGAGTATCGTGTGCCAGCTGTATGAGTTTTGATTGTAATTCTTCTGGCACAAGTAGCCATCGAGCAATGAAAGTTCATACCGAAATCTAAAATAAGGCAGCAAAACTGGGTCAAGGGTTTTAGGGTTACAGGGCCATCTCTTTGTCAGAAATTCCCGTAGTTTCTGTTGAACTGGACACGCTGGACAAGCAGCTTGAAATTGTTCTCCTGTAACTGCAGTGAGAGTGCTTGTAATAAGCGCAACTACTACATCCTCATCCTCCGGTGGACCATCAAGTGAAGGCAAAGGTAGGCGAGAAAGGCAATCAGCGACCACATTTTGGTTTCCAGGCTTATATTCCAGTTCATAATTAAAAGAGAGTAGTCTTGCAGACCGTCGAGCAATACCATATCCTGCTCTTCCCAGTCCTTTCATGGTGAGCAACGTCGTCAAAGGGCTGTGGTCTGTGCGCAACTTGAACATGCGGCCCCACAGGTAAGTTCTCCATTTTTCAGTAGCCCAGACACAAGCAAGTGCTTCTTTTTCGACTGCAGAATATTTTCTCTCAGCATTACTTAGTGTCCTTGAAGCAAATGCAACAGTCCTTTCTGTGTTGTCCTCATGAAGTTGTGTGAGGACAACCCCAAGTCCATAATCAGAAGCATCAGTAGTTACAATTGTGGGCAATGCAGGACTGAATAGTGCAAGTACTGGACTATGTACAATCAAGTCTTTCACCATTTTGAAACTAGCTTGTGCATCCGTTGTCCACATTAAGGTTGAACTTCCCCATAGTAATTCTCGTAATGATTCAATGACAGAAGCATAATTGGGAATGAATTTTGCATACCAGGTGGTAAGACCCAAGAAGGAACGTAAGGTTTGCAAATCTGCTGGAGGAGGAGCATTTGAAATTGCCAGGATATTAACCGGATCAGGTTTTAGTCCAGCCTGTGAAATTGTATGCCCCAGAAAGGAGAGTTCAGTTTGTCTAAATTTGCTTTTGGATCTATTGAGTTTGAGGCCTGCTTTGCTGATGCAGTTTAGTACAGACTGCAGATTATTGTCATGCTCCTCTGAAGTATTTCCAAACACAACTAATATCATCCAAATAGCACTGAACTCCATGTTGATTCTTCAAAATCAATTACATCATTTTTTGGAAGGCACTTGGGGCTGATGCAAGACCGTATGGAACATGTTTAAAACGGAATAGTCCTTCGTGTAATAAATGCTGTGAGGTCTCTGCTATCTTCATGCAACATAACCTGGTGGTATGCGCTCTGCAAATCAAGAGTAGAAAACATCTTTGCTCCAAGGAATTCTGCAAATACTTCTGCTATGTGAGGAAGAGGATGGCTGTCAATCACAATACCTTTATTTGGCTCCCGTAAGTCCACTCAAAGGCAAATGTCTCCCCCCTTCTTCTGCGTCAGTACTATAGGTGAAACCCATTCCGAGGAGTTAATCTCTTCAGTAATGTCCTCTTGAACAAGTTTTCTAAGTTCCTCTGAAACAGCTTCCCTGACTGAAAATGGTAAGCGCTGTAATTTCTGTCATACAGGCATCACATTATTCCGCATTTTAACTTCATGCAGAAACCCATAACCACAGCCGAGTTTCTCCTCAACCTAGTGTTGGGTCCCAGCTGAAACTGGTGTGTGTACCACAAGTGTGCTTTGCTGAGGAAGATCAATTCGTCCATTAACTACCCTGAGATTTAAAACAGCCAATAAATCTCTGCCAAGGATAGGAGTGCCTTTGTGGACAATGTAGAATATTGTTACACAGCAATCACCAAAAGTAACTGTTGCTGGCAGGCAGCCATGTACTGAAATATGGTTTTTCAAATAACACACCAAGTGAAGTTTGGTTCAGTAAGAGGCACGTCTTTGAAGTAATGCAAATAGATGGAATCAGGTAGTATAGATACTGCAGAGCCAGTGTCCAACGTTAGCTGAATAGAGTGTGATTCGCCTGAGGGTATGGCGGAAACATTTACCGTGCCCTTTATTTGTTCTGGAATATGTGCAGTAGTGATTTTGTCCACGCTCAGCACAGTAACATCTGGTATTGTAACAGCATGCACCTGTTGATTGAACTGGCTGCTGCGACATACTTTAGCAAAATGCCCAATCTTTTTGCAGTGATAGCACTGAGCTACTTTTGCCGGACATCCTGTGTAGCTTGCAAGGTGTTGTGGGGATCCACAGCGAAAGCAAGCTTTTACTGTATTTTGAATTTGCTGATTTGGTGGTTTTTCATTAGTTTTCCTCTTGTAATTGTTTGTCTGCAGCGAAAGTGAACTTTTCTGCAAAGGAGTCACAGCCTGGACTGTTCCTCCTGTATCCATGCTCATTATTTTGGCTTCAGCTGTAGCTGACTCAATCTGGGTAGCAATGGTTGTTGCTTTTTCTAGTGTAAGTTGTGGTTCTAGAAGTAAACGTTCTCTTACACGTTCTCTAATCATCTCATCTGCCATATTCCCAAAGTCACAAGTTACAATCAGACTCCTCAGGGAAGCAATATACTGCATTATAGTGTTCCCTGGTTTCTGCTCACGCTGGCGAAATCTGTAGTGATTAGCTACTACACTCACTTTTGGCACAAAAAAGTTATTTAATGCAGTGAGTGGAGTCTCTCATTTATTGTCTGCAAGGGGAAAAATGTAAAATATATGCTGTCCTTCTGCTCTAAGGCAGTGGATTAGCAGAGCACACTTTGTTACTTCAGAAATCTCTGTAGCACTGATTATAAGCAGATAAGTCTCAAACATATGGATTCAGGCAGTAAAAGCAAATGGAGGCTCACCTGGGCTTTGTAGAAGGGGTGCAAGTGGGTTCAGAGGCAGAAGATCCATCCTCGTCGCCAAAATGTTGTTGTAACCAGGCAAGGTACTAACAAACTTCAACAGGACTTTATTTTTTAAAGTAGAAACCTCTTTTCCAAGCTGCTGCTGCACCCTCAGTAGCTCTCCCTCAGTCTCTTCAACTCCTCCCCCCTCCTTCCAGTTTCCTGTCCTTTCAGACTCCCAACAGCCAGTGCTCCCAATTCTAATAATTACAAGCAACATCAAAACACCACAGACTTCTATTTTTTACTTAGCTTTGGACACAAGTTCTTTAGCCTTCCAAGCTTGGCAGCTGTCTTCCCCCACCAATTTCTAGCCCATCTCCCTGGTTGAAAGATTTTTGTCTTTTTGCTAGGACAATGGCGCCATCTCTCTTCTTCCTCACTGACACTTCCAGGTCAAGTTCAGGGTTGGTTACTTCTCCCATAAGCCGACAGCATCTCACATGCAGAACTCTCTTGTCCCACAGAAGTGCTGGGGCTTCTAGCTGGCCATATGTATAACCCAAAATAATTAAAATCCAGAATGACAGCCAAAAGGGAGTAACAGTTGTCACTAAAAGCAGACTAAGCAGAGAGGCCGGCATGTGTTTTGTTAGGACCATGACTTTGGTATGTATTTTTTGTGGTTACATTAACACTTCTTGGCTAGCAGGATCAAGGTCTATAAAGTTGGGGACCTATTGATGGGAGGAGAGGTGGAGGCAGGCCAGGAAGTGGGTTCCAGGTGTCAGATTTGCTTAGAGAAAAGAGCAGGGAACATGAGAACTGCCGTAACAGATCAGTCCAGTGGTCCATCTAGTCCACCATCCTGACAGTGTCTGCTACTGACTGCTTTAGAGGAATGTGCAAGAAATCCCATAATGGACAATTATGGATTATCCTAGAGGCAGTTTCTTCCTAATCTTTGCCAGTTGAGGGGTAGTTTAGGCTTGAAAGTATGACAGTTTATCCCACTTATAATTTTTTTTATCCTGCCCAATGTTATTGTGGATGTTCTCAGTACCCATAAAAAGGTCTAGTCCTGAGTCCTTGGCCACAATAATATCATGTGGCAATGAGTTCCATGGGTAAACTGTGTTATATGAACAAATATTTCTTCCTCTTAGTTTTAAATGTAATTTAATTGAATGCCCCTTGTTCTAGTAATATGAGAGAAGGTGAATAAAAACACTCAATGTACTTTAACTATACCATTTGTTATTTTGTATACACATGCCTCTATTATATTCCATCTTGCTCATCTCCTTTGAAGTAAACAGCCCCAGTCTTTCTTCACACGTCTCTAATCATTTTTGCCATCTGCCTCTGTCCCATTTCTAAATCTGCTGTATCCTCAGGGGACCAGAACTGAGCACAGTACTGCATAGGAGGACATACCATTGTTTTATAATATTTTCCATTCCATCCCTTATACTTTTGAACATTTTGTTTGCTTTTTAGACCTCCACAGTGCCTTGGAGAGGCCTCGGAGCTCAGAGACCAGCTAGAGGTTCACAGCAAGGGTGTTAGACCAGAGAGCTCAGAGGCAGTGAGTCTGCTGGGGTTTTGAACTATTTCTTTTCTTGTAAAAAGATTGCCCCATAAACAAAGGGCCTGGGAACCAAACACAAAATTATTGAGGTGGGACTTATGTTTTCTCTTGATTCTGCACCCCAGAGAATGGAGATGCCTTTGTCTTTTCTCAACTAGAAACTGTTATCTGTTACACCAGAGGAGCTTAGGCTCTTTTACAGAGGAGGTGAGGAGAGCTGTACGTCTGGGAGGCCAGTGAGGAGGAGGGTGTAGAAGTCAAGGTGAGAGAGGATCAGGGCCTGGATAAGTTGAACGGAGGAGGACGGATGGACTTTGGAGATCGTGCAGAGGGGAAATTGAGAGGATTTATTGACAGCATGAATGTGGGGAAACAGGAAGGGTGGGAGTGGGGAGTTGATTGTGATGCTGAGACAATGCAGAGATGGGAGAAGTTGCCAGCTGGGCTAGGGAATGGGGAAGAAGAGGGAAAGGTCTGGCAGGAAATGGGAGGAGATTGGATTTCATGGTGTTGAACTTGAGCTGGTGGTGTGTGCATTATTCAAGAAGAGTCTGGACAAAGAGGGGTAGGGTAGGGTGCTGAGCTAGACCTGAGAGCCATCTCTACTAAAAGTAGTAACTGAAGCCAGGAGACTGCTG